>NC_137443.1:8142500-9342500 GCF_964374335.1 Astatotilapia calliptera | reverse complement strand
GGTACCATATAGATAAAAATTTAATATAAGGTCACCCACTTCCTTTACACAAGCCAAAGCAAGAAGCAATGCAGTCTTGTATGAAATAAACCTCATATCCACAGATCTAGTGGGTTCAAAATGGCCCACAAAGGGCCTCCAGCACCAATATAAGGCAGTAAGTGTTGACCCTGAAGAAAAGAAGATCCCATACCTGGAATCACCCCACAGGGTGCACCCTCCATTCCTTCACCAGGGAACAAGGGTGGCTCTTAGTGACAGAAAATGAGTGAGACAGCTTTAACAAGGGAAGGGAGCATGTGCACATGTCATCACAGGTCATATGCCTCAAAGGTGTAAATACAGGTGCCAGGACACATGGGGACGTGATATCCCATATTATACGTGTTGTACCGAGTGAATCGACTGAAAGGGAACATAGTTAGATAAGTGCTTCTAAATATTTCACAAAACATCATCACAGAACTATTGAAACCCTGCAATCCTACCAGAGCACTGAGGTCTACAAACCAGCTGCTCTCAGACATTCTTAGATCCAGGCTTAAAAGCAGAAGCAACAGAGGCTTTTCAGTAGCAGCTCCTAATATTTGGAACAATTTACCTTTATACATAAGAGCTGCCCAGACTCTCAACCATTTCAAAACACTTTTTAAAACCTATATAATAACAGTAATGAGGGCAAAAGATTTTCTTAGAAACATTTGAAAGATTTCTTATTGAGTCAGTTCTTGATTTTCTGGCTTGATAGTCTTATTTTTGCATTTTATTTTTGATCTTATATTGTTATTTGTATGATGTATGTATTTAGCAGGATTACCACCTGTAAAGCAAATTGCCTTCAACACAGCAACGTGACAAAGAAATAATCCCAGAGGTCCGTCAACACACTCACATGTCGTGCTTGGTGCCATCTAGGGGTAAATGTCAGAAATACAATTAAAACCGAGGTCAACTAGACACAAATGAGTTCTGTCATTTATTAATCTAGAAGATTCCAGTTTCTGACTTTTACACTGGGAGTCTCACTCTAAAAGAGTCTTCATCAATGACATAATGGAGTTTTTTCTGTATGCACATACTGGGCTTGCCTGGCTAATGGCTGTTTGCCTTAGGACATTTATGAGGCAGAAAGAAGGGAGTGGATAAAGGGGAAAGAGGGAGGGATGGAGAGAGAGTTGCACTGAAAGGAGTCCTGGCTGCTGCTTGTGCTGCTGTACTGCACAAGCATCTGATCTCTGCACATAGATGTCTGACAGTAACATGTTCAACGGGGACTCGAATCTTGTGAAAGATGAGAATCTGAGCAGATAGGAGGACGGAGACACTCAAGAGTGAGAAGTTTGACCTGGTTTGGGGATGAACAGCTGCCAAGTGTTGGGTAAGAACATGGATTAAATGTCTCTGTCTACTGGTTTATTATCACAAGACGTTGTTCGTTCAGAATGTTTATAAAAGTGATGAAAACTTTCTGCTCAAAACTGAGTACTTCTACCCACACGTGTTTTCTAAGCTTGTATAGTCAGATTGCATTGCAGTGCAATAATGCAATGAAAAGAAGTTACATGTCTAAAATGTCTGGTGTTTGTTTCACATGCATCTATTTCTGACATCAGAAACACTTTAGTAGCTGTCGGTCAAAGTGGATGAAAACCTTTATTTTCAGTAAAGGACTTTTTTTTTTTGGTGCAAAGTCTGCCTCGCTCTACATGTTTACAAGAAGATCAAATGAATGAAAAGAGCTTTTTTAGATCTTCATAGTAAATAAACATCTCTTAGGGAGCGCTATGCAGCAGGAGCTTTTAAATAACGCATATTACTAATGCGGCTTAGAAGGACTGCGTTTATCTGTGTTTGGATGTGTTTGCATGCACAACACAGCTGTGTGTGTAAACAGTTGTCCACTTCTTTAAAGACAGCGTTTTTACTAAAGCTGACATCATTGCTGCAGACTGGAGATGGCGGGCGGGGTTTCTCTCTCCCAGGACCTCACATTGACTCTGTGGCCAGTTCATTACCCGCAAAATCAAAAACATACTACTCTTACAAGAAGGAGGAGAGCAGCCTGCGTGTATGTGTGGTGTCTCCTTCCTGTTTAGCTCATCATGTAGTATGCACCTAATTTGTCTAATGTGCTTGCATTGACAGACAAACCAAATGTGTAAAGGCAAAGAAAAACATGCCGTAATAAATTTTTTGAAAAGGCAGACAAGGGGATTATCCTTCTTTGTAGACCTGACACATATGTTCCAACGCCCCCGCTGACCAGAGACAAGCAGCAGATGCAAAACTCACATTCTCACGCCCACATGGGCAAATCTGTGTGTGTGTGTGTGTGTGTGTGTAATAATCAAATCTGCGAATCCAAAAGATTTTCACACAGCGGAAGACATTTTCGGTATGTTTCCATATGATTTCTTTGCTGTGGAATGTTTGATGTTGAACATCAGGATGCAGAATCACCATTAAGTGTTTTTGCTTTTAATGCCTGCTTTACGTTCTGTTACAGAAATAGAGGTGTGATCATGTCTCCTTCTTTTCTCTCTTACATGTATGTATAACGCCATTGCTTCATGATCGCGTTCCCCTGACAGAAATTGTTCTGGGTGTTATGTCATGGCTCGGGAATGTTTTGGCACAAAAAGAGACAAGACTTGGAGCAGACACAAAGATTTCGCTTGAAGTCTATTACATGCAAATCTGTGGCAGGATGAGAACATCGGCGTGTGAAAAGGAATCAGAAGCAATTGCTTCTCATTACAAAAATCACACCTGGCCTCATGCTGCATTTGATCACAAGTTTGATTCACTGATATGCAGTTTCTCTGTCTGACACCCTGACAAGAACGTTTTGAGTGTTTAATGGCACTGATCAATATAATAGGACCGCTAAGTGTCTGGACTCACTGATTCATTATTGTTCGTTATCTGCCTCCTTTGCCCAAACATCTGCAAACACAAAACTAACTTGAGAGTTGCTCGGAACTTTGTGAGTTAACGTGGAGACACAAACATCTATATTAATGTTCTCTTTTGGCTGTATATACAGGTTTGAAGATGTGGACCTTGATGGGATTTGTCTGTCTGTGGCCCTGTGTCTCGGGAGAGTTGTTTGACACCAAGCTCAAAGCCCCACGACTGATCTGCAGTGTTCCTGGGTCACCCGGACTGCCTGGCAAACCAGGTCCCAGTGGGCCCCCGGGAGCAGATGGGAATGTGGGTATCCCAGGAAGAGATGGCAGAGATGGCAGGAAGGGTGAAAAAGGAGAAAAGGGTGACACAGGTATAATATGAAACAGATACAGTATTACTTTATGTCTGCTGATAAAGAAATACTGCCAGTGTGTGCGTGAAGTGAAAAGCTGGCGCATAGAGAAGATAAAATGATGTGTGTGAAAGTTATTAAATGATCTCTCCTGCAGGACTGGAGGCTTAACAATAAAGGGGAAGTCAATGTAAACACACATCAGGTCTCCAACTCCTTCAATCTGATCATTACAGACAGCACTGTGTGTGAAATGCCAACATTTATTGTAATAAAAAACAAGAAAAAGGTGCACCTTTGCCATAAAGTGTATCAAGTACAGTTACTGCCACAGGTTCTGAGGATCATTTTAGGGAGCCAGCTTATGATTGAGAAAGAAAAATGCACACATGCAATACATTTAATTAGTGCTTGTAATGTGTCTGTCCTTAGAATGGTGGTTTATGTCGCTCAGACTCATTTTCGAATTAGCTTTATAGTTTTTAAACTAGCTTGAGATGGCAAATCCTGGGTGTAAACAGTTTGATTATTTTAAAGCAGATGCTGCATGTGTTGCAAAAATCTTCCATAATGTTATTACAAAATATTTGGAAGGGCTGTACCTGTTAGCCTCATCCAACAGAAATATTATCCTAATATCAGCCTGTGAAGTCTGAAATGCCATAAATCTGTCAGGGATAAATAAACGTCATTCACCTGTGTTTTCCATTATGCCTGGAAACAGGAATTCACTTTCAACTGAACATGGAGCCACAAAGTTGACAATGACTACCCATCCTTAAAGGCCAAAGGTAAATCTGTGCTAGATGAAGAGGATAGAAGTAGCTTTGAGTGGATGAGAAAGACAGATTTGTAAAAGGATTTTCTTTAGTGAAAAGTTCTGGTGTTTGTTCTCCTTACTGTGCTGTTTCAGACATCGTTCTTTTAGTTTCGCCTCCATTACAGTGAATTTTAAATTAAACAGTCACTACATGATCAAAGACACAGAACTATTGAAACCCTGCAATCCTGCAATCTTTAGCTGTAATTCAAGAGGCAAAGTGATTATTTTGCATTGACTATTCATTTTTAAACACACTTCTCATTGTCAGAGGCTCAAAAGTAATTGCACAAACTAACATAATTTTAAAAAATTCAAATGTAAGGATTGTTTTTAATACTTATAAAGTCATGCCTTAAGTCTAGAACTCACGTCCTTGCACACATCAGATAGCATAGCATAGCATAGCATCTTTATTTATAACGCACTTTACATCCAGCAATGTTGACCAAAGTGCTACAAATATAAAACAGAGAGGAAACAGTTTAAATTACATATAAAATATCTTAAAATTAAAAATCATATAATTAATAAGAAACATATTAAGAGACATCAACAAGTCCTGCTGTGCTAAAAGCCAAGGTAAATAAATGTGTTTTAAGAGGTGATTTAAAAACAGATCAAGTAAAACTTGGCGATCATAGACCAGCAGGGAGTCGACATCATAACAAAATAAAAACATTAAAACAGAAACGTGGAGGAACAGACGGCGAGCCATACACATCGGCGCCATCTTACCCAAGAGCACAAACCCTGCACAAGTTTACACAAAAAAGCTGTAAGGTACAAATGCAACACTTTGAATCATCTTCAGATATCATCTCTCCTTCATTTATCATGAACAAGTCTTCACTTCAACCACATATTGATTGTTTGACTGTGATGAAATTCAGAGGCATAACTGCTGCACTAACCATATTACCCTGGGCATTCTTTGTTATTATTCCTGCCAAGAAGGTTATGTGATTGGATCGGGGTTTTTTCTTTCCCTCTATTTGGATTACAAAATTATGGATGGATTTGCACAAAACTTTTACCAGTGATGTGGTTTGGCTTCACCACTCGTAACTGATTAATACGTAGATCTGCATCCAGGAATTTGGAGCAAAGGACTTGCTGGTACTAGATCTGAATTTATTCACAAACACACAACCATTTGAAGTACGAAAAACTGTGTAACACGGTCTTGGTGTTCTCAACAAAATATCACAAACTAATCCTGATGTATCCTGGTTCATGCACGGTGTTAAGTAAATTCCTTGGTAGCAGTATGCAGCCTTGGTAGTCATATGCAATCTCCAGCTGCTTCTGTTAGAAAGCATCCTTGTGGGTTTAGGTGTGTGAATGTGTAGATATATTGCAGTAAACTTTAGGTTTTGCATCACAGTAATGCTAACAAATTTGCTTATACTCTATAAGCTGGGTATATCTGAACTTTCCCATGGTTTTCTACAGGCAGATTAGCTTAAATTTCTATTTTTTACTTCTTCAGATTGTTCAGAAAGTACAGTTTTAGCATAGGAAAATCTTCCATAATGTTATTACAAAATATTTGGAAGGGCTGTACCTGTTAGCCTCATCCAACAGAAATATTATCCTAATATCAGCCTGTGAAGTCTGAAATGCCATAAATCTGTCAGGGATAAATAAACGTCATTCACCTGTGTTTTCCATTATGCCTGGAAACAGGAATTCACTTTCAACTGAACATGGAGCCACTTATTAGGAAAAGCCCTGCAGAAAAAAAACAATCACAATCACAATGTTGCCTGTCTCCAGGGTATTTACTGCGACAGTGGTGCTGACTGAATGCACCGAAGGGTTAATCAAGCCAGTTTGAATGTCAAGTGACTTTGTTCAAAGGTTGACTTAATCCCTGACAATGACTGGGGAGCTGTGTTTCTGGTTTAACAGTAGTAAAACTGAATCCTTCAATTAGAGACTGATGTTGCAAGCATTGTGTTTTGCTTTCAGGAGTGAAGGGCAGGGTAGGCCCGACAGGTAAACTTGGAGAACGAGGTGACCGCGGCCCTCCAGGCAAACGAGGCCCTACGGGAGAGAACGGAGATGGTGGCTTGCTTGGACCTCCAGGACCCGACGGGGAGAAAGGGGACAAGGGCAAACGAGGACCGCGGGGCACTGCGGGAACCTGCAAATGTGGCAGCCTCATGCCTAAATCTGCTTTCTCTGCGGGAATCACCAGCAGCTACCCTGCAGAGAAAACCCCCATTAAGTTCAACAAGATCCTCTTCGATGAAGGCGGACACTACAACCCACAGACGGGCAAGTTCATCTGTGCATACCCAGGCATTTATTATTTCTCCTATGACATTACACTGGCCAACAAACACCTGGCTATCGGTCTGGTGCAGAATGGTCAGTATCGCATCAAAACTTTTGATGCCAATACAGGAAACCATGACGTGGCATCTGGGTCCACCGTCATGTACCTGAATCCAGAAGACGAGGTGTGGATGGAAATCTTCTACCATGACCAGAACGGTTTATTTGCAGATGCTGGCTGGGCTGACAGCCTCTTCTCTGGCTTCCTTATCTATGCAGACAGCAACTACTTTGACACACTAGCAGATGACTACGCATAGAGCCTGAAAAACTCAAGAGAGAAAACCACAAGCTCCTATTCACTGTCACACACACACATATAAAGACTATATTTTTATACCAATATTTGTATTGCTAGTTATATTATTAGAATGGAGACTTATCTATTGTTTTAAAAGTATATTATTTGATAAAGTCTTTATATGTTCATGATTTAATTGGAATCAAATAAACATTGTTGAAATGTAATAATGGTTTACATGTTTCCATTTGCAAAAAGAAGTAAAACTGAAACATGTGTGAGACAAAGTTATTGGACAATAGAAAGCTGAAAAGTGAAAACAGGCCAGCCATGTGTTTGTTATTGGTGATATTTCCAAAAACAACAGCTGCAGAGGAGAACTTCCTCCTTTGCTTTATTTAGTGCAAGAAATATTAACACAAAAAAAACATAATATGAAACGTAGAGACCATTCTGACGTGGTGGAAATGATGGCGCAATCCTGGCTACCTCAGATAGCAACAAAAACCAACTAAAACTATATCCTGGCCCCTAAAGCCAAACAAAAAAAAAAGAAGAAACAATCATGTGAACAAATAAATAAGATACTGAAATAAAAAAAATCAAAGATAAAGTTGTGTACCAGAGTTTGTATTGGTTTTGGGGGTTTTTTTTTTTGTTTTTTTACTTAAGCTAGCTGAAAATATGAACAAAGCGTAAGATCAGCGAGATGGTCGTCAACTTCAGAAGAAAAAGGGCAGCAACTGCCCGATGGCTATCCTGGGATGGGATGTTGGAGGAGTGACAAATACCTGGGCGTCCACAGCAACAGCAGGCCAAACTGAAAGACCAAAACAGAGGCTGCATACAAGACAGGGATGAGCAGGCTTTATTTCCTCAGCAAGCCGAGATCCCTTAGCATGTATAGCAAAATCTTAGAGCTTTAAGCCAATTGGTTGTGTCTGTGTGTGAAGTTTAGACAGCTTATGTGGAGGAGGAACTGTTATGCAAATTTCCTGCTGAATAATACTTTTGCTTGAATTATACTCCCTCTCCCTCTGTTTAAGAAAACTTTGTTCTGAATGGCTGTTCCTTGTAAACTGAGGAAGTCTAAACTTTTGGCTCACAGGAACTGCTTGTACACTGACCTTATTATTTGAAACTTTGACCATGTTTAATAGGAACATCTGGCTTTGTAACAGTATATATTTTGTCATGTGAAGATGTTTTCACAGGACTCTTCTGAAAAGCATACTCTATGATTCAGCAGCTATTGGATCATTCTTTAGCAGCAACAACTTGAAGCAATTATTTTCTCTGTTTTTATCAGTTTCTCATATTGGAGGAATTCTTCCCCACATTTCTTTACAATGTGACTTCAGTTGATTGAGGTTTGTACATGCACAGCTCTCCTAAGGTCATGCAACAGCATTTCAGTGGGGTTGATGCCTGGACTTTGACTGGGCCACTGGGCTAGCTTTAACTCTTGATGGTATAACATTTGACTCTATAATGCAGAAGAATTCATGGTCCACTTGGTGACTACAGTGATCAGACAAGCCAAAGAGGTATGAGGTGTATGTTGTGTTGATTTTTTTGCCAAACATAGTGCTGTGTAGTTTGACCAAATCTCCACTTTGGGCTCATCTGTCCAACTAAAACTGTACCAAAAGTCTTGCCAACATGCAAACGTAAACCATGCTGCCAACTTTTTTTTAGAGAGTAGAGGTTTCTCCTGGCTTTCCCCTTCCACATAAAATCCATACTTGTTCTGTCATGGTCCTGAGTCTTCAACCCAGTTTTTGTGTTTGTTATGGTCTATGTTTATGTCTTTTGAGATCAGTGTTCCCTAATCTCTCAAACCAGCTGGATGGAGTGGGGTTTTTTTCCCATTTCTCTGAGAATTTCAAGGTCTGACCTTATGGTGAATTTGCTGGGATGTCCAGTCCCGAGTAGACCTGAGAAGCGTTGTGTTAACACACACCTGAATGCTCCAGACCAGCAAACTGCTAAAACATCTGCTTTAATAGAGGTGCTCAAACTTGCTGGTGATCAATTAATCAATAAATCAACAACTGTACTTAGTTTTTCATAGTAGAAATGCATAGACTCCTGTTCAGATGGCTGTAAGCTTTCTTTCTTTATTAGGAAGGGTAAGAAAATAAGCATCACAGGTCCACTTTAGCAGAAATTAAATTTACTGATATACAAATTCCCTAGTATTGTAATGACAATCATTATCGACCAGAAACCAAAAAATGTTAAAAACCCAACAACACAATAAATAATAGTAAGAAAATCCCAACACAAAAATAAAGCAATTGAAAAAATAGACAATAACAAACTTAGTACAGTTTTGTTTTTCACACTACATAAGATAGTGTTATATTGTGATATTATTTGTTCATACATTTGACGTTTTTATGGCAAAATGTTTTTTAAAAAAACACTTAATTTCATTTTCTTTTACCTCTTTTTTAATTAGTTTCGCTGTACCCGGCATTCTAAATGAGCACGGTGCAAAACAAAAAAAACGGATCTGTACCTTCTCGGACTCCGTACTACGCGGGTTCACGCGTCACTAAGCTGTTTGATTGACAGTCAACTAGACGAATGAAATCCAAAACTGCTTATAAGTTTAGGTTGCATCGGTCGTCTTCCAAGGTAGGTCGAGAAATAGTTTATACCGTTACTAGGCAGCGATAACGGAATTTGTTTGCTTAATGTTAAATATCTAATAATTGCGGGAAAGGTGCTTATGGATATCTAGCTGCAGTAAAGTAGTGGTTTTTATTTCAAACCGTTTACTATTGTTGAGAAAAAGCATCGCAAATCTGGCTTCCAAAAGGTAACGCTTCTCTCTTTGCTCTCAACCATAAATAATACGCCTGTGAGATGCTAAGCTAAGCTAATTTGTTTCTGTTTTAAAACAATTTCATTTCTGTTTCTGTTGCAGTGATATACGAGAAAAACTGCATAAGAAACGACGGGCTTTCCAAGAAACTCTAGTTAAGAAGAAAAATGAGGACGACGTCCAGGTAAAGTCACAGGCTTTGAAAACTTGGTTATATTTTTATTTATTTATTTTTACTGTGAAGTGACAGCTACCTTGTCAAGTTCCGCCAGCATTAAATGAGCGAGCGTCATTCTTTCCTGACAAGACACAACATGACCGGAGGAGCCAGGCTCATTTTGAACACACTCAACATCAGAAATGCACACAGGAGCACAGATAAGGGAGCTTGTAACGCTTTAGTAAATCTAACTGTACTCGATAGGCTCTGGTTCCTTCTATCAAACTGAGTGAAGAGGACCCACGAACTACAATGGAGGTTGGTGCCCTTAACTAGGTTTTAGCTGCTCATTCCTGCTGGCTGCTGAACACCAACTTCTTACCTTCTTCAGCCTTTCTTCCGGCTTTAGTGCGCTAAATACCAGCTTGGATGCAAGTTTTCATTTTTCTGCTATCCATATAAAGTGTATCTTTGTGTATGCCAGGCGCCTGAAGACGGTGAAGAAGATGAAAGAGAGGCTTTGAAACGCCATTTAAGAGCTGAGAGACAGAAGAGAAAGAAAAGGGTAAATCTTTTGGTATCCACCTCATTTCTGTGATTCCACTAATGGCACGGTTAAAAATTCTAACAGTTTTGATTGCTTCTGGCTTTTATTAGCTGCTTGAACAGTCTTCCATCCAGAAGTCCCGTGATGCTGATGATGTCAAGGATGTCACTTCCATCCAGCAGTACAGTGCAGATGAGGGACCATCTGAGAAAGCGGACGATTCAGTGGTTTTATCGAAATCTCGCACTGGTTCTCAGAAAGGTCTGTGTTTATGTCTTAATCAAATGTACCTCTACTCCTTCATCATACAAGTAATGAGTGATCTGGTAACAACACAAAACAGTACTCAACTGTTTGTTTTTTTCCCCAGGCTATAAGACCATAATAATGATCATCTTTATATGTAGTAGACGTTTCATACAAATATAGAAAACTTGTATTTTTTTATTTAATACAAAAATAAAACCTACAAGTCATAAAATCATAAAATTAAAGTGTCATGTAGAGAACAGAAGAATTTAGGGGAAGTTACAAAAATTCTTAAAGGGATTAGAAGGCAAAATCACTGTAAAACATACTTTGAGTCATTGTAAAAAGCCTAAATTGGTGTGATGTGATACCTTGATTTAGGTTTGGTTAAAAACTTTGCAGCTTAGCTTTGCATAGTCTAGAGGCAATTAAAACGTGCTATTAGAGATCAGTTCAGTTCACTTTATTTATATAGTATTGATTCACAGCAACAACCACTTCAAGATACTTTATTTTGCAAGGTAAAGACACTACATTGTTTGAGAGAGCCCAAACATTTTTAACTGTGAGTGAGAACTCAGTGACGTTGGTAGAGAAGAACACCTTTTTAATAGGAAGAAACCTTTGGACGAAGCCACCATCTGTCACTTGGGAGGTGCAGTGAAAGAGGAGGGGGAAAAAAGGGAGAGTAGAGAGACCTCAAACAACTAACAGTACAAACTCTGAGTGAGAGAAAAGCTGATAATATGCAATCGTATCATACAAATGCTTAGTTAATAATAGAAGGAAGTGAGGGCATGTATAAAGAGAATGAAAGCTAGTTGGCTCAGGTCACATACCTGTGGAGGTATGGCGATGTCTTGGAGAAAGAGTGGTTGTCTTTTTAGCCAGACAATTTTAGGGATAAATGAAGAAGAGGTGTACTGTTACCAGTTTTCAAGAACAAGGGTGATGTACAGAACTGTAGTAGGTACAAAGGGTATAGTTGATAAGCCTTACCATGGAACTATGGGAAAGAAATGTTGAAGCTAGGTTAAGAAGGAAGGTGGTGATCAGTGAGCATCAGTATAGCTTCATACACGGAAAAAGCACTACAGATTCTATGTTTGCTTTGATAATGTAGATATGTATAGAGAAGCTCAAAAGTTGCTGCTTGTGGATCTAGAGAAAGCATATGATAGGATGGTAGTGAATCTTTCTACGGTATATGGGTTGGAGACTGCCACATGGCCTAGGATTCTTAAAAAGCAAAACTCTTTTACCTGGGTAAAGAACTGAAAATTATGTATGATTTAAATCTGGAAACTCTTAATCAGACACCAGGTATCCAAATGTAAGCAGCATTTAATATCAAAATTTGACAGAAGGTAGTTGATGTTGTTTAAGTGAGCCTTAAACAAGTGCTTTGTGCTCTAGGTCTCACCTCAAGAACTCAGCACACTCACCATTTAGATGACTTTGTGAAACGACGCTTGGAAGAGAAACTAAAAGCAGCCAGGGTAAATGGAGTTTCTTTTTCTCACACACAGCACACGATCTGAGTGAAATTGTTGCTCTATAATCTGTGGCTTGTATTTCAGTCTAAAGGTGAGAGCCTTCAGGATAAGGAGGCCTCTCTCGAGTTTCCCAGTCGTCTCCATAGCCTCAGAGACAGAGACACCGTAACAAGGTTTGACAGAGAGGTGAGCCTCTATCTCACCTTAACTGGGCTCATGTATTGCTTTCCATTGGTGGAAGTTAATTCCTGGTGTTTCACAGGCTGATGCAGACAGAGCTGGAAGACGGGACTCCCCTCCACCCCTCAGCACCAGGGTCAGGTTCAGAGAAGCAGCAAGACAAGTAAGGCATGGATTGAGATTGAAATCCTGTATACAAAAAGCAGTTGTATAATGAAATTTAATGTATTCATTTTATTCTTTGCAAATACAGGTAGGAAAAGGCCTGCCGACAGCTGAAGAAGCATTCAATTTCTTCACGTTGAACTTTGACCCCGATCCACCAGATGTGATTGAGACGAGCAGCAGGAGAAGACAAAAACAGAGGAAAACAACAGATGAAGATGAAGAGCATGAAGATGTTGATGAAGATATTCAAGAAGAAAATGAAACCCAGGTAACAGGGCAACCAATATTTTTTATTTTTTTTTGTCAAAATTATTTCTTACCTTTTTTCATTTGCATAAGATGGACTAACTGCCTCATCTTCATCCTTCTCTCAGAGTGAAGAAGCTCCTCTTGTACAAACCCAAGAAGATTTATTTGTCATTGACCAGTCACCCCAGGACTTCTTGGAAATAAGGAAAGCCGAGTATGTCGGGTACCAAAAACTTCTTCAGCTACAAAGCGAACTCCTGTTTACACCCAGCTTTCGAACAGGTATATAATATCATGTCTTAAATATTTTAATTCACATCTGCACCTCCCTCATATGGGAAAAAATTATATTATGCTTAATTTTCATAGTTCCAACCTCCATCAAACTGCCTGAAAACATGAAACCTCGATACCTGGAGGATGAGGGTCTCTATGTAGGGGAAAGGCCTCCCGTATCCCTGACCAATGAGAATATTCTGGAGAATCGGATTTTGAAAATGGAGGAGGTAACATCAGCTAAAAAGCCAAAATTTCCTGAGTAATTTTTAAGGTATTTTCAATTTAAAAAAATAGTTTTTTTTAATGTCATTGAGTGAAAGACGTTTTTGATCCCCACGTAACACATGACTTAGTAGAAACCCTGGTTAGCAAGCACAACAGTAAGATGTTTGTTATAGTTGGTCACCAGGTTTTCACGCATCTCAGGGAAGATATTGACCCACTGGTCTGACCTAAGTGTACTGCTCTTATATTAAAGTTTGTGTATAGCAGTGTAACAGTCTGTGTTGTTCATGTTTTTGGAATATAGTTTAAGGAGACACATCACTTTTTCTTGTATTTTGATTAGAGTGAAGACCTTCTGGGTTTTTGGTTGACATTCTACCTCTCTCCATTAAAATAAAACTACCATAAGAGACTTTTCATTACTTTGTTTTATTATATTATTATCTGTGTATTCATATCCCTACTGTGTTGTTTTTATTTGCTAAGGGGAAGAAGTGGTTTGGAGATGATGGCAGGATCATCGCTCTGCCTAACCCCATCAAGGAATCATCCACAAGACCCCCCCTTTTCCACATGGAGGAGGCCCTAGACCCTGCGCTACAGACTGTGTATAGGAAGGTCTGACACACACACACACACACACACACCAATCATTTTGTTCATTTTCATCATCTAAAGCACTGTTTGCATTCCTACACTGAGGGCGTTGCGATGCCCTCTCTTCTTTTCTAACCTCTTTGCCTTTTAGAAAAAAGCAAAAGGGCAGTTTGGCATTTGGTACAAAGAAATAGAGAGGAGGTATGCATTTGTTATTGGAGGACAGATCAGTGATGGAGGCCAACACATCTGTGATATGCTATCTTCTCAAAATTTACAGCAACATCAAAACTCCAAACTCCATTTGTAGACGTTAAAAGTATTGCAAGCTGTGAAATTACATCTGAAGAAGAGCCAGCATTAAAATTAAACCCTAGCTTTTCAAGGCTTTACTTTTACCCCTTACTTATGATTTTTAAACAAGAAAGAAGAGCATGGCTGTACCTTAACTGTTATTTTATTATTTATTAATCTATCAAATACTTTGATAATTTTTTGAATAATAAAACAACACTTTTGAAGATCCCTTTAAATTCTTAAGTTAGCTGCTTTGTTTGACAAGCAGTGAAAACAGTTAAATATGTAATAGTTTCAATAAAAACACTAAAAACCTTTATTGGACTATTTTTCAGGGTTGTCCTTGTTCCCAGCAAGAAACGGTCGTCTTCAGACATGTTTGTCTTTTGTACTGCATTTCCTATCTAGTGATAGGGAATGGATAGGGTAGTGATACGGTAGTGACAGTTGCTAGGGAATGGCAAACATGATTCAATGCACACATACTTCCTACTAGATAGCTGACCGGTTAAAGAGGTGCATCTGAAATTTGTGTTGTCACATACACTTCTGTCAAGTGAAGTCTAGTTCATGGCTGCATGTGTTACACAGAGAAGAGGAGACACTGGTGATAGCTTAACTTGAGTTGAAGCAGCCTCATTACAATAATTTCATTTTAACTTATTAATTATTATTACTTTTATTAAATAATATTAAAAATCAACATTTTTAAAACAACAGTGAGAAGATGAATAATGGGGGGAAAAAATCACCAGTAAAAATGTTCCCAGCTGCCCTGACCTAACCGTGCTCACAGTTTCCATGGCTTACCTGCCCAACAAAGTGATGAAGCCTTGTGGAAAATAAAATGTGAAATAAATGGGTAAACTTGTGTAAACAAATTCCTGGATAATTTGAAACGGATGGATGAGTGTTATATTTCCTGTAATTCATTAGACTACATCCGCATCTTTATTAGAAGCAGTTGATTCCAGCCTTATTAGCATTTTACTGGTATGTGTGGTGTGACTGTCCAGTTAAACAAATATGTAAACCCTGAAAAAATAAGTTACAGATACAAAGGGCTTTGAGTTTAAGCACAGTCTTTATCTCTAGGGAAAACAAGTAGTTATCGTCTCTTGTTCATATTTATTTATTAAATTCTGGAGACGGGCACAGCTGTCATACGTGTTCATCCTGAAAACACAGTGTTCAGGGTAGTTAAGTTGGGTGTTTATAGCACATTATTTTCATGCATGACTGCATTACAGCACTCCCCTGATGGTGCTTTCAATCTTGCCAGCTATTTCATGCTTCCTTTAAACTGGCACATACTTGGAAACTTGGAAACACACAGGCAAGGCACGAGTGCCAAGTATAATTCATAGTGGTTTTCATTTCCCAGGATAGTGCATGATGGATTGTGTTATTCTGTCTCCCAGGCGGTGAAGTCCAAGTATGCAAATCTTTACATTGCTGGTGCAGCAGATCCTGAGGGAGACTACCAGCTTGATGTTGATGTCTCTGGGCTGATCTTCTCCCATCACCCACTTTTCAGCCGCGAACACATCCTGGGCGCCCGCCTAGCTCAGCTGTACGATCAGTACCTAACCAGGCAACGCAATAATCTCACAGGTCACCTCACTGACAAGGTAAAGTGAGCTATGAAAGGGACTCCAGAGTTTATATGCAGCATTCAGTGTGTTTAGTGTCTTATTTTCTGCTTTAGTTGAATGGACTAAGGAATGCACTGCGGAATATGCTGGAGAGCCATAGTGGGCTTAACCCCACTCAGGCCTTGCAGCAGAGGATTTCTGAGTATAATCTGGAGGTTAGGTGAGTTCATCCCTTAGCATCCTACGAAGTCCTTGTAGCCTAAAAACATGCACTGTAACATTGACTCTTTGAGCAGTAGTGTTTTTCCAAATATTACAGGAACACTCGACATCTCCGAGACAGTGAGCAGGAGAAAGACAGGACTCTTCTGAAAAATATAGTTAAAGTGTGGAAGGAGATTAAAGCCCTGAGAGAGTTCCAGAAGTTTACCAATACACCCTACAAGCTCTACCTCAGAAGGTAACAGCTAAAAGTGACAGAAATTTCAGTGAGGCGGTAACAGTAAAATAATGTGTATATTCTTTATGGGGATGTTTTATGCAACTCCATAAAAATACTAAATGGGGTCTGTTTTGTTTGTCCTATTTTTTTTTTTTTATTATATTTGTTAATTATAATTGCTAACGTTAATAATGGCCAGAGTTTTCAAAGTCCCAATCCCCGTGAGCCAAAATCTGAGACTTCCAACACCCTAAATTCTCCCTGATTTAAAATCTGGTATTGTTTTATCACTCATCCCTAATCGATATCAGCTGGATAGAGTAAGATTTGCTCTGTAGAGAGTTCTCCAGATTCTTGTCCCAGTGTCATTAATCTGTTGTGCTGTCTATTGCCTCTTCAGGGAGAATGTGGATCGGGTGTCAGATGAGCAGGACTATGAAGATGAAATCTTGGCAGAGGTTGTAGAATTAGAGGCAGAGACTGAGGAAGAATACCAGAATAAATTAGCTGAGTACAAGAAACGGCTGGAAGAATGGAAACTCTGCAGAAAGAAACAGGTGCCTACATTTTTACCTGCATTCTTCATCTAATCTTCCCCTGCATATGACACATTTCAATAAATGTTTTTTAATAAGGATCATGCATGCATTAAAAAAAATTGAAAATGTGGTTTAAAGGCAGTCCACCTGACTTTGTATGTCAAATCATAATGTAAAGATATACCCACACACACACCTCCTCATGTTCACTGTTTTCAGAAAGCCAAAAAGAAAAAGCAAAAAAAGAAGAAGAAAGGTCAGGCACAGGATGACACTGAAGGAGAAGATGAAGAACAGGATGTGAGTGAATCAGAAGGACCTACTGACGAACCCCCCCCAAAGCCGGAGCCCCCAGAGAGACCAGACCTTGGCTCCATAGAGCAGTGGGTGAGGGAGAAAGCCCTCAGGATACGTAGAAAGCCAGGAGAGGCCATCCTGATTCCTGAGCTGTCTGCATCTGCAAACATCACTGCCAGTGAACTGTGCCCCAGGTAGACACAGCAGAAACACAAAGAGGGTCTAGGTTTCTTCAAAACATGTATGAACCAATCAGCAAAGAGTAAATATTTGGGTGAGGGTTGTTTGTTTTGTTTTTTTATTAAAATGAGAAAACTTAATAGCAGAATATTTGTCACAGGTGGGAATATCACACCTATTTGCAGGTGTTTCAGTTATGATGATGAACTGCACTTTCACTGTGTTTTTGTGAATGTTTTCATCACGTTTGTTTTCTTCGTGTTTAGGGCCGAAAAAGCTCGAAGAGAAGATGTTGCCAGGCGCTCTCTTTTCACCAAGATCCTTTATAATGACAAAGAAGTTTCACGAACAGACAGTCGCTCCCTGAACACCGACTTCAGGGTGCACTTTGGACAGATATTCAATCTCAAGATAGTCAACTGTCCCCAAAGCATTAGTTTGCAGGTACAGTAAAGAGTGCTGAACATGCTGCCACTTTATGTATCCACGCATTTACTTGATAAATGACTGCTGTGATCTATTCTAACAATTAATTTTTGTGTTTACTGTGTGTGGGCAGGTGTTTGAGGAGATTGGGTCATCATGCTCTCTCCTGGCTCAGGTGTTTCTTCCAGTGCCAGAACCCTCTGTCGTGACAGGCAGCGTCCCTCTTGAGGAATTTGAGTTTAGTAGCAACCAGAGAGTGATGTTTGACCACGAGGGAGTTGGAAGTGGTACATTTTTTTTTTTCAGATATGAAATATTTGAATATTTCAAGAATACTTTTAATTATACTAACTTATCAACTTCTCTCTTACACTCTATACACCTTCTCAGATGTGCCCCTCTCCTTTGAAGCTGATGGCAGCAACAAGCAAAGTCTTTTGACTTCTGGGAAGGTCTCGTGCTGTGTTTCTTGGGGTATCGGGGACGATGATGTACCCCTTGCGCCTCCTATTTCTCAACAACCTGGTGGCGTTCACAGGTAGTATCTTTCTTGATTTTCCTAATAGAATTATGCACACCCCACTTTTCAGTTATTTATTTGTAAAAAATGTTTGGAATCATGTATGATTTTCGTTCCACTTCTCATGTGTACACCACTTTGTATTGGTCTTTCACGTGGAATTTCAATAAAATTGATTCATGTTTGTGGCTGTAATGTGACAAAATGTAGAAAAGTTCAAGGGGGCCGAATACTTTTGCAAGCCACTGTGTATATATATATATTACATACATATATAGTGCTGTCAGCGTTAATCTCATTAAAATAACGTTAACGCTCTAACTGCATTAACGCGGCAAATCTCCGTTGGCAAGTTAGCGCGGATCGCCCCGTGTGTGGGTTGCATGGCTTCAACGCGTTAGCACGGTTAGCTCGCTAACATTTGTCAAACATTTTGCAGTGTACAGCAGGAGAAGTTTTTAAAGGACTATTTTGTGTTTTCTTACTGAAAAAGCAAATTTACACCCCCCCACCGAGACAGCATAACTTTTCAGCATGTTATAACTGAAGTGATCTGAGACAGCACCTATTCTTTGCTTTCAGGTTTTTAAAATAAAGGCTATTACAGGAGGCTGAGGAGCTTATTGTCCCTTCAGATGGTAAAAACTGTGATTGAAAGGAGGGAAAGCCAGATGCAACAACCACATACACTGAAAAGCAAATCAGAAAACTGAAGTGTATGACAGACTGTGCAATGGCCATCTCTATAAGACTATGGCGTGTCCTTGGGTTAGGATGAAGTGCTATCGTGATACTGATTTTCTGCCTGTTGGTTGGAATTGGTTTATTACTGCAGCAAAATATGCAGACATATGAAAAAGAGAGTTTTCACATGACTGGAGGTTGAGATTGGTGTCTAGGCATCAAGCTCATCACTCCTTATAAATATGTTGCATATAACATTGGGCCACAATGTGGAAATATGCCCTTGCAGGTAGATTCTGGCATGAAGGAGTTGAAATGGCATGAAGCAATGCCAGATCGGGGGGATGTGTTTGGTATATGAAGTTGTCAGTGTCAGTCCAACAATGTGTTGGTTTTTAAATTGATCTCTAAATGTTTTACTTTATCTTCTGTGCAATATAAAATATTACAAAATTGCTCAAAGACTTGTTGTTGTTGTTGTTTTTATGTTATTGTCAATACTGATCTGTCTGTGTTTCTTAGTGGCAAGGGCCATCTTGATGCTGTTAGCTACATTGGGGCATCTGGACTATATGACATGAAAAAAATTGGTGAGTGGGCCAAGCAGTCGCGTCTGGATCCAAACGATCCGAAAAATGCCTCCATCATGCAGCTGCTAAAAGTGAGTATCAGAAGATGGCTATTTTTAAGGACATGAACGCATCAAATGAAACATTTTCCCATGTAACTCTATGTGTTTTTTACAGGTGGCCAGTAGTGGAGAAGTAACAGCTCCAGAGTACTTCCGCCTGGAACATCTCCAGGAGGAGTTTAATTTTGTGACTGATGAAGAGTTAGAGAAGTCTGGAAGGTTTCGTCTGCTCAAGCTAAGGAACCAGGAAGTTGCAGAGTTTCGGAATTACAAATTCATTCCTGCTTTAGAGAGGGAGGTCACTGATACGGTTTTCCAGGTCAGCTTTTCAAAAGTGTATTGCAGAATATTATCAATGTGGTATAATGAAGATGCACAAGCTCTATAAAAGGATAATAGTTTTTTTTTTCTTAACTTTGGTTAAAATTATTTCAGGAATATGAAAAAAGATTGAAAGAGGGAGAGGTAATTGATACCAAAGAGCATTTGGATTCACACAGAGCTTTAGTGGCCAAATACCTTCAGAAGGTGAGCTTTTTAAAAAAGAAAAAAAAATTCATACGCAAGTATTTAGCACACAAGAGACTTAAGTGTTGTGTAATCCTGGCATTTGTCCACAGATCCGAGAATCAGTCATCAACAGGTTTCTTCTTGCCAAGCATCACTACCTCCTGTCTGATTTGGTGACAGAAGAAGAGATACCAACCATTGGGTAAATATGCACTGCTAGCAAAAGCTGAATAGCCTGACTCAAAATATACGAGCTTTTTTGTTTGTGCTGTGTATGTTATGTTTTCAAGTATGGCTATTTCTTTCTTTATTCACCTGTGGTGCAGTGTACATTCACTCAGGTATTCTCCTTAAGTACAGATTTAAGGTATTTGTACTGTACTTGCATCTTGTCATTCAACTGTACTTTTAGTCTACTGCTAATAATCTAATGATGTTGTGCGCAACTGACACAGAAGTCACTTTCCTGTATTAAGCACTTTTATGTTTAGTATTTAACACTTCCAGTGCAATACTTTCTTGCACCAGAGTCATAAACAGTACAGTATTAGTACTTTCAAAAAAGGAACTGATAAAAAATACTTCCCTCACCACTAAAGCTAAGGCTAGGAAATTTCACGTTTGCTCAACAGTCATCAGAAAGAGTTGCAGGGCCAGCATAAAATTACACGCTGATGTAACTGTGCATTTTGGCAGCTGCTGGGTTGGTGTATTTGATCCTTAACTCAACACTGCATTCGCCTGTCTAATTTGTTCTCTCCTCTAGAAGTTAATACATTGTTGTGCTAGAGCTGGTTTCACAACATGTGGACATGATAACAGAACATTTGAAATCAATTTCAGTCCTTGACTATTTTTAAGCAGATTTATATATTTAATAATGTACATCAGTGTCAGTCATGCTGTTGATGTACACTTTGTTTCATTTATTATTATTTTTTTCTATTTTTCTGCTTTTCTTCTTTTTTTTTCCTTTTTCTTTTTTTTGTTTGTTTGTTTTACAGTGGTGCAGGTCCAGGGTATGTTCTTGGAGTTTTGCTTTGTTTTGTTTTTTTGTCTTTTGTGTCTCTGTTTCTCCTCTTAGTTTAAACCCTGAATACGAGTGCATGAATGAATATAACAGACTGTTTCCAGTGTTCAATCCTCCCAGGGTTTTGTAAATAATGAAAAAGAATTTAGTCAGAATATGAAGCTAAAGATTTTAAAAGCTGTAAAATTTCATAGAGATTAACACCAATAAAATGGTAAAATATTAGAAGCTGCTAATATAAGAAGAATTTTAGCATTCTCTTGCAGCAGTACATTATACTGATGGATATCTTTATATGCTCTACTCTATTGTTTTTCTTCCCCATCAGGCTGCAGTAAATGGCTGCCCCTCCCTTAGCATGGTTCTGCCAGAGGTCTGTTCTTAGTAAAAGGGAGTTTTTCCTTCCTACCGTTGCCCAGTGCTTGCTCCTACGGGATCATCTGATTGTTGCCATTTTAAGTCAGTCCAGTTAATTTTTTCAGATTTATTTAAAGTCATTTCAAGGCATCTTACATTAGGGTAAAGACCCTACAATATAAAAATAAACCCCAACAATCAGATGACCTCCTATGAGCAAGCACTTAGTAACAGTGGGAAGGAAAAACTTCCTTTTACTAGAAACAGACCTCTGGGAGAACCATTGTAAGAGAAGGGCAACTTGTTGGGGGTGAGGTAAAAGAAAAGACAGGGCGACTTGAGGTACTATGATTTACGACAATAGTAGTAATAATAATAATGGATTGGATTTATATAGCGCTTTTCAAGGCACCCAAAGCGCTTTACAATGCCACTATTCATTCATTCTCACATTCATACACTGGTAGAGGCAAGCTACAGTTGTAGCCACAGCTGCCCTGGGGCAGACTGACAGAAGCGAGGCTGCCATATCGCGCCATCGGCCCCTCTGGCCATCACCAGTAGGCGGTAGGGTAAAGTGTCTTGCCCAAGGACACAACGACCAGGACAGAGAGCCCAGGGATCGAACCGGCGACCTTCCGGTTACAGATGTGATTCCCAACCCCCTGAGCCACGGTCGTCCCAAGCTTTATCAAAATAGAAAGAATCTTAAAAGTAGAGTGAGTGTCTGTTTCCCAAATCCAAACTGGGAGGCAGATCCAGAGAGGGGCCTGATAGCTGATGGCTGTGCCTCCCATTCTACATTTAAATACCCTAGGAACCACAAGCAAGCCTGCAGTCTGAGAGTGAAATGCAGTGAAATTATATAAATGTAAATCTACAACAGGGCATTATCCAACTGATTTGGTAAATGAAATGATACTTTTAGAGCACTTTTCTACCTTTACAGAGCACTCAAAAGCTTCTGTGCTACATGCCTAAAAAATGCAAGCGCTTTTGTTATCTAAATTTATGATGCACATGCTCACACTCAAATGGATGCAAAAATAAAGGATACAAACAAATAAATGCAATGGGATTTAGTATAAAGGACATGTATACGGTCGCTGGTTTAGCTTAGTGCGTTGAGCAGCCGGTGGCTGCATTACTTCCCCTCTCGCTCTCTCTCCCTCCACTTTCCTGTCATTTCTTCACTGTATCTATCAATAAAGCTGAAAAAGGCCCCCCAAAAAGGGACAAGGATATGTTGACAAACAAAGTGGAGAAGTCAGAGATTAAATCACAGTCCTTCCAACTGGTACTGTACCTGTGCTACATCCTGAATCATAGCCATTCTGTAAGATACCAGATTATATGCCGGCACATTTATACCAGGGCTGTCACAATATCCAAATTTGACTTCACATTTATCAAAGAATAAATTGTGATATTTATTACAATATCCGTATAATTTTGGGTGGAAAAAAAGTATTTAAAAAAAATTATTGAAAAATTATTATTATCATTGTTGATGTTGTTGTATCTTGTCTTTTTGTCAGATCAGTTAAACAACTGTTAACAACTATAATTATACAAAAGCTTGCAAAGGGAAGAATTTCTGATATTAACAATATTATTCTGTGCGTTATTAATACAATAACTGTTTATTTTTAAATATCACAATTATTGTTCAATACACACTTATTGTGATATGCCTATTTTAGACTTTAGATACAGGATAAGCAGCACAGTATGTTTCCAGCGGTTCTTGTTAATGCCATTAAAGGTTACTTTAAATTTTCAATTCAATTCATTTATATAGCACCAAATCAGAACAACAGCGGCATCAAGGTGCTTTATATTGGAAGGTAAAGGCCCTACAATAATACAGAGAAAAGCCTAGCAATCATATATACCCCTATGAGAAAATGCTTTGGTGACAGTGGGAAAGAAAAACTTCATTTTAACAGGAAGAATCCTTAATGATATTGACATATAAAACTACAAATACCTGGAGGGACTGAGTACTGTTGGTGGTAACCCCGACCCAGAATTAGAGCAAAAAAGCTTTGTCATATTGCCACAAATTCTTATCTACATTACAGTAAGATTTAATTTTAAATGAATAGTCCTGCAGGCTGTTGACAAAGTGATTACATGTTTGTTGCATTTATCAGGATTTTAGGAATAAACCTTTTCAAGCTGACTGAACCAAAACGACCACTGAAACCTCAGAGGAAAGAAAGAAAGAAGGTGACGGCCCAGAATCTGTCTGACGGAGACATCAAATTGCTTGTTAACATCATCCGGGCTTATGATATCCCAGTCCGCAGGCTTCAGAGCAAGTGAGTTCAGCCATTCAAATTTAGAAACCAGCATATATGTTTAGAAACCTTACTGGACACTGAACTGTGTTTTAATGGGTTTCTATTGTAGTAAACCAGGACAGACATCTCATAGTGCCCTTCAGGGCAGCATTGGGCTTCCCGACCAGGTACAGCACAAAGTCTAATCTTATTTTGCTTTACACAAGCAGCCGAGCATAATCTGATACCAATACAGAGTCTCTATAATCAGTGTCAAGTATGTGGAGTATTTGTGTGTCTAATTTAGATACAGGTGAGGCCATTTGTGGAGGTTTCCTTCCAACGCACAGTACTTCAAACAGCCACAGCCGATGGACCAAACCCATGCTGGAACGAGGAGCTGCAGCTGCCTTTTAGGTGAGTTGGGTTTTTCTTTTTTTGTTCGTTTGTTTGCTTGTTTGTTTTTTGGGGGGTGGAGGGGTGTCTCTTTTCCTTTGGGGGGGGGCTTTGTGTTGAATGATCTCTCTGTTGGACTGTCAGATTTGTAGATTTCCACTATTTAGTGTCCCAATATAAAGAGGAATTCAGAATATAAATACCTTAGCATTTTTGATGCATATTAAACTATAAATATGAATTTCAAAATGTTGGACAATCTTGTTGATAAACTATAACAAAGTAATAATTTTCTTGTACAGGAAAAGGAAAATAAATAACGTTCTTACGTGTTTTGAAGGAAAAACTTTATATAAGACACTTTTCTCTCCATCCTACATCTTTATATCCTCAGGTTTATTACTACCAGCTTTTATAGTACGATGTGGGTGGTCTCACAGAAGTGCTGTGTGGCTGTTTACTTCTGTGGCTCTCACTGGGAAACTGCCATTTTACTTCACTTCTCTGCTAGTGCTCTGGGACTCAAACTGAGTTCATTAAGTCCCAGTTGTTGCAAATCCTTCAAGTCTATCCTGCGTTTGGAAGACATTTAGTTTCTATGCTCTGGCCAACTATAACTCTTTACAATACACCCTAAAGTGTCAGTTTACATTTATAGTTACAAGGCATTTAGCCTCAGCACCTGTTTTACTTGATGCTGTATGTCGTATAACTGATCGTAAGTGTATGTTGTGTTTTATTGGATTCCTTTTTACTCTGCTTCTTTTATTATTAATTATCTCTTTTATTGTTTTCTTTTTTGTTTGTTTGTTTTTTTTGAAATGCCCATTATAATTGTAAATGGGAGGCTAGCCATGTGTGACTTTTAATTAACAGTTTAAAGATTTTCTTTTTGTTTTCCGTTATTCATCCACAAAAACTCAAGCATGCACAAAAATAGTTGTTGTTTAGGATCTCCTCATGCCTTTGTACCTGTCCTGCACAGGCTCCTTTAATCAGGATGAAACTGAGCTGGCTAATGCAGTGTATCACAAAGTGAAAGCTTGGTGTTTTTGACCAGATACCATTATAAGAGAGACTTTTTGAGCACTTTTCATCAGATTTGACTGGTGATTCTAAACATGCATTTTCCCATCATTGTTTTTCAAAATAACTGCCCAGCACAATGGCTGCTGAGTGGTGTTACTTACCTAATGTTCCTCTCTACAGCGCTCCAAATGGTGACTACAGCACTGCTAGCCTGCAGTCAGTCAAAGATGAGGTTTTCATCAACATATTTGATGAAGTGGTACATGAGACTGTGATGGTGAGTAAACACTGTTCACTTTGTCTCACTTCTCACATCCCTCCATTGTTTTCCTGTCAGGTTTAGATTTCGGTTTAATATCCTGGTTTAATATCCGTGAATCAAATGGTAAAAATCGAGTTTATTTATATAGCACATTTCAAACTATGCTTTACAAACTAAAATGCAACTAAAATAAATAAAATGCATGACAGTGATGCAATAAAATATAAACGAGAAGGGATAAGACTAAAACAACAACAAGGCTGTAAAAACAAAAAATGTTGGGGTCATAAAAATGTGTCCTCAGTAAAGATTTAAAATGTTTGTGCAGATCTAATATTTAGAGGCAGACTATTCTAGAGTATGAGACCTGCCACAGAAAAGGCTCTCTCGCCATGACTATAAATAGAAGACTGGTACAGACAAGTACAGAGAAATGCAGTACTCCAGTCTGTATGTAATGAACAGATGAATAACACGTTTAAAGAGATTAGCTGGAACATATGGCTTTACTTTGGCTAGCTGTCTCAGATGGAAAAAGCTAGATTGGACTACTGCACTCACCTGCCTACACGGTTTAAAAGAACCATCAAGTTACACACCAAGGGTTTTAATATCTGTCTTACAATAAGATAAGGGGCCCCGAGCACTGTCGATGACAAAAATGACAATCTCTGTTTTGTTTTCATTTAATAAAAAAAAAGAAACTAAGGACATCCACTGTTTAACGTCTTGAAGGCAGCGTAATAACAGCTAACAGTGAGCGAGTCCCTGATTTTAAAGTCAGATAAGTGAAATAAAAGGTTATACTGTGAAAAATGGCTTATGTTTAATTTCTGTTAAATGTGAATTTCTATCTATGTAGACAGCAACACATGTCATTTTAGTGATATAATACAATTAATTTCTGTATTATCAGATATTGATGTAATTGCCAACTTGACTTTGGCCTTTATTGATATCTCCTAAAGACCTTTGTGACTATGTTTGTGGGTTTTTATGCTCTTCAAGAGTGAATCTAAAAATAAATTTAACAAAATTCTGCATCCTCACCCTCATTACTTGCTGCTTGAATTATTTGTATTTTTGCTCCTCAGAATGACAAAAACAGAGGGAAATCAATTCAAACCCACATAGAGAAGCGCTGGTTGGGCTCAGTCAAGATTCCTTTCAGCACAATTTATTCTCAGTCCAAGGTGCGTCTATGATTTAAGCAGACCTGATGTACACACACTTAATGGCTGTGACTGACTGGACTTCTCACTGACATTTCTCTTAGATTGATGGGACATTTAAAGTGAACACGCCAGCTGTGCTGCTGGGTTACAGCAAGGAGAAGAGCCACTTCACTAATAGTGGTTTTGATATCTTGAGAAGTCTGAGTGAGGGAACATTTATCACGCTGTTCATCACTGTCGATCCACAGCTGGTACCTGGAGAGTCTGTTAGGGAGAAGGTAAGTTTAAACGGCGACCTCAAGAAACCCCTAGTCATTCAGCATCCTGCTTTGGTAATCTGACTTTGCAATGAGTCTTTAGAGAAGCTTTTCTCTATATATATATATATATATATATATATAAAGGAGACCTAGTATGCTCATTTCTAGCTCCATGTTTTGATTTTATTATTAGTAATTTTACCTACTCACTTTTTCAGCCATTTTCCATCTGATTGGTGGGGCTTCTGTGCTCAAATACTGAACTATGTCCATGAGATAACCATGTTGGGAATATCTCTTCCCTTTGACATACAGAACCCAAAGAAGGAAAAAGAAAAAAACTAAAACCAAAGGAAGAGTTTTGGGTTTAAGGAATGCCTTTTAATAAAGGCTGACCTCTTAAGATTTATTCTTTGCTCAGAATAGGTCATAGCGTTGTCAGGTGATACATAAATGATACATAAAGTAATAATGAATGATTTATAGCCATTTGACAAACAAAAACGCTTAAGTAAGGAAGCCCCATTTTTAAAAAATTACTTAGTCTCACAATCCCGGTGATGTTCATTGGCGCCAAGTGAAATTTTCTCTGTGTAGGAAAAGCCCTGCTCATTGTTTGAAACTTAAGCAATTTTTAATGTAATGTAAGAAAATGAGCAAAGCAAAGTATGTCTGCTTAAGTGTTTAAATAGATCCTATACATTTTAGACACTTACATGCATGTTTCTTATTTTTGAAACAATTTGTTATGAATTAATTTCCTCTTATTTCTGTCATCCTCTTGTATCGCTTATTTGCTTTTGCTGCATGTACTAGATAAAGGAAATGAAGGTAACTGCTCCATTAAAGCATTTATCCTCCTTTAATCACCCATTCATGACACAACATTTGAAGTTACTTCTTTTTAGCTATCGCTCTGTGCCCTTATTCATTGTTCATTTGACCTTCTCTTGCAGTTTGACACCCAAGAGGATGAGCGCTTATTGCAAGCTTCAGAGAGATTTGAGAGGGACGCAGCTCAGAGATACCCAGACCGACCCTGCATTACCACAGTCATAGACCTCAGTGGGAAGACTGTCTTCATCACACGTTACATTCGACCACTCAGTCCCCCAAAGGAGCTACTGGATGAATTCCCCAATAACCCATTGGAAGCCACGGTCAGTGTGATATTACTTAATGTAGAAAACGTCTTCGGTAATTAGATATAATTTGCTGATGCACTGATATTTATCCCCGCACAGCCCCTCGTTGCTCGATTTGTGTCACTCATCCCTTCTCTGCCTGACCAAGTTTCATTTTCTGCAACCTGCGATCTTTGGAGCACCTGTGACGTAAGTGAACTTTCTTCAAGAAGCCAGCATTGTATACAGAAGGGCAGTGCTCATATTGTAGTACCTTTTGGTAGCTGCTTTTTTGTTGTTGTTTGTTTTTAGCAATTCCTAACCCTTCTAGCGGGTGATGAAGAGGAACACGCTGTACTGTTGTGCAACTACTTCCTGTCTTTGGGCAAGAAAGCCTGGCTTATAATTGGCACAGCCATACCGGAGGTGGGTGACATTTATTTCTTAAACCTGAAGACATTTCATGTGTGTCACAGTAACATTTTTAAGTAGAGCACAGCTTTAAAAACTTGCACATAGACTGTAAATAAATGTTGAAGTAATTACCATTAGCAAGCTGTATTCATAGACTGCTATCCCAAAACCAGAATAACTCATAAACACTCAAACACACTGCTGCTGCCTACATACCAAACAGGGGTAAGAGGTCCTTGCTTCAGTGTTAGTTTTGGTCAGTTCCATGTTAGTTTTTATTGGCTAAAGACAAGCAGACAGCTAGCGGCTACACCCACTGTGACCCACAGTCTCTAAGCAATATAGTTTAAATATGTTTTATTTTTAAAAAATTCATAGAGACCAAAAGAGTTTTTGTTGGCTGTGAATATGCTTATCTTTGCTGTAAAGTTCCATAGTGTGATAATGGAGTCTATGGGGACTGACTTTTGCAACCAGTCTTCAGCCACCACTGCAAGAACAGCTATTTTTGCTGCTTCATTTTTCAGACTTGTTCTTGCAGCAGCACTAAGAGTTCTAAAATCTTCCCTCCTCAGGGACCCACGGCTTATGTCCTGACCCTTGAGCAGAACCTTTACCTTATCTGGAATCCCAGCAGCGGTCAGTTCTACGGGCAGTACGACACCTTCTGCCCACTTCAGGCAGTTGGCTGCTTGGTCAATGCTGACAATGTGAATAAAGATTTATACATTTATTTATTCTTCATCATTTTTACAATTTTGCATAGTTTTATATTCATGTCTGCTTTTTGTTGTGGTTTTTTTTTTTGTTTGTTTTGTTTTTTTTTTATTTTAAGGTTTGGTTCAACATTCAACAATATACATCACCAATGAGGGTCAGTTTTGACATCACAAAAGCTAATTTGTGGAAACCGTTTTTCTCCCGAACTTTCTCCCACCCTGGACTGTCTAGCATACAAGTAAGTGTTCAGTATTACTGTATAAACCTATTTTTACTTCTTTGTTTGTTTCTCAAAAATTTGTCATTGTCTTTAGCCAGAGGAGCTGGTGTATCGTCGCACAGACAGGGCAGCTGCAGCAGAGCTTCAGGACAGGCAAGTAAAACAGCAGAAACTGCTGCTTCTCAAAACAACCACGGGCTAAACGCAGCACATGCACCATGTCACTCTGAATAGAATCGAGAGGATCCTGAAGGAGAAGATAATGGAGTGGCGACCTCGTCAGCCAACCCGCTGGAACCGCTACTGCACTACCACCCTGAAGCAGTTCCTGCCCAAGCTGGAGCTGATCCGAGGACAAGATGTGGCTGAGGGACACCGCCATGAGCTGCAGAGCCTGCTGGGAGACTACAGAGTAAGTCTGAAAAAGGGTGTGCCTCCGCAAGAAGCTACTCTGAGTCACTGTGTTGTGTCATGGATCTTAAGTCCAGTGCTGAAGAAGTTGGCTGAAAGCGCGTGAGCTCACTTTGAAAAATTCATATCACTAACAGGTTTTTTTTTGGTTTTCTCTTTTTTTTCTCTCTCTTTTCCTTTGAAGATTTCAGGATTCCCCCTCAATCTGGTGTTTTCTGAGATCCGGCCCATTATAGAGGCAGTGTACAGCACTGGCATTCACAGTGTTCAGGCATCAAATGTGGAGTTTGCCCTGGCTGTGTATGTGCACCCCTACCCAAATAACGTCATGTCAGTGTGGATTTACTTGGCCTCACTCGTCCTCACATGATGTAAGATCTGACTGTTTATCAAGCTTCAGCTTTATTAAAGCTGATGTTTAATGCAAATTACTGTAGATCAAGTTATCTTCATGATCTTTGCAATATTTTTTTGTACTTTTTTTTGTATTCAGCTTTCCATATGTGCTGGCCCATCTCACGATGTCTCCTTCATACTTTGAGTTAGCATGAATCGGCTGCCGATACCAGCTCATTCTACCAGCTGTGACAAGAACACTAGCAAAAAAGCACAACTATAGAAAAATTAGTCAGGAGGGATAAGGAGAGAGGAATGGTCCGTGGAAAGCACTTGCAAAACGGTTCCCTGTTGCCTCTCCATTGCTTCCGATGTTACTTTTGTTACACCAAAGCAGCAGAAATGGCCTCACAGTGGTTTCTGCTTCCGAACTAGACAGACTGATACCCATAATTTTTAATCACATTTTTAAGGTTTTATTTATGAAAGCAAAAAAGACATTTGTGTTCATGAAATGGTCAGAAATAAACTGTAAAATGTATAAACATTTTCAAATAAGCTAAATTGTATTTGAATTAAATGCATAAACTTCTGTCACCACAGCTTGTTTGCTTTAAATATATCCAGACACTCTTGAGTCACGCCTCAAAGGTCTATATGTATATGTATCTATATATGGTAGAGCGAATTTAAGGGTGGAGCTCACTTATTCACTTCACAATTTCTAAACCTTCCAAACAATGAGTAAAAGTAATAGATGTTAAAAATTTCCATCTGGCTAGTGATTAAAAACCTGTAAACCAAAACCAAACAAAAAATGCTTGCTTATTAAAAGATTTATGGTTTACATTTTTCATGTGCTGTTTTCAGTCATAAGTTGGCTCCTTAAATTGGCACTAAGACTTTGAGAACCCCCCTTTAGATGGGTGTTACTTTCCACAGCAGGGCCCAGATGTTGCTCTGTGTAGACATCTGCAGATAGGCTCCAAGTGAAGCTAAGTAAACATATAGTTGGAACAACTATTCATTCAAGGAGTCCAATCTCAGTGTTTGAGGGAGAGGTCGCTGAATGTGAGCAAAATTTCTCAGAACTGTTTTTTTTTATTGATTTTAATCTATGAAACATTCCTGACCTGAGGGGAAGTGGGACTCTTCCAGAATGATCTCCCATCAATACGATGAGGGGTTACCGAATGGGTTGAGTGTGAGAATGATGTGAATCAGTCTTCAGAGTATGTGTTCAACTCAAGTGAACACATATGAAAGACTGTACCAAAAACTTGGAGAGCACTCTTTAAAACAATCACCAAAACACCAGCTGAAGGAATTGTGTTCATCCATCAGACTTCCAGAGACTTGAAGAATCAATACAGAGATACAGGGTGCAACATAACCAATGGTCCTGTGGCTTGGTAAGAAATGTGTGTTAGTCAAGGTGACTGGCCAGCTGCTGAGGCAAATTGGCTTGAAACAAACCCTCACTAATAAGTGAGGGTTTGTTTTATTTTCCTTACAGTCAGCATTTTTATATTAAATTACCAACAAAAGTCCTTCAAACTGCCAGTTTATAGTTTAAATGTGAAGAAAAGTGACAGCATAATTAAATTAAGAAACTAAAAAAAAAAAAGATGCTTGTATGCAGACTCCTTTGTTGGGTTTGCCTTGACATTTATTAAATGTGGCAGATTTCTTATAAACATCCCTTGAGGCTGTCGGCAGCCTTTCTAGCAGCAAGACCTGCTGCATAAAAGAACATTTTTAAGATACTATATTTCTACTATGGAGTCATAATTTGTTGAAAGTCGCCAAGATGCACGGAGGATTTTCTGGCACTTTATTGACATTGGGTCGGCTGTAGCTCAGGTGGTGGATCAGGTCACCTACTACTTAGAAGGTTGGTGGTTCGATACTTTTTTGTTAACACAATAACAATAAGCAACTGCACAGTTTCTAACTCCAAGATGTTTTTATTAATTTGTTGTGAATTTTCAACAGAAATCATGCAAGGCTTTTGAACAGGAAAATAAATTCTGCTGCAGTATCATAAATGATGCAGTACTCTAGCTGGCCAAATACCCTGAAGACTTTTCCCAATTGACTATTTTTAATCCCGCTTTTCTATTTCTCTACAAACTCTTCAATCTTTCTCACAAGAACACTGGTCCATTTCTTTGCCCACTGGAGTGCATAAAGAAAAGTGAAAGCAAGAAACTCTTTCTGGACATTTAGTATCACAAATGTAAAAAAAACAAAAAAAAAAAAAAAAGGGGGGGGGGGGGGGTGGTTAAGGACTACACTGCAACATCAAGTACCAGTTCCTATGTCTGTGCATACTGTCGCTGTGCCAGCATCAACAGTGAACTGAACATCAATGTACGGCAGCACAAGGCAGCGAAAAAGAGTCACATGTAGGGACCTAACCATCAACAATCTGAGTGCCATTTGGAGCAGTCAGCTTCACCCAAAACTCAGACCACTTTGTTTCACCACACATTGTTATCAAATAAACGACGACGTTAGATTCAATTTAACAACAAAATTAACCCTATGCTGATAATGAGTTACAAAGTAAGGGGAGAAGCAGACTGGTGTAAATCTGTATCATTTTAGTGACAAAACAAACTTCGTTTAAACTACAGAAAACCACTGAGTTCTAGGTGTTCATTTTTTTCTAGGTTTTTACTTTTTTTTAAACCAAAAAGAAAGAACCAGGATATTTGCAGACAGTTCAAATCCATTGTTACCCTTGTATGTTTTCCTTTTAGACAGCATTATTTCCATGAAATATAGACCGAAAGATTTAGAGCAAAATTACAGTTTCATCAAGAAATATTTTTAAGTGACACAAAATACAGCAAATGGTATTCCCAGAATAAAGTGCAATTAAAAGGAGACATTTCAGAATAGCATCGTTTTGCTGAATCACTCTCCAGAGCGGCAGCAAGCTCTGAAACCACACTGCAGGTTCTGGCAGCCGCTGGCCGTGTCTGCATGGGGACCTGCAGAGAAACACCACACTGCAGTTATCTACTGACCTGCAACCCACGCGACAAGTGAGAAACATCTGACACACACCCCCATATCCACAACATTTAAATATTTTCATTATGTTACTAAATAATTCAACTTTGTGTTACATAAAGTTCTGACAGTAAGGGCATCAATGTATTGTAATGCCTACTTACCTCCCCTCTCAGCGGCATCGGTTACTTACACTAGGACACATGCTATGCGAGTGGGGTTATTAATGTTTGTAATAGTTGCCACACACTGTAACACCACCGTGACATTTTATACAGTACAACATTAACACAGGCCTATGTCAAAACACATTACTAGGTGAAGAGCATGCAGCATTTTAGGTTTAACTTGTGTTACCGTTGATGTTGTCGCAATAATAGAAGTGCTCGTCATTGAGGGAAGGACAGGCCGACACCAGCTCCTGCAGCCCCACCTCAGTGATGAAGAGGCAGCCAGACAGGTTGAGATGCTCCAGCACAGGAAGCCCTCCACGCTGAGACAGAGCCCTGACACACAATGCAATGCAACCTCATTACAGCTACAACAACATGCAGACCAACACTGGGAACATCTAGATGAATGCAGATAATCCAGTCTTACCCTAATAAGAGCTGCACTGTATAATCTGAATTAGCTGATAGAAATGTTACTTGATATGCATTTTGAAAAGCACCTATATCTTTGTCTTAATTCAGTATAGTGGTGAGATGGCAGTACACTGAAATCTATGGTGGAATTCAAGAGCAAAAATAGCAGTAGAAGTATAACTTCCAGGAGGAAAAACCTAAAAACTCTGGAGCAAAGTCATAAATGTTTTTTATGACTAGTGATTTTATGTCCTCTTGACCACTGATATTAAACTTAATCTGTCGAATGCTTTAAAATGACTACATTTGAACTACTAGTAAGTAGCAGTTTACTTTTCATATGGCGCTGAATGTTTTTACCTTGTGAGTCTGTGAGAGTGTTTATCCCCGGACAAAGACAAATAAGGAAATGACCACAAGGCATTTCTTTGGGGTACGCTGGCAGGCGTTTATATTTCAGCAACCAAGGTTTGAAGGGGTACTGTGGCTGGTCTCCAGGTTAAAGTTTCATCAGCGCAATTTGACGAAATGTGGTATTTACAGTTGTTCACAGTAACTCATTCATTCCACTGTGTCATTTTAGTTTGCTACCAATCTTCAAAAAACCTACCTAAAAACAAGTCATTTTCATAGAGGGTCATAACTGCCAAACTAAATGTATATATTATTAAATTAATAAAAATAAAACAAATTTAGGCATTAACTCCTAAAATGTGACAAGTCACTTCTGTATTTGACTTTGTATTGAAACTCATATTTAAACTAACTTATCTTTCATTAAAGTTGACCTTTTTTAATTTAATGCATCAGCTTTTCTTTGTATACAACACTCGTTTATTTACTGGAAACAAACAGGAATTTGTTTTTACACCTGTATTCAATCTTTACATTCCCTCATTTGCACCTAATTAAGGAAATAAGGGGCCCATTATTTAAAGTCACATGATGAGGTCAGATTTCTGCCTTTTGGTTGATCTAATTTTCCTATGTGTGTACAGTCAGGGGATTACTGGAGATCTGAGTCCTGCGGTAAGAAGTCAGTGGTTGTGTATACATTTTCTAAGTTTTGCCGTTTCGATCCTCTGTACAGATACTAAAAAATATATATGATGTGTTTTGTAGTTTGTTTGAAAGAGATTGATGATTTAACGTTACCTCAGGCCCAAGTCAGTGACTTGATAACATCCAGAGAGGCTGAGAAACCTCAGTGAGCGTTTCGTTTCTGATTGATCAGTCCTGTTTTCAGGCTGGAGACACTGCAGGCTCCCCATTGAAGAGCATTTAGTCCGAAATTCTGCTGTGCCATTTCTGGTCATGCCTGACTCAGACCCAGTAAAAGTCCTGAGGGCCATGTCGCTTGTGCAGCAGGTGGAGTGACCGCAGAGCACTTCTGCAGACAAGGCATACTGCTGATGCAAATATGAGGCATCTGACCCAGTCCTGTGCCCCCGCCTCCTGCTCCTCCTGCAACAGCACGAACTTCCCATAAGTTGTGTCTCAACGAAGCTTTCCGCGTCAGTAAGCGGCATCCCACCACGTCGACTCCACTCTGCTGCGTCCTCAATATCAGCAAGGTCCAAAGGATCCAGGACCCATACTTGCGTGGGTGTGCAGGCGGCACCCCAGCGGCCAGCCCCCTGCTTGAAAATTATGGCCTGCTTTCGTCCCACTGGATGTAGGTTTCTCTCATCAACAAGCGTGATGGGACCTGGGGAACTCTTAAGAAGCTTGGCTCGCTTGTCTGAGCGTTTGTCAATGCAGGTGGAAGACATGAGGTCACCCAGCCCAAAAGACAGTTTCTTCAAGGTGTGATCAGTGATTTTCTCACACCCCGACAAATCCAGGTGCTCCAGAGAGTGACAAGCTCCGAGAGATGACCAGCTAAAAAGGAAAGGATAGACTCAACATAAGTTTTCTGAGTTTTATGTACATCCGCTTTGTCATAAACAGTTAGCATTTCAGTATTCATTTTTAATACTAACCTGTCAAATGCAAAGTCTGTAACGTCAGTCTGCGTCAGGTCTAGATGAGTAATATTGGGGCAGAAACTGAGGATTTGACGTACCTGGAAAGCAAGAACATTTATCTTACAACACAGCTCAACCAACGAGCTTTCTGAGCTTTGACATTGTGCTAGTACAACAGCAAAATAAAGGTTTGTGCTCCGCCTACCATTTTACTTGAGACTGTAGAGCTATATGCCAGAACAATGGACTTGACAGAAGGACCAACAGCTGGAAGAAGATTCTGGATAATCCCATTCAGGAGCCTCTTCTCCCGCTTAGCAGTGCTGATTGCAAGGGAGCCCTCAATTTGACCTGACACATCTGATGAACCATTGAACAACATGGGTGACACATTACAGAGCTTAAACTGGAGGTGGTATGACACATCTTTAGGCAACACTAGAGGTGTATCATACCATGATGACGCATAAAGCAGAGTCTGGGATCAAAAGCAGCAAAATACTTGAAAAGTAAATAGAGACGACTGGCTTCACCACATGTGAATGAATGTGTGACGCCCTGTTTAAAACTCTTAAACAGACACCTCTACATTTTTAATCTAGTTTTATTACCCAATATCAACAGGGCAAACAGTGAGGAACTATAAAAGTAGAGGTCAAAAATAGACACTAAATGTCTTTAGGTATCATATTTAATGAAGACTTGCCTTTTACACAGGCTGCATATAACCATAAACCTGTTTTACAGCCCTGTTCACACTGAACGTGTCACGTAGAACCAGTGCACCAAAACTGCTCGACCTGAGTGAGTAACTTCTGTAAAACGACACACTGTTGATTTCCTCGCAAACAAATATCTACATCAGTAGTCAGTTTTGGCTGGCTAATTTTATGCTGTTATTGAAAGCCAGTGAATTGTCAACGTTTTGAAAGAGAATGACAAGACACCCACAGATTGCAGTAGTTTATTTACCAGCCATTTTACTTAAACGGTGTGTTCAATGGGAACCGGGCTTAACATTACCGAGCATTTATAAAAGTGGGGGTTTTCTTTGCTTGTTTTTGTCACACATATCTTGCTAAATGTGGGCTGAATGGATAGGAATGACTGGGTAGGAACCTATAATACAACAGTACATCCCAAATGATGCCTTTCTGGCAGCTTGTGTCTGAAACATTACATTAGTAATAGTTGCTTGTGCTTTAAATACCACTTAAATCGCTATGAGACACAAGCCCTTTACCTAAGACAAAACCTCACCAGACTCATCGACATCAGCGTCCTCATCCCATTCCTGATAGGCACGACCCTCGTTCTGCCGACTCTTCACCCACTCCTCATCTGGCTCCTGGTCAAGCTCCCCAGGGGGGCCATTATAATAATCACCTACATAACAGAGACAAAAATATTCATTAGTTGTGTACACACTTGAGTGAAATAATTCTTCACCAGTACATAAAACTCGAGCGTACCTCTGGCCCAGCGCACAGGATAAAGGTGCCTCCACAAAGAGCCGGTCTTAGCTAGCTCTGACCAGGAGCTGCACACTTGACTGCAGCGACACAGATCTTCAGGGCCTAAATAATGGAACAGCCTCAGCATAATTTCCGTGGGGAGCTGGGAGATGTGGGTGGAGGAATTCCTGTTTTTTTCCAGTTCTGAGGAAGAGTATGGAATAGCTTTGCTCGTAAGTGTTCTCAAATACCAAAATGATGAAGTGTACCTTTTACAAATGTCAACCACTTTCTAAGACAGAGTGTTCTTTTATGAAGCTGGTGACTTTAACAGTTAAAACATTGTCCTGGTAGTACAGAGGTCCGTTATCAAGTATACATTTTTAACATTTTGCAGCAAGACAGACGCAGGTATAAACAAGTTAGTCATGCCTAAACTGATCATAAGAAATGCCTTAATGGACAGTCAAAATGTCTGCTGGACATGAGTTACCGCATTGCATTAGATCTAAAAGACAACTGATTGATATGCTTATCTAAACATGTCGTATATTGAACAGTGGGGTTACTTGACCAATTATAATGTGCTTAAGTACGAAGCACCAGCTTAAATATATACTCACTCACCATAATCTGTCTTCTCATGATCAGCATATTTGAAGGCTTTCTGGAGCACCTCCGCCTGGCTCCACAAACTGAAGCCTTTTAGCACCTCCGCGGCACTGTCCAATTGCTGTTGGTTGCAGTGCTGCGCTATCACTTGTTTCTTGATGTCCTTGAGCTCCTCATAGCTGAAGTACTGCATAAGCATAGGCTGAAACACCTGCAACGAATCTCCTCAGTTTACAAACAGCTTGCAACAGTTTAATTTACCTGGACACGAACAGACACGTTTTTATGATAACTTTCAGTGCATGTTTTTACCTTTTGTTGTTCAACATAAATTAGTCTTAATTGATGTCCCACACAATGGGTAATTAAAATATTATAAAAAAAAAAATTTTTAAAAAAAGAAAGGAAAAGAAATTTGAGCATCTTATACCTCCTCTTCCTCCTTCATGTGGGGCAGAAAGTCCTGTGTAAAAGCTTCTAGTCTCTCCTTCAGCTGCTGGGCATAGTTAAGCTGCTCATATTCACTCTAAAAACACACAACAATGATTAATTCATGGTCTGTGTCCAAATCACCCTTACTCAATCACTACTCCCTACATTGAGAAGTACATTTTGATTTTGCATCATCATTAATGGCTGTGTTGTGCAATAATTGTTGTACATTAAAATATTATTTTCTATTCAAAAATATTTTAATGTCATTACTACAGGAGTTGATTTACTCAGGGTTACTTCAGGGTTATTTCTCAGGGTAAATATCATGAACTCTTTTTTTAACACAAATGACGTTAATTCAATATAATTTAAATATTTAGGACAGTATTGTTTTTCCCAGGAGACAGTTTTCCTTGGGACAGAAAGCAGGATTACTCCTGAAAGCAAAAATAGAAAATGTTTTCTGATTTGCAAACTGGCAGCGGAAGTTCGGGTTTACACAATTGCATAATTCTAAAAAGGCCTTTATTTTTGCCTCTTATTTCTTGGGGTGGAGGTTTGCCCATGGCTTGACAGAACAATAACTCTTGTCTCTCGATAAGCAGATCACAAAAATAACCCTCCCTCTGCTCCAAGCAGTTCAACTTACTAACTTCATCCTTAATAACTTCATTCATCCTTTTTCTTCTTTTAAATGTGAAACTGTAACACTTGAGAACTGTGACAAAAGTGGATATCACAAATGAGTATTATTCCACACTTAAAGGAAGTGTAGTATGATTAACGTGCAGATTTCTCATGGCACAATGGGCCTTTAGGGACTGACTGCCCAAGTGTGTAAGTTAGCTAAAACTAATTCTCATTTATTATAATGCTGGTAATTTTGCTTCGCATGTGAGTAAAACCGCTTTGAAGAGGTGCCAGAAATTACATGTGTACATGAAAAATAAAAACCCTTGATGTCTTTGTATGTACTATAATCTTTGCGTTGCTGACATGATACTTATTCTAATGACTGAGTGGTACCCAACAATTGAGCACTGTACTACATGTTTTTCCCCTTACCTAAAGCCAATGTTTTTCTGGTTAGCTATTTTTAAAGTTGCATCAAGTGAAATATAGGATCATAGCATGTCAATAAAATGTGTATTTTAAAATGCCAGTCGATCGTTACCTTAATACTATGAAGCCCTTTCTCAAAGAGGGACAACATCTCTGAAAGTTTGTTGTCAGAGTGTACATTGTACACTGTGCAGCAGCGCTGCTGCAGCAGCCCGATAATGTACTCGTTCTCAATTTGCTCATGCATCTTGAACTCCTTAAATGTGGCGCACAGGGACTGGAGAAATGAGCGGAAATCATTGTTGTTGGAGAAGTTGGTGTTGGACAGCTGTGGAAGAAGAATTATCAAATAAGATCTTTGCGTTATTTCTTACAAAATAAATCATCACATAAGATCCATGTGATCTATGTTAGCGTTGCAGTTGGTAGGATTAGACACGTAACACGTAATACTATGTTTATATATACGTGATACGTATATGTAAACATAGTGGCTGTATGCCAGAGTGTCAAATCATCAGTGTTGTAACCGAGCTGGGGTTAGTGAAGCACACCCTTCGTGCATTAGCTGTTGCAGCTAAATGAGCTTACCTGGCTTGTCTTGTTAAGACACTTCTTATTAATATATGCACCACCCTTTGCGAGAACATTAGAAACTCCAATGTGGCACTTAAAGCACGTTATATAAGCTATCTTGCAAGTTAGTTAGGCTAGTAAACAGAAAAAGCTTTTAGCTGCGGAGACGAGTGGCTATAAAACTTTATTAGGTTCAGTCGGATAGGGTTCCACGCTGCTGGAAACGTGAATACTATCACGTAACGCTGACCACAGATCAACCAAAGGGTCTCAGTGTGGTCGTCAGACAGTCATCCGACAGTTCATCTCCTTCGACTGACTCAATTATTGCTGCTATTACGCTAGCTAGCTAGCTAGCATGCTAGCAGGTGTTCGCTTCACCTTCAGACACCAACCTCCAAAAAATTGTTCGTAAATCTGCAAAATAAGGAACGACAGTTAGTTGTACACACCTTTTCGCAGTACAGGCCCACCAGCTGCTTCATTCGCCAGTGTGGGCCAGTAAAAACATCCACCTCGTCCGGAAAAGGAGCCATGTTCACTGGACCTCACTGCGTCATCTGCTCACAGCCTTCGATACAATCAAACAAGGAGGCGTGAGCGAGCCGCCCGCGTCACCGCGGCTTGTAAATCCAGTAAATGTGTTTAGGAATTTAGTCTAAATTTTTAAAAAAATTAATTGAATAAAATAAAACAGAATTTTACATTGAGATATGTATTTTTTGTTGCTTAATCGTTTGCGATATTACATTTTTTTGAAAGACGAATACCTTTGTGAATTTCATTTTGCTGCGTTTAAACAGCCAAATTCCGAAATATATAGTATGCCAGTATGCTATACCTATTTAAATATACAGTATACTTTATATATGACTTTCAGGTTTTTGTCAGGTTTTTATGTGGCAGAGCCCACATAAAGTACGGAAGACCTAAACCTAAAATAAGACTGAAATAAATTAATCACTAAATACACAATGTTACTAAATGCTGTGAAAATAAGATTAAATTGGGGAAATTATTTCATTAAATGTCTGACCCACCATCCAAAGAGAACGACTACTGCAATTGCTGCAGGAGCACTAAACTAGTGTTTAGCAAACAATTAAATTAAGTTCACACTGCAATAACTTATCCACCATGGTGGGTGTTTATGTTTTTCATTACCAAACTGTAATAATTGATTTAAGATATATTTGAAGTCAATAACAATGGAATCAATAAACCTTGAAGCCTATCCATAATGAACACTTTTAAAAGTAAATAAAAAAATGGAGAATTTTATTAATATTTTATAAATAAATAAGTAGACAATTAGATAATAAATACAGAAGCAACTTTTATATAATTTATAATTTGAATCAATACTGTGGTCTTTCAGTTTGACAGTTACAGTATTCCATACAGGTAAGATAAGATAAGATAAGATAAGATAACTCTTTATTGTCATTGCACAGTCATACATAGTACAGTAGTACAATGAAATTGGAAAAACTGTCCTACGTCGGCACTACATATAACACAACACGACACGATATGACACATCACAACGCAACAAACAACACAACACAGTATATTAACTTAGTATAAAAAAGAAGAATAAGTGTATGTGTATTGCACACTGTTATTATTAGTGATAGGATTTCCGGCTCTTTTTAGAGATCCGGCTCTTTCGGTTCGGCTCACTAAAAAGAGCCGGCTCTTTCGGCTCCGAACCGGCTCTTCAGGTTGTTTTGTTGCTTTAATTAATTTATTATTAACAATAATATAAAATTATGCACAAAAGGAATTACTAACGTAAAAAAAAGTGGTTTTATTTATATATGTTTATATATAAATATATGCGGTGGCCCCTAGAGACAAAACACGTACAAACTCCAAAACACATTTCTAGCATGAACTGAACTTCCAAAGCAGAGCTACTAGATCACTTAAATTACACAATTGAAAGCATGTGTGTATTGTTTGTGTATTTATACACAGGCACTCATATATATTCAAATAATTTAAAAAAAAGTTCATTTACCTGTTATTACCACACACCAAATCCGGTCGTTGGTACTTGCTGGCTTGTGTAGCCACAAGATAACAAAGGCTCAACACTGCGCCCGGCATCCTGGAGCACTTCTGTTGTCTTTTGTACGTGTTTTGAGTTTTTATGTGCTTCGGAGTTTTTACGTGCTTCGGAGTTTTTATTACGTGCTTCGGAGTTTTTACGTGCTTCGGAGTTTTTACGTGCTTCGGAGTTTTTACGTGCTTCGGAGTTTTTACGTGCTTCGGAGTTTGTACGTGCTTCGGAGTTTGTACGTGTTTTTACGTGTTTTGGAGTTTGTACATGCTTCAGAGTTCGTACGTGATTTGAAGTTTGTATGTGCTTTGTCTCTAGGGGCCACCGTAAATATACTTTTATTTATTCACTCCACATAAAATGTAATAAATAAATCATATAATACAAAAATCAACTATTCACATTTCAAGTTTTAACTATTTAAATTTTCAGCTTTTTCCTTTTACAAATTTAAAGTGAAAAGAACACAAAACACTGCAAACCACAACACAATTAAATATAAATTATAATATGAAAACAAACAGAAGATGCACATTCTCTGTCATATGGACCTGCATGAATAAACTTTCTGAATCCTTTATCATCTGCAACCGAAAATAGTTGTGGATGATTACTATATCTTTCTTATGTTGTTGTCCCTGCCTCTCTTTCTCTCTCTCTGTCTCTGTTCCTGTGCTACTGAGTGTAACTACCGCCCCTCCCCCCTCTGCCCAGCGTAAAGCACAAGGCTCGCGTGCAGAGTGAAGCGGGAAAAAAGTGCGAGAGAGAGGCTGAGAGAAAGAAAAAAAAAAAAAAACCCACGTGACGGCTCGCGATAAGGAGCCGGCTCGCGTCGTTCACGTCAAAGACCCGGCTCTAAGAGCCATTTCGTTCGCGAACGACCCATCACTAGTTATTATTGCACATTAATTATTATTGCACCTTGTTATAAATATAAATATTATTGTTATCGTTTTAAACATTGTTACCTCCCCCCTAAAAAGTCCAGGGAGGTATCCAGTCAGGTCAGCTATTTACACTGATCAGGGCTATTGCCCTGTTGTAAAAGCTGTCCTTGAGTCTATTTGTTCGGGACCTCAGCAGCCTGAACCTCCTGCCAGACGGCAGCAGCTTAAACACCCGGTGTCCTGGGTGTGTGCAGTCCCGTAGGATGCTGCGTGCCCTCTTGAGACAGCGAGTGCTGTACAGGTCCTTCAGGGAGGGAAGAGGATGTCCAATGATTTTTTTGGGCCATGTTGATGACCCTCTGGAGTGCCTCTCTGTGTGCTGTGGTGCAGCTGTAGAACCACACACCGATGCAGTACGTCAGCACACTTTCAATGGAGCAGCGGTAGAAGACGGTCAGCAGCTCCTTCTTCAGGTCCATTTTTCTGAGGATTCTCAGAAAGTGGAGACGCTGTTGGGCCTTCTTTAAGACCGCAGAGGTGTTAGAGCTCCATTGGAGGTCTGTGTCTATGTGCACACCCAGAAACTTGAAACTGGAGACCCTTTCCACGCACTCCCCGTTGATGCTGACAGGCTGCAGCTCGGACTTCCTCCTTCTGAAGTCAACTACCAGTTCTTTTGTTTTGGTGGTATTGAGGTCCAGGTTGTTATCTGCACACCAATCTGACAGCCTCTGAACTTCAGCTCTGTATGCAGTCTCATCTCCCCCTGAGATGAGCCCCACCACGGTGGTATCATCTGCAAACTTGATGACTGTGTTGTCTGGGTGGGAACTAACACAGTCATGTGTGTACAGAGTGTACAGTAGGGGACTCAGTACACAGCCTTGTGGAGAGCCGATGTTGAGGCTGAGGGCTGAGGAAAGATGAGGCCCCACTCTAACTCTCTGTACACGGTCTGAGAGGAAGTCTCTGATCCAGCGGCAGGTGGTGGAAGGAAGTCCAATTTCCAGCAGTTTAACTATTAGTCTGTCCGGGAGTATCGTATTGAAAGCAGAGCTAAAGTCAACAAAGAGCAGCCTGGCGTAACGGCCCTGCACTTCCAGGTGAGAGATGGTGGTGTGGAGCGTTGTAGCAATGGCATCTTCAGTTGATCTGTTAGCTCTGTATGCAAACTGGAGCAGGTCGAGTGTGGGTGGCAAGCAGGACATGATGTGACGTCGGACCAGTTTCTCGAAGCACTTCATTATAACAGGTGTTAGAGCAACTGGTCGGTAGTCGTTGAGGCTGCTAATGTTAGTACGCTTTGGCAGTGGGACAATTGTGGCTGACTTTAGGCACGGCGGGATGCAGGACTGGGACAGTGAAGTGTTGAAGATCTTAGTGAAGACCCCAGCCAGCTGGTCTGCACAATCTTTTAGGACCTTTGCGGTTACCCCATCTGGTCCGGTGGCCTTCCTGGGGTTCACTGCCCTCAGTGTGCGCCTCACCTCATATTCCTGCACTATGAGGCTTGGGCTGCTGCTGTCCGATGTTTTTGCTGCTGCTGCCTCTGGTCCCTTCACCTCAAAGCGTGCGAAGAAGTGGTTCAGCTCCTCCGCAAGCTCCGCGTTACCCTCAGTCAACGTGGTATTGCCAGGTTTGTAGTTGGTTAAGTGCTGAACTCCCTGCCATACCTGTCGTGAGTTTTTGGTGCTGAAGTGGTCTTCGATCCTTCTCTTGTACGCTGCCTTGGCCTCTCTGATGCCTCTTTTCAACTCAGATCTGGCTGCACTGTACTGCATACCATCACCGGATCTAAAAGCGGTGTCACGTTGCTTCAGCAGGACCTGGACCTCTTTAGTCATCCAGGGTTTCTGGTTGGAATACACCCGGAGACGTTTGTCCACAGTGACACTGTTGACACAGAAGTTAATATATGAGAGCACTGATGTTGTGTGCTCTTCAAGGTCCTGATGTTCGAACACGCTCCAGTCCGTGTTTTCAAAACAGTCCTGCAGCTGATGTGATGCACCTTCTGGCCAGGGGGCTCTTCTCCTAATGGGAGTGTATGCAGGGATCAACAGCATGGACATGTGGTCTGACAAACCTAGATGTGGTAGAGGGGTTGCTCTGTAGCCTTTTTGGATGTTGCTGCAGGCTTTATCCAATGTGTTTTCCCCCCTCGTTGCACATTTAATATGCTGTTTAAATCTGGGGAATACTGACCTTAAATCAGCATGGTTGAAGTCCCCAGCTATAATGTGCACTGCGTTTGGATGGGAGTTCTGCTGGTTGCTTATTGTCTTGTGCAGCTCCTCCATGGCAAAGTTAGGTATTAGGAGGATAGTGTGTTACTAAATTTAGCGAAGCTCTGTGGTTTAGATACATAATATGAAAATACTAAATGAAGTACCTAAAAAATAAATACATTTTAACTAAATTAATCGCCAAACGTTACACGTTCTCCATGCTTCTCAGTTGGTTTGCGGTTGCTATGGAAAATGTCCACAGCAACGGTGTCATTGGGGGCGGAGACTGGTAAGCGTCATCCACAATAAAAGATGATGGACAGTCGTGTCCACCAATTAATGTTTGGTCTTGGTACATCTGACCAATGAAAACGTACAAAAAATGTAGCCGTAGTTAGAGAGTGCGAGGACAGTATCAAGTACCCAAACCTTTATGAGAAAGGCAGCGAGAAAAGACTAATGGTAAGGCACACAGAAACGTATACGGCTACACAGTGAGCCGGTGATATTATATCAGTTAGAGTTTTGTACATTCACAAGGTAAATATTTTATGAAGCTCCCATCTTCTTCTAGCTTCTAAGTAACGGGAACGCTAGCTGTTTTGCTACCAGCTGTGTTGTGTCTTGCATCTCAGCATCACAGTCCGTCTCTTTCTGTCTGACAGCGGTCCACAATGGAGCTAACATTACATTTCCCGGACGACGCACAATTGTCATTATTAAGACTACCAAATGTTTGCCTTTTATAAAGCTTCTGTCACGGAACCCTCGATTAAAGCCTAGTTACACCGAGCAATAGCATTAGCATGTTCTTGATGTCTTTGTAGATCCAGCATGTGGAGCCAGTCATTCCAATAACATGGACAAGTACGAAAAGGTGAAGAAAATTGGGGAAGGTTCATTTGGAAAGGCTATCCTGGTCAAATCCAAAGATCATGGACACCAATATGTCATTAAGGAGATTGGCATATCTGGAGTAAGCTTCTGTGCATATTTTTTACACAAGCTGTCATGGTCCTGGGCCATGTGGGCCCAGTATTCTTAGTTTTCATGTATTTTTGTATTTTGTTCTTTATTTAGGCCATGCTTCCTGGGTTGATCTGTTACGTTGTTCCTTATGTGTTTTCCCTTCGTGACTCTTACCCCCTGTGTGCCCCTCTGTGTATTTATGAGCCCTCGTCTCTCTTTGTGCTTTATTCTATGTTTTCCCCAGCCCGTTATGTCTGCGTTCTCCCCGTGCTCTCTCTCCTCCTGTTTGAACCTCTGTGTACTTCCTGCTTTACTTTGCCCATCTCCCATCAGTGTTACGTTCACTCCTGCCGTGTCTTGTTATGATTATCAGTGTCACCTGTGTTCCCCGTGTGCATCCACTTCCCCTGATCATCCCTCATGTGTATTTAGTCTCTGTGTTTCGTACAGTCTGTGTCGCGTCGTCTGTGTTCCCACCCTCCGTGTTTCCATGCCCGGTCTATTGTATTCCAAGTCATAGCCTTACCTTAGTTTATTCCCAGTTTAGGTTTCTGTTTAGTTATTGCTCTTGTGCTGCCCTTATTCTGGTTTGCTTCTTTTGTATCCATCAGCCACAATAAAAGGTTCGCTTTTTGTTTAAGTTCACTTCCGTGTCACTCGTGTCTGCACCTGAGTCCTCCACGCACTCTCCACACGGTCTGTCACAGCGGACCGTGACACAAGCTTGGCATGTTCTTTTCAGCGTGCGCTTCATCTCGTTACCCTCCTCTTCATTACTTTGACAGATGTCCAGCAAAGAGAGGCAGGAATCTCGGAAGGAAGTTGCTGTTCTTGCCAACATGAGTCATCCAAACATCGTCCAGTATAAGGAATCTTTTGAAGGTATTAATGCCATTCAAATAGCTCATCTGTTTATGTGAAGAAAATATGATCAAATGTGCACTGTGTGATAACTACATACTATAAGTTTTTTTTATTTTATTTGTATGTTTTTCCCAGAGGGTGGCTGCCTGTATAGTGTGATGGACTACTGCGAGGGTGGAGACCTATTCAAAAAGATCAACTCTCAGAAAGGGGTACTGTTCTCAGAAGCGCAAGTAAGCCAGCAACTACTCAAGGCAGTCACTGTGCAAACAGTATACAGATATTTGGTTAAACTGATCACAATACATATGGTTTACTGTAGTCTCCCTTTTTGAGATCCTAGATTGGTTTGTGCAGATCTGCCTAGCGCTCAAGCATGTACACAATCGAAAAATTCTCCACAGAGACATAAAATCACAGGTATTTTTTTCATAAATCACAAGATTCCCTTTAAGTGATAAGTTGTTTGTTTGCATGTATTGGATTATTTACATGTATTCTCATAATGCTTGTGTAGAACATCTTTTTGACAAAAGATGGAACAGTTCAGCTTGGAGACTTTGGAATTGCAAGGGTGCTGAACAGGTATGCACACTGTTGTCTAATTAGCCCTGCAGTTTTTCATTAAGAATAGATTCCAGGCTAAAAGTTGAAGAACACTTTGAATTTCTGGTAATAAGACATTCTGTTTTACTATATTTAAAAAATATTATAGTTTATTTTGTTGAAGTTTGTTATTTGTACACTTTTTAACTGTTCTTACACAGAAATATATTTTGGTTAAATCAAATATGTCTGATCTTATAATGTATTACGTGTTTTATGTATTTATACATTATGTTCTGAGGTTCTTAGGTGCATTTATTATTGATGTTGATTTTTTCCCTTTTTTACAGCTGTTTTTGCTTTGATTTATGTCATTGTTTGTATTTTTGCACATTAGACAGTGCTTATTTGAAATATTGAAGCTTTAATATTAAAATGTGCTATTTTTCTGTTTTTCAGCACTGTAGAACTGGCAATAACATGCATAGGAACACCATTGTCACGGTCCCCGTGTCTCTCTGGTTGGCCCACGCTGGCTACAGGTTTTGTTGTTAGTTTTGGTTTTTTGTCTCTCCTCCTCCTCTCTGCCTGGGTGGAACTCATTACGGGCTCTCACTCTTGGCCCACGCACCCGTGTGATGGTGTCCACCTGCGGCTGATCTGGCTGATGTCCCCAGCTGCTATTTAAGGCAGTGGCACAGAGCAGCTCACCGCTGGAACGTTGAACCACCTGAGTTCGTGCTCGCGGCATATTCAAAGAAGAATCGCTTACATGTGTTTTATGTTGTGGAACTAACCTTGACCTTCTGTCTGTAGATTCTGGACCGAATCACCGGACCTGTCCAAGTGGGGCAGTGTGTGGAGTGTTGGAGCGAGTGCGGCTGAAGAGGAGTGCGTGTGTGCGGAGGAGCGGTGGCGGTGACTGAGTGGAAGAGGAAGCGTGTGTGTGGATTCCCCCCCCCCCCTCCCTGGACCCCCTCCCAACTCACTGTACATATATTTTGCACTAAGGTGATCCCTATTGTAAATAAATCCCCTTTTTGTTTCCTTGAAAGAACTGTCTGCGCGTGAGTCCGTTCAGTAGCCATGACAACCATATTACCTGTCACCAGAGATCTGTGAAAATAAACCATACAATAACAAAAGGTACTTGGACTTCTGGAATATCGTACATTGGTGTCTAGTTGTCAAGCAAATTCAATAGTAATCAATGGGACAAGGTGTCTCCCCACTGAATCTTAAATCTGCAGGATTAGGCGGTGGCTACAGTGTAATGTAAGGATATCACCTCGCCTTTTTATTGAGTAAACTTGCTCGCTTACATCTACAGCAGGAAGCTGGTATTGATTTTTCTCCTTAACTATTTTAAGTGTACATGCAATTTAACCCACTTTAGTTACAATGAGTGAAGTCAATTTAGCCCAGTCTAAATGATCTAGAGTTTTCTTGTCAATAAAGTCTTGTTTTCATCTCAGTTTATAAAAAGAAAGTAAAGGGCATACACTTGACTGTTGATACCTTATTGCAGCGGTCCCCAACCCCCGGGCCTCGGACCGGTACCGGTCCATGAGTCGTTTGGTACCGGGCCTCGAGAGTTGAGGCTCAGGCGTGAAATGTATAGTTTTCAAGGTTTTTATCGGTTTTCAGCGTTATTTTTGTTATCATTTTTATCGTTTACTCGGTTTTCCTGGGTCTTTTCACGTGTGTTATGAATTACTGATGGGATTTCCGGCTCTTTTTAGAGAACCGGCTCTTTCGGTTCGGCTCACTAAAAAGAGCTGGCTCTTTCGGCTCCGAACCGACTCTTCAGGTTGTTTTGTTGCTTTAATTAATTTATTATTAATAATATAAAATTATGCACAAAAGGAATTACTAATGTAAAAAAAAGTGGTTTTATTCATATATGTTTATATATAAATATATGCGGTGGCCCCTAGAGACAAAACACGTACAAACTCCAAAAAGCACATACAAACTCCAAAACTCATTTCTAGCATTTCTAGCATAGGTGATCTAGGTAGCTCTGAACTTCCAAAACAGAGCTACCTAGATCACTTAAATTACACCATTGAAAGCATGGAAGCATATGTGTATTGTTTGTGTATTTATACACAGGCACTCATATAGAGTCAAATAAAATTTTAAAAAAGTTCATTTACCTGTTACTACCACACACCAAATCCGGTCGTTGGTACTTGCTGGCTTGTGTAGCCACTAGGTAACAAAAGCTCAACACTGCACCCAGCATCCTGGAGCACTTCTGTTGTCTTTTGTACGTGTTTTGAGTTTTTATGTGCTTCTGAGTTTTTACGTGTTTTGGAGTTTGTACATGTTTTTACGTGTTTTGGAGTTTTTACGTGTTTTGGAGTTTTTACGTGTTTTGGAGTTTTTACGTGTTTTGGAGTTTGTACGTGCTTCAGGGTTTGTACATGCTTCAGGGTTCGTACGTGATTTGAAGTTTGTACATGCTTTGTCTCTAGGGGCCACCGTAAATATACTTTTATTTATTCACGCCACATAAAATGTAATAAATAAATCATATAATACAAAAACCTACTAGTCACAGTTAAACTTTTAACTATTTAAATTTTCAGCTTTTTCCTTTTAAACCAATTTAAAGTGAAACAACACAAAACACTGCAAACCACAACACAATTAAATTTAAATTAAAATATGAAAACAAAAATAAGATGCACATTCTCTGTCATATGGGCCTGTATGTATAAACTTTCTGTATCCTTTATCATCTGCAACTGGAAATAGTTGTGGATGATTACTATACCTTTCTAATGTGATGTTGTTGTCCCTGGCTCTCTTTCTCTCTCTCTCCCTCCTGCTCTGTTCCTGTGCTACTGAGTGCAACTACCGCCCCTCTTCCAAGCATAAAGCACAAGGCTCGCATGCTGAGTGAAGCGGAAAAAAGTGCGAGAGAGAGGGTGAGAGAAAGACAATAAAAACCCCCACGGCTCGCGTCGTTCACGTCAAAGACCCGGCTCTAAGAGCCATTTCGTTCGCGACCGACACATCACTAATGTTCTCGCCTCTCATTTTCCTTGCTTTTCCTTCCTGCTGCAGTGATATTTGGGCCCTAGGGTGTGTTCTGTATGAAATGTGCACTCTTAAGCATGCAGTAAGTATTCTGTGTGAGCTGTTTAATTATTATTATACAGTATTTTAAGGTGTTTTATGCAGCATTCCCATACGGTAAAAAAATACATTTTTCCTGGCCAAAATATATTTCAAATATATGGTAAATATATTTTGTATTTGTGATGCTCCAAAAAAATATATTTTTGAAATTGAAAATATATTTCTTTCAAACCAAAATACATTTCAAAACATATTTTAGGGTGAAGAAAATACATTTCCAACCTTACAGTAGAATGTATATCAAAGTATCCTTTATTTAAAATATATTTAGTGCAATAATGATGATAATGATAACAATACTAAAAGTAACATGTTTTATGCACATCTGCAAAAAACAGTTGGATTCAAACAAAACAGAGTCAAAGGTCTATCACGAATTAGGTTGTTTATTCATTTGCTTACAGTATTTCACATTACACAATATCTCACTATAATGTAGCGTTCATTGACTTTGAAATTATCTGTCAGTGATACAGTAAACAAGATACAACAACTGCTATGTACACTTTAGTTTTTGACAATATATACAATTTAGTACTTAAAGGAACACACTCCACTGTTTTGGAAATAGGCTCATTCTCCACCTCCCTCAGAGTTAAAAATGCAGCGTCTTCTTTCTAGATCCGTACGTTAATAGGGCTCTGGAGCGTGATCTTACGGGATGGGTAGCCAGGATTTTTGGTCAAGGCGCCATATTAGCAGGCCAAACAAATGCTTGCTGTGTGGTCGGTTGTAATGTTAGATTGCACTACCGACAAAGGAATAAGCTTGAAAACAGGCTCTCTTTTCATTGTTTCCTCACCTGGAAACATCATGAGGGAGCTTATGTGTTGGATGTTACCAAAAGAAGGCGTCTAGCCTGGATAGCAGCTGCGAGACGAGCTGATATTCAGTTCTCTACCAGCCACAGATATCTGTTGGTGTGCTCCAGTATTTTCATTCAGGTAAGTTCTAAATAAGTTCATATTATTATTTATAGCCTGTTAATTTTATTTTCAATAGCACAAACTTAGAACAAACATGCAGAACTACCTTCTATTTATAGAGTTGCTAATTATTTGGCATTATTGCAACAAACCAGCCTATGAAATGAATGAAACAAATCCTGACTGGGTTCCAACACTACACATGCGGCACTACGAAATCCCTGCTTCAAACTACATGCTACATACCACCATGCCAATCAGATTACTTCTTCCATGTGAGGGTAAAAAGGTGACCTTCCTGGATAAGATGGCAAAGGTTTGCTGCGTTTTGGTGAACATGTGCCCCAGTGTGGTAGTAAAACCAGGGAAAAATGCTCTTGTTAAATACTTTTAAGTCTTGTGCTGTTTATGTAGTGATAAGTTTTCAAAAGAGACAGTAAATTACAGAATGCTAGTAGTGGGTGATATTATACAAATGCTGTCATGATTTTATGTGAACATTTTGTCATTTGTAAACTATACATAACATTTTTTCTACATTGTAACTGATGTGATGTTCGACAAAGTGCTTTTAATTAAAAATAGGCAAACATTTCTTTGTTTCTTTATTCAACTTTTGAACAGTGGTATTTAGTAAGTACATATTCAGTAAATGCAAAGTATTTACATGGCCCCCTAAATTAAAACATTATGGGTTATTCAGAACAGAACTATGCTTGGAAAAATATTGTCCCATCAGTTGATCCAACTCCTCCACAGTAGCAGGTGGAACCTTTCTTTTTTGAGGATGGCTTCTTTTACCTGTCACAACGAATGGTCTGTTTATGTTTTGATCAAGAACCTTTTTTTTGGGCAGCTGAAGAGGAGAAGTCTATCTTATGGCCAACCTCTGGCTGTATCTTGGTCATATTACCCAGCAAAACCCAGTATGCAGGTTCATCTGTAACAGTCCTTGTGCCACAGATCCTCACTGTTGCTTCTACATTAAACAGAAGAGCAGTGACATGGCTGCAAGTCTCCACGACTCTAGCCATACAGCTGCAGTGGGCGGCTTCAACCTTCCCTGTGATGCTCACAATGACCTGTGGCTGCAATGCTGCAATTCAGTCTTTAAGAGTGCAGGACCTAAAACACACACAGACAAAGTTCATTTAAAGACAAGAACTTTAATAAGCCAAGTCCGACACAAATGTGTTTTATTTACTTTCAAATCCATTTATCATAAATGTAACAAATAAAGTGTTTTTATGTATCCATCTATAGAACGCTGCATGTTATATTCTAAATCTGCATGTTTCTTTTTAGAAACCTATCAGCAAAAAATGAATCTAAAGTATGTAATGCAAGGATGTAATCACTTTCAAGAGGGAGAAAACATAAAGTTCGACTTTAAGTGACAACTATGGACACCTAATATGACAAGCAGATTCTGCAGGTCATTAATCAATGTATAAAACTAAAACAGAATGTATTTTTAGTGACACAGGACACAAACAAGGAAGCAAGATGTGTAATTAGGATTATTTATAATAAATATGAATTAATTAGGGCAATTTCTTTAACCATAAAGAATAACTAAATCCTTCAGGACAATGTCACATCAATGCACTGAACTCACTATGTTATCCCTCTAACAGAGCCTCTACATGTTCTCACTGTAATTTCCCCCTCACGAATGAATTTTTGCTAGCACTAATTTGAATGCTGGGGGGAATCAAACGCATTTTACTCGCAGTACTCAAGCTGACTTACCTTTGCTTGAATGACGGCGTACTCACAACGTGGAGGCTTAAAAATAGCCAAATCTTGTACCCAGTCCTTGGTGAATTGGATGTGCGCCTCCAGAGATTTATAATTGCGAAATTGGTGCGCCGTGTATGCTCTGACTCCACAGACAAGGTATGAGAGTAGATCATGCTAAGTCAATAGCGGTTTGGTCTTCAGGGTTTCTACTCCACGGCTATATTTCATACGGGTCCACATTTCAACAATCAAGTACCGTCTCTTTGCATCTGGACAGAATCTGTCTCTATACCGTCATTTTCTTTTGAGCTACGTTTCAGAATGGTTCGTAGCAATCTTGTTTTGATTCGTGACCTGCCAAGATGGTGCTGCGCTCCCACAATGCATTGCGACATTACGTCAACTCCAAAGCCCTTTGCGTGCAGGAGTGTATGCGCATGCGCATTGCCACGGTGGTTTAAAAAATAAAGATATAATGAAAAGTAATTAATAAAAATTAAATATTTAAACATTCCCACAAATGTGCAATGAACGTGCAAAAACTCTCTTTAGTAGTTGTTGCTGTTTCTTTCTTTCTTTCTTTCTTTCTTCTTTTTTTTTTTTTGAAAAATAACGACGTCTCTGAGGCGCGAAATCTGACAGCGAGAGGAACGGCCGGATACAGGAGACGGGAAGAAACAAGCCGATTATGTTCGCGTTAATTAAGTGGTTGGAAGATGTAAAATTCTCAATTCTGCCAACTGAACATATACGAGATTTTAATGAGGATGAATAATTAGCCGGCATGGAGGAAACGGACCTTTATTTCGTGGAGTGGCGACAAGAAGCCAAGGCGGGTGGCCAGTCTAAGAAGCCTCCATCATCAAGCTAGCAGGTGCCTTTTCCCATATAATATTACTTTATTCTCGTGTATTTGGAACGGAAGCGTAGAGCTGCCACCCAGGCAAAAGAGAAATATAAGTATATCACGTTATAACGTGAAAAGTTTATCGTTCTAACAATATACTATCATGTTTGAACAACATGTTTGAACAACATTGTACGAAAAATGTACATAATTATCACGTCCGTACAATATTGTGCGAACGTGACAATTATGTATATTATAATAATGTGATATTATATTATACAAACATGAAAAGCATAATGTTAGAACAATAAACATTTCACGTCATAACGTGATACAGCTCTATTTTTCTTTTGCCTGGGTGGCAGCTCCACGCTTCCATAATTTGGTAATCAAAATATGTAACTTAATTAATTATATTGTGACGTACTTTTGCCTTTTCTTATTATTCTGCCTTCTCAATAACTATCAAAGCCTATTCACATTTAATTTGGCTTTCACAGAAATCCTACCTCTCCTTCTGGCTACAGAGTACTTACCAAGGTTAGAAACAAAGAACAGTTATGCTTTATTAATGTTCGCTAATTACAATGTTCCACATTTCCTTGCTTTTTAAGTCATTTTTAGGCTTTTTAGAGTTTTTGTTTTTTATTTTTTTAGCAGTAATGTTTCTGCCTATTTATTTCAGCCCATGAAATCGAATGCAGATCTTCCTAATGTGAGATTTACATAAATGTAAGTAATTGTGTGGATGCCCTCAATGGGCATCCACACTATTGAGTTCCTGTTTCTCTTTATTCTTTATTATTCCGGGTGTTTCCGTACACTTTTCGCCGTGGATCTACTTCCACAATTTTTGTGCTATTTTCACCGTTCAAACTCTAAACTGTTCTGCTCTTTCTGCTAATGCCGGCTATGACTTTTGGTGTTTATTACTATTATACTTTTTAAAATATTACACTTTTTTCCTTTAATTTGTCCCATTGAAATGAATGGGAAACTTCCACAATTCTGCTAAAACTTTCTTGTCTTTGAAACTTAACTACTGCCTCATACTTTCACCTAGAAACTCCATTCAAACTTTAAAATGTTCTCAAATGATTTGGCTATTCCTGTATGATTCAGCTTTTTCAGATCTTCTACCGTTTTAATCTTATCCCTCTTTGAGTTTTCAGTTGCAAAATTGTGATTTTTCAGAAAATACATGCGTTGCTATGGTTGCTATGCAATTAACTCAGAGGGGACAGTGAAACTGTTTGAATTTTCTCTTCATATCCAAACAACTTCTTGCTACTTGCTCAATTTTCACTCAACTTCCACAAATTATACATCAAAACGTAGGTATTTTTGCTGGCTTTCAGAAAATGTCACTATCATTGTTGTGGGATTTATAGAATTTTGGCAAATCTCCTCAGACCAACACAATGTCGGAAAACTCTCCATATAAAGTCAATGGAGAGTTTGTTCAAAATCACGGCTGGATTTCTGTAATGAGAGGCATATTCGAATCGTCATATCTCCTTAACGAAGCAAAGTTAAGACATGAGGCTTGTCCCCGAATATCTTCAGACACCCCTGACGCTCACAATTCAAGAATTTCTTTCTCACCTATTACCGTTCTGAAATGAGTTGGACTTGTTTGAGGGTAGGAAATTTGTCCTTCGCTCAGATTTCTTCAGATTTCAAACCCTGGAAATGAACCACTTTTTTCTCTCGTCATAACTTTTTGTTGGATTTCCACAGAGACCTGAAAATGTCCATGACTGTTCACCAAAGCCTGCTGTCTCTTATGGTGAAAGAATGATATCGATACTCCAAATAGATTTCGAGTTACAAAGCGTTGTTTGAGGGCAAGTCAAGGCAGTTTTTGCTTCGCCTCTACTGAGTTACAGTGTATTACAAGTCATATATCTTTAATAATTTATATTTTATCTCTGAATTATGAAGACCTGAAGATTCCCCCATCTCTTCTGAACAAAACAATGTCTGAATGACCATTCTAGCCTCTACAGTTAGGAAATTATGGCCATTTGTTTGAGGGGAATCCTGAATGTCAGAAATACACTGAAGAAAACTCACACCTCTCTCTGTGTCTGTGTGTGTAAGGGCTGACTACAGCAGGTGCAGCTAATTTAACTGACCTACATATTCCAAGCCCAGACTCTCAACAGCTCCTGTTCCCTTTATTCTCTGTGTATGTGTGTCTGTGTATCAATATTTCTCCAATGTTTAGGTATTACTCCTCAATCATAGTATTTCTGCTAAAACAAAGTACTTCTGCTACATCTTAGTACTTCTGCTAAATCATAGTATTTTTGCTAAATCATAGTATTTTTGCAAAATCATGGTATTTGTGCAAAATCATGGTTTTGAGGCCAAATCATAATATTTCTGTTATTTTATAATATATGTGCTGAATATATTATATGTGCCAAATCATAGTATTTATCCCAAATTATAGTATTTATGCCAAATTATAGTATTTCTGCTAAAAAGCAGAAATAGTCCTTTTTAGCAGGAATTTCTGCCAAAAGATAGTATTTATGTTAAAACATAGTATTTCTGCTAAATCAGAGTATTCCTGCCAAATCATAGTATTTCTACTGAAACATAGTACTTCTGCCCAATCATAGTATTTGTACTGAATGATAGTACTTGTGCCAAATCATAGTATTTGTTCCAAAGCATTGTATTTGTATGGAGTCATAGTATTTCTTCTAAATCATAGTATTTCAATCAAATCTCAGTAGTTGTTGTTAAAACGCAGAATTATTGCCAAATCATAGTATTTGTACCCAATCATAGTATTTCTGCTAAATCATAGCATTTGTGCCAAATCATGGTATTTGTGCAAAAACATAGTATGTCTGAAAAACTATAGTATATCTCTTATGTTATAGTATTACTACTAAGGCATAGTACTTATATGTGTATGGAGTAATAGTATTTCTTCTAAATCATAGTATTTCAATCAAATCTCAGTAGTTGTGTTAAAATGCAGTATTATTGCCAAATCATAGTATTTGTACCCAATCATAGTATTTTTGCCATGTCATCGTATTTGTGCTGAATCATGGCATTTTTGCCAAATCGTGGTATTTGTGCCCAATTAATAATTCTGTTATGTTATAGTATTACTACTAAGTCGTAGAATATCTGTTATGTTATAGTGTATCTGCGGAATATAGTATTTGTGCCAAATCGTAGTATTTATACCAAATCACAGTATTTGTGCTAAAACATAGTATTTGTGCCATATTGTGGCATTTGTGCAAGAACATTGAACTGTTATGTTATAGTATTACTACTAAGTCATAGTATTTCTGCGTTGTTATAGTATTTGTGCTAAAACGTAATATCTCTGCCAAGTCATAGAATTACTGCAATTTCATAGTTTTTTTAGGAAATCTGTTATGTTATAGTATTACTACTAAGTCATAGTATTTCTGCCAAATCATAGTATTTGTGCCAAAGCATCGTATTTGTATGGAGTCATAGTATTTCAATCAAATCTCAGTAGTTGTTGTTAAAATGCAGTATTATTGCCAAATCATAGTATTTGTACCCAATCATAGTATTTTTGCCAAATTGTGGTATTTGTGCCCAATTAATAATTCTGTTATGTTATAGTATTACTACTAAGTCGTAGAATATCTGTTATGTTATAGTGTATCTGCGGAATATAGTATTTGTGCCAAATCGTAGTATTTATACCAAATCACAGTATTTATGCTAAAACATAGTATTTCTGCCATATTGTGGCATTTGTGCAAGAACATTGAACTGTTATGTTATAGTATTACTACTAAGTCATAGTATTTCTGCCAAATCATAGTATTTGTGTGAATTTGTATACTGTAATATCACTGTAGTATGTAGTGGCTAAGTAGGGGGTGTTTACAGTGTAAATAGGTCATCTCTTGTGTTGGAGTTCCCTCTTGTGGCGCATTTTGGGTAGTGCCTTAGTAAACGTGAACTCTGTAAGAAGTGGTATCAGACTGATTTGTAGTGGAGGATTTTGTTGCCAGTTTTCTTAATCATAGAAACCACACCATATCACCTCTCCACATCCTCCTACTGTATGCCATACCTCCCTGTACCATCCATCTGACCGCCAATAAACTCCACCTGTGGTAATCTAATCCCTGGATGTCAGCCTCTCCTTCTGACCGAGGATAGTTACTATTGCAGCACCACCCAGCATTAAACTGACGTACACCATTCTTTACAATAGTATTTGTGCTAAAAAGTAGTATTTCTGCCAAATCATAGTATTACTGCTATTTCATAATATTTAAGCGAAATTACAGTGTTTCTGCAAAAACATTGCATTTCTGCTAAATCATAGTATTTCTGTAAACGTATAGTACTTGTACTCAATTATAATATTTGTGACAAAGTGTAGTATTTGTACCAAAACATAGTATTACTGGTAAATCATAGTATTTGAGCCAAATCATAGTATTTGTGCTAAAACATAGTATTTCTTCCAAATCATAGTATTTGTGCCAAAGCATAGTATTTCTTCCAAATCACAGTATAACTGCACAATAAAGGTTCTTGAGCCACATCAGTGTTTGTGCCAAATCTTAGTATTTCTTCTAAATCCTAGTAATTCTGCTCAATGATAGAATTTCTGCTATGCTATAGTACTTTTTTCCTAGATTGTAGTACTTCTCCTAAGTCAAAGTATTTCATGTAAATCATACTATTTCTACCGAGTCCCAGTGTTTCTGCTAAATCATAAATAATGTTTTAGCACAAATTGTAGGATTTGGCAGAATTTTCTGTCTTCCAGCACAAATGCTATGATTTGGCAGGAAAAAAATATTATTTAGTATAAATACTAAGTTTTAGCAGAAAAACTATGTTTAAACTTTAAAAAATTCTGCTATTTCTGCTGATGTGTGTTATCACTTTTGACCATTGAAATGAATGGAACACATTATCAATGGCCTCACTGATTTTGCATGCTGGACTGAGCTGTGTTTTAGCTCAGTGAGATAAGCGTCCGTTCTCAGACTGGGAGGCCTGGGTTCAAATCCCGCTTATGGCAACATTTCTTTCAGTCAACAGTTAAACTTTGTTAACTCTTTTCAACACAAATTTCAGCTTTTTCACCCCTTTTCAACACAATTTTCAGTTTTTTCACCACTTTTCAGCACAAATACCAGCTTTTCAGCTGTTTTCAGCAAAAACCTCTTTTCAGCAGAAATTCTGCTCATTCAACTCTTTTCAGCAAAATTTTCAGTTTTTTCTGCTGTTTTCAGAAAAAAAACTCTTTTCAGCAAAATTCTGCTGATTGAACTCTTTTCAGAAGAGTTTTTTGTTCAGTTACGTGAGAACCAGTTTGGCTCAATGAGTAGCTGAAAAATATCAGCCTCTTCTGCTGTTTTAGCAGGATTTCAGAGTTCAGCTTTTTCACTTGTATTAAGCACAAATTTCAGTTTCTTTACCTCATTTCACAACAAAGTTCTTCCTCTTCACCTCTTTTCTGCTAATTTGAGCTTCTGCCCCACAGTGCACATTTTCCCTCTCATCATATCTTTGCTTGTGACCAGAACTCATTTGGCTCAGAGGATAGGGCAGCTGCCGTGAGACCCGGTGGCAGAGGTTCGAATCCTACCTGTGACAGTTGCTACACATGTTCCCTGCTTGCATGCGCGCTGCTTTCTTGACACTCTCCAGTGTGTCATTACACATACAGCCATCTTCAGCAAGCACTTCTGCTTCTACACCTCTTTTCAGCTCATCTTTTTGCTTCTTTGCCTCTTTTCAGCAGAAATTCTTCTGATTCACATCTTTTCTGCCAAATGTTTAGCCATTTCACCTCTTATCAGCACAATTCTAAGCAGCTTCTGCTAATTTCACAAGAATTGTCAGTCTCTCCACCTCTTTTTTGTGTGAATGAGTTTGGTGCAGTGAGGTGAGTTGCCGCCTTTAGACCAGAAGGGCCAGGTTCGAATCCTGCTCAGGGCAATGTTTTTTGTTTTGTTTTTCAACTTTTTCAGCTTTTTTCAGCAGACATCTTCAGCGTTAAGGCATCCACACAGCATTTTCGCAGGAAATGCAAATTTTTCTAGTTTTGTTTGTCATTGTCATTAATGTTGTTGCTGTTGTTGTTTTTGTGCAGTTTGCAATCATATAAACCTAGCAAGCATCAGTCAGCACAGTGACTAACCTAAACAGATTCTTGCTTTATTCACATATATTATATGTAATTATATATACCTGCACATTGTACCTAGGGTTGCAGCCACTTGGCCCCACCCCATTGTTGTGACAGCCCTGATTGTACTTATACACTGCATCTGAACAGGGAACAGTCTGCCACATTAATGTATTTTTAAGTGACTTGTTTGTAATACATGAATTTGTTTTTTACAGATGTCAAAGTCTCAACCTCATGCTGCCCTCCCCCATCCTCCTAAAGTAAGTATTTGTTGTTGTAGTTTTTTATGCGGTGTCTGTGTCACATGCTAATCATAATTATTGAAATAACTGTTTTCTAACAGATTTTCCAAAACACTAGTTATGTTTGTTGTCATTCAGACCAATACTACTGCTTAGACATTGTTTAGTGGTCATGCATGTTTGACAAGCTCGTTATGATACCAAAACAGTAGGCCTATCACAATAATCGATATATCGACTTAACACACAATACATGTACATGACCTCAATAATTGTTGATGATGTAATTTATCCGCCATTATATTTACAAAAATAAAATATAATGATAACATAACAATAACATTAAATAACATTGTTTTCTATTTGTTAGAAAAGTTACTATTTATTCAAGTTTTTAAGGTATCTAATATTTTGATTCCTAATTTCAATGATCTAAATACTTTAAGAATTAGATGTTGGTTTGTCAATTGAAAGTGTGTAGATCTTGCATTATTATGGTGTTATATTATGATTATACATTCAAAGACATAAAATGGTCTTAAAATGACAATGACATAACTTGTCGCAATTGTTTATGGGGCAATATACCGACCAACAAAAAGTCGCTATCGTAACAGGCCTTCAAAACAGACGGTTTTATGATTGATAAATTCAAAAAATAAATACATTTAATTTCTCTGAGATTCTCTAATATTCAGTTACAGTTCACAACACAGTTACCCGTACATGCAGTATTATACTGTAAATATAAATCTCTGCATTTAGCATCCCACTAGAAGCGTCACAGTTACTGCCTCTTTTTTTTTTTTTTTTTTTTACAAATACCTGTACTATCACTAACACATTTACTGTTTTACTTTTAGCCTGTGGATACAAATGCAGATTTCCTTAATGTAAGTTGTGCATTTTAATTACATCATGTTATTTTTATTATTATTTATTTATTTATTTTATTTTACATTCAAATATTTCAAGCTTCTTGGTTAAAGAAGCTTGATTGCTAGTAGGTAAAGAATAGTTCACCTATAATTCATATTCCCAATTAATTTCTCACCTCTGATTGAATGCCTTTGTTTGTTTTCCTTTTGACTATAACAAAACATTTTTGCTGGATATATATGGTGAATTTATATGCATAGATACAGTCGTAGTGCTTGACACATGCAAACAGCAGTAGATGTACTAAAAAGGAAATAATTACAATCATGATGTTGATTGCTGATGTCAGTATATATATTTTAGAGGAATGTTTTGTTTTTCACCCAAAATGAACTATATTGCTTCAGAAGAGATTTATTACCCTATATAAACAGTATCTATATATTGTTCTGTTTTTTGTTTGTTTTTGTTATTTTCAGGTTCAATGGTGCGTGTTCTTCTAATGGCCGCCTTCCCACTGGAGGTTTTGATCCACAGCAATTTAAAAGGTAATCAGCTTTGAAAGTCAGTTCAAATGGTTAGCTAATAGTACTTTAAAAAGCCTACTTCTCTGTCACCAGTTTCTTTACCAAAAAGCATAATATTGTAGTTCAAATGTTTAGATGAACAAAGATCAGATTTTTGGAAATTTAACTAGCCAGACACTCAAATGTTAATGCTTTTTATAGGAGGACACAGCAAAACAGACATCGGCGCAGAGCGAAGAACTGCCCTTGATAAAGAAACCATGACAGCCATATATAGTAAGTGAAGACTGTGTATCTAAAATTGCATACTGCACAAGTAACTCACTTTGCAACAATAAAAATTGCACAGATAGGTGATGAAGCATTGAAGTGGTTGGACTCAGACAAAGAAGGTCAACAGATTGAATGATGGAGAGTAAGGATAGATGACCAAAAGGGGTGTTAGTATTACTGTAATGTGAACTGGATAGACTTTCCATCGAGGGGGAAAAAAAAGGTAAAATTATGTGGAAAATATATCTGTATCTCTATAAACGGAAATATCTGTTTGCTAAATGAAGCTAGCTAATTTAAATCATGTTTTTATTTTAACTCTGATAAAAGTACTAGAACTGTGACTTTTGTTTGTTACAGTGGCGGTAAGGAAGAGGTTCCCCAATGTATCCAGAGGGGCTTTGGGGATTGCAGTCAATTCAAAGCTGGGGGATATGGAACGCCAGGACTGCCATAATGAATTAATTAAATACACCATTAAATAATTAATTAAATGTGGCAATAATTAATTAAAATTGGAATTAATTAATTAAATAAATAGTTATGACACATGTAATTAATTAATTATTGACACATTTAATTAATTATTTATGTATTTCACATTTTAATTAATTATTGACACATTTAATTAATTAATTATTGACATATTTAATTAATTATTTATGTATTTCACATTTTAATTAATTATTGACACATTTAATTAATTATTGACACATTTAATTAATTATTTAATGATATATTTATTTATTTCATTTTGGCAGTCCTGACGCCTGGCTCTCATCATGAAATAATTTTATCTGTCAGCCTCACCCATCAAACTCAGGGGGCGGGGTTAACGCTGATCGAGTCAAAACCATTGCTTTGGCCTGGTGGCCATTGTTTCTAGCACACAACCGGCATGTGGAAGCTAACAGAACTGAGCTTTGAAAAACCCTGTTTGTGTGTTACCAAATACCGTTTTAATATTTTTTTAGCCGAGAATGTAGTGGTTTAATCTTCATGTGTCTGGTCGGTTTGTCAAGATACAGCCTCTTTGCAAAAGTGTTTCGATGATTTCGGAGATGTCTGCCCAGTCTCACGGCAAAGCGTGGGATAGACCCGCTCGCCTCGCAAGCAATCCCACCGACAAAGCGCAGGCCCCGGTACACAGCTGTAGTAACCCCCGCTGACTTCTTTTACTGAGGTTATATTTATCGGTGTTTTATTTCCTGATGTTCTTATGTGTCCTACGTGTTTCAGTCGCCAATTCTGAATTATAACTAACATTAAAAACATGTTTAAGGAGGAGAGAGAGCAAATAAATCTGTTTAACATCTGATCTTTGGGTTTTTGTTCAGTAATCAGCATGACCTGTGTATAAACACATAAAAGAGATAACGTTGGTGTTTCCGTCATGTAGTAACTGCTGGCTTTAACTGTACAAAGGTTGTTCGACACTATGAAACACATACAGACTTCATGATGTTCGGCTAATATTTTTATTGTGAATATTAATCATGCTGACCTCGCTCTGTACACCACGCAGCGAGGTCAGCATATCCACGATATCCTCAGCTCCATGAGTTAACACAAAGTTTCCCAGCTGACTATCTAACTGCCAACTATTCCAGAGACGTGAAAATATACAGCATAAAGAAAAGTGTAAGAGACTCAGCAGCAGATTAGAATAACAGTTTGTGGCGTGAATAAGACACGGCGGGACCACGAAGCAACGTTCAGAGTCATCTTTATTTACATCTCACCACACCACAACACCCCCAAACCCCTCAGTCCCCGTGTTTTTAACTAGGCGGGCGTGATTAAGGATGCCGTGCAGGTGCGTCCGCCCTCCCTGCACGGCACCGCAGACCACGCCCCACCACATACCCCCATCGCCCGATTGAGGCCGGGGAGCCATCCGGCCGAACCTACTCCCCCACCGCCAGTGGGAGAGGGAGTCAGCCCGGACAGCTGGCACCCCCAGGCCCTGGCCAAGCGACGGGGAGGTGCGAGTTCAGGCGGCCGCCCGCGAATCCAGCGGCGCAGGCAAAGCTGGTTCGGAAGTCGGACACGTGACAGGTGCACCCGGCGCGGCCGGCACAAGCGTGAGCCCCAGCTCACAGGTGGCTGGGCAGAGGTGTGGCGTGTACAGGCCTCTGGTGGTGGTGAGGCCGTTCTGGCGAGCACGGCGATCTCAAGCGTGGCGCCCGCCTCGCTCGCCAGTTCCACTCGAGCAAGCTCCCCTGGCACTGGGACCTCCAGCTCCTTGCGCGGCCCCTCCGTCACCGCTGTCGCTCCCTGCTGGAGCAGCCCATAGCGCGACTCCTCCGTCACTACTGCTCCCTCCGCCGCCACTCCCGGCTCGAGCAGCCCCTCGTGCAGCTCCTCTTTCTCCAACCGGCGCAGACCCTCGCGCACCTCGTCTGCCGCCTCCGGTTGGAGCGGCTCATCCACCACTCCCGGCAGGAGCAGCCCTTCACCTGGCTGTTCCCCCTCCTCCGGCAGGCGCAGATCCCCGCGCGCCTCGTCTGCCACCTCCGGCTGCTGAGGTGCCTCACGCGGCTCTTCCACCGCTTCACTGTCCTCGGGACACACCTGTGGGGGTGGCGCCCAGGCCCAGAGCAGCGCCGCCAGCTCCCCAATCCTTTCCAGGTGCCGCTCGGACTGGTCCTGCAGCTCTTCCTGCTGGCGACGCACCTCCGCCGCCTGCTCCCGCTGGGCGGCCGCCATTTCGGCCACCCTCTGGGCCAGCTCCTCCATTCCCTGGCTCCGATATGGACCCGCCGTGCTGCCTCCTGGGTTTCGGCACCAATGTGGCGTGAATAAGACACGGCGGGACCACGGAGCAACGTTCAGAGTCATCTTTATTTACATCTCACCACACCACAACACCCCCAAACCCCTCAGTCCCCGTGTTTTTAACTAGGCGGGCGTGATTAAGGATGCCGTGCAGGTGCGTCCGCCCTCCCTGCACGGCACCGCAGACCACGCCCCACCACACAGTTATACATTTAATAAATCACCAAATGAATCCAAGAAACGAGCAAACCTGTTCCGACAATTTGAATTTGTATTCCCTCAGCTGCAGACTCGCTGCTGTTTAAATGTTTGAAAAGGAAGATTAGATATAAACAAACGTCAAACATAGACTCAGTCTGCCTTCACATTTGATATGAGGCCAGCACGTATAGTGGCCTCAGCAGGCTATTACTGAAATACACGTGCTATATCATAAACTATGATATAAACAGGGAGGTCCTATTAACATGTTTAGTTTTAAAGGACACCTTCCTGCCTTTAGTCTCATTCATGAGCAGTATTCGTTTTCTTCTAACATCCAGAAGTCTGCACAATGTGTTTCATAGTTTGTAACAAGCCTTTGACAGGTAAACATAACATGACCGAAAAAGCAAAAAAAAAAAAAAAAAAAAAAAAAAAAGAGAGAGAGAGAGAGAGAGTGTTGACATAAGAAGAGAAAATGCTCTCAATTATGGAGACAGGCAAATGGTTCATTTATGTTTGATGTGTGTTTATTCCTCCCTAAATATCGTCGGTGAAGTTTGCCATGCACGTCAGATTTTCCTGCGCATTTTTATACCTCTGCCAACAGAGAGAGAAAAAAAATCACATTCTAACAGACAGCTGGTGCTTAGAATACAGTTGAATAACTATTAAAAAACAGATGATATTTAGATGATAGTTCAGTCTAACACATGTGCCAGTGAACCATTAAACGTCTGTGAAACTATGCAGTTATGAAACGTAACTTTAACCTCAGCCAAACCGATTTGCTCAGTTGTAAATAAAACAGCGAAGTAAACGTGACCCGACAGACAGAACCTGAGTGAATGAAGTCCAGCGTTTAACCACTGAGAGCTAAAACTCAGCTGAGGTTTCAAAGCTGTGTGCCGGTGATTGGACATCAGCCGCTGATGAAGCTGTTCGCCTATAAAGTGCTCTGTAAGGAAACAAGCTCCAGCAGCTCTGCGCTCGGGGAAAATACTATATTTACTTATCTTGTGCAGTTAAACTGTGACTATCACCAGGTAACTAGGCGTGTTTCTTGAATTAGCAGCAGGTGTTAAACAGCTGGCAGATGAGGAGGAGGATGCATGCAGGTAAACTGAGGGTCTGCTGAGCTGATCGCTGGTTTCGTGAGAAAAATGTCAGCTCGTTCTTTATGTTACAGAAGCACAGAGACACAAGACCAGGCGGAAAGAGACGATCGTTCGGTGAAAAAGAGAATCTGCGAATGCAACATGTGGAACACGGAGAGTGGAATATGTAAACAAACCGGTTAATGTACCCCCTCGGTGCGCTCTGCATGCTAACTGTTAGCAGAGCTAGTGAAATCTCTGAAAACATCTGAGCACTTTTGCAAACATGTTCTATGTTGACAACCTGACCAGACATACGGCGCGACATTCGCGGCTAAAACACTGTTAAAAGTGTAGCTGGTGACAGAAAAACGGCCTGTGATTTGATCTGCATTCTGGGATAACTGGCTGCCCCAAGTCTACACAAGCAATCGATTATCTAGGATCGACCTGTTTTGACTTACTTTGCACGGCAACCAATCAAATGTTAGAGAAGCTGCATGGGCAGCGTTAACCCCGCCCCCTGAGTTTGATGGGTGAGGCTGACAGATAAAATTATTTCATGACGAGAGCCAGGCGTCAGGACTGCCAAAATGAAATAAATAAATATATCATTAAATAATTAATTAAATGTGTCAATAATTAATTAAATGTGTCAATAATTAATTAAAATGTGAAATACATAAATAATTAATTAAATGTGTCAATAATTAATTAATTACATGTGTCATAACTATTTATTTAATTAATTAATTCCAATTTTAATTAATTATTGCCACATTTAATTAATTATTTAATGGTGTATTTAATTAATTCATTATGGCAGTCCTGGCGTTCCATAGGGGGAACTCAGACTGTTGGAAAAGAAAAAAAAAGTTACATTTTAAATATGTTTTATGTTCGTACACACCCACATATATATATATCTATATATATATATATATGTGTGTGTGTATTCCTCTGCTTGTTATTGATCAGTAAACATCTTTGAGTGATCACATTTTTATTGTGTTAATAGCAGTTCACATCAAATTCACAGTATCGTTACTTATAAGTGTTTGTTGCAGTTGCATTTTGTATAGTAAAATGTATGTATATATGTGTGTGTGTGTGTGTGTGTGTGTGTGTGTGTATATATATATATATATATATATATATATATAATTTTTATTTTTTAAAAATTTTACAATTTTTAAGAATGTTATGAAAATAAAGTTGTGTAATGTATGTTCCTAGCTTGATTTATATGCTGTGTTTGTTTTAGATATCAAATAAAGATTTTCAGTTGTTACATGTGAATGTGTTTTCTTCGACTGAAATATATGAAGGGTAAAATATATTTTTGAAAGATTTTTAATTAATTTTCAATTATATTTTGAAATACATTTCAAAATATACAAAAATTGGCCAAAAAATATATGCGCTAAAATACATTTCAAAATATATAAATATATTTTGAAATGTATTTTAGCGCATATATTTTTTGGCCAATTTTTGTATATTTTGAAATATATTTCAAAATATATTTCAAACTATATTTTTTTACCGTATGGGTTTACTGTTCTCTCACATACTAATTTTGATCTCTTCCCTGTATATTCTATATGTATAACTGTAGTTAGATAATACACTGAAATTAATTTCCAGTATATCCATCCATTCGCTTCCGCTTGTCCTTTTCAGGGTCGCGGGGGGCGCTGGAGCCTATCCCAGCTGTCATAGGGCGAGAGGCGGGGTACAGCTGTGTGAGCCTTTGCATTTGTTTATTCTCAGTTTGAGGCTGGCAACATGAAGAACTTGGTTCTTAAGATAATTCGCGGGTCGTACCCTTTATAGCCATAAAAAGTGCTATAAAAAGATTATACATTAATAGTTTTTTCCACTTTAAATTAGCCAATCTTTTAGACCTACTTCTCCTTGAAATATTCATATAAAGTTTTAATTATATTTCGCGGATTTTAACCCTTTATATCCCGGTTTTGTCACATGAGCGCACAGCTTTTTTAGCGGAAAAAAACAAAAAAATGAAATATTTTCCATAAAATACATTTGAAAGTTATATTTTATTGTAATTATAATTAGGCCTTTGGATGGTCCAAAGATACTATTTTTTGGCAGAAGCACACTAAATGTCATATAGTGCCATATCAGGTTTTTCATGTTTTCCTTACACTAAATGCTTATTACCTCGTTTTTTTATAAAATAAAATTTAAAAAAAGATGTCTAAATAACAATACAAAGATCACTTTGAACCAGAAAAACATTTATTTTACAAGGATGAACATGAACATTTAAGTTGCTGGTAATCGGGAAAGTTGTGCGTCTGCCGGCGGCTCTCCGTGGCTCCACCGCTATGGGCTCAAAATGTGGTCATAAATATTTTGTACTTGTAAAAAAGATTTGTATGTGTAAAAAAGATTTGTATGTGTAAAAAAGATTTGTGTGTGCGTAAAAAAGATTTTTACGTGTAAAAAGAATTTGTGTGTGCGTAAAAAAGATTTGTACGTGTAAAAAAGATTTGTGTGTGCGCAAAAAAGATTTGTATGTGTAAAAGGAATTTGTGTGTGCATAAAAAAGATTTGTGTGTGCGTAAAAAAGATTTGTATGTGTAAAAAAGATTTGTGTGTGGACTTAGAAAAAAACCCCTGCAAGTTACAAGTACGGATATTTGACCCTATTTTTCTTCCCTTCATCTGATTGGTCAATGTCATGTCAATCACAAATGTAACAATCCAATCAGAGAACAGATGGGTTTGGCTGTCGGAGGGGCGCTGTTTTGAACTGCAGGTCCTTGAAGGGTGATACCGTTTGAAGCTGGAGGATCGCTATATAAATATCCGATAGCAGCTAGGTCCCCTAACTTTCAGTAGCTGTTGAAAGGATAAAGTTGTGGTATATCAGTGGTTAGAAATAACATTATTACTTTAGGATTAGTTTAACACAAAGTCAGGGCTGACCCAGGACCATTGCTGTGAGTCACAGTGCGCAGCATAAAAGTCCTTTCACATCGGATGCAGGATACGCTGCTAATGCTAACTGCTAACTAAAAGCAAAGGATCCAGAATATGTTACGCTGGCTGCTGGGCTCTGTGGGTTTTTGCAGCAGCTCTACCTGTACTAGATGCACCTGCTCCTTGTCTTTTCTATCTCTGACTTTATGTCCTCTACAAGAGTTTGTTTTTTTTGCTAGTTCTTCAAATGTTCAATAAAAACATGTATGCTAATTCATAACAAAGAAAGCTTTGTAATGAAGACTGTCATTTCCAAAACACTGCCCGCCCCCACCCCGCGGTCCGCAGCGCTGTTGAAAAGGCTGTGGAAGTCCCTGTATTAAACACGTAGACCTGTGACACAAAAATCACCAAACTCGGACGACCACAGACTGTTTTCCTTCAAGGTGATGAAGGAAAACGCTGGGTTGGCATGTAAAAGGGCATTTACTCCCTTCAAAGACCTGCAGTTCAAAAAAAGCGCCCCTCGACAGCCAAACCCATCTGTTCTCTGATTGGATTGTTACATTTGTGATTGACATGACATTGACCAATCAGATGAAGGGAAGAAAAATAGGGTCAAAAATCCGTACTTGTAACTTGCAGGGATTTTTTTTCTAAGTCCACACACAAATCTTTTTTACGCACACGCAAATCTTTTTTACACATACAAATCTTTTTTACGCACACACAAATTCTTTTTACACATACAAATCTTTTTTACACACACAAATCTTTTTTACGCATACAAATCTTTTTTACAAGTACAAAATATTTATGACCACATTTTGAGCCCATACACCGCCCGCTGCAAGTAGCTCAGCGGTGGGATAGTGGTTGGGTCCCGGTGTCCCCCAGCACGACACGAAACAAATATATAATTTTCCTGTTGTAGCCTTCACACCGAGTGTACCGACACTAATTTTTCACTCTGTTTGTTATTCGTGACACACAGATACTACTTTGCTTGCGCATAATCAAAATTTAGTGGATCTAATTTGGCATGGCAGGTCACACAGCACGATAAAAAAAAAAAAAAAATAATGGATTGGATTTATATAGCGCTTTTCAAGGCACCCAAAGCGCTTTACAATGCCACTATTCATTCACTCTTGCATTCACACACTGGTGGAGGCAAGCTACGGTTGTAGCCACAGCTGCCGCAAGCTCTGCGTTACCCTCAGTCAACGTGGTATTGCCAGGTTTGTAGTTGGTTAAGTGCTGAACTCCCTGCCATACCTGTCGTGACTTTTTGGTGCTGAAGTGGTCTTCGATCCTTCTCTTGTACGCTGCCTTGGCCTCTCTGATGCCTCTTTTCAACTCAGATCTGGCTGCACTGTACTGCATACCATCAATGTGCACTGCGTTTGGATGGGAGTTCTGCTGGTTGCTTATTGTCTTGTGCAGCTCCTCCATGGCAGAGTTAGGTATTAGGAGGATAGTGTGTTACTAAATTTAGCGAAGCTCTGTGGTTTAGATACATAATACAAAAATACTAGATGAAGTAACTAAAAAATAAATACATTTTAACTAAATTAATCGCCAAACATTACACGTTCTCCATGCTTCTCAGTTGGTTTGCGGTTGCTATGGAAAATGTCCACAGCAACGGTGTCATTGGGGGCGGAGACTGGTAAGCGTCATCCACAATAAAAGATGATGGACAGTCGTGTCCACCAATTAATGTTCGGTCTTGGTACATCTGACCAATGAAAACGTACAAAAAATGTAGCCGTAGTTAGATAGAGAGTGCGAGGACAGTATCAAGTACCCAAACCTGTATGAGAAAGGCAGCGAGAAAAGACTAATGGTAAGGCACACAAAAACGTATACGGATACACAGTGAGCCGGTGATATTATATCAGTTAGAGTTTTGTACATTCACAAGGTAAATATTTTATGAAGCTCCCATCTTCTTCTAGCTTCTAAGTAACGGGAACGCTAGCTGTTTTGCTACCAGCTGTGTTGTGTCTTGCATCTCAGCATCACAGTCCGTCTCTTTCTGTCTGACAGCGGTCCACAATGGAGCTAACATTACATTTCCAGGACGACGCACAATTGTCATTATTAAGACTACCAAATGTTTGCCGTTTATAAAGCTTCTGTCACGGAACCCTCGATTAAAGCCTAGTTACACCGAGCAATAGCATTAGCATGTTCTTGATGTCTTTGTAGATCCAGCATGTGGAGCCAGTCATTCCAATAACATGGACAAGTACGAAAAGGTGAAGAAAATTGGGGAAGGTTCATTTGGAAAGGCTATCCTGGTCAAATCCAAAGATCATGGACACCAATATGTCATCAAGGAGATTGGCATATCTGGAGTAAGCTTCTGTGCATATTTTTTACACAAGCTTGGCATGTTCTTTTCAGCGTGCGCTTCATCTCGTTACCCTCCTCTTCATTACTTTGACAGATGTCCAGCAAAGAGAGGCAGGAATCTCGGAAGGAAGTTGCTGTTCTTGCCAACATGAGTCATCCAAACATCGTCCAGTATAAGGAATCTTTTGAAGGTATTAATGCCATTCAAATAGCTCATCTTGTTTATGTGAAGAAAATATGATCAAATGTGCACTGTGTGATAACTACATACTATAAGTTTTTTTTAATTTTATTTGTATGTTTTTCCCAGAGGGTGGCTGCCTGTATATTGTGATGGACTACTGCGAGGGTGGAGACCTATTCAAAAAGATCAACTCTCAGAAAGGGGTACTGTTCTCAGAAGCGCAAGTAAGCCAGCAACTACTCGAGGCAGTCACTGTGCAAACAGTATACAGATATTTGGTTAAACTGATCACAATACATATGGTTTACTGTAGTCTCCCTTTTTGAGATCCTAGATTGGTTTGTGCAGATCTGCCTAGCGCTCAAGCATGTACACGATCGAAAAATTCTCCACAGAGACATAAAATCACAGGTATTTTTTTCATAAATCACAAGATTCCCTTTAAGTGATAAGTTGTTTGTTTGCATGTATTGGATTATTTACATGTATTCTCATAATGCTTGTGTAGAACATCTTTTTGACAAAAGATGGAACAGTTCAGCTTGGAGACTTTGGAATTGCAAGGGTGCTGAACAGGTATGCACACTGTTGTCTAATTAGCCCTGCAGTTTTTCATTAAGAATAGATTCCAGACTAAAAGTTGAAGAACACTTTGCATTTCTGGTAATAAGACATTCTGTTTTACTATATTTAAAAAATATTATAGTTTATTTTGTTGAAGTTTGTTATTTGTACACTTTTTAACTGTTCTTACACAGAAATATCTTTTGGTTAAATCAAATATGTCTGATCTTATAATGTATTACGTGTTTTATGTATTTATACATTATATTCTGAGGTTCTTAGGTGCATTTATTATTGATGTTGATTTTTTCCCTTTTTTACAGCTGTTTTTGTTTTGATTTATGTCATTGTTTGTATTTTTGCACATTAGACAGTGCTTATTTGAAATATTGAAGCTTTAATATTAAAATGTGCTATTTTTCTGTTTTTCAGCACTGTAGAACTGGCAAGAACATGCATAGGAACACCATATTACCTGTCACCAGAGATCTGTGAAAATAAACCATACAATAACAAAAGGTACTTGGACTTCTGGAATATCGTACATTGGTGTCTAGTTGTCAAGCAAATTCAATAGTAATCAATGGGACAAGGTGTCTCCCCACTGAATCTTAAATCTGCAGGATTAGGCGGTGGCTACAGTGTAATGTAAGGAGATCACCTCGCCTTTTTATTGAGTAAACTTGCTCGCTTACATCTACAGCAGGAAGCTGGTATTGATTTTTCTCCTTAACTATTTTAAGTGTACATGCAATTTAACCCACTTTAGTTACAATGAGTGAAGTCAATTTAGCCCAGTCTAAATGATCTAGAGTTTTCTTGTCAATAAAGTCTTGTTTTCATCTCAGTTTATAAAAGGAAAGTAAAGGGCATACACTTGACTGTTGATACCTTATTGCAGCGGTCCCCAACCCCCGGGCCTCGGACCGGTACCGGTCCATGAGTCGTTTGGTACCGGGCCTCGAGAGTTGAGGCTCAGGCGTGAAATGTATAGTTTTCAAGGTTTTTATCGGTTTTCAGCGTTATTTTTGTTATCATTTTTATCGTTTACTCGGTTTTCCTGGGTCTTTTCACGTGTGTTATGAATAAATTTTCTTTTTTTTGCTACCGGTACTAGTTTTATTTTGTTGTATTTATCCGCGACACCTTAAAGGCCGGTCCATGAAAATTATTGTCCGGCATAAACTGGTCCGTGGCGCAAAAAAGGTTGGGGACCGCTGCCTTATTGAATGAATAATAAACTTAACCCAGAACTTATCCCTGCCCACCCATTTGTATGTTCTCGCCTCTCATTTTCCTTGCTTTTCCTTCCTGCTGCAGTGATATTTGGGCCCTAGGGTGTGTTCTGTATGAAATGTGCACTCTTAAGCATGCAGTAAGTATTCTGTGTGAGCTGTTTAATTATTATTATACAGTATTTTAAGGTGTTTTATGCAGCATTTACTGTTCTCTCACATACTAATTTTGATCTCTTCCCTGTATATTCTATATGTATAACTGTAGTTAGATAATACACTGAAATTAATTTCCAGTATATTAATTCCTAATTAAATCTGTAATACAGTACAGTCCCCACATTAAGAATCCCTATGTAGTTCAATTGTCTTCAGTAATTTCTATGCAGTGGTTACAGCTGTGTGAGCCTTTGCATTTGTTTATTCTCAGTTTGAGGCTGGCAACATGAAGAACTTGGTTCTTAAGATAATTCGCGGGTCGTACCCTCCTGTGTCTTGTCACTACTCCCAAGAACTGCGATCCCTCCTTGCACAGCTGTTTAAACGCGACCCTCGAGAGCGACCCTCAGTCAACAGCATACTGGACAAACCTTTCCTCTCCTGCAGGATTGAGAAGTTTCTCACACCACAGGTAGACTCTGCAGCTGATTGTTAATTCTTTGGGGGTTTTTTTTGTTTTTTGCAAAAAGTAGCTTGCTCATTAAATTTCTTACTCATTTCAGATCATTGCTCAGGAATTTCGCCATACTTTTCTTCACAAGCAGCCTAAATCAGGTGTGGCACAGGTGCCATCAGGTGAGCAAACTCGTCATGAAGAAGACTACAAGGGGTCTGTCTTCTACAGCTTGTTTGTAGGTTCTAGAACTAATCAGCTAAAATACAAATTTTGTTAGTTTTTGAGTTTTTCTTCTAAATTACTTCTGGATATCTCACAATATCAGCCTCAGCCCAGAAGATTACAAAACCAGCCGCCAAATACGGGGTGCCTTTAACTGTGAGGAAGGTCCCAGATGGAGCCAGAAAGCCTGCAGACAAGAAACCAGCTGGAAAACACAAACCGGTTAGTAGGCTGTTATTGTTGATGACAAGCTGGTATGACCGATCTTTAGTCATGACGTTTGTTTTGTTTTGGGTTTTTTGGGTTTTTTTTGGGGGGGGTTTGCCTTCGTATGCCAGATGCTGTATTTGTTGTCAATGCTTCTTCCATTTGTGTGTATGTGTGAGTAAGTGTGTATTGGTACATCATGTTATGTTGGCTACCTCTGAAGCCCAGTGTCATATGTTGCTCAGGCCCTTCTCCCAGCAACCCCCCAGAGAAGAGTGAGTCAAGTGGAAGAAGAGAGGAAAAAACACGAGGTACACTGAGAGCGCCATATTGTATTCTCTAATAGGCTCCCTTTTTTTTTTTTTTCTCGCCATTCACTGACACGTGAAGGTCCCTTCTTATTAGCATTTTCAATTTTGCTCCCTCTCATTGCGCTTGCTCCCCATCTTCACCTGTTGTCCGCTCCCGGCCCATTTGGAGTGCTCTGCCTGATATAGCTTTCTCTTTTAACCAAACTTTTCCTCCTCGCCCACCTGACCTCTGACAGAGCAGTCCTGCTGGCTCTTTCCCTTGAGGCGGGTTTCTTTAAGATGTCTATTTTGGGGTTTGAATGGTTTTGTCTCATTCTATAGGATGGCATCAGAAAGAAGAGGATGGAGATGATCGAGAAAGAAAGGAAACAGAGAGAGCAGGTGAGCATACTGTTTAGTTTCTACATCTCCATGCAAAAAGTTTTTATACCTTTCGAACTAAAGTCTTTCTTTCTTTCAGATGTTCATGTTGAAAGCGGAGCAGATGAAGAGGTATGAAAAGGAAAAGGTGGGTGATTAACTGAGCTTGGGTGTGTGGTTTTTATTTATTTTTTATTTCATTAGTGAAGGAAAGGGGATCCTTTTTAGGACAAAGTTTTAAAAAAAAGTATTAAATATAAATTTTAATCAAGTAAAATTCTTACAAAAAGTATTAATTCATTTCAGTTTCACTCTATATTCGTCCCATGGCCTAGAACACAGTTTGAGAACACTGAATGTATAGAAATTTATGGCTATGGCCACCATGACCCTAACTTTTTGTGTACTATAGTTTTAAGCTTCCTAAATGTTGGCAACATTTTTATATGAAGGAAATGATAAACTAAAACATGAGTTGTCAAAGCACAGCCTGCAGGTCAGTGGCAGCAGTAGAGGGGGGATTTAGTCTGGATATTTTCTTTATCTTCTGCTAGGTGATTGATCTGAGCTCCACAGTGCATTTGTAGTTCACACACTCTGTACAGCTAAACCTAAATCTGAACCTTTGATCTCTTACAGATCAATCGAATAAACCAAGCGAGAGAACAAGGCTGGAAGCATGTCTTGAGTTCTAGTGGAGGTAGCAGCCCAGAGAGAAAGGTAATGTATATATTTTTTTGTTTTTGTCATATAAAGAGTTATGTCAGGATGCCCTCAGCAAGGGTTGCGACATTGTTTTGTTCTCCGTACTCAGTGTTTTGTAGGAGGTGGAAAGAGAGGTGCACATGTTGCTGCTGTTCAGGGTTCTACTCTAGCTCCTCTCCGTGGTAAAAGCTCTTATGAACACTACCATGCAATCCTCGACCAAATGGCTAGACCGACGCCTAAAGATGTCAGCAGGGAGAGCTCCTCAGCTGGACCTTGCAGTCCCATTCGGTAAGGTTATTTTATTTATTTATTTTTGGCTGTTTATGTGTGTTAAGTAGTATTTGTAATGACATTGCCTATTTATGTACTGACTAGTGTACCAGCTGCTGCAGGCACAGTGCTTCCTAACGGCCCTGCTCGACGACTAGACCCTGACGTAATCAAGAGAGAACTCCACAGGCTGCAGCATGTTTCCAAACAAGCCCATATTAGCAGGTCAGCTAGTCACATAGCTGTGTTGTTGTTCTCAACGGTGTAAAAGTTGAGTACGAATATTTATTACTGTGTTCTTTTCACAGGCAGCGCGGTCAAATGGCAGTTGGGCGAGCCTTTCAAGTTGAGGAGTTTTTGCAGCGGAGGAGGGAAGCTATGCTCAACAAAGCCCGTGCTGAAGGACAGCTGGTACATATTATAACTACTAATAAGTATATAGCCCCCATCATGAAAATACTGCATGATAACCTGTTACTATACTGGTGAAATTTATATGAACAGAAATAAAAACTGATATTGATATTTAGTAAGAAACGTTTTCAATCTAACAGCTTAATTAAGATCTATTTCTGGTCTCAAGATTGAATCAATTATAGACCTGTGACTGCAAATCACACTGAGAATCAAACGACTGCCTGCGAATGTTTTTATCCTTTTCTATTATTTTTGTCTTACACATAATCTTGTGGCAGCTAGCTGTTAGGGCCCGTGTCCTAAAGTGTGGTTAAATTAAATGGTAAACAGGGTACTCGGCAAAACCTGGCAGCAATCTATGGAGGCCGGGCTGGTGGTGTTCGGTGCAGGAGGTCTAAACCCAACAAAGAGGAGGAGGTAGGAGGCAAAGGCCTGAACGCCCAGCCTCACACTTCACCTTACTCACAGCACGTCTGGCTTGGCACGTTTCACACGTCTGCACAAAGCTCCCTTTGACCCGCCCACAGTTCAACCCAGCAGCTCAAACTCATTGCCACTCCTTGTGCAATGTGTGGTGTTCCATTATCCCAGTTATGGCTGCTGTCTCATTTCAAATAACCACCCGAGTTTTGAGTTTGGTCATAAATGTTTTGCTCTGAATTGAATACATCTTCATTGCTGATTGTAAATTTGTGTTGTCTTTTGTTTTGTTTTTTGTTATTTTATCTAAATAGCTGATGCCTTTGTGTATAACATTTTTTTTATGTACAAGTCCCAACAAAGCATGTTTTGTTTTTTGTATGTCTGCTAATATCAGTACTGTACTCTCTGCTTTGTGTGTGTTCATTCAGTATGTAACATTTCTGTATTTGTTGTCAGGAGTACTTGGCAAGGCTCAGACAGATCCGCTTGCAGAACTTCAATGAGCGCCAGCAGATCAAAGCTCGACTCAGAGGAGAGAAGGTACATTATTCCACCTCTTCACAGGGTGCCAATAATGAAGGTGGTTTTCAATTTTTTCTGACATTTTTGTCTCCTGGGTGTTGATGTTGCTTCCTGTGTATTTCAGTATGATAGCGATGGTTCTGATAGCCAGGAGTCCAGTGAGGAGGCCGAGCTCAGGAGAAAGAAGATAGAGGCTTTAAAAGTGAGTCTAGAAGAAGCAAAAAACAATTGCATTTTCCAATATCCGATGTTTATTTGATAACTTTATTTGCAGAGACGTCAACAATGATTAAAATGACAGCAAGAGGAAGATGATGTAATCCTCTTCCTTTTCTGCTTTGCCTGTAACTTGTTGCTGTAAAGAGGCTTAAAAAGTCATGGCTGTCATTTTGTCCTGAAACGGCACCAGAAAATATAAAAAAAACACTGTCATCAGAGAAGACATTGGATTTTGTACAGCCCTATTTTTAGTAATCATATTTTGATCATTGCTACAGCCCCTAAAATCCACGGCTCAGAGTAACCAAACACGTGAGATTTCACAAAACTTCCACAGATCAAAACATGCTTTATTAAGCAAAAATGGTGACTAAGCCTAAACCTCGAAACAACCACCCAGTGGGTCACCGGTATCAATGTTTTCTCCTGGACTAATGTTTAGAAACAAAACTACTTCAAGCAAAATATGAAAACGGGACCATCGGTAATTCCCAAGTCAACTTATAATAAACAAAACTGCAAAAGACAAAGGTCTGTACTGGTGGAGGAGAGATGACCCTCTCGATTAGTGTGCATGCAGTTTAGCCTTCCCAGCCAATTGAAACTGGAGAAAAAAGGGAGAAGAGAGGTTAATATAATAAAAAATAATAATAGACAGAAATAATGTGTAACATTTATCAAAGCGTGTCATTGTTTTGTTCTGTTTTGCAGGCACAAGCTAATGCCCGTGCAGCTCTTCTGAAAGAGCAGCTAGAGAAGAAGAGGAGAGAAGCATATGAGAGAGAAAAAAGGGCATGGGAGGACCATGTAAGCATTTGTTTTTGGTTCATCCCGGTCTTGTCTTAGTGTGACCTTACTGGTGCATTAGTTAAAGTATAAGCTAACTTTGCATATTGACTGTTATGGAAGCTTGCAGCACGAGGGGTCAAAGGTGGCATGGCGGGAGCAAATATAGTGGCCTCAGAAGCAGTATCGTCTACCTCTGATAGTCCTCTTCCACAGCCAGGCCCCTCTCAGCCAGAACCAGCTGCCAAAACTCCAGCCCTGCCTACACCCAAACCCTCCACCCCAGCTATATCCATGACTGCTGCCCTAAAGAACGTTGGAGCAGTCAGTATATAATTGATGTATAACACTATCTCTCACAGTACTTTGGGATATTTATTTAGTTAGTAGCTACATGAATTTGGCTTTTTTTTACAGATGACGCCACTAAAGGAGAGCTTGCCTGAACCAGAGTCTGCAACCATGATCCAGGTGAGGTGATTAGCTGTTAAAATTTATGAAATCAAATAACAACGCCATTCATTCTAATGAAAAAAAAAATACTGTTATGCAATCACTTCTGTGTAACAGAGTGAGAAGAAGCAGATTCTGCGCAGACTTAACCAGAACCTTAAAGCTCAAAGCCCAGTGGAGGAGGTGGAGGAGTCTCCTTCGGCCCCAGCAGAATCAAGTCCTGCTCCAACCCAAAACCAGTCTGATACAGACAAGCGCCCCTCTTCCAATGAAGACCGGAAGAAGTGGGAAGCAGCAGAGCTACCTGTACTTCCCGTGGCTCAGCAAACTTTAGAGGAAACGTGTGCCACAGCAAACAGTGAGTTGAGTCTAACTAGAGATGGATTAAGAGGATTACAGTATGTTATGTTTTGTTTTGTTTTGTTTTTTTTTGTGGTGTGCCATGCCCTGACAAACAGAGAGAAGTCTCACAACTTGCAGCGAACTTCATAAAACGACTGGGCAGTTTTTTGAAAGCCCCGATTTGGACATAGGGTAACTGAGCCAAAGCTTAAAAACTGCATGTATAGAATCACCAGTCAAATGTGATTGACAGCCAAAAAAGGTTTGTTTTCCTCCCAAAAAGAAAGTTTATAAAACTCTTTACCCACAAACGTTTAATACACATATACAAACTCTAAAGCTTCATTAAAGGCTCAGTCTTCTTAAAAAAAAAAAAGCAGTAAATGCACATAGTTGAAAATATGGTGGACATCTGACCACCATCTGTCGTCTTTGCTATTTAGTGAGTGTGTTTATCATTTCATCTTTTAAATTTTAACCAAATAAAACAAATGAAATTGGCCTTTTTAGCCTGTATGAATAAAAGTTAACACCTGTCTGAAACCATGATGTCAAGCTAGAAATCGTGGCATAAACAGACTGTGACCTAAATTTTGACAGAAGCATTACGCAAGTTACAGTTGGCCTACAACCACATTTAAAATCAAAATAAAGGATTTCTGTCTAAAGCAGGTTAGATTACTATAACAATGACTTCATAAGTCAAAAATTCAATGAGACAGCTGCAGCTCATGCAACATGCTAACACTAAAAAAATTGGATTACTTTAAAATCCTTGTACTGCTTTACAAAGCACCAAATGGACCTACTTAGATTTCACATTTATTCATACTTCATGAAACATCCAGACTTTTAAGGCAATTAGGACCAGGTTTACTCTCTATTACTGGAATCACAACAAAATAACAAATGCAGCTTTCAGTGTTTCAGCTCCTCAGTTCTAGAGCAAATGTCTTGAACACTTGATGTCAGCTAAAACTGCTGCTCCGTTTAAGTCATTGCTAAACTTTACTGTTTGAGGGGCCTACCAATAAAATCACACCTGTAACCTCCTAACCTTTGATTTGCTTTAATCTCATCTTTTGTTTGTTTGAGATTATGCTCCTTGCTACATTTCCCATTATCATCATGTTGTGTTTTTCATATAGTTTATTTCTGCAAATAAGTGCCTTGTATCGAAACGGATCAATTGAAATATATTTGTTTTGACATTATAATTCTTCAGTTGATTTCTATTCAGGATCTGTTGGTTTCTCTACTAAAGGGCAGGTTTGCCAAATTTCCCCTTCTGTTATCTCATTAGCCACTTCAGCATCTCCAGATGGTAGGCCGTCCTCTGGTGGTGACAGGAAGAAGTGGGAGGCAGGAGTTCCACTTGTCCTTTCTGCAGCTCAGCAAACTCTAGAGGATACATCCCTCATGACCATTGGTAAGTCCTTTCCCGCTGAGTCAGAACAAGCACACAGCTTTCCATATAACTGCTCTCTGAGTATTACCTCTCTCTCTGTCTCTTTCTATTTCTGTTTTTGGTTTGTTTGTTTGTTTGTTTGTTGTTTTGTTTTTATTTTTTTGTCTCAGAGCAAACAGCGGGCGAAGTTATACAGATGGCTGTGCTACAGGAAGATGCTCCCAGGAAGATGTGGGGAGCAAGTCCAGACTCTCAGGTGCTGAAGGTACTTAAGGAGGCAGAACTTCAGCCACTCACCCAGCCACTGGAGACTCTCACCATATGTGAGGACGAGTCTTCTAGTCCTGGTTAGTCTTACTTACAGTTTCTCACCTCATGATGATTTTTTTTTTATGTGTGTCAACATGAAACAAATTCAGTTAGCTTCTGGGCTCATGTCTTGTCTTTGGGATTTTTTTTCTCTCCTGACTCGGAGTTAATGTGGTCACAGGAACAGCAACAGGTCATGTTTCACTATTAAAAGGCATTTTTTTGTTTTTTTTAATATTTCTAACAATTTGACTAAATTAGGCCAAAAACTTTGCTTGGTACTGCAGGAATAGTTTTGATGTGAAATTTAGAGAATATTTCCCTGTATTTGTCCCAAAGTTGCAGATTTATTTATTTATTTATTTATGAGAAACTACATAAATAGTGAGTTAAGGTAGAAAAGTACTGCAAGAGCATGTCTGGATTTACTTCAACACATGGAGAGATGAAGAATCCTTTAATGTTTACATTTTTCTTATTTGGTCCTGCTTTAAATAATATGCGCTTGTCATGTACTATTATTATTGTCTCTTGGTTTCTTTCAGTTAAATTAAACCAGATGACAGCAGAAGCTGGCATTGTGAAGATGCCTAAAGAAGTGTTACCCCCTGTAGTGGCTGAGAGTCCTACAGCTACAGATGTGGCCTCACATCAAGAAATCTCCATGGCTGCTGCAATAGAGAGCCCAACACTGCCAACCAGCATTACTGAGACTCAGGGTTAGTACCTGATATTGATCCAGTCTTTTGCTGTTTATTTTAAAAAAATTTTTTTGTTGTTTTTCCCCAGCTAAGTCCAGTGATGCTTAAATTCCTTTAGATCCAGCAGACTTGGAGTCGGTGTTTTTAGAGGAAACCCCTAAACAGGCCTCACATCCTCCAAACAGTGTGCAGCAGGCTTGGGAGCAGGAAGGCCAACAGCAAATGTGAGTGTTAAATGAAATCCAAAATTTGCATTTTTCATACCAAAATGAAAATTGAGCTTTTTGTTATTATGATTTAAAACTTCTTTAAATAAATAAATGCACAAAGGCAACATGCATGTCTGTGAAGCTAAGCTGGATTTCTTCTACAGGCCAGCAGAGGGCGATATAAGACCAACAGGCAACAAAGAGGCTGAGCAGAGTGCAGACAAAGCTCCTGAGCCATCAGGTGAGATCAATGTGTAGTGAGCCAAGATTACTTTTTTCAGGGTAAGTATTATCTTAATTAAACATGCCCCCATTTTTCCTCTCTACTGGTTTAGCTCAGCATGAGGAGCCCCTATTTATGAAACTGTGTTCCCCGGCCCACCGACGCACTGCCGCCCTCGCTATCCTCTCAGCCCAGTCCTCCATGGATGAATCATCCTCCTCTCTGGCCTCTCGCTCACGCTCTGTCTCACCTCTACGCTCCAAACACCAGAATGCACTCCTCATTGGTCTTTCTACAGGCATGTTTGATGCCAACAACCCCAAGGTGATTACTAGCAGAATATAACACTTTTTTGTGTGTGTGCACGGACATTGTGTTACATAATAAAGGGAAGCTCCAAAGTTAATTATCTTAAGTATTAAACCCAGGACATTGTTAGCTGTAAGAGTGATCAGGTGTTTCAGGACATTTATCTCTTCTCCCTGGTGTGATGTAGAGGCTTGTGCAGTATTTTGGGTAGGATTTCAGTCTTCTTTATTAATGAGAAGGCTGAAATGAATCCATTAATCTCCCAGTCTGAACCTCCGCTGAGTCTTATATTACAGGACGAGCATCCATCAACCATTATCTTTCACGACCTTCATCAGGGACAATGAGATCTGCAGAGCTCAACATTTTTAATATGCATATAAAAATGGCTACGTAGAATAGGATCTTGTCACAGAGTCATGTCCTATTCTGGCCCCTTCTTTGCATATTAAGCCCTTGTTTATTGTGTCATATGAATTCCACTTGCAGTTGTGTTAGTCAAACACTCAGAATATTCTGTCACTGTGTTTGGTTTGTGCCCGCAGATGCTGCGGACATGCTCTCTACCAGACCTGAGTCGACTCTTCAGCTCTCAGCAGGACGTTACAGTGACTGGCGAGGCTAACGTTGCTCCAGACAACAACCTGGAAATTGAGGACCTGGATGAGGCAGGAAAAGATGATGACCAGTCTGAGACAGAGGAGTAAGAAAAGCACGAAATCTAAAAACATCCTAAGACATTTTCTGGCCCAGCTGTTCATGATTATGAGTAGTATTTTTAAGACAAAGTTAGGTTCTAATTTTTCCATAGGCGTAATCAGAAATAACAACAACCTGCATCTGTAAACTATATAAAGACAGGTAGTTGTTGCAATGACAACTATTGCAAGCAGCTTTATATTTAAGGTAATGACCCTACAATATTAGAGAGAAAACTATTGTTTTCTAAGAAACCTTGTTCTGTTTCTTAGTGCTTATGAAGATGAAGATCTGCGTGACATCAGGGCATCCATGGAGAGACTGCTGCAAGAGGAGGTTGGAGCTGGCGACTTTAATGGAAACCCCCCTGAGAGCAGAGACCAGGAGCTTTTCAACAGGATCGCAGCTGAAATCGATCAGGACAACAATCAGATGGCGGTAGACGATGATGAGGATGAAGATGAGGATGAAGAAGAGGAAGATGATGAAGGCGATGAGGAGGAAGAAGAGGAGGAGGAATGCTCAAATGGAAGTCCTGCTGATGAGGAGGCAGGGGAATTGCTTACCAATGGTGTGGGAGAGGAGAACCACAGTAATAACAGGCAGCTCAATGAAGAATGGCATTCGGGTAAGGACAGAACATCACAGAGACTCAGACGTTTCGGTCTATTTTACTCAGGTTGCTTTAAAACATTACCTAACTCTAGTTTTTACATTTAGCTTGTTTTATGTTTGAAACTGCTTAAGACCTTAGAATATTAATTAAAGATTATATTTATATTCCTTCAGCACCTTCATAGTTTTCGAGACCAAAAGTTTGAGATTTTTATGTGAAGTGATTGGTTCTGCTCCACAACAGATGGCAGCGGAGAAGAGCAGGGCGGAGAGATGGAGCATCATGACAGCATCTTCAGCCGTCTGGAAGAGCTTCGGTTCAACCTGGAGCAGCAGATGGGTTTTGAGAAGTTCATTGAGGCCTACAATAAGATTAAGGTATGAAATATTCATTATTTCTCTTTGAAATCTGGAGTTTGTTCGTATAACTTCACAGTTAAAGTGACAATACAAGTCAAAATCAAATTTACATTTTTTTTTTTCCTCTGGACCGCTGTGCTATATCTGGAGTGTTTTTAGCATGAGGTGCCCAGTTTTGGACATTTCAGCTGTAGAGATGTCTGCTTTAATACTGCAGCTCAGCTTATAGGGGATGTCATTAAGGTTTGTATCTTTTGCATAGTGATGCTGCTGGCATGTGTAGTTCTTTAGAAGGAAAATAGCTTGTGAGTGAAACCACTTAGAGCAAGATTTGAAGATTATGTTCATGACAAAGTGCATCTTCTCCAGTGTGGACAGCCGACTAAGCAGCTACTTTTGTGGGGAGTTGGGGGAGGTGCGTATATTACATATTCTCTAGCATGTCCTGGTCTGCCCAAGGTCTCCCGGTGTGAAAAACACCTCACCTAAGAGGAGCGAGATGCTCAAACCTTTGCAGCAGACTCATTTTGGCTCTACTTTTCCTGCATCCAAGTGAAAGACCAGACATAGTCTCCCTCCATGAATTGTCACGTTCACATTTTGCGTGCCTGAGTGATCCAAGGAGCTTTGTTGTTGGGAGAAATTTGCCCCAATAATATGACTATAGAACATAGCTGGTAGTGTCTCCAAAGGAAAAATTGGAAAAATGTATGGCCACAATAAGTAATATTCAGAAACGACACGATTCAAGAAACCTCATCTAAATCAGGGGCTTTGAGGCCCCACCCTGGAGCCAGCCAAGGGGAATCTCAGACTCTATGGGATAAGGTTCAGCCCAAGTGATCCGCATGGGCCCAGCATCCACTGGAGGAACCATTGGTGTCGTATTGGTGGATTGGACTGCAGTCAAGGGTGGTGGTTCAGTGTCTCTCTGCATTAACTGATTCTCCAAAATAATGCAGTCATATGTAAAACATATACATCTGTGCTGTCCTTTTAAGCGTTACATCAAACGACTGATAGAAGAGACTTGTTGTTGTTTTGATGCTCAAGGCCATACATGAAGATGAGGATGAGAATATTGACCTGGGCTCCAGTTTGGTCCTAAGCATTCTGGGAACTGAGCACCAGCATCTGTATCCCAACATCCTTCATCTAGTGATGGCAGATGGCGCTTATCAAGAAGGTGAGTGACAGTTTTATCATATTATCATTTTCAGTGTCTCTGATTTAAATAAATAACATTTAAAATGATATTCTTTAATGTTATTACATGACACACAATAAAAGAGTTCAAATTAGTTTTTCACTTGGACCTGGTTCATTTTATTTATTTATTTTTTCTTTCATATAATTTTTAATTTTCACACCGTTTTCCTTCTGAGCCACAAACATCCGAGCAGGTTTCTTGTCATTGTTCTCGTCAGCGACAGCATCAGCACCGTGTCAAAATTCTGTCCTCTTTTCTCACGTTGTTGCTCAGTCTCTTCACCAAGTCGTGAAGAGACTGAGCAGATGTGAAAGACACCCTTAACTCTGTTTTCTTTGTCGTGCTCTGTGCTCAGCGTGTCGTCGGACTTGGGGGGCCACAGCAGAAATAGAAAGCAGTTAATCCCTCAGGATGGGAGCAGGCTTCAGATATATTTTCTAATTGAACATCTTTGTTTGATAGTTTGTTCGTTTTCTATTTTTACTGTCTTCTGAAGTAGAGATGGATGATGCAAATGTCAGATATCTCCCCTGAGGGCTCGTCTCAAGATCTGTTATCTTATGGCTTACATCCACGCAGTGGTGGATATAATTATATATTTTTGAAGCAGCAATCAGAGAGCAAACTGTTGTAAGGCAGCATAGTCTATTAATTGTGCCAAAATCTCAAGTTCTTCTTTTTTTTCCCCCTCCCTTTGGCTCTTCTTCTTGCCAAAAAGGGCAAATATTCTTACTATTGTCATCTCATACTGCGTTTAAAACTTTGGGAGGGGCAGCATATTAAAAACAGTTTAAAAAGAGAGAAGCTTGATAAGCTTGTTTTAGACAGTAGATAAACTGATGAGCTGCAACAGATCCAAATATGAGACCAGTACAGATTGGCAGATGGCTGCCAGTGACCTGGTGAGGTTAAATGTTTGGTTCTGTTGTTCATTATAACAATGCTGTCATTGTCTCTCGCCTCCTCTGTTGTTTACTTTTAGGAGTAATGGTCCAACTGCTTTGTTGAATTGTCGTGATTTTCTTTGTTGTCTTTCTTTTAGATAACGATGAGTAATGTTTCGTGCAATGGAGCTGCTGGCAGCTTTGACAATCTGCTAGCAATCTGATGTCTTCCTGTGACACACACGATCGGCAGAAGGATCTATGCATGAAGTGTCCCAGCCTCACATCTAACAGTGTTTCAGGCACACTTGCATGATGTATAACTAATACACTCAAGACTGTACTTCATACTTTGACTATCAGCACCTGACACTCTTTTCTAACCAGTGTTCTTTCAAAAGTGCATTATGGAAAAAGACATGTGTTGTTGTTAACCAAAGTTTACTGCAAAATCAAGTAAATGTTTCGTCCACATCTGTGAGTGAAAGACGCACATGGGTTGTCACGATTAAAAGCATAGACTTTGTTGTGTTTAACATTGTTGTTGGTTCAGTTGGACTCTTTGGTGGGTGAAGATCTGGTCCTCTCAGGTGCTCTCTTTCTGTCCCATCCTCAACCACAGCTTCAGAACTGGTGAGGATTTTATTCAAAACCAGTTCAGCCTCTTTTTCTTGTGATTGTTGTCACCAAATAAGAAGTTAAATAATATCTAAGGCATTTTCCATGTTTCGTACTGCTTGGATTAAATTAAGCAAAGTTAAACATTTTTGTGAGTGAGACTGTTGTATATGTTGCCAAGGAACTGTAGCAAGACTGTGGTTGGTGTGACGAGTGGAGCAGGACAGAGTTGTACTGATGATATAACTTGTCATATCGACGCTAACAGTAAATCATTTTTGTTTCTAAATTTAAATACTGCAGAACTTTATATGAAATAAAAACCTTTTTTAAAGAAGTTGAAGAGTTATTCTATTTCTTCTCACAAAGAAGGGTTTAGACAGCAGACATCAAGGCTTGTGATTTAACTGCCTTACAATTTATTTTTTTATTTTAAAGGTTGAGTTAGGTTGTTTTAAACAAACAAATTAACACATAATTTTTTTGAAATCTGGTAAAAACGACTTCTTCGAAATTTGGTGACATCTTTGACCACAAGGTGGCAGCATTTTAGCAAAAGGTTCCACCCAACCAACATAGATTAGATTCTTTGTTAGAAATTATCTATTGCTACCCCAAAAGACAACTTTTAATTCATGCTTTCCACAAACTAAGTTGGCTAATTATGGTTATAAAATGTTACATGACCTCATTTTAACTTCAGTTGTTATCTCTGCTACAAAATACTCATCTTGGATGTAACATCATAGCTTTTGTTTCTTTATATTTTTTTGGTAGTTTTAATTAATTCAAACTGCTGTAAAAAGCTTTCAAAATATTCCTGAAGGCAGTTTTTGTAATTATGTTGTGCAGGTAGGCCTTTGCCTTTTGCCAGGTTACAGTTGTTAATAAGAATGACTGACTCACTGCACCATCTCCTGGTACAGATTGGTATTATATGAAAGTACAGCCTGGCCCTGGCTTCATTTAAGTTAGTTTCTCTTCAGTGCAGTACATGGATGTTTTGTGAGACGTAGTACATTTAGGTTTTAAACAAATCGGTGTACAACAAGTAACTCACAGCCCCCAACATTTTACATTATTTTTTTAAATTTAATGTGTCTTTATTTTTTCCTAAAACCATCTTTAGATTAGAAATGTGGTTGTGGAAAGAGAATCATTCTATTTTTCACAGGTTATTGGATGACTGTGCCACTGGTGAGGACACGAGGCTATTTTCAGCTACAACCTGTTTCAACGGACAACTAACACTTCCCGTCAGCTAGCAAGATTTATTTGAAGTCGTGATCCCTGTGGAATAATATAACACGAGGCAGTGTTCTAAGACCACATCTCATTTACCATGACAGGAGACTTCGGTATGTGTCCTACAGTATGGGTTGGAGTATACTTGAGTAGCTGACCTACAGTGCCATCCTTTCATTAAGAAAAAAATGGTCTCATACGATTTCCCCAGTAGTTCTAGGTCCCTCTGATTTTATTTGTCTGTAGTTAACATATCTTAGGTTTGAACTCGTCAGGACAAAGCAATGAATTATATTTTGATTAGTGCCACTAGTATTGAAGTAAAAGTCAGCCTGGTGATTAGGCCAGAAACTGAGAATGATAGAATGATGAGAATGAGCTGAGAATCTTCACATCTCTACAAGATGTTGCTTTTATAAATTAAATCTTTCCTAGCCGGTGATGAAGGACTGAACACTGATTTCTGACACCAGCCCTAACATAAATATGACACTACTTAAACTGCAATATGTCATTGCCCTGCATATGTTTCAAAGCTGAGGCGTGCAAAGAGGGTTACACATTGGATTTCATGTCAAATAACACACAGATATCCAGTGGATTAAATTCTCTTTACATGCATTTATTCCTTTTTTATTTTGCTTTTTTTTTTTAACTGAAATTAATCTGAAGTTTGAGTCTTTGCACATAAATGCATGCACTTATGTGGGTTTAAGCCTCTAAATATATTTAGACCTTTAGTCAAGGGCCCGACAGGAGCAGCTCTTAACGCCCTTAAATGACGTCATTCATTATTTATACTGCTCGGTGTCATTGTGCTTGTTTGTTGTTCCATGTCTGATTTAGTTATTCTGTTTTAACTCCCACCATGTGGCTTGTATTATGCATGGGTGGTTGTTTTATCTCTGTAGTGATTAGCATTTTTACTTGTTAAGAGGGACATATATAGTACATGAAGGCAAGCAACTGTCAGTATAATCAGAGCATGAGGGACTTTGAAACAGCACTTATGGCTTTCTTTTAGATATAAGCGCATTATAGGCTCAGTGTGGAGTCTTGGTACAGCAAATCTAATTTTAGGTCTTGCAAACATAGAATTGTCAGAAAGTCACTTTAAAGTTTTGCCTTTATCTCTTCAGGTTTGTGGTTATGAGGTCTGTTAAGTATCACAGCTGCAGTAAAATGTATGGTGGCCCAGTGATGCCAAAATGCAACATCCAATTTCTTTAATGCAAAATTGAATTTGGGGTTGCAGGGACGGCGGGTGTGGGAGCCATCTAAGCTGTTAAAGTGCAAAAGGCTGGTACACCCTGGACAGGTCATAGCTCGCCATAGGGCGAATCCAAAGACAGACAATCATTCACGTTCAGATTCACACCTACAGACAATTTAGAACCAGTTAACCTAAAATGAACCATCCATCGATTCTCTTCCACTTATCCTTAACAGGGTCGCAGAGGTGCTAGACCTTATCCCAGCCACCGTGGAGCGAAAGGCGGGGTACAAGCTAGACAAGTCACCAAGCTGATGTAGGGCTAACACAGAGAGACAGACAACCTTTTGCACTTATGGACAATTTAGAGTTACCAGTTAACCTAACCCTACTAAGTGCATGTCTTTGCACAGTGGGAGAGAGCCAGAGAACCTAGAGAGAATCCAAGAAAAACTCCACTCAGAAGGGCCCCAGCCAGCTGGTGGGTTCAAACCCACAACTTTCTTGCTATGAGGCGACAGTACTGACCACACCACTGGGCCACCCACAGAAGAAAAAAAACACATTTCAGGAAATACAACATAACAGAAAACACCACAAAACTACCCAAAACACAGAAAACAACTGAAACATAACAGAAAAACACAATGTTACAAAAACCTCATCAAAACAGAGAAAGTGGAACAACAGCAAGGAAACATAATAAAATTGTGTTTTCTGAAACCTTATTGCATTTTTATTGTGTTTTCAGAGGGTTTTGTTTGTCTAAATGAGGTTCTGTTTGAGGCCTTTTGTATTTGTAATTTCACGATAATATCAACTCCAAGGCACTCTCTTACAAATATCAATACCTTCAGTGTCACCGTAAGGTCACATTTAGTCATGTTTAACCTGAATTGGTGGGTGGCACAGTGGTAACAGCTAACACTGTCATCACAGCATGAAGCCACTGGCTTGCTGGGGTTTTCTCTGTGGAATTTGCATGTTCTCCCTGTGTCTACGTGGGTTCTCTTCAGCTTCCTCTCATACTCCAAAATATGTCCATGTTAAGGTAACTGGTGATTCTTAATTGTCCGTAGGTGACGGTCTGTCTTTCTGAGTTAGCCCTGTGATAGACTCGTGACCTATCCAAGGTGTTCCCTGCCTCTCCCGTCTCCCCACCACCCCAAACTGGATAAAAATATGAACAGAGTTAAATAAATGAGCTAAATAGTTTCAGTCCCTCCCACGCAAAGCCCCTGACATTATAGTGAGGATGTAATGAATTTAATTCTTCTCGGAATTTTCCATAGGGCCTCCTTGATCCAAGCATGAAAAGAGGAAAAATCACCCCACAGAGAAACGTATGCGCTCAAGCATTACCATGCAGTGTTCGTTGACATTGAGTTTACGATGCCTAATCTAATTTGAAAGCAGGTTGCCTCAGGCTGAGTTAGTAAGTTTGAAAGCCTCATCAAAGTAATACAAATGAAGATCACTGGATGTGAGAGTCCTGATTTTAGGAGCACATTAGGCTTAAAGTGTTTGGGCTGCTTTCAATTAAGACAGTGAAATGTCAACTGGTGAGCAACACTACATATCATAGCTCTATAATCTGTGCTTGCTAATAAAAAAAAAAGGCTTTCCTCTCTGGTATTGGCTGTATTTCAATACTTTGTGTCTCGCACATCTATTTACAGTAATGGACTGTACAAGAGAGAGCAATATTTCTGTCAAGGCCCATCCTTTCGTGGAAATTGGGACATATGTCTTGTCATGTCCTCTGCTGCTTTCCTCGTTTCCATTTATAAGCAGTAAGCAGTAAGTATAAGCACAGCTGTCCCCTTCATCGTGTGCAGCTCTGCATGTGTGTGTGCAGTGATGGGGGTTTTTTTCTGCCCTCAGGTGCAGTCATTATGAAGGATTATTGCCTTTCCGCGTGTACAAATCATTCCCGTTGTCTTTCCGAATAACATCATTTAATGTCTCTGAATGCGAGTGTGTGGTAATGCACAGGGGTCAAGCTGAAAAGGAGGGGCAGGGGCTATTGTCTGGGAGGAGGTGGAGGGGCGGAGTGCAGCCTCCTTACGGCGAGGAAATATGACCTGCGGGCTTCTACCAGCTCCCGTGGGATTGCATGTGACAGAGGAGCGCCACCTCTGAATAAATCTCTTTTCTTTATTGCCTTTTTTCTCCCTCGCCTTCATCTCTCCCTCTTGCTCGATATACAGTGTCCTCCAAAAGATAAAAATAAATCACATGTTTATTGTCTGGCTGTGTCTCGCTTGCTCTTCTCTCCCTCAAGTAGTTCTATGTTTGCAGGGAAGGTTATCACGAGTCAGAGGTCCATTTCAAATGTACATCTTATAATAAATGGTTAAAGCAGCACCTCTGGAGATATGTCCTCCATCTCCCTTTTTTCTTTTATATGACTCAGTGATGGCTCCATCAGTTTGCCTTTGCCTCAAGAAAAGATAGGATAATATCATCCCAGTGTCATAAAACTACAGAAGCATCAGAACTTCAGCTCAGGACTAAAAAGTATTTTACATAAAAGTTAAAACAGAGGCGTCAAACATGCAGCCCGGGGGACAGAACCAGCCCACCGGGGGCTCCAGTTCGGCCCATTAGATGGCTTTGTAAAGTGTGAAAAATGCAATAAAGAAATTAATTATTCAATGTTTTTGAGTTAAATTGCTCTACCCCATGTCGGGATGAAGTGCCAACATTACAATAAAAACTATTTTTACATTTAGACAATTTGTTTGAATTATAAAGATATAAATTACTGTTGTTGTTTATGAAACTCTGCATGTGAAGCCTGGCAGAGATAGGAGACAAAAGATTTCTAAGACTGTAGAAATGAAAGTAGTGAGACATGTGTCTAAAGATCCCACAACGACTGCCAAGACACTCACAAGTTAATTAGTTAAGTCAGGAATTGTAGCCTCAAATAAGACAATGACCCTGCACAGGAAGAACTGTGAGGACTGGAGAAATCCACTTCAAGCCACTCTGAAGTGTGCTAAGGACAATCTAGAGAAAGATTCTGAATACTGCAAGCACATCCTTTGGTCATACAAGACAAAACTCAAGCTCTTTGGCCACAGAAACGCTGCTTATTAGTGATGGGATTTCCGGCTCTTTTTAGTGAGCCGAACCGAAAGAGCCGGTTCTCTAAAAAGAGCCGGCTCTTTCGGCTCCGAACCGGCTCTTCAGGTTGTTTTGTTGCTTTAATTAATTTATTATTAATAATATAAAATTATGCACAAAAGGAATTACTAATGTAAAAAAAAGTGGTTTTATTCATATATGTTTATATATAAATATATGCGGTGGCCCCTAGAGACAAAACACGTACAAACTCCAAAAAGCACATACAAACTCCAAAACTCATTTCTAGCATTTCTAGCATAGGTGATCTAGGTAGCTCTGAACTTCCAAAACAGAGCTACCTAGATCACTTAAATTACACCATTGAAAGCATGAAAGCATATGTGTATTGTTTGTGTATTTATACACAAGCATTCATATAGAGTCAAATAAAATTTTTAAAAAGTTCATTTACCTGTTACTACCACACACCAAATCCGGTCGTTGGTACTTGCTGGCTTGTGTAGCCACTAGGTAACAAAAGCTCAACACTGCACCCAGCATCCTGGAGCACTTCTGTTGTCTTTTGTACGTGTTTTGAGTTTTTATGTGCTTCTGAGTTTTTACGTGTTTTGGAGTTTGTACATGTTTTTACGTGTTTTGGAGTTTTTACGTGTTTTTACGTGTTTTTGAGTTTGTACGTGCTTCAGGGTTTGTACGTGCTTCAGGGTTTGTACATGCTTCAGGGTTCGTACGTGATTTGAAGTTTGTACATGCTTGGTCTCTAGGGGCCACCGTAGCCTAGCAACCATGATACTAACAGCTGGAAACGTGTCATACAACTTTTTTGACAGAAATGAAGGAGAACATATTTTTTTCATTTGTTTGTTTGTTTCTACAAGAGCTTTGTGTGATTTGATAAGTATCTGAGGCTGAGACCACAGGACAGTAAAACATGATTTTTGGGCTTCATTTCTGTACTGAACAGTCATTTAAGATTAGCTAGTAAATAACAATTAGCTAATGTTGTTCATAACACTAAAGTCATATCACTTTGGTAATGTAAATATAATATGGCCAATATTATGGTTATTATATTAGTCATTATTAGCTATTACAGCAGTGAACATGAACTCTGTGTCAAATACTGAGCTTCAGTACAGATTCAAGTTGCAGTTATTTACATGTCTTACCACCTTAAATCTTCACTCAAAGACAAGTATATAGGAATGACTGCCAAATTTATTTGCCACTGAAGCCGAAGGATGGCATCTGAATAAAACCTCTCTTGACATACCTAGATGACATTAAAGCTTGGTTGGCTCTAAACTTTTTACATTTGAATGAAAAGAAAACAGATTTGTTGGTGTTTGGACCCAGTGGCCCCTGTGAGTCCTCTTCTTTTCATTTGTAACCCCTGGAGGTTTATTTTAAACCTGTTGTTACTGCCCTTGGTTTTAAGTTGGACCAGTCCATTTTTATCATTTAAGGCGACTGGCAAGAGTGAAATCTTTTCCTTCTAGGCAGCACTTTGAAACCGGGATCCATGCTTTTATTTCTTCCCCTGTAGACTACTGTAACGCACTTTATGTGGGGGTCAGTCAGTTGTTACTCTGACATCTGCAGCTGGTTCAAAATGTATATTGACAGTGCATATATAGGTGTATCATATATAAGAGACAAATGTTGTTCCTTCAGTATGTTGGCATTACTAAATTTGGCTCAATGCTTACATACATGTGTAAAAAGAAAATGTACAAGCTGTGATAACCGTTTCTGATAAAATGAAGAGTAGACTGATGTATTAAATATTCCTTTATTGGGTGAGAAAATCAGACCATGTCATAACTGCTTTAAGTCATACAGAATATATATCAGAGCCTTAAACAGGCTGACTTCTGCTAAATGGGTCAAACTGGGCAGAAAGTATACAAACACATAACATCCTTATAGAATATGATGTAACACTATAGATCAACTTACCTCAGAATATATAAAGCATATAAACAATTACAGCAATATGATGCAACAAACACACAGTGCTACTAATCCAAAATACTCAAAGCTTCATAGAACTGAAACAAACATTTATTTTTAGCTCCATTCTGCTGCTGATACATACTTTAGGTTTCTGAACATTAAACTTGTTGCTGCCTTTCATAGTGTGTAACTTGAAGGCCCTGAGTACTTTCTCCCACACTGAAAACACGGGAATGATAAAAAATTATTTGAACATTACCTAATAAGACTGATTCAGGACAGACAATTAGTTATTTTAAACTTTTCTAGCAGTCCTTCACAAACAGGGAACAGTCTGTCTATTCTCTCCATCTGTCAGCTGCTGCTGGCTCTTCCTCCTCCTCTTCCTCACATACTGCTGAGATTGTCCTGGTGGATCATCAGGGGTGCAAAGCCTCACACATGATGTGCAGCAGTGGGTCCCTCAGTCTGTCCTCACTCTGGACACTTGCACGTGTCACACATAGAAATCAAATGTGTGATAAGCTGCAGGATTCAAACACAAGTGTGACTTATAAATACATGTTCATACTTTTATTCCACAATCAGAGAGAAAGAAACAGAGAGAGAGTGCAGGACAGACAGACAGGTGACAGTCTCAGGTGTACACACTGCTACAAAACAGCACCAGAGAAGGAGGATTTAGTGTTTGTGTCATTACGCGTGCTAAACAAGAAGAGTTCCCAGATGGTACAGTGGACACATGTGTGACTCCTGTGATTAAAGCATCTTTCTTTCAGCTTAACGAGTGAACCGTCAGCTGACTGACATGACTGACTTTAATTACGCATAAAATCATCACATTCTCTGTAAGATTAAAGTCAGCTATTGAACGGCGAATATTTTGAAGTAAAGGCTTTAAAACCAAGTTAGTACAAACGTCGCTAATGTCACATAACTTTCCCGATATGTTGCCAACAGTAATGTTTTAATGTTCTTCATTATAAAAACATTTGCGCATAAATAAGTGACATAATATTCAGTACTTACTTCTGAAAGTTTACTCTTCGTCCGCTCCGCTTCCGCCATTTTTTTTCGGCAAAATTATCCACACCACCGCCGCGCTATGAAGTCTGGGATATGTTGGGCCATGAAGGCTACACCGACCCATCCTTAAAATTCAGGGAAATTAAGGACGCATTTGAGGGCCGCATTTCGAGCAGCCTTTGAATTGGGACAGTCTTCGTCGTGTCGCTGTGACATAATCGGCCTTAAAATGCGGCCTTTAAGGCTGCAGACCCCAAATCCGGTCATTGGTACTTCCTGGCTTGTGTAGTTACTAGGTAACAAAAGCTCAACACTGCCCCTAGCGTCCTGGAGCACTTCCGTTGTGTTTTGTAATTTGCATGTGTTTTGGAGTTTGCGCGTGTTTTGGGGTTTGCACGTGTTTTGTATTTTGTACGTGTTTTGTATTTTGCACGTGTTTTGTATTTTGTACGTGTTTTGGATTTTGCATGTGTTTTGGAGTTTGTACGTGTTTTGGATTTTGTATGTGTTTTGGAGTTTGTACGTGTTTTGGATTTTGCATGTGTTTTGGATTTTGTATGTATTTTGGATTTTGCACGTGTTTTGTATTTTGCACGCGTTTTGGTTTTTGCACGTTTTGGATTTTGCACGTGTTTTGGATTTTGCACGTGTTTTGGATTTTGTACGTGTTTTGTATTTTGCACGTGTTTTGGATTTTGTACGTGATTTGGAGTTTGCACGTGTTTTGGATTTTGTACGTGTTTTGTATTTTGCATGTGTTTTGTATTTTGTACGTGTTTTGGAGTTTGCACGTGTTTTGTATTTTGTAAGTGCTTTGGAGTTTGCACGTGTTTTGGAGTTTGCACGTGTTTTGTATTTTGTACGTGTTTTGGATTTTGCATGTGTTTTGTATTTTGTACGTGTTTTGGATTTTGCATGTGTTTTGGATTTTGTAAGTGTTTTGGAGCTTGCATGTGTTTTGGAGTTTGTAAGTGTTTTGGATTTTGCAAGTGTTTTGGAGTTTGTACGTGTTTTGTCTCTAGGGGCCACCGTATGTACCTGTTTTGTAGGGATGTAAGAAAATATCGATACAACGAAATATCGCGATATTTCGCGCAATGATACTGAATCGATATTTAAAATCACTGTTTTCGATTTTTTTAATTGAAAAATGACATGCATTTACTGTTTATTTCTTTTGTATGTTGGAATTTAAACTCCGGCCACTGGTTTGCAGTTTTCACCGCCTTTACTATGACGTAAAAACGAGGTCTCGCCATAACTGTAGAAGCGTCTAGTTTGCCAAAAGAACGAAGTAGAACAGTCAGTGGACGTGTGTGATGCTAGCTAACTGATGACTGAAGAGGAGAGGATACAGCCGGCCCCCGCAGCTTTCAAAGCTGATGTGTGGACTTATTTTGGATTTAGGACAAAAGAAGGCAGTAAAGACTATGACAAGAGCTATGCAGTCTGTAAAATCTGCACCGCCAGAGTCAAATATTCCGGTAACACAACAAATTTACGAACACACGTGTCTAGACACCATAGCGACGTAGCGTCAAATGCTAATTTTAAAACAAAACGAGGTGATTCCTCTCAACGGACAATTGAAGAAGTTAACTTTTCGAAACTACCAGCAACTTCAACTCGTGCAACAAAAATAACGCAGTCAGTACTTGTTTTTATTTGCAAAGACATGCGCCCCCTGAGTGTTGTGGAGAATAAAGGATTTCGTAATATGATTAAAACGCTGGAGCCCCGTTACACCGTTCCTTCTCGACAACACATCACGGACATCGCTCTGCCAAAGTTGTACCAAGAAGTCAAAGCGACAGTGCTGGACTCTCTCAACTCGGCTGAGACAGTTGCTCTGACATGCGACGCTTGGACTTCGAGAGCCACTGAATCGTACGTAACTGTTACAGCACATCACATAACAGACCAGTGGAACCTTCAGTCTCATGTACTACAAACCCGAGCCATGCATGACAGTCACACAGGTGAGCACATTGCAGCGTTACTAACTGACGCTGTGGCTGAATGGGGATTGAACGCAAAGGACCTTGTTGTTGTTACCGATAATGCACCAAACATGGTTCTCGCGGCTAGACTTGCAGGCATGACGCACATACAATGTTTTGCACACAGTCTGAATCTCGCCTCACAGAAAGCACTGAAAATACAATCCGTGGTGCGACTTCTCGGGAGGATCCGACGTGTAACAGCCTTTTTCAGGCGCAGCACCACAGCCAGCAACCAGTTGAAGCAGAAACAGTGCCTCCTTCAGCTACCAGCTCACAGATTGATCACGGACATAATTACAAGATGGAACAGCTCCTATGATATGATAGAACGATTTTTAGAACAGCAACCAGCCATCTGTGCAGCTCTGCTTTCTGCAGAAGTTAGGAAGAGTGAAAAAGAAATTTTCACATTAAGTGAGTCTGACATCACATGTGCAGAAGAAGTTGTCAGGGCACTCAAGCCTATGAAGGACGCCACCCTGGTGATGTCAGAGGAGAGTGCCAAGCTTGTGATGGGTGCACAAGAAAGTGTTGATGATACACCGACAGTAAGGGACATTAAGACTGCCATAGCAGAAGATCTGGGAAAGAGATATGTAAATGAGAGGGAGACACTATGGATGGCATCAACTGTTGATCCTCGGTTTAAGGACCTGCCCTTCCTGTCTGAAGCAGAGACCAGTGAGACCTATTCCAGAATGTTGGACACTGTGGTGACTGTGATAAAGAAGGAAGAAAATGTAAGTAAATAAATTAGTTTATTTGGAAAAATTCAACTGAAGTTATAAGCAAGTGAATAAAGTAAAAAGCAAAAAAAAAAAAAAAAAGCATATTGATGACATTTGTCATCAAATATTAGTGAAAAACAGGGTGAATCTTGGATTTGAATTTTGACTTTCTGACATTAATACTATTTGAATTTAATGTTTTTCAGCAGCAAAAGAATGAGGAGACTGACAAACAGGTGGAGGAAGAGAATGCCACAGAGGAGGCTCATCACCAACATATCAAAGACAACTTTGACTCCATCCCTCGGCCACCCCTAAAAAGACAGAGGACCTCATGTGCATTGGTGGACTTGCTCGGAGCTACGTTTGCCTCTACTAGTGACAATACTGCACCAAAATCAGAACATGATGTTGCTGCAGCTGAGATCAAGAGGTATAGAGATGAGACCCCTTTGCCTCTCACAGGAAATCCTCTCAGTTGGTGGAAGGACCATGAACAGGAATACCCTCAGCTATCCAAAGTAGCAAGGAGTTTCCTATGCATTCCTGGAACAAGTGTCTCTGCAGAGAGAGTTTTCTCCTCTGCAGGAGACATAGTAAATGCACAGAGAAGTGTCCTGAGAGCTGACCATGTCGATCAGCTTGTATTCCTGCACAAAAATCTGGAAATTGAAAAATAAACACTGAGAAAACACTACACATGTAAAATCTCTGATATGAGAATGTTTGACATTTTGGTTGAGTCTCATAAGCACTTATTTAGATGAGTAAATTCCTTTTTTCAGGTTGTACTAAAAGTGTTCCATTGATGGACACTGCAGAGCTGTACTTTATTTTATTAACATTTAATTGTAATAGCACTTTACATTTTTTGTTAATGTTTACTTGGATGGATTCTTCAAGCAATTTCATTTTTGATTTATATTTGTTTATGTTAAGGTCACATAAAAAGTGCTTTGTTTTGATGCTCCATAGAGCAGTTTTTGGATAAGTATTTTACAATCATAGTACTTAGAAAGACTTCAGTGTTACATGTTTACTTTTTTCATGTTAAAAAATACTTGATATTTCAGTAAAGTAGTTTTTGTTTGTTTATTTGACATGACTTCTAATAAGGCAGATGTTAATTTCTCCATTCATTTTGAACTTAGAGTGTTTTTGTTTCAGATGTTTCATGTCAAGCATTAAACAGTTTGGACTGTTTACTTGAGTTTTCCTAATTAAATTTAGTCCTACTAAACACAAATATCGTCTGGCTTTTAGTATTGCAATATATCGTATCGTCTACCCTGTATTATGATACATATTGTATCGCCAGATTCTTGCCAATACACACCCCTACTGTTTTGTATTTTGCACGTGTTTTGGATTTTGCATGTGTTTTGGATTTTGTACCTGTCTTGGTGTTTGCACGTGTTTTGTATTTTGCGTGTGTTTTGTATTTTGTACCTGTTTTGGATTTTGTACCTGTCTCGGTGTTTGCACGTGTCTTGGATTTTGTATGTGTTTTGGAGTTTGTACGTGTTTTGGAGTTTGCATGTGTTTTGGATTTTGTACGTGTTGAGGAGTTTGTGCATGCTATTTGGAATTTGTAAGTGTTTTGGAGTTTATACATGCTTTGTCTCTAGGGGCCACCGTACTTTTCTACTCTAACTCAAGGTATTTTTGGTAAGAGTCAAATTTCCTCTCTCACACAGTGGTGTACTCTGTTCCATAAAAACATTAAATAAAACATTAAATTAATGTAGTAAATTTTGTAAGTTTAAGTTTCATGAAGGAGGATAACTCAGGATGTGCTAAAAGGCAACCAAGCAATGCAAGGCTTGCTTGTTGTTTTGGGCACCAGGCCAGTAGTGAAAGGTTGCAGTGATAGTCTGAGATTCCTAACCTCCCTGAGGGGGCACACCTGAGTTCCCTTACTCCCACTGTAAGTGGCAATAACAATTCTGTTTAAACAAACCTTATGAAAGCAATGACAGTCACTAAGTGAAAATGAAAAGAAGTTATTGTTTTGAAAGTGAAAAACAAAGAATCTAGCACCTAAATGCTGCCTAAATCTTATCTAACCAGCTGTGCCGTAACAGAGAGTTACATTCACAAACTGGTTTTTTTTGTTTTTTTGTTTTTTTTTTTTTTTTTTAGAATATTTATAAAGTAATGGCAGTAAAGGCTGGATGAAGGGGCCCCCTGGGAATTTTTGCCCTGGCAGTTTTTAGAATTATCACCGCCCCTGCCATGTTATTGGTCCCTTCAGTGGAAAAAGAAATCCTGCAAAAGCCCCTGGCTTTAAATTTTGTTGGAATCTGGTCACCTTAATGTGAATACTTTTTCCCAGTTATATATCAGCTATATCACCTTTAAGATGTGTATTTTCCTACTTCCATCTACTTTTATTGTGCATTGAGCCTCCATAATGTTCCCATTTCCGACAGCACCGGAAGGCCACTTCACTCCCTCCCCCTCTCGGCTTGTTCTAGCAGCAGTCCCGCAGAGCAGAAGTATCAGCATGGCGCTCGGTGAGGCTGGAGTTCCGTTGTCTCTCTTGTATTGTGTTTCTCATGTCAGGTTTTACTCCACTATCTGATAGAGGTCTGCGATTCCTGCGCGGTGTGCGCCTCTAAACAAAACCTGTCTGGGTAAAAACGGCAGCATTTTCCTGCTGGATACTCACAGAGAAGTGGTTTGTAGATATCTGAGAAGGCTTGCTAACTAGCAAGGAGGCAAAAAAAAAAAAAAATTACGGGAGATACAGAGCAACAAGAGGAGGAGTCCTGTTCTGGAAGAGGTAAGCTGAATTACATAATAATAGTAGTTGAAGTACTTAGGAGTGTATAAATATATTTGTTTGTGTCTTAAAGTTGTTAAAACTCTTTATTTTCCAAGTGCGCAAACTTAACTGTTTGTTGGGTATTTTTTAAAGGGGGACGACGTTAAAGCAGCCTTCTTGTTGTGAAGCGATACTTGCTAACAAACTTAGTTTAATTTGCTTTCTTGTAGTTCAGTTCGAGAATAATCCACCTCAAAAGAAAGTAGCATAAGAATAATCAGTTACTGTTTAGCGTCGTTATGTAATGTTTTCGTTTTTTGTTACAATGTTGCGGTATAAGCGTAAGATTTTGTCATTTTAAAAAAAGAAAAAAAAAGAGGATTAATAATTAGTTTGTTGTGTTATTAGGATTTGTTTGTTTTTTTTAACCAGGTTTACTTAGTCGTGTGAATCCTCCTGCATGACTCCGTTCTTTAAACACAAATCACTGCACTTCAGTGCTTCACCGCTGCTGCAGGTTTCTTTTTTGTGTCTGACTCGGCGGTGTTAACCGTACAGTCAGTTTAAAGGGTCCGATGATCCAAGATCACACTTGCCAGGTGTAATTATCCGCTGTCGAGTAAATGAGATTAACTTGGCCTCCTGTCCCCCGCTAGGTAATCTAATGATAGACCTTAAAACTGTTCTTTTTTCCTTTTAATGTTTTTGCGAGATTTAGCAACAATTCTCTTATGCATGTTAGGTTTTAGTGCGGCAATTCATTCTGCATTACAGTGCGGATATAAAACAAAACGAAGAAACCCCATTTTAAAAAAAGTAGGGTGTAGATCTCTTATAGAAAGACACATGCAGCAGTGTCTCCATGCCTTGGATTGGTACTAAATCTTAGACTTTATAAGCCCACCATGATTTCATTTTCAGAGGCACTAAGCTCGCCGATAAATTTATGCATGAGGTTTCTTAAAACTGCTTTAAAAGTATTGACTCCTGGAGCCACAAACATTTCTGTTGCTCTGAAAAAATCGAGGTCTCCTCCGTAATAATCTCATTATAAACCATTTGAAGTCTCCGTAGGCTTGTTTTTCGATACTTTGCCTTCAAGTGTGCAGTAAACAGAAGTGTTTAGTATGCTCTAAATGGAGACATCTTCATCCTTACATGCAGTAACCTTGGTAAACTTGCATTGCGTATAAATAGCCTTTAAAATAGGTCGTTTGATTTGCAGTTGCTATTAGAGACACTAAGGTTCTTATCAGAAGAAACGGGAATTTGATACAGTTGTCCTCTTTGGCTTTACTAAGAACGCTGTTATGGACGTGATATAATTCTCAATATAAGAGACATGAGCTGCTGGAGACCAGTCCTGTAAGATGAATGGCATTTTATTGGAATCAGTGCTGTTATCCATTCTTCCTATTGATCCTTATTGATCCATGATCAGTTTTCTGTGTGCAGAAACAAAGTAAGCTTACACAAATTTCCAGCTGCTTTATCTTTTCCAAATCTGAACACATTGTTTATAGAAAGTAGAAAAAGGACTTGAAATTCTCAGGTGTGCAGAAGCTCTGCTGCCCTGAGTTTGACTTCACTGCTCTGCAGTGTGCAGCTGACAGAAGTGATTAGCTTGGATGAATGCAATACCAGTGGACTGGACTTTTTTGGAACTGGTTTTGGTTCGTCATGGCTTGATGCTCAAATTATGAAGCAACACAATACAGCTTCAGCCATATGTAAGCATGTAAGGAGTTTCCAAAACCACAGTTCAGTTCATAGTAGGAGTTTGCATTCCCAGTAAAAAGTACTTTGAATCAATATTCACTGAGAACTACGTGACAAACTTTGTGGATGTTTGTGTTAAAATTTAAGTCATTATCTCGTAATTGTTAGAGTTGTTACAGCCATCTGCGATGTCTGTTAAATATGTATGCCATGACCTATTTCTTGTGTATACAGTTGATAAATATGAATGTCTTGACCTTTTTCTTTTTTCTTTTTTTATTATTATTGTTTTGTTTTTTTTACAGCTGATGCAGGTGCCATGGCAATAGCCGAGGCATGGGAGTGACGTGACAGTACTTGATGTGCTTCCAAACAAAAACCTTATCAGCATCATGTTTTTCTGCTGAATTAGAGGCAGAACACACAGAGAATGGACGAGTCCGTGTTGTTGGATTTGCTCGAGTGCCCCGTTTGTCTCGAGCGGCTAGATGCCTCGGCAAAGGTTCTTCCTTGTCAGCACACCTTCTGCCGGCGTTGCCTCCAAGGTATCCTTGGCTCACGCGGGGAGTTGCGCTGCCCAGAGTGCCGGACGTTGGTGGATTGTGCCGTGGATGAACTTCCCAGCAACATCCTACTTGTGCGGCTCTTGGATGGAATCAAGCAGAGGCCACGGAGGGTTGGTCCTGGGGCGGCAGTCTGCACAAATGGTACATCTGGAGCCATGGCCAGGGCACATGGAAGTGGATCTCGGGACCAGGGCACCCCGGGAGCACAACCCCAGCGAGCTCAGGCTAAGAGCACCCTCGTCCGGGTTAGTATATTAACTACCTGAGCATGGCTCAGTGAGTACACATCTGTGTTTCCCATTGTTATGGTCAAGCTGAAACAAAACAGAGAAAATCTGTGTGGATTAAAAACAGCATGTTGCATTACTAGCTCTCTAATCCTTGCTGCGGATTAACGGTTATCATGGTGACCCCAAAGCCAGCCAGTTGACTAGCAGCCCAACATTACTGAAGGCAGTGATTGAGAGCAGTTAATAGTTAAGCCACCAAATGATCCTGCACTCTATGCCAGCAGTAGATGGACTTACTCCCGTAAGAAGAGCTCGCAGGCCTTTCTTAGTTGCTGACATTGTCATATGCCACAGACAGCCTTCCTCTTGCGATCCCTGCTGCAGTGTTGCTTGTGAAATTCAGGGTGGATCTACAGGGTGGTTGTTTTATCTGCAACACTGAGGGGACTTGTAAAGTGTATTTAGAGCAGAAAGAAAATTGTGAAAGACTTGGAGTCTGTGTTTCAGTAGTTTTATTTAGATACCACTGATGAGACACAGATGACGGTGAAAGAGTGAAAACAACACACAACATTTGTTTCTCAATCTCTAAGCCTAAGAAAACACGAGTTTGATGATGGTTTAATCTTTAAGGGCAAAATAAGCTGTTCAACCTAAGATGGCATGTGCTGTTGTGTCATGCCATATTCAGTGTTTGACATGCAGATTCCCAGACATGGATTATACCTAATCCTAGACTAAATTCTTTACTCTATGGGGATCTTCATTGAATTTTTCCTTTTAGTCTAGGACTAGGATTATCTATGACGAGGAAACTTGCTCATAGACTTTATTTGGGTGGGCTGCCCAGGTCTATGGATGGCTATCCAAGTATATTTTAAAATAAATTTTATTTATTTGACTGCCCCAGACAGCAGTGCAATCAGTTTACTCTCAGACAATCCCCTCACCCTCATTTTGGCGGTGCAGTCTGGTTGCTGTTGTGAAGTCCTCGATGTCATTCACCAGTCAGCAAAACGTTCTGCCTACAGTTGAGCAGACTTTGACCACCACCTTCTTAAACTACATTTGATGACTACAGACTGTTTATTTTAAAGCAAGTGCACATTTAACTCATTTCAGTTCCGATACAATGCTGAGGTATCTGCATCAGGTAATGATCAGATACCTGTGTTAATTTAATCAGCTAATCAGCTCCCTGTAGGGGAGCATTAGCTTGACTTACACGTTACTTTGTAATAACCTTGTAAAAGTATTGGTGTTGATTAGTAAAATGATAAATGAGAACAGGACCAAGATAAATAATTTTTTTATAAATATGGTCACGTTATTGATTTAATTTATTTTCACTGGTCACATTTAAGGTTGGTGTTAATAGTCATTAAGCTGCTTCATACTGCTGTCATTCATAGTTGTGCTAGTTTCTGCTTTACTCCCTCTCAGTCTAAGTGGTCATCCTTGCTGCTCCTCACACACAAACACACATCATCTGTGGAGCAGAGCTGTCAAAAGACAGGTGAAATTAAATGACAGCGTTGACAACAGTGTATTATGTCATTGTAAGTTCAGCAAAAGCTTCCCAGCAAGAGTTACACTAAACCTATAGAGAGCGAGAAAGAGCTGACAGAAAGTCTGTCGGTGTAAGAATATATACTGGAATATACTTCCAACCTTTTTATCCTTTGTTGTAAACTTCCTGCACGCTGTAATGCCTCTGCTTCTGCTGACTCAAAGTGTCATAAAAAACAGATCTGGTGTGTTGTCACTGATATGCAATATCAGATCAGCACATCCCTATTCACTGTCACAGTGGGCACATGGTATTTATTTATCAATTAAAGTAAAACAGCATAACTGTACCTCCTTAACATGGTTGTGCAGCCCTTTCCTTCACACTAGCACTCGTAGAATCCAGCGGGAAATTAAAAAAATGCAATTTTTCTTCATAATGTGTTGTGATTTATGCTATTTATGCTTTTCTCCAAGCTGCCCAGGCCTATTTACTATAAAATGACATGTGATGTGTGTTTTAAAATATGTTTTAATTAACAAATTCTCTTTAGATTCTACATACACCCTTCTAAATACACCCATGACAGACCCGTGGGCCTTTCTTTGAACAGCTCTGGTCTCCACGAAGGGAGGATTGGGTAGATGAAAAGATGTCAGGGTCTTGTGTAGAATCACTGGAATGTCAAAGCTCTGATAATGTAGCTGCCGAGCCATGCAGGTATGAAGATCAGAGGCCTTGCTGTAAATTGCTGCTGGGGGACCCGCCTCATTTGCCAAAGTATCACTTCAGAGCTTTTGTGCTCATTTCAAAGCTGTTTGTGCTTTTTGGAATTTCCCCTCAGTGCTGAAAAGCCTGTTTGTTACAAAAAAAAGGGGGAGAGCGAGAGATGGTCATTCGAAACTAATACACTGATTCCCCTTTGAGGGTATGCTGCCCATGTCATCTATGAATACGGTTTTCTATTTTCTGAGCACTTCTATAGATTTTTCACAGTGTCATACTATTGACTAATGACCTCTCTCAAGTCTGCTCTCCTAAGGCTCTGTGCTGATAACAGAGAACAAGAAAAGACATGGCAGTGCAGGTGTAACATTTTCACAACATAAAAGCCAGAGATCAAAGCTCTCACTGATCTCTGGCCGGTGCTCCTTGGGGACTGAGCTGCCTCACTGCCCCCGGGTGACACTCTCAGTCCCACTTCTTTTTTTCTTTTCTTTTTTTTCTTTTTTTGTTCCCCTGGATTTTTTTTAATTTTTTTTTTTGGGGGGGGGGGGGGATCTTTCAAGGCTTGATGCGGCTCTTGTGCCATTCCTCTGTTGAGGGAGAGCTCCACCTCCAATTCTTATATGGCCAGAGAATGGCTCTGATTGGGGACTGCCTGACAGATGCACAACAGGGTTTTGTTTCGGGTCGCGTCTGATCCTAGTGACTGACCGACACATGTAGAGAGTGTGTGTGTGTGTGTGTGTGTGTACACGCGCGCATGAACGGAAAGGCCACCAGTAACAGAAACTGATGAGTGTTAAGTGAAGGCGTTAGGACCAAATGGGACAAATGTTTCGGCTTTCTGCCCCTCCTCTTATCATCTCCGGGGTTGCAGCAGTTGTTTGACACAGCAGCCTGGCATTTCTTTGATGAGAGGATTGAAAAGGCTCGTCTTGAATGTAGCTCTGTGGTTGTCTGGGCCCTCGCAGTCAGGTTGATGACTCACCTCCGTGGTGCTCCGTTACATGAGTGTTTTGTCTGCCTTTCTCGCTCGTTGACTCGTATAACATAGTATTTTGTTCATGCGGATTGAGAACAAATAACTCCTATGTTTTTGTTTTTTGTTTTATGCATGAGAGCGAGTAAAGCTATTGGATCTGTCTGGAAGTCAAAGGTCAGGGTTCAGGTGTCATAGCAGTTGGGTCAGAGCAAAGGAAGGAGAGAGGGGAAGAATCGGAGAGAGTTTTTAGTGAATATCTTCAGCTATCATTGTCTCTCTCTGGAGAGTTGAGCCTGCACTGAGAGTATAAAAATAGACTGTCTTTCATGATAATTTCTGCCTTTGTCATAAAACTGTCAGAGTTAATTTTTAATTCAATTCTCCACTCTGCATTAACTACAGTTTGGAGGCTACATTTAGGAGGAAAATACATACAAATGATGCTTGTATCTTTTGTACGCTATGAAGGATTTGAGTGTTTTTCTTTATGAGTGTGTGCGTGTCATTATGTGATTAGCTGATGTGAAGTGAAACAATATACTTTCCTGACCTTTTTGGGATGTAATTAGGTCGTTGTCTCTTCTTTGGTAATGAGGGCTGCCTTTTTCTTTTTATAGGCCTGGTGTGTTTGATAGCCTTTTCTTCCTGGCATTATCTCACATTGTCCTCAAGGATTAATTCTAAACACACAGGAAGCAAAGCGCAGCCTTCTAATTTAGTATTATTTTCAGCTGATTGAAGGAAGTTGTCTAATATCTAGGTACCCACAGGACATTGGAAAGCGTTTTTGTTCCTCAGTTATTTTTGTAATAAAGTTGTGGTGTGTTCTGTCTCTTTTGTAGTGGATTTATTTCTTCAGAGAAAAAGAATGCTGTTTATGGGTTCCTTATGTAGAGAGATGTCATTAAAATTCCTGTGCACCTCCCTCGTCTGAGGTCGATGAGTCACGCTGGCGGTCTTTGATGACATCATATAGTTGTTGAGGCCTTTCCTCTTGGCCGGCTGGCTGACCTCTGCCTGCGCGGCTGAACCCCTTCATTACACCCTCACGCTGCCCACATACTGCAAACACATACTTACTGCTTTCCACTGGGAATTTTTCAAGAGGGCTTTGGTCTGTTCATTCCAGCTCTCTCAACACGCTCACACTTTTCTCTCGCCTCCTCTATATTTCCCACGCAGGTCTGCAAGTAGTTGCAACCTTCTGGACAGTGCATGCCGGGATTTTAGAGCCACCTGTAATTTTCTCTTATGAGCCACTGACACCAGCTGAGTTTTATTTTCTTTTTTGCTATATTTCTTCCATGTACCTCCTCCTCCCTCCTCACTGTCTAAATCTGTGCTGAAGCCTGTTAAAGGACTAATGAGATTAGAGTTTATTAGACACTGAGTCGGCTCTGCTCCCCGTTCTTTTACTCCCTGTCTCAAAGTGCTTTCTCAAAGGGAATTTTTGGGTCTGTTTATGATGTTTTAAGGTCTTGACCTTCCTATGTAAAGTGCTCTGTTAGGACTTTGGGATTTGGCGTTATATAAATTGAATTGAATTACTTTTGACTGCTGACTTTCATTCCTAGGAAACAAACAGTTGCTATCTAGTGAAGTAATCAGCGTGTCTTCATCTCTGGTTTCCACTGTGTATCTTTTAATACTCATCTAATGCACTTCATATTTTTTATATTTTTTATACTTGTCCTTTTTTTGACTTTTGCACTGCTACAAAGATGGATGCTCATATTAAACATGAGCTTCGTGTTTGTTCAGGATTCAGCTTGCTCTCAGTGTTCAGTTTATTATAGTTTTTATGACGTATTGAAAGACCCAAGAAGGCTATGGACATTGTTTAACATACAAAAGCTACAACCCTTCAGCTAATGTATTTCGTTAACCTTTATAAACCTACTGTTCCTGTTAACTTTACCATATAGAAAAACGGCTCCAGATAACTATGGTAAAAGGACCAGTTCTTGTATTATATATTTTCTCAAAACTTTCAGTTCAAGAAGCCTCATGAGAAACAAAATTACAAGTTTAACAGATGCTCGAATTTCAAAAGTCAAGTTTTTTGCGTTTGAAAATTGTGGTTTCAATACTGAGTAGTCATAACCAGTAAAGTTTTAGGAACTAACACTGTTGCTCTTGCTCAGCTGAGGGTTGTCCACTGGGATTCCCTACATGTTACTGTGTCTTGTTGCTGGAAGGGGAAAATATACTCGCTGCTGTCTCTGTCTGTCCTCCTCACCTCCTTTTTACATAATTGCACATATGAGGCTCCAATTTCATGTCTGTACCACCACATATTCAGCAGTTAGTGTTATAGCATGTAGCGCTACATGAATCCACTGTGGCATTAAATTGTACCACTAAGCTAAACCTTCTAACCAGCTCTAGACATCCTTGTTCGTTAACACTTAATATTGCTGTCAAACAGACGGATCGCTGTCATGGAGGTCTGCTTTGCTGCGACATGTAGTTCCATTTCTATGTTCTTAGATTTAACACTGGTCTCAGAGGGTTAGTTTCATTGTGTAGGTTTTGTAAGAAGTGTGTTAATGTGTTTCTTTTATGTTGTTTTAACACTAGGTTTTGGGTGGTCCGTCAAACATAAAATGCCACAGTTGCTGGGGGGAGGGTTCTTTGGCGAAAAATATTTCACAGATACCTTGTAAGAAATGTCAAAAAATATCTGTTTTTCTTGTGTTTAGACTGCAAAGCTAGTCTAGTAAAGTCCACAAATATAAAGATGGAACTGTAAATGAGCAGAATGCATCCTCCTCAAAGTAAAAATTTTAGTGCCAGTTTGTAATTTTAAATCCTAGTAGTAGATGGATAGTAAATACACTAATCCACAGTCTCACAGAGGAATGAAGGCTATCCTATCATGCCTTCTACATAAAGACGGGAACCTGGGCAGCTTGCCAGTTTATCACATTACTGATGTCATAGGCAAACATGCTCATAATAATAACCGTAATCATCATTTTTGGCAATTTTCAGATTCCTACCTATGTTTTGGAACAAATGCAGTGAATAAGAATGCGTGGGGTTGCGTAATACGCAGGGAGAAGCAAAAAAGACGGAATCAAGTGAGATTAAGGTGCATCTGAAGCATCTTCATTGTAGGGTTTTACCGCTTCCGAGACAACAATGAGACGAAGGTGTACGTCTGCCTTTTGTGGTTTTTAGTCCATCAAGATTTTTAGTCGAGACGCTTAGAGGAAGAGACTTTTGTTCCGAGTATTTTCTCAGACAGGCGGGGATGTTTTGTGTCGGTGTGTCTCTGAGGAATGTCATGAGCACTTGTAGGTCACTGTTTCTCCTCTAAACATTGGGCTTGTTGGGTCTCGTCCTGCTTGCCAGCTCACATTTACCCTTTTCAGTACATCTTAAAGCATCAACATGCATTTTATGTGCATCGTCTGCGTGTTTGCGTTGTGAGACATCACCTCTTTAAGGTTTATGTGGTGATTGTGGTTACAAGTCTGTGTCTTTCACAGTAACTAAGGTGTGTAGTTCTGTTGATAATCAGGCATGCAGCGATGTGCTTCTGCACCTGAAAGCCTCCAGGCAGACTTTATTTAAGTGGTAATATTTTGTTCCAAGGCACTGTCAGGTTTATGCCACATGCAGGAGATGTGTCCATCATTTTCTTTGGGGTACCTTTATAAATTGCTTATTACATTTCATCTTGTGAGATCTGATTACCTGAACTACCCAAACCCTGAGTTTTGAAGAAAAACAAAATACATATTTTGAAAAAGATTTAAATAGTTTTTGATTTGTGGTGTGTGGAGGATATCGCCTGTGCTGGCTTCCATTTGCAAAGGCAGGGTTTTTCCTGAATCACAGTGCATCTTTAGGGGATCTTACAGTAAAGATAATGAGACTCTGGCCTTATTTAACAATTTTGATAATTTGATAGGTGGAAACGTCTTTTATGCTTTGTTAAATATTTTCCTTTGGCCAACTTTATTTACTGGGTCTTCATTTACTTGAGTGCTGCTGATTTCCCACCTCTGGCTCTGGATCACCTTTTTAAATAGTGGGGTGATCAGAATCTTTTCTATGCAGAAAAAAAAACCTTGATAGAGATTTGGTTCAGAGCGACTGTGGCAATCTCAGCTAAGCAAAAAACCTTCAAAAAGACTTTTATGTCACTGACTGTGTATTGATTGCTTGAATGCTTGCTTTATAATAACCTTGATAATGAAAATGAGGTGACAGTGAGTTCACTTCAAAGAGGGAAAAAAACCAAATGAAGAAAAAAGTGCAGATTTAACAAATTTAATAGCAAATTTATTTTTCTATTACATGGAAAAAAACAATTGATCAAAGCCTTACGTAGCACTTACAGACTAGACCGCACAGCCATGTTGTGGTAAATCTTATGTTAAAACACACATCACCCCCAAGATTATCAAGAATTACAAAAACAATTTTCAAAATACAGAAGAAGTTTTTTTTCCTTATAGCATGAGGTCAGGGTACCAATGCCTTAAGCCTTAATGCGTTGAATCCCTGCTGTGTGTGCGCCCGTGTAAGTAAAACTAAGCTGTTCATGTTGCACTTGAAGCAAACACATTTTGAAGAAGTCACGTTTATTAAATCACAGGAAGGACCCAGAGTCTATATAGTGTCACAACCAAAAAATGAGGAAAAACAGCATGTCCATCAGTGTCCTTCGACAAGTCAATAATGTGTTTACACTTAAAATTGCTCAAAAACAGACCAATCAGAGTCAGAGGTCTGCTTTGCTGTGACATGTAGTTACATTTTTAGTTCTTAGATTAGTGCGATAAAAGAAGCATCAGACCTCACAGGGTTAATTTCATTGTGTAGGTTTTGTAAATAGTGTGTGTTGATGTTTTTCTTTTATGTTGTTTTAACACTAGATTCTGGGTGGTCCTCCAAACATAAAATGCCACAGTTGCCAGTGGTCGTCTTTTTTTTCTGGTTTTTTTTTGTCTGTCACATCTCCTGGCATGTCTGTCAGCATGACGATACTAAGACAAGCATCCACGACCTTCTTTACCTCAGTCCCAGTCACACCTGTGGAAGCTAACAAAAGCCTTTCTTTAGATCCTGTGTTGTGTGTGAGTATGTGTGTGGTCGAGTGGCCGCCTGGGTAAAGGCTCTTAGAAAAATGTTTTGGGGACCAACCACTTGTCAGCTTTTTGTTTTACAATCCTCTCAGTTGTGCTTGTCACACAATAATTCAGGTTATGTCAGCAAAATAAAAATGTCATCTAGTCTGTCTTGTGCGTGATGAAGTAACACTAAATTGTTTTACAGTTGTTTTCAGTATAATTTATCCTTTTGATGTTTTGTCAGCTGTTTGAGGGCAGGAGTCCCCCCTAACCACAAAGTATTCCCGAGGCACCTCTAATACCTGGCTGACCTTAACATAACAGTTTCACCTCTCACCCTGTGTTGTGTTTGGTGGGCCAGGATTGGTCATCCATGGACCGTTTGACTGCTGGCATGTTAAGTGTTCAGTTCCCATCCCTCAGGCAGAATCATGATTCGCTCAGTTTCATTTTCAGTTGTTTGACCTCTGACCCTGGGGCTATTGCTTGCTCTTAACCCACCTTTTAAGCAGCTGCAGAAGCCTCTGACTCACCTTGCTTATTTCCCAAGTGGGGGGAAAAAGTACATCAAATATTTGAAATGTCTGCTTAGGATTTCTGGTCTTGATTTTCCATGTTGGTGTTCTTGTATGTGCTGAAATGTTTCCTGTTTATTCTTCAAGGCCCAGCGGTGCAGTTAATCTGCATTTGTCCCTGAGAGACGTCTCAGCAGTGAGAAGGGACTGGGTATCCAGATGATGAAGTGTTAATGATAAATGTAACTGTCCAGCCACATCTTTTTCACCACTGGATGCCATAACACATTTACTTGCAGTGTGAACAGTAATCGCAATCGGAAGAGGCTTGGAAAGTACAGTCTACTCCCCGAAGCACAAGATTATAGTTGAGTTTGTCACAAGTTATTTGGATCACAAAGTAAAACTAAAATGTTGAGGGAAAGTGAACTGCAGGATTGTGTACGTCTTGAAAAATCAAATTGCATGCTAATCACTTTAAGAGCTCTGGGCATAAAATCTTGATTTATGAAAATGCCTTTTCAATTTAACAAACGATCTGCATCTAACACATTTTCAGTGACAGCTAATTGAATAGTCATAAAATCTATGAAAATGTGATAAGTGGCTCAGGTGGTGTTTTCAGATTTGTTGGATTTGACAAACAGCCCGAACCACATATCATAAAAGACAACGTTTCAAGAATATCAATCTGTTTTGTGGAACAATAGTGTTTGCCTACCTTTCCACAAAGAGCCAGTCTATAGCCAAACTGAGAAAGATCCAAGCCAGTCATGGTGTGGTTGAACTTCAGTAGAAGCTGAACTTCAGTAGAAGTTCACCGGGCATATTTTATCATAGTAAAATTGTAGGGAAAAACAGGGTTTCGACTAGGAACACCTGGCCGTCTATCAGTGTTGCCAACTGCTCATCCAACTCACGGGGGAGGGAACTGGAGCCTATCCCAGCTCTCATAGGTGGTCAGTCTATCAGCATTTTTGCACTAATGTTCACAGCTACAACCAATTCAGAATCAGCAATGAACCTAACCTAACCACTTAAGGAGGAAGCCAGGCTACCCAGAGAGATCCTTGACAAGCACAGGCACAAACTCCACACATCCCCATCCGGCAGCTGCATTTGAAGGAACCCAAGCAACAGTGCTAACCACCGCATCATTGTTCCACCTCCTTTTAGGATGGATTTGGGCAATTTCATTGTTCCACTAAAGCTCTTTGCTTATTATGTCTCTTGCTACACATAATTCATGTAGCACTTGCCACTTTCCATAACTCTGGCTTTGTTTGGGCACAAACGAAAGATAACTGTTTGTGTGCACCTCTGCAAACGGGAAGAGAAGATGAAGACTGAGAAAATGAGGGAGGTTATTTTTACATTTCCAGCATGAAGAGAAAGTAGTGAGTGTGTAAATGCATCAGCCAGGGTGAATTCAATCTTCTTTAAGCTTGTTTACATACAGGAATGAATAATTTAGCTTACCGTAAGTGATGCACAAAAGTGGACAGATGTCGGTTTAATACAAATTAAGGAAAATGTTGTTTTTTGTGAAAAAAATGCATTTAATATAATGGTTATTAGGAGCAGCAGGCTAATAAGATATATTAGGTAATGTAATAGTTGATGCTCTTTTCTTAAATCAGAAAAAGTGAAATCCAGCTTACTGTTGTGCAACAGTGCCCATGTTTAGTAGTAGTAAAAGCTGTGGAGGGGGTTTACTTACAATCCTCATTTCCTTATTTTTACTTATTTGACTATAAATGTAACTTTTATGTGTCATATAATTAAAAATATTTAAGTTATGGCTTTATATTTATTCGTTAGAAGTTTGGTCGTGTTAGATGAAATAACCATGTCGTGGAATTACTAACCACCTGACAAGACTAGCTTCTATAGATCTTTGCTGTAATGTAAAAAGAAAAAGCTTTCAGTGACTTAAACCAGGAAAGATGATGGTTAAAAAAACTCATTGTGGTTAATCATTTGTTTATTGAATACATTCTTTGAGCTCTTGCGTCTCTTTTCTGGTTCAGATGATTAAAAAGGAGTCTTATATGACTTATTTTGCAAGAAAGTTCGTCATAATATTCAAAACTAGGCTACTGGATGGCTGTGTTTTCAGTAACTCCACGTGTGTGAGGTCTCACTTGCTGACAACACATGATTAATTATTGAAGGGGACTTGAATAGAAGAGAGATCTGACCAAGACTCATCCATTATATGCTTTCTGCACTCACATCCCACCACAAGCACTGACTTGAGAATTGCTTTCAACTTGTACCCCATCATAACTCTTCTGATTGGAGACAAATGTACATTGAGCCCAACCCCACACACACACACACACACACACACACACACACACACACACACACACACACACACACACACACACACACACACACACACACACACACACAGTACTCTATGACTGGTCTGACACAACCTGAGCAATGTTTGTTTTAATGAGTCACAGACTGAATTTAGATCCATGAGGGCCCATTATACGGTACACACCCACAAAAACACAGGTGTGCAGGCAGTACACAAACAGACATGTGACGGTTATGTTGAAATGTTGGTGCGAGTTTGAGCCGGGCAGTCTGCTTTTCTGTTCTCCTTTCTGAGAGGCTCTGAAATTCACGCTGATGATGTCGAGAGGCCAATTAGCTATGAATCTGGACATCCTGATTAGTTTCAGAAGAGCCAGCATCTGTCTTGCTGTGAGATGATTCACCAAAGCAACCTGGGATTTTTGAAATGTGAATCTCGTCAAATGTCTAATGAGCTCTGCCCATGTGTCTGCCCTTAATGGCAAATGTGGGCAGGAAATGTCAGCAACATGCTTATAAAAGAGATTTCTTGTTAATGCTTATTTTATTATATATTTAAAATGAAGATAAGTATTTATCGTCACTTGCCTGCAATTATGCAGCTCTGCTTTGTGCTGTCAAAACTGCTTCGATACACTATGCAATACATGTTCGGGGTCTGGTGGTGTCTGGCAGTGAATCTGGGGCTGGAAAACTGAGTCCATTGTGACTATTTTTGTCCTGCTGCTTTAAGGGCGTGCCATTGCTTGAAGGGGGTCTGCTTCATCTGCAGTGCCTTTTAAAATGTTGGGACTCAGAGTTTCCAGAAGCAAACTTTCATTGTAATGAGGTAATCGGTGTTACAGTCTTTACCTGTCTGTGGTTTTAATGTTGTGGCTGATCACTAAAACTAAGTTTGTACTTTATTAAAGCAGAGGTCTACAGCTTCAGGACTGACACAAGCTTATTAAATAAAGAGTGCAATGACCTTGTCAAGCAATACTGTTTCCCACACACTTGAACTGATTTGTTGCAGTAGGGGATGAAATGGGTGCGCCAAAATCTGCTGCCTCTATAGTTAGTTCTTTATTCCATGGATGAACCCCAACTCTATCATCTTGAAGTGCATAAAGCAACTGTAGTCACTGTTAGTTGAGTTGGAGTCCAGGAGAGACTCCCCGGAGAGCAGAGATATAAAATTCTGTATGAAATACCTTGAGGATCACCACAGCAGCTCCCGGTCAACTTCCTGGCAGGGAAACACGGGAAGGGCTAACCAGTTAGCAGAGACTGAACTTTAATAAGAGCTAAGGGATGGTCCACAGATAAGAAGAAGAGGAGAAATCTAAAATTCAGAAATGGGTTTCTCATGCAGGTAAACTGGGTTGTAGAGTACACAGGACTACACTTTCAGCTTATGCTAGTGAGGACGCTGAACTATTTACAGTTTTTCCCAGATTTGCTCTTTGGTTAGTTTGGGATGCCAGACACATGAAGGAAGGCTAGCAGTTACACGTTACATCTGCACTGAATTAGGGTGGACTGGCCAAATACACTCACACACTTTGCTAAGAAAGCAAAAAATGGTCACTGCTGTGCTGCTCCTTGACTCAGAGAACAGATGCAGTGTTTGTGCCTTGGCCTTTTTCCAGTACTGTGTCAATATCCTGGCTTTGTTTGTCCACTGTAGAGGCGTACAAATATCAGCCAGTGCAAGCAAATGTTCTTCAGTTGACCACTGCTCTGACATACAACAGAGCAATTGAAAGATAAGCAGTTATATGAGAAACATGCACACATTAAACAAAGATTACTGGAACACAAGATAGTAGTGGTTATAGTAGAAAAGGTAGTCGCCCAGCTTCTTGTCAAATTTCCCTTTGCCTTGCAACACCCTGAGTAAATTAAAGTCAGCTGAAGCAGAGCAGAGCAGGTGGCTCACCCTGAATGACTGAGAGAACAAAAGGCTACAGACACTGCATGCTTTCACCAACACAGTGGAGAGTAATGTGAGGAAATGCTTAGTATTCAGCTCATATTGACTAGTACTCAATACACAGATACTGTGACATTTGCGAACTAATCCCGTTGTATCTTGGATACAAGTTGACTTCCTCTGTGCTAATCCAGGTTATTAATTATTATTATACGTGACAAAAGAAGCCTGTGAGCTCAAAATCTCACTAATGATTGAGTTGATTCATTTTAATCTAGTTAATGTGCTGATTAATGAGTTGCTTTCTCAGAAAATGTTATCATTGCGTCTACAGGAGACGACTTGTAATCCGTTTCAGTACAAAAATGTTTAAATAGTTTTACAGTGTAATCAGAGGTTGTGTAATACTGTAATTAACTTACGTGGACTTTCCTAACGTGCATAAATTTAGTTACTGTTTGACAGACAGCTTGATCTGGTCTACAAGACTGTAAAGAGCTATACACGACTTCCAGTAAACCATTGTAATTAAAAACACCTGCGGCCGTGAAACAAACTGCAGTTGGTTTGTTTATGCTAACAAAACACTACAGTGACTGGGAGACCATCATACATACTGTTGTTATTATACTGGCTCTCAGGTATACAAAGTAGACTTACATGAGACCATAGTTGGTATAGAAGATTGACTTATCTTTATAGTTTAAGTAGTGAAATGTCTTAAAGCTGCATTTTTCTTAATGGCCAACAGGGGGTGAAATATGTGGTTACAAAAATCTTTCCTGTGTATAGAAGTAAAGAAGTCCCTCAGTTTCCTTTTTGACCTCAGTAAACACGTTCCTTACAACTTTATGGGCCCGATTATTAGTTTAGTTTCATATTGAATAGAACCTTTTTCTCTATTTTATAAATTTTTTGCATTTGGTAGAGTCAGAACGGGCATGCTGGGGTGCCAGTTTAGCTCAGTAGGCGAGCAGGTGACCATATTCCACATGGCCAGAGTGCAGCGAAGCAGGTTTGAGTCCAACCTGCAGCTCCTTGCGGCATCCTGTCCTCCTCTCTTTCTCCCCACTTTCCTGTCTATCTTGACTGCTCAAATATCCAGTAAAGGCATAAAAATACCCTTTACATTTATAAAAATTACTTGAGGTAATGTTAGTGGGCGAGGAAGTGACGCTCTGCCTGCAAGCTTTAATCTGTATTTTAGCTACACTGGATCATCTGATGATGTCTAGTTCATAAACTTGGCTGGGGAAGTAATTTTAAAAAGACATTTTTAGAAAACATTCCCCAGAAGAATGACATTTAAGGGTTTTAGTTGATCCCACAAGCCAGATGAAGACCTACAGGAGTACCTATGACTCTGTTCATATTGGTATTGTAATGTCTGCAGGCTTTGCGTTGTGTACAAACATGCTTGTCTTTACTTAGAAAGACGGTTATTATGATTAGTGGACTCAATTTTAGAGTTAATGTTAGTTAGTATTGCTCACTGTTCAGGCTGGGATCTGAAAATAGCAGCAGCAGAGGACACAGGAGTGCATAGAAAGTCCAGCCCAAGTTCTTCAAACAGAGGCAAGACTGTTATAGGCAGCAGAGGTTCAGAAAGTCTTTAGTTTTTAAGTTGGAGTCTGCTGGCAATTAAAAGGTGTTTAAAACATGAAAAATGCTGCATTGAGCAGTTCTAATCATTATCAGATTATTGTTTTTGGCACGTCAGTTGTGTGCCCCAGTGATTTCTTGCCCCAGTTGTTTTTGCGTTGCTAAATTAGCCTGCTGACCAAATGGCAGTGTGTCTGTGCCACAAAGCTATATTATAGGTTCAGGAGGGCAAGCGTTTCTTCCTCTCTTTGCCTCATTTTCTTTTCAGTCTTTGATCTCGCTCTGTTTCTTTTTAGCTTACATTTTGCTTCCTCACTCTGTCTGCTCTGAAATTTGAGTGGGTTCCTGTGAGAGCCAGTGTTAAGCACAGTGTATGAACTGGCACAGACTTAAAGAGTTCTGATCTTTCAGTTTCAAATCAGACAAGCAGACTGGGTGATCCCAGGGCCACCCAGAACCAGGCTCTACCCCTCATATGAGGCCAGCCAGGTAAAGAAATCAGCCCATATGCAAAAGGCTGCACAGAGAGACATGCCAGTTCATGTGCAAGTTGTTTTGTTTAAAGCCAGCACTTTTACCCACATGCGTAAGAGCTTCATGAAAACCGTATGTGTGGCAGATGTGCATTGTGTGTGTATATACCGTACTATAAATCCGTACCCCTTTACTTCAGAAATGCTTTCTCTCTGATGACTAATCTGTAGCTTACAAAGTGTACTTGGGCCAGAAACATCTTTTTGAATGTTTTTACAACCTCACTGTGATTACACCACCTTTATACAGAGATATAGTTCCTAGAGCTGCACATGGTATCCTTATGGAGTTTGTACCTCAACTCTAAAAAATATTATATTCTAGTGTCCAGATTCCCACCAACCCTAAATGTACACAGGAGGGCCAGGAACTGGTAGTAAACGGTATTTTGTTTGGGGTCAGCGAGCGGTTACTCCATAGATGTGTTTAGTAATTTGCATGTAGTGGGATGAAAGACATTGTGTCTGTAAATAAATTTCAGAAAAACCCACAGACGCTTTTGCTGACCTAGGAACAGAGAAGAACATGAGGAGGAACAGGAGGAGAGTTTCAAGGGCTTCTGAAAACTTCCTGTTCTTCTCACATGTGATCCAGGCCTCCATCTGGCCTCCAGACTGCCGAGTGTTTTCTTGCCTGTAGACAAATGTGTGGGAAGCAATTTGGTATGTAGCGAGGGAAACAAACAAGCTCAGTGAGTTGTTGTAGTTGTTGGAAAGCTTGAATGGATTATTGCTCGTTTCCTTCTATACAAAATTCAGCCATTTAGATATAGGATTTCTGCCACACCAGTGCTAAACACCACTTGAACTTTATGAATTCTGATTTCGGCATGTTGATTCTGGCACAGTTTTTAGCCAGATATGAACAATTGTTTCTGGCTAATCCAGTGTAATTAGTACATACAGTTTATCTCATTTAGTCACAAATGTTACAATTTTTCAAAATTACAGAGCAGCTACCTAAACTTTACTCCCACAAAGGGTGATAATCTTGTTGAGTGTCGCACTTTCTGCAATGCTGAGTACTGTAGTTACTCTGAAAAAGAAGGTGAAAAATTGACTCTTTGGTGCAGTTCAAAAACATGAGCTTTAAAGGGGGTGGGAAGGAAACAGACTATTTTTCTAGGCTAGTTGAAGTTTCCAGCCTAAGCTTTTTTTTCTTTTTTCTTTTTTAAACACCCACTATAAAGCTAGGACTTATTACTTAGATGAGCATTTTTCCTGTGTTCTGTCTCTATGCAAAGCAATGAGAACCGGCCAATGGCTGTAGTCTTGTACGATGAGCCAAGACATGAGGGTGACATTGATCTTTTCATCTAAACCTTGGCAAGAAAACAAACTGCATTTTCCCAAAACTCTCAAAGTATTTCTTTAAGGTGGTTACTTCCATTACTTTGCCACTATGCTGGGCCCCCATCTTCGCTCGCTCCCAGAGTAGGATACTGTCTGGAGTTTGAATGACTCTCTTTCATAAGATTCACTGCACTGTCAAGAGACCCATAAATAGCTTTAAAAAAAAGTCCTCCTGTGTGGCGTTTCCATAGAAACTCGAGAATGGAAGTTTTCCTTTTGTCTCAGAGTGAGAGTGAGACAACAACTCCAGATGAGTAAGCTCTGTCATGAGGCTCTGGTGTGACAAGAACTCATCTCAAGGTCCCTGTGTGACGCCATTATTCTAATGTCAGAAAGTAAAACTTTGGCATGTCCTGCTTGTTACTTCCCAGTCTTCATTTTATTTTAGAGGTTGACCTGCCAAGTGAATTTTCTACATTTCAATATTATGTAATTGAGTATTATATTAAAAAAAAAGAAAAGAAACTAATCTGTGCCACTGGTAATTAGCATTACCAGTGGCACAGATTGGGACTATTCCCATAAGTAAAGCTAAAGACCTAGCACTGCTGGAGGGAAATGGCATGCTATTCATAAGCCTGTGTTTCTGTTTTAAATTTAAGAAACGATTTACGAGGAGACACACAGAAATTTAGACTATCATAATTAGTGGATGTATCTCGACGGGTAGCTTCGGTGTAGTCATCTAACCTCTCAGGTTCCAATTTTTTTTTTTATATTGTACAGTAGATCGTACAATAATAGATACAGAGAAAAACCCAACAATCATTTGACCCCTATGAGCAAGCACTTTGGCGACAGTGGGAAGGAAAAAACTCCCTTTTAACAGGAAGACACCTCTGGCAGACCCAGGCTCAGGGAGGGGCGTGGCCAATTACTGCGATCGGTTGGGGTGAGAGAAGGAAGACAGGATAAAGACATGCTGTGGAAGAAAGACAGAGATCAATAGCAGGTACGATTCAATGCAGAGAGGTCTATTAACACATTGTGAGTGAGAAAGGTGACTGGAAAGGAAAAACTCAATGCAGGCTACGTCTATTGCAGCATAACTAAGGGAGGATTCAGGGCCACCTGGTCCAGCCCTAACTATACGCTTTAGCAAAAAGGGAAGTTTTAAGCCTAATCTTAAAAGTAGAGATAGTGTCTGTCTCCCGAATCCAAACTGGAAGCTGGTTCCACAGAAGAGGGCCTGAAAACTGAAGGCTCTGCCTCCCATTCTACTTTTAAATACTCTAGGAACAACAAGTAGGCCTGCAGTGTGAGAGCGAAGTGCTCTAATAGGGTGATATGGTACTACAAGGTCATTAAGATAAGATGGGGCCTGTGGCAAACTTGATACACTCTTTGTGATTAGACATGTAAAAAAAAAAATGTCAGAAGATGGAATAAACTTAAATTGTCAGTGTTGTATTATCTGAAAAATCATTTGCATCATGTCGGGTATAGCAGTTATAGTTGTTAGAGAAAAATGTGAATCGGTCAGGCTCATATATACACCAGATGTGGCAATCGGTGTCGCAATGGTTCTGATCGGTGTGTCATTGTGCATCAGTGCAGATTTAGGTTTGTAGACATGTCCCTCTCTATAAATAAAGACATACAAATTGAAGTTACGGACAAATAACTTCAATAAAGCTTGAAAGCAAGTGCTTGGTGTGAACCATGCCTAAATGACAACCTTCAACGGAGCTTAAATGAAGTGTTTTAGAGACGCAGAAAGCTGAGCATGGATACGCATCAATTCATCCATACACAAGGAGACAAATTGACTACAGATGGAAGAATTTCAGGACTCTCATTTATAGTGGGCGTTCTAAAAAGATCTCACATAGAACAAAATGTGCCATCCTGCAAGAATTGAAAAAGAACTCATGAATAACAGCAAGACACCTGCAGGAGTCTCTGCAACTTGTGTCTAGTATAAGAAAGATTTGAATGGAAGTAGTATTAATGTAAGGATACCATGAAGAAAGTATTGAACATTGAGTATAAAACATTGGAGTACATTTCGTGTTTGCAAAAGATTACCAGGTTATTTAACAACTCCTCTGTGACAATGTTCCCTTCTCACACCAGGTAGAGGGAGCATCAAGATTTCGAGTGACTTTCTTACATCGGTGCATGATTGTCTTTTTGTTACCAAGAGAACAATTAAATTGAATTTATGTAACACATTTGACAGGATAATGTCAGGACAGCTGTCTGTGATCGGAAGATTAGGAGTGGTTGAAAGAGCACATAACAAGACATGGACTCAAAGCACCTGAGTAAATCAGCGACTAGTTGTTGAAAAAGAAGAAATTAATATTTTTGAATGGCCAGGTCAGAGTCCTGACCTGGATTAAAATAATTATGCCACATGACGTAAAGAGAGCTGTTCATCAGGATATCAGAAATATTAAACTGAAACAACTGCATCTGAGGAATGATCGCTGTTAACCATAAGAAGCTACAGGACACATCTAATGGAGCTCTTTGCTCAGGGAGGCTCTACAGGTTACTAAAGTCAGGTACTTTTTCTAGCTTGGAGTGTGAAAAGCAATGTGTGTGCCATTAACTTAATCTGTAGTGTAAGTGTAAGTTACTTTGATAGCAGTCAGCTGATCTTGGCAATTTCAGAAGAGCTGTAAATGCAAGATTTTTTTTTAGGATGAAAACAGACCCACTGGTGCCACCAATAAGCATTTAATATTTGGAAGAAACCTTTAAAACGCACAGTCCATGGAAACACTGAAAGGAAATGTGCAGTAAAATAAATCTTAGGACAAAAAGTTTATAACACTAACAGCTTCAGATTTTCTGGATCAGATTGCTCACTCGTGTGGTTGGCACATTTTGTTTAACATCTTGGCTCTTTAACATCTCTCGTTCCTGGCTTTCATAAGCTTGACATCACTGCCCTTTGTATGCCCCTCTTTTTTTGTTTCTGCATTTCATGCCAAGAAACTCTTAGCCTTTTAGACATTATGCGGAAGCGGTGATAAAAGCCCACTCTGCAATGGTCATTAAAAAGACCTTTAGGAATCAATTTAAACTAATGGAAACAAGATGGCCTGAGAATTTTTCACTCCCATCATGTGTCAGTGCTTGTGCTGCAGCGTTGGTGGCAAGATCTTTACTTAACAGCAACTTGGTGATGAACAACAAATGTCCTATGACCACCTGGTCAGTTTGGCAGATGGAGCCTGTGCTGCTCTTGTAGAACGCTTGACATGTCTTGGCCTTGAAATATTTGTTGGGCAAACCAGACGGACAGACACCCCCACACTCCTCCCCACACCCCTCCCCTCATACACACACAGTTTTGGCAGTAGTACCCCTCTGCTCATTCTTCCACCTCCTGCTGAGAATCTGGAGGTGCCCATATGGGAGTGGAGTAATGTCTGGCACTTGCACATAGGGGGTAAAGGTTTCTGTCTGCTGTGGTTACACATAACCCTTGGACTGCTGACAGAGCAAAAGTTAGCTGTATCCCTGATGTTGCAGCTGTACACACAGATTGTGTACAACAGAAGCAGTTGTTACGCAGTGTAGAATTTTTCCTGCAAAAAGAAATTCCCGGAAACCCCAAAATGTAGTTACGAGAAGAAAACCAAAGGGGAAATCCTTCGTTCTACTTCAGTGATGTAATAAAATTATTTTTGTAATTAGGCCTTCACTTATTATGCTGGATTTGATTATATAATCAAATGTTACAAAGTTAGTTCTGATCTCATAATCGATTAATCTTCTAACAACAGTAGTTCCCTGGCTCCCAAGCACACAATTCAAAGATTGATTTATAGTTGGGGAATTATTGACCGCTATGTGAAATATCACATACTGTGTGAGTCTAAGTCAGAACATCTGTGTATCGGTGAAGTTCCCACTCGCTTGAACTTCAGTCACGTCACTCTCGGTATGATTACAGAGTGATAAAGTGGTGAATGATGTAGACTTCTGTAATAAGCAAACCTAGATGGAAGATATTAACTGAACAACTATAGTGCCGTAACAAGTTGTATTTGTCTGATTCATGTTTTGTCCTTATTTTTACAGTTTTTTTTAATTGTACAAACTATTTTTGTCTGTTTCTGTTTATACGTACATGCGCGATAAACGAGTGTAGCTTGTGTTGAAAAAAACCCCCAAAACAAAACTCTTTTACAAAATAATCAGTATTAACAAAAAATAAAGGATTTTTTTGGTTAATATTAATCATTTATCAATAAGTTTTGTTACATTTTGCATTTACTAAAGCATGAGAGACATTATTGTTTATGAAATGTTCAAAAGTAACTGTTTTGTTTATTTTTGTCAAGTACATGTTTCCCACATATAGACCTTACTTGGGTAGGCAAACCCCTTGCTCTTATTTTGAAAGTCTTGGCACTGCTAACAATCTAGCTTCCCATCTCTTGTTTTAAATCCTGCTACCTGGCTGGCTAGGTCCTTGTTGAGGTGTTTCTCGTCATCTGTCTGTCTGCGGTTGGATGATCTTCAGCTCTAATGAAGTGCAGCTGGCATTCATAGTCCCTCCTCTCTCTACTGTAAGCTGGTGGACCAATCTAACCAGAACCTGCAGCAGGTGGAGAACTGGTTCATTCATATGCCACTCATCAAGGCTAAAGAGTAGAACAAAGAGTGCCGTCACCGTCTACGGCTCAAGATGGTGGAGTCTGAGTCTTTCCATGGAAAGAGAAAACTCAGTGAAGAGGCAGTTATTTGGTTCTCTATTATTTATTGTCACAAAGTGTATTCTTTATTAACTGCTTTAGAAAAGCACAGATGTAAAACCTTTCTCAAGTGCTCACACGTGCTAATGCATGAGTGCCCTGTGCCCCCCCGTTACCTCCTCGAATACAGTCCTAATTCTGTGGGAAATGCTGAACTCACTGCCTGTAGTGTATGTGGACAATTATTCTCGCAGCTGTGGGTAGACACCCTCCAAACAGCGATTCTGAGCCAGGAAAAACCCTGCAGTACGTTTGATCATGTTCAGAGTTTATTTTTATTTTGGAGAGGTGGTTGATTGCATGAACCTTTTCGTCATAACAGTTTAACAGTGTGCTGGAACCATGTGCAACAGTCTCACAGAAAGGTCTGCTATATTTTCTTTAAAACGTCTCTTGCAAACATGACATGTGTAAAGGCAAGCTGTTAGTACAATTATCCCCATATGACCTAGTCTTTCCTCCATGACATTGCATACATTTTATGCCTGCCTACTCGCTGGTTGTTGACGTGTTGCTGTGCTGTAGAGTAAAACTCGAGTAATTCAGTTATAATCCAGTGTTGTGGAAGGGAACACTATAACAGCTAAATCCCTTTAGTGCACAGGTCTAATTGCATTATCTGCAATACAAGAGTTATTGCTCACACCAGCTGATGCTCTGCACATTTGGGCTTGGCTCTCTCGCGGTCTCTGATCTGTCTGTACCGCTTTCCAGTGTATAAACACAGGTTAGTGTTCACAGCTTCTAGTGCAATTTTCCCCCACTTGTTACTGCTTATACATCACACTATAACATTCATGTTTGAAAACTGGGGAGGAACCACAAGTCCTACTTTTGTGTCTGATTATTCTTTTGGCAATTACTTTTAACTATGACAATTTCTTATCCGTTTCCCTGCTTAATGTTAATCTCATTGAGCTGCATTAGCATCTTACCCCCGTATCTCCATTGCTGCTCTCCATATATCTGTCACCTCGGCACCATATATTTTACAAATCGAGCAGCGAATTTTACCTTCCAGTTCAGTTGAGTCTTGTTTCATGTTAGTAATGTTGCTGTTACCTGGATCCTGAGGATTCAAGTTGAGTTTCTTTTCACTGGGACACCCTTTTTCCTTTGCTCTTTTCCTTTGACTTTTTTTTTTCTTGGAGCAGTTCCCACATCAGTTGATTTAGCTAGTTGCCTGTGCCTGTTTGCATGCCTTCCAGTTCAGATTTTAAAAAAAAGTGTAATGGAAGAAAATATGAATTCATAAAACCACAGTGGACTGGTGCAAACTGTGACTCTAGTTAGTCAGTCATTGTAAAAATACCCATAAAATGCCTAAAATTCAGTAGCACAAGAGGACAGATTCTGGGTTTGAAAAGTGAAACCTCAAGCCTTTATTTCTTATACTGACCAGCAGGTGGCGAGCACTCTGGTTGTTTAAAAAAAATATAGTTACAAAAATGTATGGTTTCATTTGGTAATTTCAAGTCATATTGAATTTAACATAATGTTATTTTGTAAATTATGATCCCACTAGACTCAAAAACGATAATAGAGTAGGCTTTACTGTGGGATTGACATTGAAAGCTAGCCTGTGAGCTTGTAGCCTCAGTTCAAGAGATGTCCTCTGTAATGCAGGCCTTTACATTTTCTTTTTAATTATTTATAATCTGTAGTGGTGCTTTGTTCACCAGAAATTATTATTTAAGTTTTGTTTTGGGGTAGCAATAACAACTACTACAAGTATTAACAACCTAATGCGGTCTAATGGGGTTATGAAACAGCTGCCTGGTGTAACTTGTGCTTTCTCAGTGCTCATACTGTAATTATTTATACGGTGTCTGCAAACCTAAATATTTCTTTCACCACACCACTTATCTACTATTTTAGCTGAAATTTAGCAGCTGGGTGGTATTAAATTGTCTCTAAGTAACACTCTTAGTGATTTTGGTGTTGAAAAATTAATGTCCCTCAAATGTCTTGTGGCCTGCAAACTATCTCTTTTGCTTTTTGGGGGCTGAAGTGGGATTTTGCTGCTGTTGGTAATCATGGATTATAAATGTTTAAAGAGGCTAAAAGTCATTAGCCATCTGCGTATTCTTAGAGTAGCGACCTTGTGTTACAGCAACACGACAGTGGCTGCTGTTGCTGTATAATCACTTCTATAAACTTTCACTGCAGATGTTGAACAATTGAAGGCTTGTAATGAAAAAAAGACGACTTGATTTGACCGTGTGTTGTAGATGGCTGTTCTCTTGGCTGTCTGGCAGTTGAGCTTGAAATCAGGACAGCGCTTTTTCCACAGCAACATTCATCCAGAGATGTACACTTCCCATCCTGCCCCCAGGGAGGGGTTAAAAGCAATAAAGATGAGAATGATTTGTGTGCACTTGTGTGTTTATGTAATGTGTGTGTGTGTGTGTGTGTGTGTGTGTGTGTGTGTGTGTGTGTGTGTGTGTGTGTGTGTGTGTGTGTGTGTGAGAGAGACTTCTTTTTTTTTTATAGCATTCATGTGGTTGACGCTCTTTAGCTCGCCATATGTTCCTGTTAGAAGCTTCTTGTGCTCTCCAGGGTGATGTTTGGTCAGGGTTGATGGTGCTTCTTTATGAAAGTCTCCTGCAGAAACAACAGCACTGTCTCCATGGATTCACACCGGATATTAGCCCCCACCCCCAGTTTAAGACAGTCTTATGCACACTCTTGCATCTAGCTTCCAACAGCTTGTTTCTGGGAGATGATGAACTAAGTGGGTGCATTATGAAATAAATGAACATTTTTCTATACTTGAAATCATTTAACGCTACTCTAGTAGAATAAAAAAAAAAATACAAATATGGAAGTAGAAATTGGAATAAGAGTGCCTCCTTTCACCAGGCATGAGGGGGAGATTGAAATCACAAATTGGTGGTAAAGGAAGTACCCCTGATGTGTGTCGCGGGTTTGTTTTCTGCTTTAAAATCATGCCAGGATTGCTTCAGAAGTACTGCGTTTCGTCTGCATCAGGTCCTTTATTTTGAAAGTTGACTGCACGCCTCTCCTGCGTTTGTCTTCCTCTCGGCCTTGTCTTCTTTAAATCTTCTTTAAGTTGTTTTTAAAACTCTCTTCAGAACTGAGAGCTACTTCTGTGTTTGCTCAAATCACGAATGTTATCCTGAGTGGGCACGATCAGCTCTAGTGGACAAATGAATGAAGTTTATTGTTATATTCAGTGAAAAGCTCCATCAAAAAAAAAGAAAGCTGACAAAGCATCCATTGCTAAGGTCCGTTGACCATATTATTAATTTATCTATGCATTTTTTTTAAAAAATGGTCCAGATTGATGGAATTATTTGGAAAATCTGAAATTTACATGGCTTTCAATGAGCCTCTTTCCAGTAGAGTTTTTGTACTTTATTAGCATGTTGAATGACTTTTACTGTGTACAGAAGCGATTGCATAAGAGTGCTGATTTTGGACACTGCGCTACTGCTGAAGGGTTTTTATTGAGTCCTGGCCTCAGTGTACAAACAAGTGGTTACAATTGTCCCAGTTTGAGGGGGACAAGCATTTTATATTTACAATGTAATTATATCCACTTGTTTTTGTATGGCTTGAACCTGTTCTGTCATTTAAAACAAAAATGTCAGAGTTTGCACTTTCATTTGCATTTTCATCACGAAACTCCCTGCCAGGCCTGGGTGGGCTCAAAAGCCCCGTTTCCCCCTGAAAGGAGGCCCAGTTCCAGTGCAGTGTGCAGGGGGCTGCAGCACCGCTCCTCCCCTTTCTCTGTCTCCCACAGGCTAGACCAGCAGAGTTGGAGAGCGATTGGCTCTGTGCTTCAGGCTGGGTGATTCTCTGCAGCAGGGCAATGTCACCCTGGCTCACCATCATGGTTCACTCTGTACTTTTACTCTCCACTGAGGCTTTAAACAGTTCATTAGTTTTTAACAAGACTGCAGAGCTCCAAACTCTGCTTTTTTTTAACCCCTCACTCTCTTGTATCTACTTGAGTCTTCATTGCAGGCTCTACTCTGTGTATTTTACACTATCAGTTTTTTCCAGTCTGTTTCATAGCATTTGTGATTCTGATCACTCCAAAGGGAGCAGCATGATAAATGGTGGGGGTTGTCTGGACTGAAGCCTTCCTCATGGACACCCATCCTGAATAGAGAACATTGATGCTTCTCTATCCTCTATGCTGCTTCTCCCCCTTACTTGCTGTCCCTCTTTACTTGGATTGTCATTGCCTGAATGAGCCTTTCAGGACTCTGGTCTAGCAGGCTGAGATTAAAAAAAAAAAGTTCCTCTGCAAGATAAAGCGAGCAGGGCCCTGAGCCTTCTGAAGACGCTCTCTCCTCACAACCAGCCGCGGCCACACTATAAGTGTGAAAAGCACTTGTTGCTTTTCCTAATCTCGATAAACGGGTGAATATATGCGTAGTCCACAAGTTCTGTTTGATCAGGCTTTGATTGCATGCAGATTAATGGTCCTTTAGGAGAGTAGGTTTGTCAAAATTCAATCTTCAACCTTATTTTGAACTTGTTACAGCCCTGAATACATTCATGTAGGGGCTGAATGCATGCTTGTGAGCTACATGTCCGCCACTGCTACGGTCCTGGTGTGGATTCTGTCCAATTTCCATTTAAAATGTCAGACTTTATTAATTTTTCTTTACCGTTTTTTGTTGTTCCAACTAAAGAAATGTTAAAACTACACAACAGGAAATGTTTTGGAGCATATATGGAATTTCACTATATTGTACAATAACATCCATCCATCTATCCATTTCCTGCTTAAACAGCTGAAAAAGATAAGTCGTCGTAAAGATAAGTAGTAGTCCCACTGGCTCCAGCACTGGGCAGAAGAGACTAAACAACCCGTCTGATTTCAAGTCAGACTTGACAGGATTGGACAGGCATTTTATTTACATGACTTCTCTCAGTTTTCACACCAGGACAATTAAAAAAGCTGTTTCGAATTATAATCATTTAAAATGTTATGTTTTATAACTATTGTGGTTGCTGTCGTGCACATTTTTGGTAAGAAAACAAGATTTAAAGTATTCTGTCTCATAAATGCAAGATGCTTCTAGCATCTACTTAAGAGTCAGTTAAAAATTCACACAAGCCATTATAAATTTAAACTGTGGATAGTCCTTCTGCCACGTTATTCATCATATATACATGTCATTTAGCTTTTTTTTATCATGTTTTTTATTATTTATTTTTTGCATTAATAAGTAATGACTTCTCTAGATATCTGCTGGCTGCTGTGGAAGTCCTGAGAAATTGGCCATTGTCATCAGTACACTGACTTGTGTTTGTTGGCTGTTTGCTTTCATATTGATATTGACTCATGAAAACCCTGTCACTCTGCATCTTTGCATCATATAAGTGTGTTGTAGTTTCTCCTACACATGCTTCAGGCACAAAATGATTGAGCTTTATATGCAGCTGTCCACAACTAAGTTTTTCAATCTTTTCTCTCCCCCTCGGTTTTCAGGGCGTACCCCAGCTCCCGTGTGCCAAGGCGCTCTACAACTACGATGGCAAGGAACAAGGAGACCTCAAATTCAGCAAGGGTGACATTATCATCCTGCGTCGACAAGTGGATGAGAACTGGTACCACGGTGAGATGGGTGGAGTCCACGGCTTTTTCCCCACCAACTTTGTCCAAGTTATTAAGCCGCTGCCACAGCCGCCACCTCAGTGCAAAGCTCTCTATGACTTTGAGCTCAAAGATAAAGAGGCCGACAAGGACTGTCTGCCCTTCTCAAAGGTGAGGCGCAGCAGCACTGCAAACCCACACTTCTGCCACATGGTCAGTGTAGTAAAACAAAAATACCTCTCATTACAGTGACACTCTTTCTTCTAAGCTTTCATTTACTCAGGTTTTGTGTGTATGTTGGAATGTCAGGGTTGTTGACGCCCAGAGAAATGGTTTAGATTTTCAGCCAGACTTCTTGATGAACAGCTGTAATTAGGAACGTCTTAACTACAATAATTAAGCAGTTATGTCTGTCCAGCTGTTGGGTCATGGTCTGCTGTTTATTCTTTCATCAGTTTGTGCCACATGAGCAAAAACCTAAACAAGCTTACTAAGTATTTTTCCAAACACAATGACCCCTGTGTTTTTACTCGTGGGCATGTACCGTTTAATAAAACTTTGCACCCACCTCATTATTTCTGTTCAGTGTTTGTTCCTCAAGGATGAGAAACTCTCTTAGTTAGCAGTATCCTTAATGAGTGTTTTCCTGTCTGTCTGGAATTTCAGGACGATATCCTGACTGTGATCCGCAGAGTAGATGAAAACTGGGCCGAGGGAATGCTGGGAGATAAAATTGGAATTTTCCCCATCTCGTATGTTGAGGTAAGACGACTAACGGGACTCTACAGTGTCACCAATCGCTCCAGGAGCAGGTGTCTCACTAAGATCAGTTCCTTTGAACACCTTCCTTATATATCTCACAAAATATGTATGATACTCCGCATCCTTTTGAAATGCTTATGTTTCATTGAACCATTAAAAACGTCTTTGAAGATTTAGACAGTCGCGGTCTCACTGACAGTCTCGTGTAAAAGCTTTAGGAATAATTTAGACTGAATTAAGCAAATCTTTGCCCTTGAAAGATCATTTCATTTTCACTTGAAGAAACTGTTCACGTGAAGATCAAATAGGTGCGACTCGCTCTGCAAATGTCTGCCTCCTCTTAAATATGCACTCATTGACCACTTTATTATGTGCAGCTGGGATTTCCACACACTGGGTTCTGTAGAGTTTGCAGAGAATGATCAGTTTCCCAAATATATAATACGAAATGGAAATCGTGGATCCATCCTGCTTTGTGTCAGATGTTCAGGCTGGTGGTTGTGTTAAGTGTTCAAGATGTTTCATTGGTACATTTTGGATTAGTTATACCTACTGGGCTGAGCTGGTATGTTAGCCCTCTTCAACCTTCTTTTGATAGCAGATGTAAACCATAGGAAGCAAAAAACAAAAGTTTCCTAAATGAAACTGTTCACATTTTTGGATAATTGGATGATGATGTCTACAGCTGCTGACATTTTTTGTTTTTTGAAATTTGACCGCCTCAAGTCACGTTTTGTGGTTTAATTAGAAATCATGCACCTCTGTAGTCAGTATATCTCCAAAACTGGGCAACTCACCAAAATAATCTATATAAATTATTATAGAAACATTATAGATTTAAATGCATTTGGTGGAGACATGGTGTCCATCAATTAGATTGCGGAAGAATCTTGAGGTTAGTCTGTGCAAGTTTTTCAAAGCTGTGACAGTTGTTTTTTTGTTTTTGTTTTGGCATTTTTTTTTTATTGCTGTTGTATGTTTTCTGTCCTTTTATACTCATATTTTTCTACACTGAGTGGGGGTTTTGCAGAAGCAGAATGCAGTGTTTCCAAGGCTATAAATCATTTTGTATCTTAACAACTGAAACTGCAGAATAGAACATTTTGTTGTCTTCTCCCCTCGATGCTAGGCAGTCGTTTTTCTGGTTTCATAAACAGTGGCAGAATCATAGCAAATGTACAGCGACCTAAAATGTTCTTTGTCTCTGCATAACCAGTGAATATCTAGGTCATAGTTTTTTTTTTCATCGCCTCAGGGGCTTTTTTTGCGTCTTCAGTTGTGCATATGAATTAATCTATAAAGTTGGCCTTATAATTTAATGAGATGAAGGGCTCTCACCTGGTGCTTTGCTCTTAATCCTGCATGTATATTTGTTAATGTGCTGACATGTCAGTGATGAACCTGCACAGGATCTGAGTGTAATGCATAGCTTTTATGTCCTAAGTAGACAGAGCTGCTTGGGGCAACCTGTGACAGCAAGTAAGCACACCCTGTGATTAACTGAACCCTTTTTAGTGTTGCTTCTTTGATTTATACCTCACTGTCAGTCATACATTATGGTGCCTGAAAGGGTTAAAAAGCCTGTGGTTTCATAGCTGGCTTTGAACCATCAACTCTTTCAGACTAAAGCCCCCTGCACAGAAGATGTATCATGAACAGCAGAAATATTATAATTTAGTATTTGTTTGTTCAGTTCAGTTTATTTTAATGTATTAAAAGTCATCCTTAGTCATATTAGTCAAAAAAAATGTGTGCACAAACCTAATGCTAATTGTGTTGACAAATTTGACTAAAGGTAAAGAGGCTGTCTTCATATCGTAGTGTACTTTAGTGTGTTTTGTAAGGGAAAAATTGTCAAAATTATTGCTTTTTATTATTTTTAGTTTGGTTAAACCACAGACACACATGCCAGGAAGACATTCAGTGACCCCTGCCCTGTAACCCCCAGCCACTGGGGGATAAATGCTTATTGTTTGCCTACTGGTTGGCGAGAGGTTTGTGGGGGGTGATTTCTGTCACTGAGTAAAATTGGTCACAAAGAAGGTACTGCGCCAAAGTCCTTGTGATTTCTTTGATTGCTGATCACTTTGATTGCTGTGGTCGGTCATAGTTTGTATGGAATATACCGATTTGTCTGCAAATACTGGCTAACTACTCCCTGACTGATAGTAAAACTAAAAGTGCAATTTAAACCAGAACCAGAGAACTGTCTTCTTCAAAGTAAAAATTGCACCCTTTAAAATGTGTTGGCACAAGCTTTCATCCCATGACAGGAAGCAGCCCCAAACAGCTACTCGCTAACTGGTCAGGGGATCCGCTTTTTTTTTTTTTTTAAACTAGCGATCAAAGGTTGCCATGGAGTTGCCAACTGGTCTCTAGGCCTTTGTGACCGAGGCTTTAACTAAGACCTTGTTTTGGTTTTATATAGAAAAAATAATAGTTATCTTAATTTTATTTATATGGCATCTTCACAAAGTCCTTTTACAAAAAAGCAAAACCAGAATACTAAATTCAGATGGGCAGACATCAGGATCAAAAACATACAGAAGTTAAATCGGAGGAAAACATGACAGAGAAAAAAGTCAACACAGATTATCATCATCATCATCATCGTTTATTTATATAGCACTTTAAAAACACACAAGGCTGACTAAAGTGCTGAACAATAGAAACATAATAGATACCATGAGAATAATAAATACGATAAAATAATAAACATAGCAAAAACAATAAAATACAAGTCAGTCAACCACTGAGTCAAAAGCCAGTGAATAAAAATGCGTTTTCAATCCGGATTTAAAAACCAGCACTGATGTCGATTGCCTAATGTGAAGAGGAAGATTATTCCAAAGCTTAGGAGCCACGATCGAGAACGCTCGGTCTCCTCTCAGTTTCAGCCGTGATTTGGGGACTGAGAGCAACAGCTGCTCAGCTGACCGGAGTGAACGAGTGGGGACATAGGGCTTCAGCAAATCAGACAGATACGCAGGTGCCAGACCATTTAAAGATTTAAAAACCAATAAAAGAATCCTAAATTCATTATAATACTAATAACAATGTAAAAGCATTTTTAACACAAAGCTGAACAGCTATTCATAAATGATGCAGGTGAGACGATAGGACTACAAAATATTGCATGAAAGCAAATATGTAAAAATGTGTTTTTAGGAAGTTTGTAAAGAATTTCAAGTGCATAAAAGCTTTTTTGTCTTAGTTAATTATAAGCTTGACAAGCAGCAACCTCTTTTGTGTCTGTAAAGGTGACAGTGCTGACATTGGAGCTTATTCATGTTTTCAAAGCTCTTGGACGCTGATACAGAATCTCTATATTGGTATAAAATTCACTTCTTGTGTTTATGGGTGAATAATTTGAGTTAAATTGAATTGTGTAGACATATGTAAGTTAGACAAATGTGAGACAGAGGACTGAAAATGTGATGTCCAACTTGGACACGTTCTTTTCCTCACCCTCTCCAGTCAATACATTAAGAGAGACTTCCCATGACAATAAGATTAATTATAGAGAGTGACAGTTTTCGTGATCATTTTAATGCTTCTTCCCCCATCAGTCCTTCATTTTACTTACTTCCAACTCCTCTCTTCATAACCCTGCTGGCTCTCTTCCTCTCTTGTAGTTCAATTCGGCAGCTCGGCAGCTTATAGAGTTGGACAAGCCGTCCGACTCCAGTGGAGACTCTGGGGAAGGGGCCTCCTCAGGGCCTCAGACAAATGGTGCCCACCGGGTAGGGGAGAAGAAGAACAGCAAGAAACGACATTCTTTCACCTCTCTCACCATGTCGCACAAACCCATGCTAGCACCTCCCCCCCAGCGCCACTCCATGGAGATTAGCGGTCCGGTCCTCATCAGCTCCAGCAACCCCACGGCAGCAGCTCGAATCGGAGAGATCAGCGGGGGCCTCTCCTGCAGCGCACCTTCACAGGTATGATGCCATTGGGGAGTGCTGTTGCCTCTGAATGATGCTATACAAAATTTTTTAGATGGGTTGTACGTGCCCAAACATATGTTACACACAGGATTTTTCAGATAGTCAGAGCTGGAGCAAAACCCAGCATTATATAAACAAGGATTATTTTGAGCCATAAGTCATGCAAAGCTTCTCTAACAGAGTTCAAGAATAAGAATTTGCAGTTAGGAATGAGAATGAGAATAATGGGTCTGCTTTAAACACACAGAGTTGAAAAATGTACATTCCTCTTCACTCCATGATTCTGGTTGAGATGAGTCATTTAACCAGCTGACTTGTAAATATCCTGTTCCCTGGTCTGTAATTGCATAACTTGAAAAAAAGAAAAAGAAGGAAAAACAGAAACCAGCTTCAGCTCTTTTTTCCACAAGATATTTATTGCTTTTCAGAGGCTTCACTCTCCTTCTGTCAGCAATTAGGCCGACTTCCCTTTCCCCCCGTCATACCAAACAGGCCATTGCTCCATCTGAGCGTTTGAAATCATGGATGCGTGACTCCACTCATCCACAAAAATGACTCCAGCTTAGCCCTAAAGGTTTCCACACCAACCCTGACATGACGGCAGCTCACAGCTGCCTTGTGGTTGCCAGCCGGCTGTGATTGAGCTCTGACTTGGTGCTGTGCAAGACAAATGTTTTGTGGGTTTAACTTGGCCTGGAGCTGTCCGTTTCTTAAAGTTTGTGCATCTAATAATAAGTAAATGGTATTTGAAAAGAATTCAAATAGTTGTTGCTTATCAAAGGGAAGTAAAGGCTGTTAAATTGTAATGAATTCATTTCAAGTAATTTTATAAATGGTGCTGAACTAATCTAGTTAGTTTTATTAGGGGAAGGTGGATTCCCTGATACTTACTGGTAGTTTAAATTCCTCGGCATAATAGGAAGGGACCTGTTATGCCTTTTCTTATTTTAGTCATTAGCATCCACTATTGCTTATTTAACTGCTACTGAGTCTTAAGCAGCAGGTTTTCCCATCTCATTCTTAGTTTTTGGAAATCGTATCAAAGCAGATGTATCTGTGAAACCTTGGGACGGTGCATGCTTATTGGCTAGGGACTTGTCAGTCACACAGTGACTACCATGCTTTGTCCCGCTTGTTGATAGCAACGAGAACCATAATTTTAAAATTTGTGGCCATGTTGCATTTAGTATCACATAAAACTAATGATAGAAGACATAAACATATCAGGAAAGTGTTTACAAAAGTCACAGATAAGGGAGCCAGTTTGCCTGTAGACTTTATATAACTAGTTCGCTTTTGCGGCAGAGGAGTCGCCTCCTGCTGGCCAGAGATAATTCATGTAGGTTTAAGGCTTTGCTTTTCAGGCCTGTAAGAAATATTCATTTTTAAAGACACTGCATAGCTATAGTGGCTTCTTTCTGACAGAACATGAACTGAGGGGCTTCATCAAGACCCAGCACAAGACAAGTGGAAGGATTATTTTGAACTACAAATTATGCAGTAGTTGAATCCATTAATCAAAATATGGTAGAGTTGGAGGTTAATATAAGGCTTGTAGTTTATTATTATTTTGAGAGAGATTTTGTTGTTCTGGGAGTTGTCTGGGGAGCTTGCAGCTAAAACATTTTTTCTGTTACTTTCTGATTTTTATGTATTTGTTTTCTTCTCCTCTTTTTTTAACGTACTTACTTCATTGTCTGGTTGCTGCAGACTTTCAGAAATGCTACGTTCCAAAACCCCCTATTAAGCTCAATCATTAATCTTTCATCTGCAGTGAGTGTTTATGTGCTGCTTTGTGAGAGGGAGACAAGGCGAGCGCTTGTCTGCAGTAAAGCGGATATTGAGGATCATCCTGTCTTTTTTCTTCTTTTTTTTAAAACTAAAAGCTTTTCATGTAAATATGATTTACGTATCATCAAAGCCGTCTGTCTGTGCAGAAGGCATAATCAGGTTTATAACGACCTTATCCCAGTAATCATTATCATGATATTTCAGGAATAAAAGAACCTGTATATGTCTGCGTAAAGTGATCCCCCCCCCCTACTGACAACAGTGCTAATGATATGTGTGATTTATAGATCTTTGTTTAATAAAAACACGACAGAAAGAGTCCCCAGGCTTTATACGCACAGATTTTGTCTCCTGTCTCCCGTTTACCTTTTCTCATCTCCTCTTCTTCCAATTCCCAAACAATAGACAAAGGTAAGCCAAAGAAAACAGGCCGTGTTTGAAAGCCTTGACTACAAACCCCAAGGGACACGTATTTATTTAATTTAACATAGTGCACCCTCCTTGTATTTTGGCATTTATTCTTTTCAGACAGCCGTTTCACTAACAGTGCCACTTTTGAGTACAGAGTTAGATTTTTCTTGCCCTCCTTACTGAAAAATACACCTTAGGAGGCGGTTCTGTCTTAGGCAGTCATCCATGGAGAGAGACCACAGGCTACAGGGAGATATTGTGTGTCCAACAGTATGGCCTTGTTGCCAGCACACCATCATGACTCATGTGGATGACTGACTGGGAAAGCCGCCTCTCTTTACACGTCCAATGAAATGTCCTGCTGTGCAGTCACCTGATTTTTTGTTGGCCTGTAAGGTCATGAGGCCAACTTTGTGGTTATAACTGGAATAAAAAGCCACACATGTGCGTCACTGTTTCAGTGAGAGTCATTTACACACAATGTGACAGGCGAGTCACAGGGTAATTTTTCACGTCAGTTTTCTCCCACACATAGACCGTAGACGTGTTTTTATAGAATTTTGTAGTTTTTAATCCGCCTGTTAGAACTACGGCATCTGCATTAGATTTACTAGCGCTCGTTATTGCCTGAATAAAAACTGGCCTTGTGGGGGTGATTATGCTAATAGGCACAATTGAGCTGTGTGTAGTTACTACAGTGAGTCTCTCTTACCCTAATTAACACAAATGTTTGCCCATTGCTGTTATTTTTGGCCTTTTGATAAGAAGAAAATGTGTCATGTGATTTAGTAAATGAGATTCAACTGAAAGAAAAATGCTTAAAAGTATATTTTTATCATTTTCCTGGTGATTTTTATTAGTAAGACCAAAATCTTTTTGGAGAGCACCAAAATTATTGCGTGCAAGAGAAATCTTGATTGTTGACAATACATCCGTCCACTTCAAGGTCACGGGAGAGTGGAGGGTTGTAGGGTCCTGTCACAAGGCTTATTATCGACAGTCCCCTCACTTCTTTTAAAGTTCAGGCGCTATAAACTCTTTTCACTTTTTCCAGTGAGTCTCTTCTCTTTCCTGTGTTGGACTACAGCTGAAACAGATCTGGATATCTGCTGCTAACTAGATGGAATTTCTAACATGAATCTGGAGGCGGTGAAAACCTGCTTCATGTTGCTCTACGCAGACCTCACAGAGGCTGCACAACAAAAGAAAAACCACCAGCTGCAGTCCAAAGTCATGAATGCAGCTACTCGGAGACCATTCCAGTGGTCAGCGAACCGTTTATTGATATACACTCAGGTGTTTAAACTTATCATTAAGGGTACAGGGGAGGTTTTCCAATGTTGTGTTCATGGCAGAAAGACTGTGAACAAATGGTGCAATGCAACAAAGGACTAATGCAAACTGGTTTCAGGGAGATGGGAAACATCGGGCTACAAGACACAGCCGAAACAAATCCAAGATGATGAGACAGGGGAAGCGAAACTAGAAAAGAGGTCCCAGTGACAGAAACTACCAGTATAAAATGGGAAGTCATAAAACAATTAAATACCTAACACGGAAAGGGAGACGGTGAACACAGGATGAAAAACTGAAGCTCAGCTAATTATCTTATTTAGCTTATTATATTAACTTCTTACATTTTTTTTTAAATTTAATATAATATAATTATTATATTCAAACTATATCTATTTATGAATCACAAAAGGAAACAGAACTGAGACAGGAAAGAATAAAATCCTGGAAAAGATAACAGGAGTTAGAAGCTCGAATACAAAACAAAATGACCAAAACAAAGGGCAAACTAAGAAGTAAATATACAGCAATAAACCTAACTAAAATCTAGGGTCAAAAACCCCAGTTGTTGCACAGTTATTTAGCTGTACTGACATCCAAATCTGTGCCATAAACACTCTGTGCTGGGATCAGCGGTGATGCACATATGTCCTCATCCTGTAGGTGTAATTAATCAGAATAGCTGGAGCTCATTTCTATTCTTTGTGTGTGAGGAGTCGTTGCAGTGTTTTTAATGGTCTACATTTGTCTTTTGTTGACAGGTACATATTTGCACAACTGGCCTAATTGTGACCCCGCCTCCTAGCAGTCCTGTTACTACAGCAACCGTCTTCACATTTCCCTCAGAGACGAGCTACACATCCATCCCTGTGGTAAGACTTTAAAAAAAAATTGCTCAAGACAGCATTTGTATGAATTTTAAAGTAAATGTTGATTGTTACTGGGGACTTAAGTGGTCTAATGATCATTGGTTCTCTTGTTGTTGGTTAATTTAGTAGAAAGACATCCACCCACCATAACCTCTTTTTACCCCTCAGCCTGTAAAAGGCTGATAGGGCATTGTTGTCAACCTGCCAGGCGGGCAACGTGGACACCCAAGTTTGTCAATATGACAACTAGAAAACGAAGCAACGTAGGAATTTGAAATTGATGCTATAAGTGCATCTACTAAAAATCTTGGACGACTTTGAATCTCAGTGACCCTGACCTCAAGGTGATAACTGGAGAAGGAAGTCACTCAGGATTTTCACATTCACAACTTAAGTGTATCTACTAAAAATTTCAGTGGCCGGTAGCCTTGATCTCAAGGTCAAAGTGTGAATGCACCGTCAGGCCTACCGGAGCTTAGATGGACTGTATTGCAGGGCTTGTAAAGAGTGGTAGAAGCCCAACATTTAGTACACTTCTTATGTCACTCCAGACTTTCAAAAACAGCATAACATCATCTGGCAATGGCATACATTATACCGGTTATTCTATTGAGATTGGATTAACTGATCCAGTAATCCCCTGAGGTCTAAGTTATCGTCTCTATCACCTGTAGGATTAAAATGTAGGTTTGCGGTTACCATCAATGAAGACTTAAACCTCAAAGCGTTAAAACGTGTTGCCGATGATTGGCCAGACATCCGTTTATGTCAGGGTCTTTTAGACAAAGTTTTGTTCATCTGTATTCTGTGCCGATAATGGTTTTTACAATTCTACACTTTGCAAACAACTTTTTAACAACACCTATATGTAGAGGGAAAAAGAATGAGTGCAGCTAAAAATGTCAAGAAGTCCCTGCAGCCCACGCAAAGCAGCACGTACACTTCCTGTCTGTCTGTGTGTATGCTCTGGCATGTGGAGTTTCTGAATGAGCAGGAATGTGTACACAAAAGGTTGCGCTCTCCGCTTCACTTGGGAACCCAACATGATGTTTTTGTACAGATGATTTCTCCAGCCTGCAGGCAACCTAATTATCTCAGCTCAAGCGTCGGCAGCGAACCGAAACGCACATCGACACTCACACATACACACAGCCCGTACGCACACCGCAGGGCTGTCTGAGTGCCACTCTCCTCCCCCAGTGTGTCATGGAAGCTATTACTCTGCTGTGCAGAACTGCCAGCATTCGGTTTGGGAAGACTCATCTCGCTCCTGGATAGGAGAGTCCTCTTCAGCATCATTCCAACACACTGGGACTTCATCTGGGTTTTTTTTTTTTTTTTTTTTAACAGTTTACGATTTTATAATGATGTGTTGTTTTCTCTTTTTTTTTGATTATTTACTGTGTTTCATTTCCAAAGTTAATTATAAACCCGGATTAACTGACTCCAAAACTACGACTCATGGCAAAGAGAAAACAAAAGGATTCATAACCAAAGTTTGAACACAAATTATAACCGGTTAATGCCAAGTTAAAAGGACATTTTGTCACCATTTTGGAATGTAGAAAGAATAAAAGGGTTTGGGAAGAGCTCAAAGCGATGTGAAGAGGAAAAAAATAAGATGAAGTTTCACTAGACCCAAAATTAAATCTGTTTGATCTTTATTCAGAAGAACAAATTTCCACTAAAAAGAATATTATGTATTGAAAGATAACAAGAACATCTGTTTGAAAAGCTTCAGGGGCCATTTTTGCTGTTGTAAAAGAATGTCATTTTCCATTTATTTTTTTAAAAGAGAAAAACAAAGCTGTTAAAGACAGATCCTTCTATTCAATTTTGCTTATGTGAAGTTGGGTTTTGTTGGTAGCAGGCTAAGCAGGGTAACACTTTTTGCTTCCTCCTGCTCTTGAGGGGTTCCCAAGCCACATAAAACATTCTAGATCTATCCTAGACCTCCTTCAAATTGAGCATGCCCAATAATCTCTACAGGAAAGCAGCCAGAAAGCATCTTGTTTAGATGCTCCAATGATACCACCAAAGAGATGGAGAACTTGGGTGAGCACTAAAAAGTTTCCTCCTGGACCTGGAAGGGAAGCCTGTTGTCAAGCATCTGGTAGCTGTGATCCATATGGCTCAACTGAGCATATCCTGAATAAATATGTGTTTGCTGTCCTTTGGTTTGCCCATCCATCGTAACAGATTTTAAGGTAGAGTGCAATGGAGGCTGGACAGCAGACAAAGGCAGACATCAGATAACAAGTTTATAATTTTCAAACATGAAAAATTAATCTTGTGAATTTTTGACTTCTTTCTAAAATTGTACTTCTGCTTTGTGTGGTGACAGAGGAAGTTGGTGACTTATATTTTAATCCTGTAATCCTAGAAGCACAAAAGACATACAAAGAAAATCCCCTAAAGGCCTCCAGTCAAAAGCTTGAGCCTCTTTTGACCTTAAAGACGTTCACCAAGGGAAAACAAGTGAGTCAAGATGAATCTACTCATGACTGGTTTGAGGGTTGCTCTCAAGTGTGCCAACAGACATGCTTTTCACTTCATATGTTCCCAATTAAATACTGCAATGGATTTAACATCAAGCTATGCGGTGTCCTAGCAACAAACAAACAAGCAGAAAAGGAGATCCTCCGTTGCAATGGGACGTCGGGGACGAGACGACGGAGGCTGCCAAACCACTCTCCCTGGTGTTGACAGCTGGAGGGAATAACCCAAATGACAGATGATCTCTCATTCTTCTTCTTCCTTTGTTTCTCATAAACAAACTGGTTTCTGTGCTTATGCAACGTGCAGTCTGTTTGGTTTTTTTTCTTCTTCCTGTGGTCCATTCTGCTTTTTTTCCTGATCTTTCTGATTCAAACTGAGAGGAAATAAGTGACATAGTGAAAAATAATGTGATTTTTTTTTTTTCCTTTCCTCTATAGGATGCTCTCCCACCACCCCCACCGCCTCCCCCCCAGTCCTCCGTCGGTGGAGCTGCATATTCGCTGGCTGCCGGACAGAGACCCTCCCCCAGCATAAGCGACCAAAGTGGGAGACAAAGACCCACAGTGTGAGTAATAAAAACAGTCCCACATGAAAATATGCAGTCTTCTGAAATGTGCAGTGGAATGTCACAAGCGGTTTGTGCACTGATGGCCCAAAGCCTTAATGCACATGCTCGGATCAGAGGGAGGAAATCCTCATCTGTCTCTCACACAGCCCCCTCTTTCTCCCTCCCTCCCCCTCATCTGTCAGTTGAGAGTCTGCAGAGTGTGAGCTTCTGCTCAGGTGAAGGGGTCAAAGTCTGGGAGTGACAGTCTCCTGGGTCCCATTGGTCCATCCACTTGGTGACCCCTCACTTTTGACCCTTTCACCTTTTACCCTCATTACTCCCTGAAGACAAACCACCACCTGATAAGAATTAGATCCACTCATGCCTGTTTTCCTGCCATTGCATGCATGTCAGACTCATCCATTTATGTTCCCTCGCAGACAACACTGAAATCAGACTGAAAACATCCCAGCTGAGGCCTGTTTTTTTTTGGCAGCGGCAGAGACATGACCCACAAATTGTTTTGTCCTCCAGTGCAGATTTTCTCTGGGTCAGAGGGCACTGTCTTTGCTGGAGGCTCCCAGAGGAGCTGATGACAGATGTACTGGATGATGGGATGAACGCAAAGCAAATGGCATGCTTTTATTCCAGAGGGGAGAAAGTCCGCCATGAAAGCCATCTATGTGTCTGGTAAATGTCTCATCTTTGTTTGTTTTTCATGCAGCTATGTGGCAATGTTTCCCTACACTCCTCGAAAGGAGGATGAACTGGAGCTGAGGAAAGGAGAGATGTTTCTGGTGCTGGAACGCTGTCAGGATGGCTGGTTCAAGGGCACGTCCATGCACACGGGCAAGATTGGAGTGTTTCCTGGGAACTACATGAGCCCCGTCAGCAGGTCAGGTTATTCTTATCAGCGTACTGTATACACACACAAACAGGTGCACTCGCTTTCACATCCTTTTGTTTATGATGCAAAGCTATAGCATAAAAATTCCTCCAGTTTGCTGATAGTGTAAAGTATGCTGTGTTTTATTGATAAAGCCACACCTGATGTTTATTCTGCACAAATGCTTTTTGCTGAGTTATTGAACCAGCTTAGCAAAGAATAACTCCCATAAAAAATACATTTTGCTGCATAAATTCCTCATGAGAGTTTTTTGTTTTCCTGCATTCAGCTTTCAGTCTGACAAAATTGTAGACCTCATTTAAGGTTTTAGCAAGTTTTTGGTTTATGGTCAATTTAAACCATAACCGTGACTCTTATTAGTCACAGTTTAAGACCAGAAATCTTTACCTTCTTATGGCTAATGTAATTTACTAAATGCTACTTCAGTTCCAAACAACCACAGAGAGGCACACAGACTTAAAACTTTCCAGATTCTTTCAGGGTCAATAAAATGATTGGTACAGCTGTTCCTCCAGGTGCTAAAATCAAAAGTGTTGTCCAGGCATCATCGACAGAAAAGTGTTTATGAGGTGGATCGGGTAGTGGTAAGCTACTTAAATCTGGAAATGATCCTTCTAAAAACAGAGCTATGGTGCTGTGCATTTTTATTTGTCCATTTATAATCTTCCGCTTATCTGAAGTCAGGTCACAGTGACTGCTGGCGAAGCCGGGTATTCCAGACCTCGCTTTTCCCAGCAATGTTTTCCAATTCCTCCTAGGGGATCTCGAGGTGTTCTCAAGCCAGCCAGGAGAGCTGTGTAATCCCCAGTGAGTTCTGGGTCTATCGGTTGGGTACAGCTCGTAAACCTCCTAAGGGAAACATCCAGGTGGCATCCTTGTAAGGATGAGCGGTCTCCTTTTTGACACAAAGGAGCAGCATCTCCACTCTGAGCTCTTCACCTTGTGTCTAAGGCTTAGCCCAGCCACCCAGTGGGTTAGCTAATTATGTTAGCTTGTACCCGCAGTCTTGTTATTTTCAGACACTGCCCTCACCATCACTTTTAAAGATCCTGAAATATTTATACTTTCTTATTTGGGGCAACAACTGTCCTCCAAACCAGAGAGAACAATCTGCTCTACTGGAATATTTGGTTATCATAAAGTCAGGATCTTATATTTGATGTACTGAAATCTTAGTTGTCCAGGCTGTGATTAATCTTTTCTGAAACTCTAATATATTGGTGTTCTGGATGCTAGTGCACACACTAGAGCTGCCGGGCACACTTCACACTAAAGATGCATCTCATCATATAAAGCTGCACTGTGTCTTACACCTTTTTACTTCCTCTCTCCCTCTGCAGGACAGCGTCTGGGAGCTCTCAGCCCAAAGTGCCCTTGAGTCTGTGCACTCAGGCAGGCAGAGGTGTCACCATCGTCAGCCCTTCTTCTGCTCCCCTTGGAGCCATTGTTTCAGGGCCTGATTTTAACAAACCGCTGACAGTATGCCCCGCCGTTGCACCTGCCAACTCCCAGCCTGCAGCGGTGGTCACCACAGCTCAAACAGCCACAGGCCAACAGCCAAAAGTCTCACTGCACGTCACCTCCCAGATGACCGTGAATCAGGCTCGCAACGCGGTCAGGACAGGTAAACTCACTGGCTTAAAATGGATTTTGTCCTTTTGTATGAAGACAAATTTAAACCTTTAATTTTCATATATTGAATTTACAGCTGCATGTCACAGTCAGGACAGGCCCACAGCAGCAGTGACACCAATACAGTCTGCAACACCCGTGACGTATCTCCCACACCTCGCAGTGTGCTCGCAGCCCGGGTCAAGCCCTGCACAAGGCTGCACTCGAGTAGGGGTGGCAATGGGCTGCGCAGCTGCCTCCTTGACCCCACCCAATGTCAGCGCTGCATCTTTGGATAGTGACGCTTTGAGACCTGTACCTGTCCTCGCTGTGCCTGTCAACCCTGGGAGCAACTCCGCTCTCAATCCCACATCTAACAATGCAGCTCCTGCCTGCAGACTGGATAAAGACATCAAGGTTGGATTTGTTTTTAGACACTCTGGAAGAATTTAAATGGTCTCCAATTGTCTGTTGCTGTTTGTGTTTTTAATAGATACCTGTTTTGTTTTTTTCCATCATAGTAATGAATGTCTTCATTTGTAGCAGATGATTGAAATGCCCTGGGAGACTTAATTTTTTATTTAAATGTTAATCATGCAGGGACGATTCACCAGTAGGAACAACAAGGAGGGCTGTTTTTTATATATATATATATATATATATATATATATATATATATATATATATATATATATATATATATATATATATATATATATATATATATATATATATATATATATATATATATATATATATATATATATATATATATATTTTTTTTTTTTTTTTTTTTTTTATGTCTGCTTAACAAATAGATGCCATGTTTTTACACATCTACCTTGCCTGCAAAAATAAAAAATTGGAATTTGTCCCACCACAGTTTTTCGTTTGCGTAGGGAGAAACGAACAGGTCCAGACATTAGATTATGTCTGTCTGCGCGTCTGAAAATTACTTCTCATCGCCTCAGGGGTAAAAAAAAAAAAATGCTTGTCTTCATTTTGCAGAGAGAAAAGAAAAGTCTTCTGAAGCTGTTGTCCTCCAATAAGAAGAAGTCTCGCCCTTCGCCCCCCTCCTCTCCTACCCTTGAGGCTGAGCAGGCCGCTGCTGCTGGAGAGCTGCTACATGGCGCTGTGGGCCTTGACACCTCCCCTCCCTCTGGCCCAGCGAGCTGCCTGGACTCTGAACCTGCTGCTGCTTCTGCCTCGTCATCCTCCTCCTCCTCAGTCCCAGAGTCCTCCCATCGGAAGAGCAGTCCCCTTGATGGATGTGTTCCTATCGCTCCTCCTCCCCGCCAGCCCTGCTCCTCTCTTTTATCTCAACAGCATGACGCACGTCCCATCATATGTGAGAGGTAAATGCGCTGTTTATTTGGACTGTTTCAGATTATTGTTTATCTGTACAACTAGATCAATCAATAGCCAGATTCATGAAGGCCTGTTTAGACTAGAACTTTGTGTCCATGTTATGGTGTTCCTAATTCAGTTCAGTTTGAGTGGGATATATACACTCAAATTTTTCCATGTGTGCATGTTGTTTGTTGTTTTTAAATCTGTTTCCAGGACACACTCATTGCCATTGTTGCAGTGTGTATCATTCACCATCTGCCTGGCTATTCTCTTTCAGGTACAGGGTGGTTGTATCATATCCTCCCCAGAGCGAAGCAGAGCTGGAACTTAAGGAGGGCGACATTGTGTTTGTTCACAGGAAGAGGGAAGATGGCTGGTTCAAAGGCACGCTGCAGAGGAATGGCAGGACGGGACTGTTCCCTGGCAGCTTTGTAGACATCATTTAATACACGCACGTATACACACAAACACACAGTGATCCATCTGACTGCTGCTAGCCTCGTTAAGGTGTCACTGCTCCCAAGGTTGCTTGGACAGGTCAACCACGATGACACTTCAAGTCTTGAAATAGACCACTCGAGAGCGCTGCAGAGAAAAATCAATGAAAGCACATTGGACAGAGTTAGAGGAGAGCACACACTATTCATGAACTTTTCTTTACTTTTTTTTTGTTGGTTATTTATATCTTTGTAACAATTCAACTGTTAAATGTGTGCCTTGTACTGTTCCTCACTTTATTGTACATAAGGACACAAATATGATTAGTCCTAAAACATCCAATATGAACTGTTTATCCGTATGTTACACATTTTAACTTATTTCATAGATCAACCTTTTTGTAGTGCCACATGTTAAGGGGTTAAGTAAAGCACACGCCTTATTTTAATACATCAGATTTGCTTTTCTCTATATGACTGCTGTTCAGACTGTCAGAAGGCAGTTGTACTAGGTGGAACAGATCAGAACAAATTGTGCTGCAGAGTAGAAAATAAGATACTTCTCCTCCTCCGAAGGCATTATTGAATCCGGGGGATCCTAACAGAGATCTGCTGTATTGCACATTTGAGTACTCCGCTTTGACAAATTATTTCTGTGTGCCATTCACAGGCATCTAGTTTTTTCTCGCAGTGTGGTTGCAGTGTAAAGGGCTGATACTGCATTGATCAAACATTTGCATGTGATTAGCAAAGCCATCCGCAGGAGACAAAGTGCTGCGGGACTGTTTGGCTCTGCCGTTTTTAATATGCGAAAAACACACTCCAAAATGGACTCAAATGATGCTTACTTTGTACCTTCTTTATATTTACTGACCAGAGTAGCTGCTCTCCTAACCTCCCTCGGCAGTAGCCAAACCTGGACAGAGCGCTCCATCACGGGAGCGACATAACATTTCAGTAACAGTGCACGGCCGATTCCTTTCAGTGTGTATTTATTTTATGTTAGCTACACATTTCAGAGACGCTGACACCTGCTGCTCGTAGAGAGAGTGTCATATAACTAATCGGACACAGTCGCCCCTCAACGGGCTCCGTTTGTGAACACGAACTCATTCCTAATGTGACTTGTGGCAATAAGAAACACTGCTAGCTAAAGCACAGAATGTTTGCCTAAAGTAGCATGTTGTATCACTCCACAGGAAGAGGTGCATTCAATCTGTTGAATCCAATCACAAGTTTTTATTGAAATCAATCACATTGAGCCCTTGATTTTTTTCCCCCCCTGTTTTTCATGGTTAAGCGATTCAAAGTTTGTTTCTTGTTTTTCTGTTAATTGTTGTACTGACTTGAATTACTATAAGATTTCTTAGTGATTGGAGGGGATTTGGCTGTAGGTTCGGTGCTTGTTGAACTGAAAATGAATTAGCAATTTTAGAATACTTTTAAAAAAAATGAAAGTGTAATCTTCATAAAAGATCATTCTTCTTTGCCTTGAAGTTGACCAGTTATGCTCATTTTTAATTTTGGACTCGAGTATTAGCTTTGCACAACTCACAGTTGGAAATAATCCTTCTTTATCTTATACTGGGCATTGGTGCAGCCTCTAAGTTCTTCCTCTGAAACAAGCAGTTTAGTTCCTCTACTTTTAAACCAGCTTTTATCTGATTGGCTGCACCTAACAAACAAAAGGCTTTTGATGATAGAGGAGCCAAAATTGTTCAGGAGGCATGCGGTTTTTCACTCTAAGAAGGTCCTGGGTTCAAATCCAGCAGTGAGTTGGGGCATTTCTGTGCAGTTTGTATGTTCTATGTGGTTTCTCTCCAGGTGTTCCAGCTTCATCCACAGTCCTTAGACTTCCATTTTTAGCTGAACTAGTGTGAATGTGAGCATGAATGGATGTCTGTCAATCTGTGTTAAACCTGTAATAGACTGTACCCCACATCTTGCCTATTGACAGCAGGAATTGGATAGGTAGAAGGAAGTGGACAGATGGTTTCTCTATTATTATGTTAACAGTTTTAATCTGGTTATCTTTTAGTTATTAACTTAAAGAAATTTAAACAAAATGTGTTTTTATTGGGGATTTTCCTGAATTTTATATATTGTTCACATAATTTGGGAAGCATGGTGTTACAGTAGGAACTTCCGGTCCATCCGGCCGGTGTCCTCTGTGAGACGGCATCATTAGACGACAATGGAATCAAGAAGAGGAGAGGCGAGTGCAATGGAAAGCCAAAGAGCCGATCCAGCTGGCACCTCTGTCATACATCACTTTTGACAGAAACCTTTAGATTGATCGTGTCAACTTAAAAAAAACAAAACAAAACCCCAAACTCACTTCCAGTTTAGAGGACTAAACGTACAACAGTGTAAAAAAGATAACTGTGTTTGCTTGATTTAAAACACAATACATGAAGTAAACCTGCTAGTGAAATATGTGCACCTTTAGTTGTTTGATCCTGATCAATCAGATTTAAATTTAAATCCAATTCACTGCCCACCCTGCGGTGGGTCGCTCTGCTTATAGAGCTACATTGAGTCTACAGCTTAGCAGTTTGTGCTTAGATTGGATCACTTTTAAAGTCTTCTACCTGGTTTCAAGTCAGTATGATTAGTGTAGACACACTGGGCTCAGGTATAAATGCAAACAATGACAGGACCAATAAATAAAGCTTGAAGGATAGCTTTATTCAGAAGGACAGGACGCTGACATTTTACAGAGCCAGAAGTAGAAAAATCTGTCTGAAACCAGGAGTTTACTGCACTCTGATGCTCGAGCTTAATTGGTGACCTCATTATGTCAAACTTTGGCCATTTATAATAAAGCATCCACCTTTGTAGCAAAAGCTGTATCACAGAAAAGAAGGAAAAGCATGGTAGGTTCACTTTAAAAAGCCCTCTGAAGAATCAATGAAACCCTTTAGAGTAAACGCATTACTGTGAACCCACCCCCCACCTCCTCGCCTAAGGGAACCTCACATCAGTTAATGTAATGTGACTTATTCATCAGATTTTTTCAGGAAGTCGTTTGAGGTCCGTGGGGTGTTTAAACATGTTGAGGCAATCACTGAATCGTGCCAAATTTGGCTTTGAGAAGGAGTTTAACGACTGATTTAGACCCCGAGTTTCAAGCGTCTGTGATAATTATTTTTTAAGTCTTTTGTTGTTAATTGAGGGGACCACTGTGTAACTGACTGCTGGAAATATGTTGTCATTTGCTTGAAATTTGGAGCGAGGGCGGAAAGCGATGGTACAAATCACTGTTAGGGCTTCTTTTTATATAGAATTAATCTGATGTTTTCTTGTCGTCTTGGCCGTCACCACACCAACCTCAGGCGCTCTGCTCAAACTCTCCCTCATCGAGTGTCTTTTCATTTCACTGGGAAGCCTTTAATATACAGACATACTCCTACACAGAGGCACACAGTTATACTGGCGTACACACTACCGCACCGTTTCAAATCATACTGACGTCTCGTACATGTTTTTCATGCATAGGCTGCACAGTTTACAACTCAGAATATGAAGCATATTGAATGAAGACTAGTAATTATTTCTTAAAATAATTACTAGTCTTCATTCATCCAAACACACGGCAACATAAGTTTGCTCAATCCAGTTTAACAGATTTCTTATATGCCAAGGTGACTTACTTGATTTTTTTTGTTTTTTTAAGTCTGTCGATCATCTGTTATGTCTGAAAATGATGAAACTGAAATTGACGTGTTTGGCACAAATCTGTTATGTGAAAAACATTCTGAAGTATTTGAGGGAATCGCACTTTTTTTTTTTTTTTTTTTTGTAAAAATCTCTAAAACAATAAAAGCTAATGGTTTCCATATTTTTCTGAGGCTTGGTCATCATTTTAGTGAGGGCACTCTGGTGTTTTCTCCAGTGACTGTGTGTCACGTCACAGCAGATGTATCTGACCTGGTTAGTAATCAGAAATATGAAAAAGTAAAGTGCTGTTATTTATTATTATTTATTACCTTAAAATGTACGGGCTCTCCATTTATCTGAAAGTACAGCAGTGTGCAAAAGTCTTGAGCCACCCCTCACTTCTTTATATTTTGCTAGGAAAATGTGAAATGTATCCAGTGATTTATTGAAATGTAAAAAAAAACCACTTGGAAATATATAAGGCAAAAACAGAGTTTTTAGTAATGAGCTTGAAGGTCAATATTTGGTGTGACCACCTTCATTCTTCACAGCCTGAACAATTTTAAGCTTTCCTATAGTTTCTTTAAGTAGTCGTCGGGTAGGATTCTTGTAGGACATTCAAAGCTCTTCTTTGGATGTTGGCTGCCTTTTGTTCTGTTCTATATCTACATGATCCCACACTGTTTCACTAATGTCGAGGACTGGGCTCTGGGGAGGCCAGTCTGACTGACGTGTGTGGTATTTTCAGGTATTTTACTGCATTAGCATCGTTGGGATCGTTGTCATCCTGAAAAATGAAGCTTTTACCAATCAGACACTTTCCAGATTGCATTATAAAGTGGTTCAAAATCAAGTGGTATTTTTCTGATTTTGCAATTCCTTTAATTTCGACCCACAGCACCAAGATCACTGGCTGATATAGTTACATACAGTTCCAAACCAGCGCAGAACCTCCACAGTTTTCACTTTTCAAAATTTGAATTCTTCACTTCATGAGACCTGTTGGCACTGATTTTCAGGCTGGTTCTTGTGTAATTTGACTTCCTCTGCATTTTCCTTAAGAATGACATCTTGGCCTTTCCATTGAGACCATTCCTGGTGAGGCTGAAGGACCAGATCCATCTCTCCAGCTTTTGCTGGATTTGGTTTTACTATTTCTTAAGGACATCACTTTAAGATATTAATCATCTGATGTAGATATTTTCTTTAGGCCTGCTATTACTACTTTTTGTCCTAAATATTTATTTTTTATGGCTGAATGAGTCATAGGTCAGTGTTAAGTGGCTTAACAAACGAAAACTCTTCTGAATACTGTCCGGTAGAAGGACTCGACTAAAAAGAAGCAGAAAAAGGAGCCAATGTCCAAAAACAAAAAAACTTTGCCAGATCTTCAGAAAGCCTGCAGAACTTAAGTGTGACTTCTTGGAAGCAAAACATAAAGAAATAAGTGGTGACAGAAGACGTCTCCACAGTACTGTAAACACACACTGATTATTGCCAGGAAGAGAGATCTTTGTCCATCAACTGTATAAAAAAGATGGCCACCTTGACATAAACTGGCATTTCAAAGCCACAGTGTTAGCATTCTGGCTGCCATAGTGTTACCTTTAGGAGCCACATGTGTCTATATTTGGACAAGTAGTGAGAGTACAGACCCAGGTGCCTCCTAATTAAAGACTAGAATTTGACTCACCTCAAGGTGGAGAACTTCTCAGGCAAGCTGCATCACACAGCAAACCACAGTGGAGAGGCCCAATTCAGTGACTGAAGTTAGCAGAGGTGAAGTCTAACAGATAGCTATTGAGTACAGCAGCTTCAAATAAAACTGAAAAGTGTAACTTATTGAAAATAAAAACTGAGCCTCTTTTAGCCCAGGCCTGTCACATTGTCATGAGAACTTCTACACTTCCCTTTCTGTCACTCTTCACCATAGACGGTATAAAACATGAATATAGTCACAGTGAAGCCACCTGCTGGTTTGTGAAGTCCTATTTTGAAGCCTAGAGATGAAACCAGGTGTGATGAGTGAGGGTCCGTCTGACTGTCAAACATAGGGTACATGTTCTTTAGCTAACGTCTGGTGAAAGCTGTTAGCCGATGACCTTTCTGACTTTTAAAATAACTAACATTTACAAAATTAACATATTTTATTCATTATAAGCCAAAATGCCTGACTAAGTCCATAAACCTCTCATTAAGATAATTACTGATGTCAGCACCTTAACTTTTTACAACTACAGATAATGCCCCCTGGTGGCCTTTATAGAGAATGGCAGTTTTAAGGCCAAAAACTGCTTTTTATCCAGTAGCTTTGTATTTCAGTTCAGAAGCTGACACTCTAGAGTAATCATATTCAGAAATATTTACCAGGATTATTTATTGAGTATTAAAGCATCTTTCATTTGTTCCACTTTATATTAGAAGTGGCTTATCTGATTAATTGAAACCAAAGTGTTTCAGAAACAGTGGCGTATTTCTTGGTGATCAAAGGCTCTTTTTTTCAGCCGTGTCTCAGACTGAACTAACGCTCTGAAAGCCTGGTGGTGTGGTGGTGGAGGAGGAGGGCAAGGAGGAGTCATGAAATAAAGAAAAGAACAGTAACAAGTGCAATACAAACTAAGCTGCATAACAACGACAGCAAAGAGCTGGGTGCTTCAAATTAAATCTATTTGGGTGCTCATTATAGTATCTGCTAATAAACGGTTGTTACTGCCAAGCAGTGTCTCCCATGACTTACAGCAGAGTAAAGAGAGGTGAGCCTTCCCAGAGTGTTCAGCTGGGAAATGTTGACAGGAACTGACAAGCACCCAGAGAGGTCATTGTGTTGCACACAGCTCCCTGCAGAGGATGGGTTTCCATGGAAATAAGTTACTCCAATATATAAGTATGAGACTATAGTGAGGAGGAATAAGGGGGGAAAAGTGTTTTGTAAGGAACATTTACACTTTAATCATTGTTTGTAATTCTAGGTTGTGTTATATCATCTGTCCACTTGGGTTGTTGTGCTTTAGTAGATTATGCACATGTGCTAAATCTGTTGCAGGAATATTTCAGGTTGACAGGACTGAGTTACAGGTTGGGTAGGGACTGTGTGTAAATATAGGCAAAGCTATGTATGCACAGCCCAGGTAAAATATTCAGAGTTAGGAGTGCTGTGTAGAGTTAAAGAATTAAGGCCCCAAGGTCAACAATTCTTGATAACGTTTAAGCACAAGGCGTGTGAGCTGATTCAATTGACTGCAGCAAAAGGAATCAAGTCCTCCTTGAACTTTTTAACAGTGCCCGAGGAAACGGGCAGGAGTTATGTGCTTGGCTTCTTGGAATAGATTTTCTGTGCAATTATACCAGAAAAGTAAACGTGTGTTTTTGTAGGGCATGAAGAAAATGTGACAGCATTTAAAAATAACCCAATGATCAGGCAAAATAGTTCCAGGAACTAAATAAATAAAGTGTTTTCTTTCTCTGAAAAGAAATTCAGTCCAGTGTCTCTCTGATGCACAAGCACACCTAATGAACTCTCGGTTGACAGGCTTAGAGTCACCACATTTAGAGAAATCAAACTGTTTGTAGTGTTTGCATTTTGTTCCTTTTATACTGTGTATGATTCACAGCGCTCAGGGCTACATATCCACTCTGGCACAGGTGATGAATGTGATTTTGCTTCAGCAAATCAATCTGGCAGAATAAGTCTCAGACTGATGAACTGTCCAGGTGTGGGCCAAGGCCACCCAACCGGTCTCAACATGATTCATTTTTTTTCCTTTTTTCTTTTTTTTGTGTGCACTGATGACAGATTTGCTTTTCTTCATGAGATATATTTCCACAAGGGAACAATGTGGAAAAATGAATGGCTGCAAATAGAAATCACAGTGTTATTTCACTGGCAGTAAGATAAAGATGAGGTATGCTGTATTTATTTGAAAAACGTTGAAGTTCCTGTGCTACATCAGTTAAAACAATAAATATAATTTCTAACAAAAAAGCCCATTTTAAAAAAAGTAGCTAGGATGTAACAAAATAAAACAGCTTACTGAGATAACAAGCACTCTAACAGCTAAATCAAGGGAAGTAAATAAGCTAGATAAATAAAAATATTTAAAAAAAAATATAATAAAACTATGTCAGAAGCTTTTGAATATATTACAATAAAGTGATTCTTTAAAGTAAAATAGATCAACAAAAACGAATAAAACGGTCAGACTAAATATAGCAAAACAAGCACAGCAAATGTCAGATGGCAAAGTGGGTCAGTGTACACACGGTGTAACGTACAGTGGACAGTGTAGGGTGGAACTACAGTGGCTGGGTAAAGGTAAAAAAAATCACCAATCAATCAAAGCAGTGCTGGTTCAGTTCAGCCAATCCAGCGTTACCACAGCGCCCTCTACCGACCAACAACGACCAGCACAATAACAACAAAAAACATGGCGGCGCCCATGACTACCCGCTCCTCTGGTATTCTTTATTTGTTCAGTAAATAACATTTGTTACATTTGTAACAGTGTTTCTCAAACGGGGTGTTAGACTCAGAAAAACGAGGTAAGTATCATATCGCTGCATAAACGTAACTGTACGATGACATTTAAAGCTAAATACGGCTACTATTTACCGGACAGCGACTGTGACTCTTAGCCTCACTGAAGTGACCCGGTGTCCTACTTTGTGTTGTGCTGCAGAGCATTTTGTCCCACATGTTAAGGCAGGGTGTCATGTTTTATAATCTTGGCTGTGTTTACTTGCCTAGACCCATACAGACAAACAACCAACCTTACCGTCACGTATTCATCCCAGCACGCGCGCTTCCGTGCACTTAAATAGATATAAACTCTGTGCCAAAATAATGGGGGAAAGATTAAAGGAAAATATATACTATACTATAAAATGAGTTTTTAAAACAAATCGCACATTCAAACAACCCGATGATGGCCGAAGAAGACTGCTCCAAATTTTAGGAGCTAAAAAAATTGGTTTTAAAGTATAATCGCGTAGCCTCAGTGACAAGGTCTCTAAAGGTAGCCCTTTATAAATTAGCCGGTACCTGTTTATCTACAACTTAAGAAGAACAAGTGTGATATGTGAGCACCGGCCATCCCTCCTCTGCACATGTCCAAACCCTACCACCTTTGCCTCTCTCCCTTATTAACAGTGATGGTTAATCAATCTGTCCGTAGTATAGATAGAGCTGTTAAAGCCTGTTTTTCTGTTTGCTATCGCAGTGTTTCTTCAGCATCTAAAATACATTCAGACTGATGTGTGTTGACTCAAAAGACAAAAATCCCAGTAATCCCAGTGTTTCAGTCCTAAACCAAAAGAAAAATTTGTTAAAGCAAACAGGGTGTTATTATTACACATATAAGTTGTCATATAAATACATTATGCTTATATACTAGGGTGACCAGATCTCAACAAAAGATTGTTTATATGTAAGACACATGGGACACATCATATTTGTATTTGTGTAACACTGAATAATAACTGACAAAAAATAACAATTTTTCTAATTTACTGTCACTTCATTTGTGGTAGTGTCCATCTGACACTGACTTTCCCCATACAGAGTTTAACCTGCACTTGACTATAATAAAAGCGTTCCCTACTTTCTTCAGCCAGACTTTAGAAAAAAGTGCCTGCAGAGCCGATTGAAATATGGAACAAGGGATAAAAATGCTGTGTGTTTATGCTGTGTAGCTTCCATTCAATAATCAGACTACACCATCGACTTATGAAGATCATAAAGGGAAGCAGGCATGTCTCTCCTGTGTTTCATCTGAGATAGTCCGGATGCTGTTCTGTAGCTGTAATTGAGCTGTTGCCTCTCCTGCAGGTCATCATGTCCAGACTGGCAGTAGTGTGTGGGGGTTCCAGAGGCATTGGGAAAGCAGTGTCCTGCCTGCTGGCAGAAAGAGGCTGCAGGGTAGCCGTCGTCTCCAGGAACAAAGACGTCGCCCAGGCAACTGTGGCATCTCTGCATGGAGGTATAATGCTGTGCTGTGTGTAATACAGTGCTTAACAAAATTATTAGATCACCGGATATAAAAATAAAGCACAAGTATTTTAGAAGTCTGCGAAAAACAAATTAAATTACTGAACTCACTGAACTGAATTGTTGTTTTAATACCCAAATTATAACCAGCACACTGGACTTCTCTCAGAACTAAATTAATCAAGCAGAACATTCAACCACTGCTAGTAAAATAGCAATTTTTTTTAGGATTAAAAATATTATTTTTATTAACAAGCTTGCACAAACTGGTGCATTAACCATTACAGAAACATAAAAAATTATTTTGGTAATTACCAATAGTGTTGATTTAAGGTAGCTGTGGCGTAAACCTTACCCTGGATTTTGGACTAATAAATGAGTTAATGAGTAAAGTGTACAGACATGTGCCAGAGCTATTAGAGCTTTTCATTAGCGTGCTTTTTTCTGCACAACGGCCCTCCTCTAAAGGAAAATTACCAATTTTTATTTTCAAAAGTATGGCTTAATTTACTCAAGCTTAAAATGCAGATTTGTTATGAAATTGGCAAAAACAACAGAGAACAACAGCATATGTTGTCTTCATTCTTACTTACAACACCGAAAAGCCAAATTTTGAGAAGGAAAAAAAAGAATGAATTTCACAGTTAGTTTAAGTTTTTGTAATTTTTGTAATGTGGGGAGTATTTATAATTGAGATGTTTTAAGAAGTTTCATTTACCCACTAGATAAGCAGAAGAAAATGGAGTCACAGATACAGTTCAGATCAAACAGAGTAAATAAAAATATGCATCAAAACCTCCTTGTGTAGATTTATTCAAAATTACAAATAATAAAATTAAAGACTTCTCTGTATCATTTTGATTTAGTCTTTGCAAGTACACATTATAAATAAACAAGCATGTAGCTCCTTCTTTCTTTATAAATATGGGTGGGATATTTATTTTAAATAGTCTAGCTCTACACTGCCATCAACTGTAAGTAAAAGATGTACGTGACATTGGTATGATATCTCACACTGAGGGTTTTTTGGCTTTGAAACTAGATGTGACTAAACAGAGAGACTCTGTGCACTCTAGTAACTTGTCAGTCAGTCACATGTTAAATATCATAAACCAGGGGTGTCAAACTCAAATACACAGTGGGCCAAAATTCAAAACTAGAACAAAGTCGCGGGCTAACGTTAATATTTATTGAAATATATTTATTCCTCCAGATATATATAAGAATGAATCTTTTCTTATGGACTCAAACACGTTTTGCTGAAAAACTGAATATGGAACAAGCAAAGCTTAATACTAAACAATATATATTAGCTGTATAATACCAGTAGGCCAGCTCTAATAGTAATTTGGTATGGCTTCGCGGGCCAAATGTAATTAGGCTGCGGGCCAAATTTGGCCCGCGGGCCAGAGTTTGACACCTATGTCATAAACCATTAACCTTTGTATAATCCTTTGTGACTATAACGTCGAACATATTTTACAAAGACAACACTGTTTTGTATTTGGCAAGGCTTGAAATGAGAGCTTGAGAACATAAACTCATCAGTAAATAGTTTACTGAGGTCATAAACCAAGTTAGAAGATATGGTAGTTTTCTCACGGCAACTATACAGTCAGACTTTCAACCAGAGGAGTCGCCCCCTGCTGGCCATTAGAAAGACTGCAGGTTTAAAGCATTTAGAAGCTACGCCCATTTTTAATTAAATACAAGGTTCAGTGTAGACTTAGAGGACCTTTATAAACATACTGCAGTGATGCCGACAGTAGATCTGATGTGTGTCTTCTCTAGATGAGCACATTGCTTTTAGCTGTGACATCTCTAAAGAACAGGAGGTGCAGAAAACATTTGAAATGATCCAGAAGACCTGTGGAAACATCTCCTATCTCGTGAACGCAGCTGGTATCAACAGGTGAGCAAGCACTGAAGTTGACACCTCTACTGATTCTCAGCTGCATTTGCAGACATATTTAGACGCATGTAAATGCTGAACCCCTGCAAGTTGCTGTTGTCTGTTTGCACAGAGATGGTCTGCTACTGAGGACCAAACCAGAGGACATGGTGGCTCTGCTTCACACCAACCTGCTGGGCTCCATGTTGACCTGCAGGGCAGCGCTGCGCAGCATGCTGCACAGCCAAGGAGCAGCTATTGTTAATATAGGTACTTGATGATTCACATTAGTGGTGTGTCTTCAATTTAACCACTAGATGGCTGTGTTACTACTTTTATAGATTCAAGTCAGTGTACCCTTTAAGGAGGATATTATTTTGTACGGTGGCCCTGAGAGGCCAAACGGATTGCAACTTAAGAAAACACCAGCAATAAGAAAAACGCTGCAAAAGCACACAAAACACAATGGAAATAGGAAAAAGCAAAACAGAAATAGGAAAAAGACAACAGAAATAGGAAAAAACTGATTTCCAAAAGCACAAGGGAATTGTTTCTGGGGAGACAATAACCCAATGTTGCAGGGACCAAAATATGCTAAGAATTGCGCTGGGAGACACTTAAAAGAAGTGGAGGATCTATCGGTTTTGTGAGGAAAGAAAAGATGAGAGGTAAGTGTGTTAGCCTAACTATTCGCCTAAAAATCCATCATCAGTATTATATGAATCATGATAAAACACACCAAGCATGTTTTGGGTTCGTGCAACTTGTCCGTTGGGTTATTGTCTCCCCAGAAACACTTCCCTTGTGCTTTTGGAAATCAGTTTTTTCCTATTTCTGTTGTCGTTTCTCCTATTGCCATTGTGTTTTGTGTGCTTTTGCAGCGTTTTTCTTATTGCTGGTGTTTAGTTAATGGTAGATGATATTAGTCTCAGTATTGGGGAAAGTGTAGTAAACGGTGCAGGCTTGGGGAAAAAAAGCTGTGAGGTGAAAGAACAGATGATTCTCTGCTAAACAGATGTGTGGAGTTATAAACATTACTGCATGAGGAAGAGATTACCTAAATCAGTCTGTTAGTGGAAGTTCTCTGCTGCCTGTTCAGTAAGTGGTGCAGAGGGTGGTCGGGATTATCCACAATGGATAAAAGTTTGTTGAGGGACTTCCTCTCAGAGTCAGCCTTCCTGGTCAGTTTATTGGTCTCTGATGTTGCAGACTAAAGGAAAATATACACTGCACTCGTCACAGGGACAACTGAAATTAAAAGTAACTTGAATATACCTAAGTAACGGCTCAAGCTGTTTCAAGATGGTAAGACTTGCTCCTAGAAGGGCTTTGTTGAAATCTCGAATGCCACCGACACCTGGGACTGCAGCTCTTAAGAAGCACCGGATTGACTGCATCCTGTAAGAAAATCCAACCAGAATCTGAAACCACAAGCACGGCTATAATAATATTAATGTGATTTCTACCTCAAGGTTTACAGTGTTTATATTTCTTTGTAAAGAAAATCTATGAAATTATACAGACAGTAACAAATTCTTCATCCAGCACGCTGGGAGTCAGGTAATTTGATTGTGATTTATATTAAATGTGGAATCAAGTCATCTTAATGGATTTCTCTGGTCATGTCTGCAGGCTCTGTTGTGGGCCTGAAAGGGAACTCTGGCCAGTGTGTCTACAGTGCCAGTAAAGCTGGTCTAGAGGGTTTCACTCGCTCCTTGGCTAAAGAAGTTGCTTCACGTAATATCAGGGTTAACCTCCTGGCTCCAGGTACAGAATATGCTTCTGATTCTTTCACTTTTCTCTCTGTCTTCTCAATATCTGCTACAATCCACTGCTATCAGAGAACCACACTGAGCCCTTTAACCGGTCAGCGTTCAATTTACGCGTAGTGTCATTCATATCGAGGTACGTGTTGTTGGTTCCTTGGAGGACTGCGCGCAAGTGGTTGTGTATCTCTTTGAGTAGACTGTGTGGACAAATACCTAATACCAAACCAATGAGTTTATATACAGTCACTCATGCAAACAGACACAAACGCAGTACCGTAAAACAAACACAAATCTCTTGTTTACTTCTCCCACTCATGAGCAAGACTATGAGATACTTGAGCTTCTCCACGTAAGGCAGCAACTCATCCCTAACTTTCCTCCAGCTGCCTTATATTCCTAAGAACCGTGGCCTCACTTTCATCCCTGCCACTTGACACTCTCTGCTCCAATGCAACTTGCAGCAAAGATTAGATCCTTAGATTAGTGATTGGTAATTAGTACAAAGCACTGCTTGTGTCAGTCTCTGTCATCTCATTGCTGTTTTTTCCCCATCTTTTGGTAGGTTTTATACACACTGACATGACTGCAGGGATGAGAGAGGAGGATTTAGAGCGCTCCATCCCTCTGGGGAGATTTGGAGAGCCGGAGGAGGTAGCCCGGGCCGTCCTCTTCCTCCTGGAGTCCCGCTACATTACAGGAGAAACGCTGGTGGTGGACGGAGGGCTGCAGCTGGCCATGTAGGGAGTAACAGCTTCCTCCGGAGCTACTGTTTTGAATATTCAGTGTCTTATTTTAGGCATTAAGTGTCACTGTCGATTGAGAAATTTATGACTGATAACAAAAAGAAAAACTTTTGAACTTAAAGCCTTACATCTTAAGTTAAATCTAGAGCTCTGCCCAAACTAAGTTAAAAGTGATACCTGGTAAGCTGCTGGATTGTGAGATGTGTGTTTATTACTCGTATCAGATGTATTGCTACTGCAAAAGCCTTCAGATTAAAGCAAACATAATGTATGTTGTTAAAACTCATTTACTTTCTTCTGCTGAGTCACTCTGTTCAGCCACAGTGGGCGTGGCCTTTGAGAGTCAGTCATGACTAACGCTGCTGACTCCAGAGTGTCTGGCCTAGTCCAGACCTCCGTGCCCTGGGGTCCTAAATTTGATCAGTGAATTTAACGCTGTTGGTCTTTTTCCATGACTGTAAAGCACCCGCCCGCTTGCATGCCACTGATCCTTACGCTCATGTTTTGTTCCCCACGTCCCCCTGGGAGACCCCCTCACAGCCGCCACATGCCCTCCACAGCCTCCTGCCTGCGCCCCCCAAGCCCACCTCTGGCGCGGCCTATAGAGCGAGGAGGCATTTGGGGCTGCAGCTGGAGGGAATTAAAGGTAGCGGTGGAGGTAGGGGGGTATTTTTAGTGCTGGGAATGTTTTGAGTGTCTAGTTACAGCTCTGGACCTGTACTGTGGATGTGTGGGGCTAGAGGTGACTGTCATGCTCACTGATGAGATTTGCAAAGCTGTTATCAAAACCTGGACTTTAAATGAGCTACAGTGTGTGGGGGGGCTGTTGTGTGCATTTCTCCTCTAAGTGTTGTATGTCTTTCTAAACGGAGCAGCCAGCCAGGTAGATGGACTCAACAGCCATTTTTCAAGTCTATTTAAACTCATTTTAAACTGAATCTGGTCTACTTTTAGGTTACTATTTATTTTTTAGGTTACTATATATTTACTTTTTTTGCATCATCTGATGTTTGCTGTGATGTTCACTCCAGAAACCTTGGTTTTGTGTTAAAACCTGAATGCTCCAGACCAGCAACACACAAAACTCCTGCTTTTATAAAAGTGCTCACATTTCCTGACGATCAGTTAAGAGAGGAGCTTAGAGACCCAAGGTTTTGGGTGATGACACCATCTGGAACAGCTGCTCTAGACAGGACAAGGCAGCCTTTTCTGACAGGAAATGATTAATACAGACAGAACGGGTAAGTCTGCAAGGTAAGATTTAAACCAGCCTAACGCTGATCCAGACACACCCACTACTTGATGTAACCTGTTTAATGTGACTGTGTAACAGTGACGCAGTATCAAAAGCAGAACAGTGTAATTCCCAGCATCTGGACCCATCAAAATGTCATTTGTAACCCTAAGAAGGGCACTTTCAGTCAAATGTAATTTATAAAATTATAACTAAAATTTATAAAAAGTGTTATGCATTTCCTAAAAGGCTTCTCAGCTACAATCTTTTCTAAAATCTTTGGCAATTAAGGTCACCTGGGCTTATCCCTAGCTATAACTTTCCAGGTAAGGATAAATCCAGGTTAGATTTGAGGTTTTACAGCAAGGGTTGGGTTGAACAATAGCATGCTTATACCAGGTGTGAACAGAACCGATTAACATGAATAATAATATCAGGCCACACGAGAGTCGCAGTGACACAAAGTATATAAAATAGTTTAATTTTGCTGCTGAAATCAGTGAAACTTTCCAGATTAGGACAAAAATCACTAATAGAGTGAGTAGATTAAGGCACGACGCTTGAATGAACATGTTGTACTTTATCTACAACACAAACTTGAGCAGTAGTTCCCCAGAAACCCTGGCGAGCTATTGCTCAAGACCACTTTAAAAAAATTGCAGGAAGGTCTGGCTCCAAAGAAGCAAAGTAAAAAGAACTGAGGGGTGGCTTGAGACTTTTGCACAGTACATGTACCCCTTATTGGGAATCACTGTGCCAAATCACTGCTTGACTTTATAGCTTTTTAACGTATTTAGCACAAGTGGCATTTCCTGTGACCGATAATATGCCTTTTGGCATTCTTTTATTGTTTTAGAGAAGCCTACCAGTTCACAAAAACATTCACACTGTGCCTGAAGAGTTTGATTTTTTTTTATTAACATTTTATAACCTAAAATAGTATCAGGAGAACAATCCATATACAGGCATTGATTGGCATAGAAATGTGCAAACACAAAGTGTCAGCTGACCGAAGCTCAGAAAAAAGATGCCCACAAGGAGACAAATCGTAGATATAAATATGCTTTGCTGTTGATTTCTTAATGTTGAGAGTTTTTATTACCCATGAATACTGAAGGAAAGAAGCAGTTTTGTTTTTGTTTTTTTTAAATGCATCCTAGTAAAAGTTACTTGGCACTGTACAAGTGTCCAAAAAAAAACATGCAAAGAAACTGTGTTTGCATTAAGTGATTTAAGGCAGTAAATATATTTATAAAGCTTCATGATAGACAGGATTGTTTTATCGGTGAACTGAAGGTTGCAAATATAATTTATGTTAAGATTGCTTTGGAAAGTAAATAGCATTTTTTTTTTCCATACAAAAATAAAATGGACAATCTGTGATGTGTGTGACGAAAAACACTGAAACCCTTCACAGCACCCTCTCTTAAGTGAGAACGTTTCAATTCACACTTCAAAAAAAAGAAAGAAAAGAAAATCAAAGAAGAAGAAAAAGTAATCACCTAAATAACCCACCATCATTTTAGTTTTTCAGTATTACACTTCACATCCCTCCACTGACTTGCTTTTACTCCCATTTTCTCTTGTTAAAACCAACTTTCCTTAAGGTCTGCTGCACATACACATCCTTTTAACCAAACGTTAAATGTCTTCTGCCCCCCCAAAACAAAACAACAACAAAAAACACCGTTTTTAAGGTCCGGCCTTGTCCAGTATCTGATCTACAACCTAAAAGCGCAGATTGTATGATGCTTTAACTATCTGCACTGTGCTACATAAGCCCTCACAATAAAAGTGGGTGATCTCCTTCGTCCAAGCTACGATGCTTTGAATCATTCAGTCTCGTTTCCTCAGCTGGTGTGATTGCTACTTATAAATACAGTATTAGTTGGTGAATTGCAAATGGCACCACTTGAACATGCATAGTGATTTGGTTTCATTTTTTTGTATCTTTACAGAAAGAAAAAGGCACTTTAAAGGGTAAAACAGAGTCAGGCATACACTGAACAGTCTTTTCTTGTGGTAAACACCTCAATCACTTCCAGATCCAGTTAATAAAATGAAACTTGGGGAAACAACTTGATGAATTCTGTAATACATTAGTGTTGTGTCATCCTATTTAGAACAAAGAAACATGGCAACACCTTTCTCACTTTGCCCACCCAAGCTTAAATTCAGTATCTGCAGTTCATTGGTGGTGGACAAGAATATACTCTGCCTCTCCTCGTTAGGAGTGCCCGGATCACAGGCAGCTTTCTGGCTTTTCTGGGTAATCCTGACACCTCTGACTCGTCTCTACAGGTCGTCGCTTTCCACCAGGCCTCCGGGCTGCACTGGGCTGGAGTCGGGGAAGAAGGCCGCCTTCACATCCAGACCTCTCTCCGTCAGTGCTGCGTAGCGGCTGGTGGAGGGACGCACCTTTTTTGGCTTTGGGAGGTTAGGCTGCTGCCATTGAGCTAAAGAAGGAATAGAAGTATTTAAATAGTTTGTATAAAGGAAAATGCTGGATTCAGGGAGAAGTGTGTGATAGCTTAGACTTACTGTGGACATCAAGCCGAGCGGTGCTGGATACGATGCCGGCGTCATTCTTGGCTGACACGGTGTACCAGCCGGCATCTTCTTTCAAGGCTGGCTGGATGATCATACATAGGTAGCCACAGTTGTCCTGGTGCATGCTGGGAAAGAAGAGAAAGAGCATTGACATACATCAGATAACTGATATACATCAGATGTCAGAGACATGACACTTACATGAAATAAGGTAATATTTAAATATTGTTTTTCTTGGCGTACTGTATCTATAATATGAATTGTCATTGCATGTGTTGGTGCTGTGATGGCGTGATCCTAGTCCTCTGGATTGAAATGTTATTGAAACCATAACTGTGCACATGTTTAGGGCTTGTATAACTTACTGGGGAAAATGCTTTCTAAATCTCATTTTAGGGCAAAGTCACCAAACCAGTTTGGTTTACTTATTCCTGTTTACCTGATTCTGTCTGTGTTGTGAGTGAAAGACTCATTCTCCCTCTTCCAGAAGATCTGCGGATAGGGAACCCCCGTCACACGGCACTCCAGTCGCACAGGATGACCCTCTGCAACGCTCGTGTTCTGCAGTTTCTCGATGAATGAAGGGGCCTTGTGCATCTCTTTGGCTAAGGAGAGAGAAGGTGTTACTTAGATGCACTAATGAACCAGGACAGCAACATCTCCTGCTGGATGTTTATGGAAGCCATTCACAGTTAAAGTTAGTTTCCAGGTAGTTTCTAATTTAGACGTTATTAACCCTAGAACGGTCTGCTTTCCCATGAGTCCCTCAAATGCCACCCCATTAAAAAAAAAAAGTCTCTGTTCGTGCTGATCGTTCTGTTTACCTGCAACGATGAGTTCCAGGTTGAAAGAGTTCTGGCCGGCTCTGTTGCTGGCGATGCAGGTGTAGATGCCTGCGTCGCGGCTGGTCACAGGTTCGATGACCAGCGAGTGCACGCCGTTTTCTCTCACCAGCATCTTATGGGCAGAATCAGGGCGGATGGTCTGTCCGTTCAACTGCCAGATGAGGTCAGGAGTGGGCAGGCCGCTCACCTACAGGAGGGGAAAAACACAGAAGACATTACATTTGAGTGAATGCATGAATGCTCACGTCGTGCCTGTTTTTGTTGGAGGAATTTGATTGTTATCCGCATGTTCGTGTTTATTGGGAGTATGAAAACAGTTTAGTTAATCTTTGTTTGTCTGGGGGAGACTGGTCACCTGCATGCTTTGTCACGGGAATAAACTGGACTCGGAGAAGACATGTTTCTCTTTGCAGAGAAACCCAACACCTGCTCTGCTGCCTCTGGCCCACATGGAAAATGTGCCACTATTACAATGTTCACATTCTCACAAAACAGCAGACTAAGCAGTGATAAGTACTTCTGGAAGGAAACCAGTGCGCATTTAGAAGTTGAGACATTTTAAGAACGGAAAATCTGGAAAGCCTCAAATGACCTGCAAATAGATATTTGCTATAAATATCTTCGACATTAAGAGCTCTGAAGGAATGGAGACTCTGGGTTTATTTCTGAGAGGCCCAAAAAGACAGGCTTTTTATAGAGAGTTAATTGTGGGTCTGCTTTATTTTATTACATGCACCAGCTTTTCAAAGAGGTTCCTCGGTGCCTCAGGCCGCAGGGAGACGAGGTGAAGATGGAGGGGATGAAGAAAGAAAACGAGCACGGGTGGTGGGAGTGGTGTAAGGGGAAATAATTTTAGAAAAACCTGATCCCACTTAATCCCTGAAAAATGACACCTGTGTGCCCTGTCTGTCTGTTGTGAGCCATTCATAAAGTGATGAAAAATCTTGTCTGCGCTAGTTCACTAGAGGAACTGGAATGCACGGAAAGGGAAATGCTTCCTTGGCAGCACTGACATGGAGCCTCCCTGAAAGCAATACAGACGCTGAATTAAAGGGTGGATTTGAAATGGTTTTTTCTCTATTACTATGATTAACATATTCTCTTTGGTGCGGGCATCTTTCTTTCTAGTCACGTCTCACTTATTTTAGACTCTTTGGTTTATCAAAGAATAGCAGCGATAGTGTGTTCACCTGCAGTCTATTCAATAAGCACAGCAGGTTAAATCAAAGCAATGGCTTGGTGAGTAGGGTTAAAGTTAAAATGACAGATTGTAACACACTGTAACACAGGGCTGAAACCACAGGCACATTAAAGTTCATAGCTTGACACGCCATACTCAACCAAAGAAAAAACACAAACCCAAAAAACAAAAAGTTTGTTTTTTCTTCTTTTTTACATCAAAAACGCAGCATCTCAAAACCAACTTTATAAAAAAGTTGGTTTTGAGTTATCGAAATTACTTTTTCAACCACGTGCAGCTTTTGATATTAGAAACTTCTTTTGTAAGAGTGTGCCAGGCCATCAACTTTATATGTTGTTTTTGAGTTCCTGAAGAAAACCTGGGTAAAAACAGGGAGGGTTTGCAATCTCCACATAGAAAGTTCTGAAATCAGGACCGTTTCTGTCTGGCAGCAGTGCTAGCCATATATTAACAGTTTTAACAGGGAAGACCTTTCTCAAAACAGACTGAAAAGAGAATCAGGCTGCCACTAATAAAACCTGCCATGTGCTATTACATCACATCAGTCCAAACACTGTGGAAAAACTCGATGCTTCCAGATTTGGACCATTTCATCGACTTGACCTCCTACAATAATAAAAGCTGTATGCACAGCACATTGGTATATGTATGCTCGTTTATGTAATGCAAGAAGTTCTAATCGTGAAACATTTTGTAACATTGTTAAAAAGTGCTGTATAGGTGTTTTTAATATTGTTATTAATTGACTGAGCAACCACAGTACAACCATAGTTCCTTCCTTCCTCTGTTTTATCACAGTGTACACCCATGCTGGCACATGTTACACTAGAGGTGTGTATTTACCTTGCAGTCCATTCGACACAGGCGGCCTTCCTGAACAATGAGGTCACCAGGCGCCTGCAGGAAGTGGGGGCGGAAGTGACGCTCTTGGATGTTATCGTTCTCATCACCGCTGTCTCTAGACCTGGACCTGGGCCTGATAGAGAGAGAGAGACAGACAGACAAAGGGTTTCTGGGATTAAAATTTAAGCTCAGAATTAATGAGATGTTTTGGAAAAGAACAAACTTTTAGTTTTTATTTGCTGACTGTTAAATTCTCAACTAAGGCTACACGGGGAAGCACATAAAATCATAGGTGAAATCAAGAGTAGAATCAAGTCAAGTCAAGTCAAGTTTATTTATAAAGCACATTTAAAAACAACCGAGGCTGACCAAAGTGCTGTACAATAAAATACAAATATAAAATACAATAAAACACAAGTACATAAAACACCTCACTGATAAAACAATAAATTAAAACAATAAGTTAAACCTTGCTAAAAGCCAATGAGAAGAGGTGAGTTTTAAGAGCAGTTTTAAAAGTTCCAAGGATTGTGGAGAATCTGATGTGAGGAGGTAAACTGTTCCACAGTCTGGGTGCAGCCACAGCAAAAGCCCTCTCTCCCCTAGTCTTTAGTCTGTACCTGGGAACATCTAAAAGCATCAGGTCTGCTGACCTCAAAGATCTCCTGGGGCGGTAAATGCTACCGCCCCAGGAGAATACTTTAAAGAATACTTTAACCCTTTAAACCCTGACCTAATTTACCCTTTAAACCAGGGGAAGGCAACTCCAGGCCTCAAGGGCCGGTGTCCTGCAGGTTTTAGATGCGTCCTTGATCTAACACAGCTGATTTAAATGGCTAAATTACCTCCTCAACATGTCTTGAAGTTCTCCAGAGGCCTGGTAATGAGCTAATCATTTGATTCAGGTGTGTTGACCCAGGGTGAGATCTAAAACCTGCAGGACACCGGCCCTCGAGGCCTGGAGTTGCTAAAAATGCTAACCGTCATCGGTGACGGGTTAGGGTTTAAAGGGTTTAAAAAACCCTCCAGTTCTCTTTCCCCTACTTCCACTTCCTGTTTTGTGACATGTAAAAGTCTCTTTAAGACTTGTACAGCAGGACAGGACCTGGAGATGTTCTTATAACTATACTCAAACACAGTGACATCACCACACTGCCTGAATATCAGCCAAGGAGAGAAATAAAGAGAGCAGGAGACACTGATTGTTATCTGGATCTCTCTCCTTACTCAAAACATCCTTAAGCTCTAATTTAATCAGGGTGTGTTCATCTTGATAACAGATTACAGGTGTTTTTTATGTTCTGTAAGCGACCATAAGAATGTCTGCGATCGTCAGTGCATTTTTCAATATCTGGCCTTGCACGACTGCATACTGCATATACAAGACCATTAGAGCAATGAAAAACAGAGCCATGCTAACAGGTGTTCCCTCTCATTAACACTGAGCTTTTCTCCCCCGAACAGTGGGATTCAGCTCACGGCAAACATTTGCTTAAATAGAAGCTTCTTGGACTGTTTTGAATCCGTGCGGAAATGTGTGAGCGAGCACAGAAGCACGTGCAGATGGTGAACAGCCTGCACCACACGCGCCAGACGGAGATTTTGTTTGTCTTCTCTCCCTCTGCTGCCAGCCTCACCTGCGCATGTGTCCAGGTGCTGAGCGCTGGCTGCGACCTCGCTGGTTCACCGCCTGGACCATCATCCTGCCAGTGCAGCTCACCCTGCCCTGAGAGAGGAAGAGAGGGAACTTATGAGGTGATAAAACGCCAGGAACGGCAAGTCTGACTGAGAGGAGGAAATGAAATGTGAGTGTTAGAGCTGGAAAAGACAGTTCGAGGGCCTGTTCGACATAAACTTTGGAACCTCTTCAGGGTTTTCCTGTCTCATTCAACCCCCTCTTCCCGTTCAAGCCAGAGAACATTATTTTTACGAGTGGTGACATATCAGACAGGCAGTCGAACATAGGTGTTTGCATCGTTTTTTCAACTCACCTCAGGGTTGCCTGCCAAGATGGTGTAGTTGCCGTCATCGTCCAGTGAGGCTGCAGCAGTGTGCAGGGAGCAGGTTCCATCAGGATCTCGGCTGATCCTGTAGTGCTCGCTCCTCTTAGAGATCTGCTTACCATCTTTAAACCAGTAGACCTGCAGCACAAGATCATACAATTATCAGACAAGTTATGTTTTTCATGGACTGACTTTGGCACTAACATCGCAAAGAAATCACTTTTTTCCCCTAGCAATATTTGGTTTATATTGATGGGAATAAGGCAGACTGACTCCAGGTCGGCATTGGACTCTGCTACAAGTTCTGTTCATAACTTGTTATTTAAAGATGATATGATCCTGTTGGGCAAGCACAGTGGCTAGGACTAAAAGCAAAACTTCTAAGGACATTGTTCTTAGACAGAAAAGGATGGAGTGCCTGCTACAGGGGAGGAGAGCTGGAGAAGGCGTGTGCTGCTGAACTTGGGGAGCCGCTACAACGAGTCTTCAACCTCAGTCTGCGACTGGGGAGAGTGCCCGCCCTATGGAAGACATCCTGCATCGTCCCGGTCCCCAAAAAGAACCGGCCCAATGAGCTGAATGACTTCCGACCGGTGGCACTGACGTCACATCTTATGAAGACTCTAGAGCGGCTCTTCCTCAACCTCCTCCGACCACAGGTACAACATGCCCAGGACCCACTACAGTTTGCATACAAGGCAGGTGTCGGAGTGGAGGATGCCATCCTGTACCTCCTACACAGAGCCCACTCACACCTGGATGGGGGAAAAGGCACGGTCAGGATCCTGTTTCTTGACTTTTCCAGTGCCTTTAATACCATCCGGCCCTGTATGCTTCAGGAAAAACTGAACAGGATGGAGGTGGACCCCTGCCTGGTGGCTTGGATCTCCGACTACCTCACCGACAGACCACAGTACGTCAGGCTGAAGGACATCACGTCTGACACAGTGGTCAGCAGCACAGGAGCACCACAGGGAACTGTGCTGTCCCCTCTTCTCTTCACCCTGTACACCTCTGACTTCTGCTACAACTCTGAATTATGCCATATTCAGAAGTTTGCAGACGACACAGCCATCATGGGGTGTATCTGGGATGATCAGGAAGAGGAGTACAGAAGTCTGGTGAGGAACTTTGTCGCATGGAGTCACACAAACCACCTGCAACTCAACACCTCAAAGACTAAGGAACTGGTTGTGGACTTCGGGAGGTCTAGAGCAGGTCCACTGCCGGTTCAGATAGAGGGGGAGGAGGTGGAGGTGGTCAACAAGTACAAGTACCTCGGGCTGTGGGTGGACAATAAACTGGACTGGTCATGCAACACAGAGCACCTGTATAAAAAAGCCCAAAGCCGACTGTACTTCCTCAGGAGGCTGAGGTCTTTTAACATCTGCAGGAAGCTCCTGAGGATGTTTTACCAGTCGGTGGTTGCTGGAGTACTTTTCTATGCTGTGGTGTGCTGGGGGAGCAGCACAGCAAAGAAGGACTCATCCAGGCTGGAGAAACTGATCAGGAGGGCTAGCTCTGTGGTCGGCATGAAGCTGGACACTCTGGTGACAGTGGCAGAGAAAAGGACATTAAAGAAACTGATGGACATTATGGACAATGCCAGACATCCTCTGCACACGGCCATAAACAATCAGAAGAGTCTGTTCAGTGACAGGTTGCTTCTCCCAAAGACAAGAACTAACAGACTTAAAAACTCCTTTGTCCCACACGCCATCAAACTGTTTAACTCCTCTCTGGAGGGGAGAGGGAGGGGAAACAGGAGGACAAAGGAGGGAACAACTAAGCTGTAGTGCCTCTTCACCTCACTGTACAATACCTTGTGCAATACTTTTGTAAATAGTCAACGGTGCAATAGACTCAATACTTGAAATGTGCAATTCACTTGTATTTTTATTTTTATTCCTATTTATTCTATTTATCCCCTTCGTATATTTTATTTATATTCTCTCTGTATTTATATATATGTGTGTGTGTGTATAACTCTGTAACTTCTGTCGGTGCTGTGCTTTTTTGGAAATCGAATTTCCCAGAGGAACCCACCCGAGGGATTAATAAAGTTCTATCTTATCTTATCTTATCTCTTAGATTGACAGACAGATTAAAGACATTGCTTTTGATTTACTGGGGAAGCTTTGCCCCAGTCCTCACCTGTAATCATAAATGGGTAATGACTTAAAGAATAAGATCGTAGCTACAAGTGGCAGAAAGGCTATTCCTGGAAAGGGTGAATGGGCTCATTAAAGACTGTAGGAAGACAGGAATAGTAGAGATGCTGCTCTACCATATCAAAAGGAGGCAGTTGGGGTTTTTTAGGATTCTACTAGAAACAAGCTGAGGAGAGATGGGTTTAGACATCTCTTCTTGGGCTGCTGCTCCCTGCCACCTGGTCTTAACTAAGCAGAACAGGATGGATGGATGAATGAAAGGTAATACTCCATGAATATTTGGCCCCTATGTCATTTCTTATTTTTTTCCCATTAAACCTGTCAACACAGTCTGATTAATACACACAGAGCCAACCAGCCAGTTAGTCCCAGAGTGTATTCCCGCAAAGAGCCTCTCCTTATCCCAGTGTACAATAAATGTACAGTATATACACTTTCCATCAGCACCATCACATATCAGGAACCCCCTCAAGCCAGGAATTTGAACCTTAATAAATGCTTCAGAATAACATATGAATCATCCCAGCTGTGTTTAAGTGCGTTGATGTTCTCTAAATTCGATGTAGACCCTCTCACCTTTGGTTTGGGGTCTCCTTTGATCTTGCAGGAGAAGGTGACTGGCATGCCCTCAAAGACTTTGTAGTGTTTGAGTTTCTGGTCGAAAGATGGTGCCACCCCTCGGCCACCAGAGTTCTCATCGTGCTCCACGTCATCGTCCGATTCCTCCACCGGAGAACGCTCCAAACGGTACTCGATCTCACTGATCAGACGCTGCTCAAAGCTCGACACTTTGTATTCCTAAATAAGTAAAAGAGACAAAAAAATAGATTTAGACAAACACTGCAGCAGAAACACTGCATTAGTGAGAGAGAGTGAGTGGTTTGTGTGAACCCATAGCGAGTGCAAGTGCATTTAAAAGCGTGAGGACAGCTATCGATACAACCCATTTTGCCCAATTTTAACTTTTTACAAACTCATAAAACTGTCTTCAAGGTTACTGAAACTACCAACTTTCTCCCAATTTCCTAACTGTCTTTACCCACATGAGGCACTCCTCTATCTCATCATCTTCATCAATCTTTCAGTGCTGGAACTCTGAGGAGGCAGTGGAGAACATCTGCAGAGCAGCTTGCTCTGATGACACATCACACAGATAATGACAGGCCTCCGGGCACAGCTGCAGAGCCAACATATATCTTCCTGAACTTGCTGTGCTGCTTAGGATCACAGCAATTATAGAAGTCCTGAACTGGCGAGCTATTATCCGGTAATAATACAGAGGCGGCTGGTTCCATGTTAAAATCTTTCAAAGTAAAGATGTGGCCTAAAACTACAGCATGCACTTTGTGATGGCAGCAAAGTGAGGACAAACATATGTGGTAGAACCAAATGTGCTGATTGATGGTTATGTTGCAATTAAGCTCTCAACATGCTTTAGTATCTAAAATTTATATTGCACATTAAATGAAAATAGGCAGTAAAAGGTGCAGATAAGGACAAACACTAAACACTCTTTTGTGAATATTTGCAAACCAACCGCAAAAAGCGACCAGTGGATATAAAAGCTGAGTGATCAGTAACAAATTCTGTATCCCTGTATCCTTTCTATAACACTTGTTTCCAAATAAGATAACTGTCACACCTGATCCCGCTTCAGTTAAACTGTACACGTTTATGATTTTTGTGTGCATAGCTTGACACAGTGATATTTTAGAGTGAAAGAAAAACCAGGAGAAGGTGTCAATAACCTTTTGAGGGTAAGAGTCTCTATCAGATGATTTGTCTTCCTGTTGGGAGAAAAAGAGGCTTTGTTTGTGTGTCTGTCATGATGGATTAAACAGGGCAAGAAACAGTTGTGTTTTAAAGTTTGCTGTTGCTAAATTCTTTATATAAAAGATGGAAGTAGCCACGGTGATGTGAACCACTGGTTTGTGGATTCCAGTTTGGGAGCCATCATCCTTACTTATTTTAATAAGCGAATCTATCTAAATAAAAAACTGAGGACACTAGCGAACTGTCAGTTACTACTAAGTATATTTTACTGCTTATTCGAATAAAAATCAGGATAACATATAGAAAATAAACATCATGCTGTATTAAAAGAGACTTTAAACTAGTTATTGAGACCATAAATCCATCAGAAAAGTGTCTACTGGGGACAGAGATGATTGGAAAAGAAGGGTAATTTTCTCATAGACTTCTAAAGATCTAACCTTTTATTTCCAACCAGATAAAGCGCCCCCTGCTGGATGTTAAATAATCTCAGTTTGAGGTACTTCCATATAGGCTACGTCCACCTCTTATAGTCTGGTTTGTGTGCATGTTCAAACTTACCTGCTCTCAAAAGAAAAAAAGAATACAAATACATGCAAGACACTTTATCAAATACAAAGTGGCATAATGCACTAGTGCTGATGCCTTTGCAAGCTTCGCCATGCAAACTAGCTGTATTGCTCTAATCAGCTGAGTTGCTCCGCATACAAAGAGGCAGTAGCACATAGGGGTGGCAGAGTGCTAACTCTGACATTGTGGACACAAGATGTGATATGGGGATGTTTACTGGCAACTTTCATGTAGTCTATGTGTGCATGTTGCTGAAGGATGATAATGCATCACTGTGATGTCCTCCATATAGTCTGATTTGAATCATTATTGGCTATCCCAGTCTAAAATGCTATTGAAATACACTGAAAGATCTAAAAAACAAATTAAGGCTTTGATTTCTCTTTCTTTGTCTTTGAAATTCATAACCAACTCTGTGGGGATGTTGTGCTTCTTTTCTGTTTCTCCAAAGTGACTATTTGGTGTCTAAGAGAGCCTTTGAACAACATGTTTGCAGCAACACTTGGTTCTAGGAGTTTGCATAAACAGAGCTTTTTATGGAGGGCTCTGGAGGACTTTGCAGTGTTTACACCCTGCTTTCATAACGTGCACTCAGCAGTGTTTACAGTGGCTTGGGGTGGAGGAAAGCCAGTGATCATGAGATAGGAATGACACCAGCGAAGTATCAGTGGACACACAGAGAGGTGCATGTGTGGTATGCATGCAGCAGGGGGATTTGTGCCGGTGTAGATATGCTGGTAAAACGGTTTCATGCCTGTGTGATTTCAGGTTTGTGCGTGTGCTGTTTTGTTCCTCCCTCCAGTGTGTGTGGATCCTGATAAAGAGCTGCCGTACCTGTGTGACTGGCTCCTCCTCTGTGTCCTGTGTGTTTAAGACCGTGGCTGCGTTGTCAGCACCCAAGAGCCTGCGAGCCATCTTCTCCTCATAGGTTAACCTCTGGAAGCAGTGATTAATGGGGTCAGTGCGGGTTAGTGTGCGAGTTAGAAAAACACACACTTTTACACTGCATTATTTGTATCTAAGCCTTGTGTCAATAGGGGATCGATTATATGTGGAGGAAGCATAATGAATTTCCTTGAGGGTGCATGAATCAAACGCTCTTTGAATTTTTCGTTGGTTGGATATGTTGGGACACTTGTTATTCCGTGTTAATGGTTACTGAACAAGCTCATTCAGTAACTGTCTGCAAACACACTGTTCAGTATTTTACTAAGAATTTAACACACCCACATACACCTACAAACACATACCTGTTGACCATTGCTGATGCGCTCCTCTTTGAAGCGCAGTTTTCTCTCCAAATCCTGGATGACCGCATCCTTGGATCCCTGAATGTCTGAGTCTGAGGCGATGCGTGGTGTCTTTGTGACAGAGGACTTCCTTGGAAATGCTTTGCTAAAAGAATGACAAAAAGTTGAAAATAACCTTTATTTATTATATAGGAGGACTTGGTATTATTTCCACTGTCTGAAACAAACCGTTATATCCCCCTTACCCTTCCCTTTAAGCCCCTCGTAAACAGAAGTTTTGAACAGCAGGAAAGTGGCTGAGATCAATATAGGGTCTGGCCCCCCGTCACTGTGTGACTCACATAATCTCAGCACCTCTTTCCTCCATGGCTGCCCCACTTGCTTTCTAACATGAACCCTTATCTGGACATGTTCAGCTATAGCATTTCGCAGTGTGTCTTCTTATCTCTCACAAGTGCAGCAGGAATTCCAGGAATAGCAGGGGGAGTTCGGGAGTGATGAAAATTTACTGGCAAAGAGCTAAAAGGCGGAACGTCCTTGATGGAAGGAAAAAAAAATTACTCTCTTCAGGGACGCCATCAGACGAGGATTATCTACACACAAACAGATTTTTATCAGCTAACTCAATAAGCAGAGTGCAAAATCAGCTAGATACTCTGCAGAGTGATAGATTTTTAAAAAAAATATAAGCTAACGTTATTGTTTATATTAATTTCAACAAATCTTTCCGTCTCGAGGACTTTGTGTATATTTTTTTCCCCAATTGGGGTGAGGGCCTTGCACCTTTTGAGCAACTTTTGTTTATGTGTGTGGGGTCTCTAGTTGGCATTTTCCTGTAAACATGCTGCAAAAAAATGTAAACATGTCATCTTCCATCCAGCAGCAGACATTCTGCACTCAGCTGGCAGCAGTTAGTGCCTGACACACAGACTGTGCTGGCCTGATGCTGCTGACAGACTCTGTAAAAAAATATATGTGGTTAAAAGTGTATTTGAATGTCACTTACACAGTCCCGTTGCCTTTAGGAAGACCCATGGCATTGACTGTAGGGCTGCCAGGTGTGGAAGGTGTGGAGGGCAACACTGAGGAAAGGAAGCTGGAGGCAGGAGATGGAGGGACGGAAGAGAAAGGCGAGGACATATCTGAGTATGCTGGAGATGTGGCTACGGGTGGAAGGGGAGGAGGAGGTGGAGGAGGAAAGTCTTGGGCGGGACCTGATGGAGAGGACAGGCTGCCGGAGCTGAGGAAGGGCGGAGGTGGAGGAGGGAAGGAAGGAGAGCTTGGGGACTCGAGGCCGCCCGCCTTGGTGAAGGTGGGCATGGTGACCCTGCTGAAGGACTTGTGTGAGGTGGGTGGAGACAGAGGGGATGACAGGCTGGATCCAGAGGAGCCAGAGGACTGGGTGACGTAGCCCGCCCCACCGGGGCTCTGCGCTGCAATGAACTGCTTGGGCCGGGCATAGTTGAATGTGCTGGCTTGCATGGCTGTGCTGTTCTCCAACTCCTGGAAGGAGGGAGGAGGTGGGAGAGGTGGGGATGGAGGAGCAGGTGGAGATACTTCCTGAAGTGGCTGCAGAGGTGGAGGTGGGATTTCCTGATTCTGCTGCTCCAGCTGCTGCTGCTGCCAGTTGGCTGCTTCCTGCTGCTCCAACAGAATCTGGTCCTGCAGCTGCTTCAGCTGTGCCGCGTTCCTGTGAAGAACAACCAGTCATCAGAAAATAAAGTTTCATAAAAATGTTTTTTAAAAAAAACCCTGAGGGGCAGATGATAACAAGGTAACAGTAAAAATGTTACAAAATCATCTGTTTTTAGTTTATGCATGACACAATAGCCTGGTCTCAATCCAACTGTAGTCAGAACAAAACTGGCAGGAAGGTTGGAGGCCAGATGTGAACATCATCAATGGAGAGTCAAAGTGTTTGGAAAGTCAAGTGAAGTTAGCAAAGATGTAAATTATTAAAGACGCAAAGCATTTTCAGGATGACATCAGCACTCGGCCGTCAGCCTGACAGTTGTCAGCAGGAGTCGAACTGTGTGAAATGTTTTTCCTCTGCTCTGAAGGTGATAGCTTGTCAGGCCAGAGGCTTGGGCAAAGTGTTGGTATGTGTGCAACTTCTGGGAGGAAACCACTGCACGAGCGGCACCGACTGATAGTTTATCAGCCTCTAGCCTCTAACAAAGACTTGTTAAAAACCCCGACTGTTGACAATACATCAAGCGTGGCGCTGGAACCAGATGATAAGTGCAACAGTGAAGAAAACAGCTCTGTTCCTGTTGTTCAGCAGCGTTGAAGTGGATGGACAGAAAACTGGGGTATAAGCAGAGCTGTGGAAAAGTAAAACCCCAGGTGTGGCTCCTCAAATTTGCAGAATGAAGGGGAAAAAAATGCAATATTTCTGTGTCATTTTGCCAGGATCGTGATTTATTTTTGCACAGGCGTGGTCAATCAGTTCCTGTGTCATTGTGGAGGAGACGGAGGCTAACTCATAATGTAAAGTTTCAGTTGTCGAACCAGGAGGGTTTTAAAATGTTTTGAAAATCACAGGACATGAGTGAACTCTGAGGTGCTCTCCCTGAGGATCAGGAGGCCGTAGGTCTTTGGGAAAAAAGGATGAAAAGTTATAAACCTTGAGTCTACAGCTCACATGAGCATGTGAGACTGATGAGTTCTTCACAGGCTGCCTGCTCAGAATATACTGTACATCCCAGTGGTGCGTGTTGTCAAGAGTCCACCAAGTTCATGTGCCCAAATCTTTTCCAGATGTTGAATAATCAGCGGAGCGTTTCCACTATTTTTCATCTGTGACAATGCAAAGAAAACCCCCTCCCTCTCGGCTCGGGGTACAGATTTACAAATGTCACCAGTGCTAATTTGACAAAACTGATAGTCGTAGCATAATTTGACACGAGTCCTGCCAGATGGACTAAAAGAACAATTGTATCAACAATACCTCGGTTCAGATGTTTCAAACTACTTTTAGCTTTTGCCATCTACTCTCGGTGATTTCATTCAGCCTACCATTTATCAGTTGTAGGTACTGCATACATACTTTTACCCTTAATTGGAGATCATCACATAGACTGTGTCCTAGGCAAGTATTTTGGTAATACACTCCCAGAAGGGAATTCATTGGCTCAAATAAAAGTCAATAATTCAAAAACATCCCCTGCAGTCATTCCACCTGGTGCTCCCCTTACAGGACTCACTGAGCACACAATCAATTCAGTGTCCCCCCCCCTCTTTGTATACATTTTCCTTTACATTCCCCAAAGGTCTCCTGTTTGGGAGTCCACCAAAAGAGCTCTTTTACAGGAATAGTTTGGCAGCTCGTGAGGCTCACAGCTCTCCGCAGCGGTTTGATTCCTTTTTTGGCGGTGTTCTCGGAGGCATAAGCACCCTGCCCGTCTGCTCCAGCAGAGAGGAAACACTCTTAATTTCCTCAAAGCCTCATCCCACTCTCCTCGACACAATGCTTTACTGCCTCAGCAGGGGAAGACCTCAAAGACCTTTTTAGCATTTACCTACACTTTTGACACTCTCTTAGAGCTGAGTATAGTATTTCTGTTGGAGAAGTTAGTGTTTCCCCCCTCTTTTATGCTGTGTAAGTAGGACGAAGGGCAGATATTATCCTGTAACTGAGTTCATCCCTTTGTCTTAAAAAGAGCTCTTCACTTTCCAAGGGGTCTTCATTCATTATAAGTCAAACTATACATTATTACTATACAACAATATACTCCTAGTGTCAGTCAGCACTGAAATGCATTTCACTTCCAGCTAAATGCCATTTAGCATAGTCGGACTCTAATTTTACTAGATAAGACTGGACTCCGACTCCCATTTGGACATTTGCTTCACATTTGAAAGTGCATGAAAATGTTATGTTAGCTTGTGTTTGAAGCTGCACGAATAGTTTTATAGTCCACTCTAAAGTTTACATGAAGCAAGTGACCAGGAGTCTTCCAGACTTCTATGACCCTGCAGCTGTGCAGCCTCCAGCTCTCATCATCCGCACCGCTGTGACCACAAAGTGCATGACAAGCCACTACACAATGTCCGACTTCTTCATCCCATCTGCACTCCAGAAGAGCAGAATCCTTACTAAAACGTGACCTATACCTTGAGTAGATGATTACAAGTTGTTTAAAATGCGCCGAGAAGCAGAACAGGCTCCCATCACTCGCTCTTATTCTTTGTTCTTGCGGCGAGCGGGTCTGAATTAGGAGGGAAGTGTTCCTCTGTCGTCAAGCCAACGGCACTGTGTTTTGCTGTTCTGGTCTGAGCCAGCTGGCCCACAAAGCGCTCTGCTTCGCTGAGAGAAAATGCTCCAGCTCCTCTGTCTGTCATTCCAACTGTAAAGCAGCATTACTCTTATGTCTGTCTTTTTTTACCCTCTCTCTTTTTTGGTGGTATAAATAGGCAATAAGCCTTTGAGTCTCCTCTTATTTTCATCCTGAAAAATACTTTCCTTGGGCTGGATCCTGTCTTTAAATCCCTTTTTTATAAAAGGAAAAGGAGGGAAGGGTAAAAAAAGGGCTAAGAGGAATCCATCTCTGCAGTTTCTAAAAGCTCAATAAACAGACTCCAGAACAGCTTGACAGTAACTTAATTGAAGGACTCTTTTACAGCCCCGTGATGTATCAGCCTGCTAAACACTGAGATGTGCCAGATGCAGTGGGTCATTACCAGCAGCATGCTGCTTTAATAAATGAAGACCTCAACCTTCTAAATATCTGTGCTTGCACTGTACTGTTTGTTATTGTTCAGGAAGCGCAAACAAAGTGCGTGAGAAACTCATCCACTGTTCCACCGACTAACGAAGCAAGCTGGGAGCCATCCACAGGTTTATTTGCCGCCCATCTCGTTAGCTCTGCAGCTGGCTGTAAAAGACGGAGCCGCTTTATTAGACCCGTCCAGCTGATGACAGGAAGCGTACGAGGGAGAAGGGGGAGAACAGGAAGTTGTTGAGTGTACATCATCAGTAATGAGGGGTTTCCTTCTGTAAACAACAACACGAGGAGAACTGAGGCTGCAGTTCTCAGCAGCCTCAGCAGGAAGACTGAGGAATGGCTTTAGTGGGTATTATGCTTTCAGGCTACAGCAGACCCTATTGTGTGTTTGTTTCTACAAACACCTGTGGCTGGGTAACAGCACGGCTTCGCAGTCTGTAAATGATTCATAGAGAAATAGCGAAACTAAGCTCCGGTATCACACCTACAACTCAAACACTGCCTGGAAATAGTGTCGCACAAATGGTGACTTAAATCAGAGACCGAGTTCAAGAGAACTGTGAGATTAAAATCACACAGTTGCAGCACAAAAATGGGTATAGATATTGAAACACACATCTGGTTCACAGCTACTGTTGCTTATATTCACCGGTGAGCATTGCATCATTACTATTACGTGTGTCAGCACGAAGCTGTCCGATGCCCTCGAGCAAAAACACACCATCAGTCTGACAAAGTGACAGATTGACACACTGTTAGTAAGACTGTCTTGTTTAACTGTGCCGGAGGAGTCCCTTCTGACTCAAGTTTCCATTTGCTTACTTTTTGTGTTATCCTTCCCTAGAAAATGTGTCATGTTGAGAATTTCTAAACTTTGTGAGTACAGAGAAACTTGCAGTAAGTCTTACATGTACAAATCTGTTGTGTAATGTTGTGAAATTTTAATTTACACATGGCAACAGCTGGGAAAATAATTCTGACACAACACAAAGAAGCCTGCGCTCTTTTCATTCTCTCTCTGGACTCCCTTGTTCATATCTGCCCACCTCTACTTACTTTCACAAGAGAAAACGAGCTAACAAAGAAACCGCTCCAATTTTCCACGAGCATTTCAGAATAATCTCACAGGGTTGTCTGACGCTCAGAATCCAGTCTGCTGCTGCTTCATCTGCAGCCGCTCTCCATCATTCAGTTCTTCATCTCAGTGCATACGTTCTCTTTAGCTTATTTTCAGCCCCACTCTTCCCTGGTATACCTCCACCTCCTCATTCTCTTTGGCTCTAATTGCACACACACCACATAAAACAGAACCAGACTGTTTTCCTTTCTCCCCCTCTCTTTAAAGCGTAACACGGAGCATTTTTCTTATTCCAGCCACACCAAAAAAACAACAAAAAAAAAAAAACAACCAGCTTACGGCTGCCCGATCACACACTTCCACTTTCTCTCTGCCCTACTTTCTCTTTTTCTCTTATTCCCCCCCCCCTCGCGCTCTATCTGGGCTCATATTTCATACGCAAGGTGAAGAGGCTCTCAACAATCAGCGAGCCCTGCTTTTCTCTATACACCTCCATCCATCTCTCCCTCTTCTCCCCACTCCTCTGGCTCAGCCCTGATTGTTTTTTTCCCCCTTTCTCTATAGAAGGAATGCTGAAGACATTCTTCGGTGGATTGAAGTGGGAAAGACATCGCCATCAAATGGGATTAACAGCAGGAGTGGAGGGAAAGAAGGGTAGAAGGAGGAGGCGGATGAAGGAAAAGGAAGAGCCAGAGAGAGAAAGAACTCAGTCAGTGAAGAGTTACAGCGGAGTAAGTCAGAAGTTTTTTCCACCTAACAGACTATTGTGTTAACTAATCCATCTGACTCCACAGAGGCGCTCTGCAAACAAATGAACCTCGCCACATAAACACAGTCGCACTGCTGGAAAGAAAACTAACAAACTAACTTCAGCTAAAGTCGCTCATAGTGATGCTACTCTTCTTCCCCCCCCTTCTCTCCTTTTTCTTCTTTTTCTCTTTGCAGTCCAAACTCGCTGCCTTTCTAGAGCCTCCAAAATGAATGGTTATCACACTCAGCCTCCGTCTGCTCCTAAACCACACACCAGCTCTGACAACATATGATTTAAACATTAACATGTTGAGCTGGTAAACCCGGAGACTGTGAAGGAAAAAAAAGCTGCTGTTTATTCTACCTCAGTCGTTTGCCTCCCTTTTCTTCTCCTGCTCTCTATTTTTATTTTACTGACAAAGTGTTTCAGTCAGAAAATGCAAATAAATTCAAGAAATTCTGAGTTTTTGAAAGTTAATGAAAAGTCCCCAAGCTTAATTCAATTGAGATCTGAGTTTAGACAAGTAAAAGAAAAAGCTTTACCTTGAGTGGTAATGTCTGTGGTGGAGATATTTCCCTGCAGGAGAGTGGACTGCAACTGACTGCTCCACTTTCAGGTAGGAGACGCATATATAGCAGTGAGCGGCCAGACAGTGACAGACACAGTCTCTCTCTCTCTCTCTCCCTCTGAGTCAGTCTGTCTGTGAGCTCCTCCTCCTACACAATAAAAGCATGCAGTCTGCCAGCTGAAAGCCGGCCCTTTCAGAATAAACGTTCAGCACTGACCGCAGAGCTGATTTACTGTCATGGATAAGAATGAGAGAGACACCCATATCCAGTGTCTTTTGTTTGTCATTTTGTGTTTTAGATTTATAATGTTTCTTGAATGACTGAAGACTTGAGAGAGACAGGATGACTGAGAAGAGGTATAGATCTATGGAATTAATCATCTAAAGAAATCTCTCAAATTCAGGTGACACGAATGAGATTCATCCATCGTAAGGTACATTTTAAACTAGGCCACGTCTGGAAATAAAATCCACATTCTCTTTATGGCAGCAGAAACATTATCTATCTATGTCAAATGAGCAGGAGAGATATAATAGTTTCATGTAACGCACGCACACTGTTGTGGACCTTTGGAATCATTTAAACAGTGGACGCACTCCAAGTGTCACTGTGTATGTAAACACACCCATCACAACCACATAGATCTGGTTTCATTCACTGAAAGTATTCAGTGTAAAAAACAAAAACCTCTAATTTTTGTGGAATGAGTAATTTAAAAAAAAAGAAAAAGGAATTGATCATTTCTATTTTTGTGAGTAGTCTATTTTTAGAGGCCGGTTGAGTCATGGTGTGTTGGTGGGAGGAAAGTAGGAGGCCGGTGATCCGGTCCAGTGTAGTGTTTTTGTGTCTGTTTCAAGTGTGCGTGCAATGATTGGGGAAAGGTCAGGCAGTTTTGTAAACTGTGTTATCTACAGCAGTCATTCAGTGTATATGTAAGATACTTTTATTGTGAAAGGAAGGGGGAAGAAAAGACGTCATTTTTACAAATTCAGTTTTTTGGTAAGATTCACACTTCAATAGGGTGAAACTTTCCCAGTAACCCTCATCACACCCACAAACATGAAGACTGAATGTATGGTATTCTTAAATAAACCGCAAAATAGTTCAAACTAATCGAAAATAATCTGCTTAAAAAGAGTTTACAAGGAAATGTTAAAATATTTTTGTTAGCAGAGCTTTAGTTTTTAAATTAATTGAATCTATTTAATTTCAGTATTCCAGTTTACAGTGTGTTCTACTGTAGGTACAGATAGAAATGAGCACGGCCACAGTTCGTCTAACAAAAGGGATTTTTTTCTATAATTTTTAAGAGTTTTGCATATATTTTGTTCAGCAAGGCAGTTTTCACACAATAAAGCTGCTTTGAAAATCTTCTGAAACCCTTCACATCAGAGAGCTTTTAGATACAATGTATCAGTGTCACCTCAGCACTACGAAACCTGTTATTTCTAATGGCTTTTAGCAAAGTATCACCCAATCACTGTGTGAGGCTCTCGTGCACTGTGACCAGTAGCAACAAAGCAGTCCTAGCTGGGTGAGTAGGTACAAAATTCCAGTGCAGTGGCCAGCACAACATAAATTTTGGACCTTTTGCTCAACCTAGCAGTGCATAGTGTGTTTGCTTGTCTTCAGCATTCCTTCTGCTTGTCTATAAGTGAACAACACAGTGATGTAAACACCGTTGTATTTTTCCCAAAGCCATTTTCGTGGTTTTGGGTAAAATAAAATGAGATAATGAATCCCACATCTTTGGTTGGCATGGTTACCACTTTGTCTGTACAACATGTGTGGTATATACTTGCTACTTAAATACATCACTTACTTCTGCATTCTTACCTTAAATTTACACATTTCCTTATTTTTTGTTAGTGAACAGAGCATGAGAATGTCTAAAGCCTGTGTTAAACTAGCGGTCCCCAACCCCTGGGCCTCGGACCGGTACTGGTCCTTCAGTTGTTTGGTACTGGGCTGCGAGATTTGAGGCTAGGTGTGAAATTTATGGTTTTCAGGGTTTTTAATCGTTATTTTTTTATTGTTTATATCGTTAACTCGATTTCCCTGGGTCTTTTCCCGTGTGTTATGAATAAATTGTTTTTGGTACAGGTACTGGTTTTAATTTGTTGTATTTATCCGCAACACCTTACAGGTCGGTCCGTGAAAATATCGGACATAAACTGGTCCGTGGTGCAAAAAAGGTTGGGGACCGCTGTGTTAAACACAGACCTTAGCTTATTCAAAAACACCCGCTGACTTTGAGGTAAAGAAACTGAAAAAACAAACTCTCTTATTCATACAGCACCTTACTTGGAGAGGGTCTCCTTGTCCCTTCGAGGTACGAGTCATTCCCTGCGACTCAACTCATTGACACTTAGAAGCGAGTCAGAGTGGGCCTCGTCTGCTCTCAGTGTCGTTTTCTTGGTGACAGCAGTGTACACATTATCACACCCTCTAATTAACATCCACAAGTGGAAGTTGTGTGGTAGTCTAATTGAGAGTGTGTTTAAAGAGAGATACCGTGTATGCCACACATGAAGCCGCACTCACCACTTGCACCACCACCCGTAGTCAGGATCTAATCACAGGTTGATTGACCTCATCCGGAAACAATTCTTCTCTCCGAGTGTATGTATGTTGGGTAATGTGTATTTATCTGTTTGTTTCTCAGTGTTTAACGTACCAGGCTGCTCTTTCCTGGGAAACACACTCTGCTTTCTATGAGGGGGATCACTGAAGCCGCTTAGTTTCCATGCTGTCAACTCCCAAGCATACAGCCTGGGCTCTTGCTCTCCTCATCCCTCCATGTGTCCTTTCATCACTCCCTCCCCGTCTGCTCACCCCTCTCTCTCTGTCTTCCAGCTCCCTCTCTGTGTTATGAAGGTCAGCTCCCACAAGTCTCTTCCTTATTTGGAAAGTTTCTCCATTCCATGCAGGTCACTTTAGCGCAGCCGACCAATCCAGTGGTTTGTTAGTCTAGTGTCTCAGCCAATCCTGTGTCTCCCATGTCCTTTTAAGGGCTGCCCATCTCTCACTCTGGAGGCCCAATGTGAAATTATCTGCTTTCCTGCTCCCTTGTGTCTCTGGTGACTTCATTTCAGCTTTTATTCTGTTGCTCAAACCTCGTCCTGTCCCCGATGAGAACTAACTTTCTGTGTCTGTCTTTTTCCAGTTGCATGTAATCAAAAACCTCTGTGGCCAGCAGTCTCTAAAATAAAGGTATACATTAGAGCAGTGGTTCCCAGTTTTTTTCTGACATACAGAAGTCCTCAAAAGCCTCTTGATCACCATCACCTCTCAAGCTCAAATGTGGTTGTTTCAACTCATTTTAAACTCAACTCTGGAGCAATTGTAGCTTACTCTTACCTATTAGATTTGGCTTACTGTTAATCAGTTACAACAATTCACATCCTATTTAGACTATTAATCCACTACTTTTTGTTACTACTTTATTTAATAGCTACTAATTACGTTTATGTTTATCTACCTGTGACACTGGCTGGATGCTTTGTTAGGTATATCTGTTCAGTTGCTCAATAATGCTACTATCTACTTGGGTTATCACATGGCAGCAACTCAACAACAGTGCATTTACTGTAGGATTGTTGACACGGTCGTGATGACCTGTGGAAGATTCGGGATTTGAAAAAAAGAATATATCGTGTCAGTAGCAGTTATCTGGGCAAAAATACCTTGTGTATGTAAGAGATCAGAGGAGATCTGTTTCAAGCTGATAAGAAGGCAACAGCAGCTTAAATAACCACTCATTAAAAGGTCTGCAGGCAGCTAACAACAGGTAACTGAGGCTAACTTTCACACAAACTCAGCAAAATTGGATGACAGAACAGAAAAATGTGTACAATATTTTCTTGGAATATTTTCTCGGTACACTATGGATTGCAAAGCTCTAATCACCTCAGATGAGGTAGAAAACAGATTCACTTTTGGCAAATCATTTTTTAACAACTCTTTATCTAGGATGTTTAGCTAACATTTTGTTGTGTTTATTTAAACTTTTAGCTAACAGTTTTAGCAGTTAGCCATACTTTTAGCCACTTTCCAGTTTTTAATATGAATTTTATCTTTTTAAAATCTAGTATGTTTAGTTAACAGGTATTTGTTCTACTGTGCTTTTAGATATGTTAACATTTCTAGCCACGCTAGAATTTTAGCTCAATATTTCAACTTGTTTATTCAATTCAGTTTTATTTATATAGCTCCAAATCACAACAACAGTCACCTCAAGGCACTTTATGTTGTAAGGTAGACCCTACAATAATATATACAGAGAAAAAACCCAACAATCATATGAACCCTCATGAGCAAGCAATTTGGTGACAGTGGGAAGGAAAAACTCCCTTTTAACAGTAAGAAACCTCGGCAGAACCAGACTCAGGGAGGGGCGTGGCCAATTACTGCGATCGGTTGGGGTGAGAGAAGGAAGACAGTTTATTCATGTTTAGATGTTGTACGCCATTCCTGCACATTACTTATTCAAGATGTTAAGTTAGCAATTTAATTGGTTTATCACAAATTTTGGCTAATGATTTCTGACTTTAGTTTATAATTTAGCTAGTTTTTTCTAGCTAAAGTTACAAAATGATTTCATTAGCTAAGAGTGTCTAAATTTACATAATTATAAAATGTAAATTAGTTGATGCACTCGGTAAACTATTTTATTAATTTTATTTACTTTTGCCCATTATATTTATGTATTAATTATTAATTTTCCTTTCTATTTTCTACTGCGTGCCTGTTAATTTTGCAGGTCCACACAATCTTACAGTAAATTAAATTGTAACTTTTGATTTTCTTCAGTTTAGCTGAACTAATTTTGACACATACCCACTGACCACTGCAGAAGTACCCCAGCTTGTGAGTTACTGCTTTTTATCTGGTCAGTGCTTTAGATGTTTGATGACGAAGAACCACAAGCAAAGATGTCAGTGTGCAGCTAGTACCATATGTGGTTCTTTAACATAAATGTTTCCACCACTTTCCATAAACCACAAGCAACACCTCGACAAGAAAGTGATTGTTAATACTTCATTAGAGAGTTCATGACTTGCACCTCGTAAACACAAACACACTGCTGAGAGGAAGCTCTGAGTCACAGCACAGATATGCGACATATCCTGGCAGCCCTAGCTCCTTGCTCAGCAATGCAGCACGGACAGAATGTGAATCCTGGTTTAAAGTGAGAAGAGTGAGGTTTTTAAAATGAACAAATGCATAAAGAGTCAATGACGACCTGTTGTGACACAAGTTTATTCTGTGTGTGTTTCTGAGTCAGTTTAGTGAGAGACTAATGAGGACTACTGAAGAGACGTTTGTTTGTGTCTTTGGTTTATACCCTGTTTCCCTGGCAACAACCTCACTGGGGTTATAGCGGTTTGGCGCAACTACGGAAGTCATTTAATCTCAGAGGTATGATAATTATTTCAGTGGACATTGACCTTCGTATACTTTTTAGTCTATCGGCAAGAAATACGGGCTGCATTAAAGTATATTAGTCCATTCTAATTTTATAACTATAGAATTCTATAGTAAAATTCTATTACTGCAGTATGTAAGCATGTCCTGTAAGCGCTCTGTTGATAACATGTATGTAATGTCTGCATTTTGAGGTGTCTTTTTTTGTTTGTTTGTTTCAGAAGGATAATGAACGAAACTGAGTACCTAAAGTTGTTCTATAGACGGTATAGAACAGATGGATGTAGCCACCATGACTGCTGTCTTGTACAAAGTAACCACCTACCAAAATAAATAAAAAAAATACTCAAACCAAAGTCCAAACTACTGTCTGTACCAAGCAGCAAGCCAAATAAATCCATTAAAAATGCTTGAAAAGTCATCAACACCACAAACATCTTTAAGTTGTATTATGAGACTGCAACTGGCTAAAGCCATACACAGTATAAAACACTGATGTAGCCTCCAGGTTTAAAAAATGAAGCTAACACACAAGTGCCTTAAACCTGCTTTTTTTAATGGCCACCGGGGGGCGAGACTTGTAATTGCAAAAAGAGTTTTGGTCCTATTGAGATGTGCACATTGTTTGAGAGTTGTCCGCCATTTTGAATGTGTTACAACCCAGTGTTGGTCAAGTTACTTGAAAAAAGTAATCAGTAACTAATTACTGATTACTTCCTCAAAAAGGTAATCCTGTTACTTTACTGATTACTTATTTTCAAAAGTAATTAATTACTTAGTTACTTAGTTACTTTTTAAAAACACGATTTACAACCTGAATAGGTGATAAAGTGATAGATCTTTCAGCCCTATTCCACTTTTTCTGCATAATCCATCATACAAAATGTAATTAAATGAAAAAGTCTCTTTTTAAAACTTGTTTTATTAGTTTTAATCTTTTAACTTTATGCATCAAGCAAAAATTTTATTATATGCAACATTCTCTGACTGGAAGAAAATAAAATATTTTTTGTGTTTACACTCACTCTTTCAAATAGATGCAAGTAAAACACAGCAGAAAATAAATAAAGTCAAAGACTCAGCGGTCCTGTTGCTCTATTTTCACCTGTAAAGCAGGAGTTGGGTAGGTGGGGGTTTGCCCTGGTGCAGGTGTGCTGCAGCGGTCAGTTCCGCGAGTTTCTCTGTGAATTTCCCATTACGTCGTTGCGCACTCGGTGCTTGCTCGGAAGTTTAGGGGTTTTTTTTCACTGTAAAAAGACGTTTTCTTCCCACGCACAACGGACGCTAATGTTTTTGTCACTTTTTATGGAATCAAACTCAAAATAAGGTCAGTACTTCCACGCTTTAAACGCTGCACGCTCATACTCTCTCCAGCACTCGATATATTATCCACTGTTAATCTGCACACAGCTGCTGCCACAAACGTCGCACTCGCTTACATCACTGTCACGAGACATTCTCGCAAAAAAAAAAAAAAAAAAAAAAAAAAAGAAAAAAAAGAAAATCACAGTTTTAGTAACGCAGCGTGCTTACGGGAAAGTAACGGTAATCTAATTACCGTTTTTGCAATAGTAATCCCTTACTTTACTTGTTACTTGAAAAAAGTAATCGGATTACAGTAAACGCGTTACTGCTCATCTCTGTTACGACCACCGGTTACTTGGAAAAAAATGTGTATTCCCTGATTGGCTGTCAGTGGTTCATGGCTCTTGCTGGGTGAAATTGATTCACAAAGAAGTTGCTGTACCAAAAACCTCCTAGTGATTGCTTTGGTTGCTAGCAGACTGCCACAGTTGCGTGTAGTTTTTCATGACTGCTTGTAAACACTCGCTAACTACCAGCTGGGCAATGGACTTGGGCTTTAGCAATCATTTTCCTAGTGAAGGCAATCAAACCTCCACTAACCACTTACAACCTGTTGGAGAATGGTAATTTTTCCTTCACAACCAGTGCCTGTAAGATGGCCATGGACGGATCTCTATGCCTGTGTGATTGGGGACTTATTGACTTGATCACATGTCCAAAATGTCCAAAACAAATCAGGGTCAGATGATCAGTGATCATGCGTTTGCAAAACCTCAATAGTAGTCTATGAGAAACTGGTTTCATTATGAGAAAGAAGGATTATCTAGGGTCTGCTTTGATAATCACATGGTTTCCTTGTTTGTTACATCCAACTATGACACACCAAGATGGCTTCAAAACAGGACTTCAGAAACCAACTGGTGATGTCATATCTTTCATACTGTCTATGCCTGAGGAAATGCTGCCACACTCCTAACTTTAAGCTTTACAAGTATTTATATATAACTAAAAAGTTCACCTCCTTTAGAATTTAAATGCATAGCGAAATATCCACAGAGGCTAAAACCTTTTACTGTATCAGCCTTGAAAACATGCTTCATAGTTAAGCATTTTGAACGTGCGAGTCTGTGAGGATTGCTTCAACTGGCCATTAGAGGAGTTGCAGTTTTTGGCACTCCTTTTCTTGCTACATTTTTAAACCCTGGAGGCTGGTGCTTAGTAAAACTAGTCACTAGAATTCCTGTTGAAGTATACTCAAGTGAACTGTACAGAACATTCTTGTTAGTCTTAAGGAGGTTTAATTAATGTTGCCTTCATTTTTCAGCTGTTTTTTCTTGTGATATTCATGGTGTTTGGGACCACCCACCCTTTGTCTGTGTGTGTGTGTCTGTGTTAGGGTTGAAAAGTATTTGACTGTAATTGGAATTTTAGAATAATGACATGATCTGATTAGAATTTTTCAGACTTCTGTTATCCAAAAATAAATCTTATTAATATAACCATGATAAGCAATGATCGTGTGTGTGTGTGTGTGTGTGTGTGTGCGTGCATGCGTTAGGTCATGCCTTTTTACAGCCTGTATTGATCTACTTTCTTCATAAGGGAAACTTTTTACATACTGTCATCTGTGTAATTCCATTCAAATTTTCCACTTCCTCCCCTTTCCAGATTGATTGACCCCTGCTTTCATTATCCAGGCCACTTCTGCTTGCACTTAAAATATCAGTTCAAGACTCTTTATAATCAGGTGCTGTCACTGCTTACTCCATGTACAGTAAGTCTTTGGTCTGTTTAAAATCAAATACACAACTTGTGTTCCTCTTTCTTTCGCCCTCAGGCTTTGCACTAGCCACACACGCACTGCACATTATACAGTCAACCATTCATTATTACAGCATTTCTTTAACAAACCCACAAAAAAAAAAAAAAAAAAAAAAAAAGCCCGAAGCCCGAACCATTCTGAAACCTCTGCACAAACATCACGATCACTGTTGTGAGAAAAGTCTAAATTGAGGTCCTGCTAAGTGCCTAAGCTTGCCTGTTTTTCATCATACTGAGTAAAAATGAACATAATGTAGAGCTGTATATAAAAAAACAAATCCACAGCAGTACAGAGAGTTCAGCTCGCACGTACATAAGAAGCAGTTTGTGGAATAAAATCCATGCAAGAGAACAATTTTGACTGTCAAAGCCAATGCCTGGTCTTATGAACAAGAGATTAAGCTGTGGAATGGGTTTGGGGATAATTGTTACCTCTGCTACTCATGCTTGTTGTAACGCCCACCTAAACATTATGCGGTACCAACCTATAATATAATGCTTTGCCCTTAGTATCGCGGTCAACATCGTGGTGGTCACACCTTTTTAATGTTGCACTCTAGTGTCTCTTTCTGTGTCTTGGAGTCTTTCTTGGAGTATTTCAGAGTATGTAAGTCGTCGTGTCATATGTAGATTGTTAAATAACTTGTACATCAAAAGTAGGTATCGAAACTGCAGCTTCCCTTTGTTACTTACCAGATCCCTTAAGACAGCAAAGTGAGGAGAGAGGATGACAACTCAGCCCCTCAGCAATTTACCGCTGTTTGGCTAGCATCAGTCTTTGAGAATCATACTATTGATTTTTGCCAAAGGTGTCTCCAGACCATACTACCATCAATGCCAAACACACATTTGCTTGTAACTACACTTGCATGGTCATAAGGTCACAAGTAAAAAAGATAATGTAAAGCTCTCAAGCATGTCTTTGATATAAAGAGATGTTTAGGACGTAAAGAAGTCTGAAAGTAAAGTCTTCCCTCTATCCACTGGGTCACAGAAAAACTAGCAAGCAAACAAAATCAGAAGGTTTAAGGGAAACATAACGATCAGCATGATTTGGTAGGGATAAGTAACATAAGTGTGCTTATTTTCAAGCATGTTTAATACTAACTTTGTATTTGGTTGCTCTTCTAGTTTTTGACTATTGATTAGATGTGAATAATATTTTATGGAAGAATAAGTATTCATAAATAAGTTAATGGGGAATATTCGGTCCATCCAGGACTGATTATAGTCAAACGAATGTGGGTATTTTCTTCAGTGGTAAAATATACAGTAGTATGGCTCTGTTTTGGGACCTCCCTGCCCTTTCATACCGAGTATTGACAAGGAACATTGAAGTTGGATTGCAAAATAGCTTGCAGATGAAGAGCAAGTTAAAGTAAAATAATCTGCACAATGTGATGTTTTTCGGGAGTAAGTCCAGAAGGTGTAAGTATAAATATAGAAGGCAAACAGCTGAGCCATCACCTGATGTGAGATAGCTGAAACCTGCTGGGACTGTGAGTGCAGCTTGACTTCATAGCCTTCATAAACTAATACAACCTCTGCAAAGATTTCATGTATCACGGTGTGACGATAACTTTTTCTTTTATGAGGTGTCTCAATAGACAAGCATGAACCTTTACCTGTAGGCGTATAAAGAAAACCAACCCTGGATACCAGCAACACTGACACGTCATCTGCTAATACATGTGCACGCATCTGGATTAGAGCACACAGATTTACAAGCTTAAGGTGTTACTCCGCCAGTCTGTCATGAAAGCACTTTACAGGTTGTCACGCGTTCACAGTTAAACCCTGCAGAACAGGTGAGACAATAACTCTTCCCATGATGGCCCTGTCCATATGTTTAGATGCAACAGATGTCTCACTGGCACGTAGTATTCCTCAACTGTTTAAGCTCTATATTTAAGGGCCTGCTATGGGAACTATGGTTTATTTCCCAGACAAGCACACACAATCAAATGAGCTCCAATGCCAAGAGAACTTTGGGTTGCCTTAAATAACAAATGTGCTTGAAGCAAAAGGTCACATTAACTAAACATTTTTACATTGTATGCTTAATCCTTAAAACAGTTTATAAAAAGACAAACAAAAAACTGTCCGTACATGTTTGTTGCTTGTTCTTTTATCCTGCTTGCAGTAGTCTGAAAATATCACATCCATCAATTCACTAAGTACTAAAGCACATAAATCAGCCATAATTCATGTCATTGTGTAGTAACGTTAGATGTAAAAAAGCTGAATTCCAGATGCAGTGAGATAGTGTTTCTAGCTTGCTATCCATCACTTCACTGCCTTGTGGTAAAGAACTTTGCTTTCCATTCAAACACGAACCTTGGTTCAGATCTACCCAGACAATCTGGGCCTCTCCCCTGAGAATTTCCTATAATTCTTAATGCTGATGTCTGGCATCAACACCGGACATCAAACCCAAATGCCTACCAACCCAGCTCGCTGTTCCTTCAGCAGAGAGAAACAGCAGGTCTGTTTTCACAGCTCGGGTCTCCTGCAATCCCGCCTGCCTGCCAAGTCACACAGCGACTTCCTACATCTCATCAGCCCAGTATTATTAAAGCAAAAGTCATCCCTTACACAGGCTTCCAGTATGTTGTTCCTGTGATTTAGAACGTTTTATTTTAGATTTATGAATATGCTCTTTTCATTTGAAATAAACTCTAGCGATTTGCGATTATCTAGCAGCTGTTCTCTGCTCGATAATAGCCAGTGCTGTGAAAACACTGCATTTTTGGGAGCTATTTGCATGCACGACTTTCAGTAGTAAAAGCTTAAATGCACATAACTCCAGAAAACTAATGACGTAGCATGAAAGCAAGTAAGTCTAGACACTTATCCTTTAAGCTAACTAAACTGCTCACTCTGATAATTAAAGTCAATCCACACTGATCCTCACTGCCTTTGTGTACATACAATAAAACAAAAGCTATTTCACGATAAAAACCTTATTTTAAATATACAAGACGTTAGTGTAAGAGTTTCCACACTGTGTCTGTCTGCTAACAGTGGTTTGTTGGAAAGTCTTATGTAAAAAAAACCTTCTGTAAAAAACAAACCCAAAAGTAATTAAAGCAGCAAAGTGGGATTACTTTTTAAAGTTGCTGCATTGCAGAATATTGCAGAGTATCTCAGACTACATGGACACTGAACAAACAGGACCTGATGAACTGAATGAAAAGCCCTGGGTGCTTTAAGCTGAGAGTGGTCAACCTCTGTTTATAGAGGCCATTTGAGGAAACGGTCTGGCAGAAAGATGACCTTTGGCTAATGGCATGGCTGCTGGTTTTACTGTGTAATTACAGATTTTAAAGGGGAGAGGGCAGGAGAGGGGTGGCTTACACTGCCTCACAGTTGGGAATTGATTGTTTCTAGTGGCGTACTTGTGATGTTATTGTGGAAAAACCCACAGAGAACCAACTTTGCTGATATGCTGCTAGTTGAAGAAATCCCACACATTTGTTAGAAATGTAACCCTCGTACACGAAGTTGCTGTACATTATGTTATACAAATTAGATTTGGAAGCTAAAGTCAGCATCATTGTCATTGGTATCTATAATATTAATCTCATATTCGTTTAGGAAAGAAATTTAAATGGAATGTAATGCCCGTTATAATCAAAACCTAAAATTCAATATGAATCATTTAACAGGATCTTCTGTTCCCATCAAGGTTTGAACCATTTTGGACAACAACCAGTTAGCTTACAACTAACTTGCTCTTGTCCCTGTAGCAGTGGTTGATGTTAGAATGATTTAGCCCTATGATTTTTGGCTTCTTTCTGGGTCTTTATGAGTCCAGTGGTGCTATTTTGGGGGCTTTTTTTTTTTTACCCTGGGATTAGTTTTGATGTGTGTTTAGGTTGGAGGGATAACACCAGATCTTATAACCCTTAGTGGGATGGTCTGTGAGGCTTCCATCAAAGGGTTGTAAGGCCCTTTAGCCTTTTGCAATTCAGTGGTAATATTTTGCTGATTGTTCGGACTTCTGTTTTTTCTTTGTTGATAATAAATGGTAAAGTTTTTTGAAACTACTCAACTCGTTTTGGTTTTATTGGATGTCTTTCTGTAGGTTTGTAACATCATTTCGTGGCTTTTCTGGGACTGTCTGACTTGCTGATGTGAAGTTTTAATGAGTTTGATTTCTTGTGTGTCTACTATCGCTTTGCCTCTTTCATAGTTAAATTTACAAGGTCTACAGAACATGTGGCACAGCTCTACAGCATCGTCCTCATAGTCATATTTACCTGTAATTTTCTGCCTCCTCCACTATACTCTCAGCTCTGGAAGCACAGAATTAACAAGTCATAACATTTACATGAACACCAGATAGGAGCAGGTATCAAATCCAGCACACATGCAGTGAAACTGGACTGTGCAATGCAGGAATCAAGCTTTACTGCACTGTAATCAAACTGTAGACCACATGCAGACAGACATAAGCCACATCAATGCCACACTTAACCATCTGCTGTGGTTTTCATATACCAAATTAACTGTTTTATTTATATTTATATATATATATTTGTTTGTTGCAAATCACCTTGTGGCTAACAGTTGGCATATAGTGGACATCCAGTCCGAGACCCAACAATGTATTTACCGAACTGCATATGTATGTCAACCAATGGTTTTCATTGGTAGTATCTTCAATGTCTCATCTCAAAATTGAGAACTGCTTTTGGCCGTTTATCTTACAAGTGGCTGAATTTCATTCACATCTGTTGGTGTTGTTCACCACATTTCCCCTTAACTTTTACCAGAACTAAAAAGATGAAATATTGCAGGTCAAATAAAACTAAAGAACATTGTGAGGGCACTTTTCGGTAAAACCAAAGTTCTGGCTGTACAGCATCTATCCATTAAACAGAAGAAGGTCAAGCAATTTAAGTTTGTTTTTTTTTGGTTTTTTACATATACTATTTCACTTTGTTATGTGTTATGTCATGTGTACAGCACTTTGTTTTCAGCTGAGAGTTGTTTTGAAAGTTCTATATAAATAAATTGCTTGCTTGCTTGGTGTAGTACCTTCCTTGACAACCATACATAATTTCAGTTAAACCTTTCAGTTTTAAAGTGCCAGTACATGATAATTCAAGGATCATTTAGGTCATTAACTGGATTTCACTAGTGTCTTTCTGAAATTTGGAACCAATTCAATGCATCTGCAGGCTAGCCTGGGTGATCCGGGGCAGAAGGATCACTATGGTGATATAGGAAACCCAGTGGATTACCAGTATATGTTTCATTCAGCCTTTAAGAATCATCGGTGTCTGTGTAAAGTCTAATTAAAGTCCAATATTTGTTAAGTTCAGTGGACCAAACTGCCATCTTTAAAATAATTTCATTAGGATAACTCTAATGTGAATATGAAACAATACCAGTGTGGCACCCTGGAAGCATGAAGGGAGTGCTAACCACAGCTTCCCTGCTTTTAGGACAAAGGTGGAGTTTTGTTACATGTCCAAAAAAGAAATGCATCTGCTAGGTGGGTAAAACCCATGCACAAAAGGCTTGTTAACTGCAGACAAAACACAGGACTTTTGAAAATAAAGCCATACCCTGTCCAGCCCTTATCTAATAACCATGACATCCTACCTGATCCCTACAGAGCTGTCAGAAAGGTGCTCAGGAAAAAACACTATACTCTGTCCTGGGCTGGGCGTGCAGTGCGAGGTCAGACAGAAACAATAAGAGCCATCCAGCAAATGCCACTCTGATCTGTTTACAGGCACAGACAGACAGCAGCTCCCAGACTCACCCTGGCACACACGATGCCACACATAAAGGCAGAGGAATGCTTTTGTTCTGAAAAGGCCCGGGAGTCCCCCTTTAACCCTCCTGACAAAACCGAGACTCAACACTATCATTCCCACCACACCTCAGACGATCATCCAAGTCTGTCTCCCTCCCTCCAGCAAGCCCCTTGCTGCTGAGTAGCATACACCGTAGGCACAAACACATGTGGACAGGACCGATACTTACAGCTTTGGTTTAGGTTTGGTAGGCAGCGGAGGCCCGTCTTTCCCAGGGGATGGAGACAGCTTGCCTGGTGCTGGGCATGAATCTGGTATCACAGGGGCTGGACTTTGAACTGGCATAGAGATATCTGTTGTGGGATCAGACTGTGGCAGAGGTGGCGGTGGGGGCGGTAGTGTGGTCTCTTTAGGAAGGCTTGGAGGTGATGGTGGATGCAGGGCTTGGCCATTTTGCACAGATTCTTTCCCTTTGTCCTCCATCTCTGTGCTCATCTGTACTGGAGGCATAGCTGACACACTGGGCCAGATCTCCAGCTCCTTGATCTGGAGAGTCTCAGCGCTGGGCTGAGGCAGCGTCTTGGGTGGCAGCTCCAGGAGGCTGATCTCGGTGGGTGGGGGAGGAGGAGGGAAGGCTGATGCATCCTCAAACCCTGAGCTATCACCAGACATGCCATTACTGGATGAGTCCTCAGCTGCTGAGGGAAACAAACAAGAAGAAGGTGGATTTTTGTTTTTTAACTTTAATGTTTAGTTTTTCTTCTAGCCATCACAGACCTTATAAAGATCACACACACACACACACACACACACATACACTGCATCACTGCATATCTGATCTGAAGCAGCAGCTGGGTCCAGTCAGTTCAGTCTGATGCAATTCCTGTTTATTCAGCCTTTGCTTTAAACTGTGCGGTGAGTCCCATTCTGTACATACACAGTTCTGTCTGTGAGCATGCACACAGAAATATTTGTGTCCCGCTCCACTCACAAATTTCACCTTTCCCTCACATGCGACATAACAACAATACACACAAAAGAAGACAGTGATCTTCTAAAGACCTACCATGGCAGCTTTTATTAATGAATGTAAACTGTAAGACCTCAGGGGAACTACTGGACTATCAGTGCTAGTGCAAAGAGCCAGAACTGACTCCTTTGCCAGATTTCCTCTGTTTTGGAAAACTTCATCTTTATTTAATTTTATCTTTTGAAAAACAAGGATATTGGCGTAACTGTTTAAAGCCTATTAACCCTCTGAGGTCTAACTCATCAAGGTATTGAAACATTTTATTTTTACTGTTCTCCAAAGAACAATTAAAAACAGGATAGGGTTACAGTCATCTAGGTATGATTCAGACCTCACAGTGTTAAAGCCCAATAAGGAGAATATAGGCCATCACCAATGGATTTCTCAGAAATCAACCATGATTAAGATGCTTGCCAGCAAGTTCTGTTACTAAAGCCTGAAAAACAAAGTCTGGCAGCACGACAGCACCCAGAACCTGAAACTAGAATCATTGAAAGCAAACAAGTTAGAGACCAAAAAGTCTGGCCTTCAAAATTGCCAGGACACATGTAGGAAATTAGTTATTAACTCTGAAATTCCTCCGGATTTGGGGGATTTTCATGTGACTTCAACAATGGATAATACTGAAACCACAACTTAAGACAAGGATGTCAAACTGTCTTTAGTTTATGAGCCACATACTCCCCAATTTAATTCCAAATGGGCTGGATCAGTAAAACCAGTGAATTATAACATTTTTTAAATCATTTTTTTCTTTCTTTCTGTGTAGAGAAGCTTGAGTAAATTCTGAAAACATTAACAATCAGTGAAGCATCCGTTTACGAAACATGAGACGTCTTAAGAAAAATAAGTCCATTTTCAACTGTAAGTTTCAGTTTTTCCACGTTCAGTCATTCTACTGTCATCGCAAAGAAACGCTATTGTTGTGAATAAAAGAAATGCATCTGCACGGCTCCTTGGCTTAACCAATCTGTGGTATGGCGGGTGATCAGTAATGTCTTAGTTACAAACAGAGCCGTAAAAGTGACAATGATTCAGACCTTTGGCTCGAACAAAATTAAGAGTTCTGAAAACCAGTCTCATGATATCATCCATTCCAACATCTCGCAACACAAAGCTACAGTAGAAAAATCCAAACTGATTCAGTTCTACAATAATATTGCACAATGCAAGGTTGCGCAGTGGACCAGATGTAGATTGTTGGTTCTTGCTGAGAGGCCGTATGTTGTGACAGCTTTTTGCCTAACCCATATGTTTTGGAGATGGGGAACAATGTAGTCTTTTGAATTTTCCCCCTGGTCATCGAACATACTGGGATGGATTTGGCACCTTATGGTTTACATTGCATGACCAGTTACTGAACCTGAAAAATATAAGTCCGGTAAGCAACCAAGCCAGAGATAAAATGGTCTAGTTTTTAATGTAGCTGGTTATTGAGTCTTTGACTTTATGTGGGGAATTAATATGTGACTCCAACATCTCAAGGCACTTCTATATTTGCCTCATTGGCTTGTTAATATGCTGATAATGTTGTTCAGTCTGTTTCAGACGTACCTGGGGTAACGGTGAGTTGGGCTGTGCTGCTAACAGAGCCATAAAGATTGGAGGCAGTGCAGCAAAACAGACCTCCGTCCTCTGGAAAGGCCTCGGCAATAACGAGGGTGCAGATCTCCTCTAAAAAAACAAATAAACCACACCTCTGAAAAAAGTACATTTTTGATGATTAAGAGAGTTGAAGCTGAGAGACAGAATAAACACAGGCGTGAGACACTGAGACTTGACTTGTTGTGACTTGATTTGTTTGTGATGAGCAGAGTGACACGTTGACACTTGATTTGTTTGTAATGAAACATAATAGAGATATCACATCAATATGGGGATGAATTACATACACAGAAGCGTGATGATTGACATGTCACGTAGACTGATGAATCACTATTCAGACACAGGGAGAAGATGAATAAGCACAGACGTAACTATTAATGAAGAACAGCCAGACACGAGTGCAGATGTTCAGGGATGTCTGAGTGATTCAAAGCCAGAAAGACGCACCTGAAATGACCCCTGAGTCACACAGGTGGAAAATATCTGACATAAATTAGTGTGTGTCATTGTTTATGTGTTGGAGTTAGCAGATGATGGGGCTTCAGGGACTCCCTGTGACTGCAGCAGATGCAATAATGAGTGTTGTGTCAGATTTATTGACTTGTGATCTTCTGTAGTTATGACCTAGGCTGCAGTTCAGCTTGAGTCTCCAGCCAAAGTTTATAATCCATTGCTAAATTTAACCACTGACTGCGGCTGGGAACATGAAAGCAGAGTAATTGATAGAGTAGTTCTTGGAGGAACTGAGGTGACATACCTGGCTCAGCTGCAGATCGAGGCTCTAATTTACAGCAAATAACAGACAGAGAGGAAGAGAACAAAGACATTATGATTATTAATGGATGTGAAATCAGTTTAATTCTAAAATCTAAAAATGCCTTAGCTACAACAGTTTGCTCAATTGTCTCACTTTTCTGGAGAATACGAAAATCAGGAGAGTCCTGGATCTCGTTTCCCTGGCGGTACCATCGGACCTGCAGAGGAGGACTTCCACGAACCCTGCACTCCAGAACCACTACCTGGCCCTCAGATGCCTGGGCATCCTGCAGGAGCTGCACACAGGAAGGAATGATAAGCCAAAACATAATGGAAAAAATAAGAGAGAGATCATGAGAAAAAGGAGCGAGTAATAGGTGACAAGTACAGAAGAAGGAGAAAGATGGCATGGCAGTAGCTTATATGCAAACAGCAAAGTGGATGAACTTAAGCTACAAGGCTATCAAAAAAATAAAAGCTTATTTTCACAGGACTTCCACTTTAGCAAACCAGGAGTCCCCTTTAATTGGCTCCATCTGGTCCCTTCGTTTTGTGCCTCAGGCAATCAGATAATGTACCTTAATCTGGCTGTTTACTCCATATATTTCATCTTTAGTCTAAAATGAGCATCCGTTTCCTTCCAAATAGCTGTCACCAAGTGCCGAGACTTAAAACGAGCTTAGATCACTTTGTCAAAATTGATGAAATTATTTCTTAAATATTTGGACACTGACAAACCGAATGTCCGTAAACAAAAGTCATTGTTTCCAACATCTGTTAATCATCATTGATATGGATGTGCACTGGAAGTTTTTGAAGCAGGATTTTTATCACATCACCCAACAATTACGTGATGGTTTTTGCTTCATAAATAATCTCAGTTCAAAATAATCCAAATGCATTTTATACTGGCCTTGGTGCAGCCATTTATTCTATCCGCTGCCTGTTACAACTTGTTTTAGCTCCCTTCACCCTCACTTTAAGCCAACTCGTCTCTGATTGGCTGCTCCTAATAGACATAAAATTTGAACAGTGGGTGGGCGGGGCTTCAGGGCAGCCAGAGTCCATGACGATATCTTCTCTCACTGATCATACAGAACAAAGAGGAGTAGGAAAAAAACATCCTGCTGTCTCACAGGGATTACTTGTGCAAACTCTGACCTCAATACTTGGAATTTTGGCCATTATAACACTCCTCATTTATAGAAAAGAAAGGCCTAACAGCTCCCTTTTAAGTTGGCTAACATAAGCTAGTACTTTATTAGTATAGCTTTTCTTATAACAGAATAAATTACACTCTTTGTTTGTTAATTATTAACCCGTCTAATATTTTCAGTTGTTTTAAGTTTGGTATAAATCGGGGATTTCAAGCTAATTTTAGTTCCTGAGTCAAAGCCCATTAAATCAAGTGACCCTAACCAGTAAAAACATTGCAATAAAATGTAGCTTTATTTTAGTGTGAGTAAGAAGAAATAAACAGTGCCTGTTAATGAACCATCCATTCACGATAAGTAATTGTAATATCAACAGTACGTCAGGTTAGGTGTGCACTGGAGTTCACAGTGAATCTACAAAATAGTTTTTTCAAACTAAAAAAAATTAAATAATTTGACAAGATCCAGAAAATATTTTTAACTTTTTATGCATTAAGTGCATATGCACATGTATGTGTGCTTTAAGGGGGATTAAACCCCCCACATGGGTGCTCTTTATTTCCCAGTTGGAGACCCTCCACTTTACAAATGACCACCTCTGTCCAATTAATCACACCACAGCTTATCAAGTTGCAGAAGTTAAGAAAAAACACATCCTTATGAGAGCTGAGGTAAAATCCACGGTGACATGGACTGCTACATCCCTCAACAGGAGGCACTCAGTGTCAGTGTGGATAAATGTGCCTCTCACTGTGTTTCTGGGCATACTTTGAGAAGAGCATGGGTTGAATGTACATCATGGGTGTGTGGGTGTATGGGTGCGCTGTAAGGGTGACATCACAGTGCTGACTTCACTACAGGCAAACATCCTCTCATCGAGATGATTAAAGCTTGCTATAGTTTTGAAAGGAGGCTGGGTGCGGGGGTGAAGAAAAACAAGTGACTTTTTGTAATGAAGTGCAAAATGATTTAGAGACTGACTGGCTCAATGAGAGTGAAAGAGACCTGACCCTTGTGGGTTTGGCGGGCATGTTTGAAGCCTCAACTCGTCTCATTCCTGCCATCACATGACCCACAGCCTGAGGAAAAGAGGGAGATGAGGGCTGTTGGAGGAGTGCTGAAGAGTCTGAGTTGGAAAAGGACGTCCTGGAGCCTGAAGAGGAGGAGCTCCCATCAAAGTCTATGTTTTATCTGACCCGCACTGCTGAAAGCCACAGCACTGCATGCTGTTATTATGGGAAGACAAAGAGTCTGAGGACAATGTTTAACAGGTTCTGTGTTTGTATGTGTACATGCATTGCATGCATGATGAATTGCATGTATCCTTTTTATGGTTTGGGTAACAATTCCCTTGTTCTTTTTAAAGGAAATCTTCATGGTATTGCATTCAAATATGTCAGACAATGGCAGGCTTCTAATTTTGCCACAGCAGCAATGAGTTAAAAACAGTGCTTTATGTATAGACTGTACATAAAAGATAGACATAGAAACCATGATGTCACCCATTGTTTTGTAAAGTAAAGTTCTGGGGCCTCTACTTTAGCCTTGTGGTTGTCGTCTTGATGTTTTTTTGGAGCCAGACATGACGTATATGGACGAGATTTCAGAGTTATTAGCTAAACTTGGCATGCTTGGTTAGTGAGCTGCATCCCCAAACTATACAGGTACACCTGCAAATTAATGATGAATATCATATAAATAAAATCATTTCACTCACCAAGACCTGAGCACAGACTTCTTGGATGTGCTGTTAGTATAATTAATCACACACGAAGCCACAATGGTTGTCAGATAATTGTATTAAAAGTGCTTCAGGGTAACCAACACCACAAATGTTACCTAAACTTCCAGTTCAGTGACTCACATCAGTAACTAGCAACAGTATCGACAGCAGCATAAAGCTCCCAAGCCTTTAGTAATGGTTAACTTTAAGTCTCAAAGCAATTCAGTAAGGGTAAAAAATTAATTAAAAAAGCTACTTTGGCTGGTTCCTTGCCTCAAGAGTTCACCACAGTGGGTACCTCTATATATTTAATTTTGACTTTATTTAATTTTACATCAGATGCCCTTCCTGTTTAAACTCCAAAAGAAATTTGTGTTTCAGTCTAGCATTGAAGAAGCAACCTTTCACTTGTCAAGCAAATATGTGTGTACTACACTGAAAAAAACACAACCTTTTGAGAGAAATTAGCTATAGCTCGCTAAACTGCCTCAAGTGGCCATTCAAGAAATTGCAGTTTTTAGCACTTCTACCCTGGCTTCATTTTTCAGTCCCAGAGGTTATTGGTTATTGTTGTGGTTGATTATTGATGGGGTTTTTTAGCAGTAACACATGTTCATGATGTTTGCCATGTCTACTTACGTTTTGTGTAAAGTATGTTACACAAAAGTGTATGCACACTTACCTTGGTGAACAGAGGAGGGCCTGAGACTTCACCAGCATAGAGTGATGAAACTGGGCTCTGCATCTAGAAGACAACACACATTTACTTTTCCAAACAGATGAAGTTATTTAAAGAAACGGAAAGAGAAAGAAAGATGTTTTACCCGCTGTGGAGGCTGAGACAAGGACTGCACCAGGGTGGTGCGATGAGGTAGCACCTCAGGGGTTTTGGGTGAAGATGAGCGTATTGTTAGGGACATCGAAGTAGTCTTCTTCTGGACTCTAAAACAAGGAAAAACACAAACAAAAACTTATTTCTAGAAAGAAAAAAAAGAGCAACTTCAAAACTCTGTACGCTTTTATTTAAAATATAATGCTTGAAGGAAAATTGCCTCCACAGCAATTAAGATGATATCAGTGATCTTGGCTTCAGTGGGTAAACATTAATGGAAACAGAAACGAATATCAGGAAACAGTCCAGATGCAGGGAGATTTATACATAAGATAATGATGAAAAACGTTTAGAAAAAGTGAAAGGACTCAGGGACTGCAAAAAATGCCCTATTGTAAAAATGGAATTGGAATTTCATGCCCAAAATGTCATTAAATTAATACATATTTTTCACGATTGGAGAGGAAATTGAATAAAACTAAAAGTTAAAGTCTCATGAATTAAAAAGTTTAACATTTGGAAATAAGTAAGAGACCAAACATCTCAGGTGATTTCCCCACTGTATTAACCCTCCCCAGGTCATTACTGTGATTGCTGACTATGTTCTGGGTCAGACTGTTGGCTAGCCTTTTTAGGACCCAGTTAACTAGGAGCAGGCAGCAGACTTGATTAGTCGCTCAAGGGCTCGGTTAGCCTGTTGGATAGTTCAAGGTTCACTGGGTCATAGTGTCAAAGGTAGTTGTGCAGGAATATACATACTGAGGCATGGCTCCTGATCTAGACTTCGATGCACCTTCTCCTTCTGAGTCTGATGACGACGCCCCTGCAGTGGAACACAATCAGAAGCTGCTGTGGTTTATGTGCTACAGAACATTATATAGGCCATTTATTTCCAATTAGCTTAACAGATTTACTGTTTTTAAATATGCAACTCTATACAATAAAATTATGACTAAGTGTTTCTCAAATCCGGTTTTGTGGAAGAAGGAAGTATTGGCTTTGTAATCTAAATTTTTGCTAGAGTTTAGTCACAAGTGTAAATGACTGCAAGGCTTACATTTATGGTGTTAAGATGAACACTGTCCCAGCTTCAAACCCTTTTTCAGAAAATATAATTTATCTTCATGCAGTTTCTTCATCTCTTCTACCTTCATCTCTCCCTATCCGTATCCTTCTCTGCCACACCAACCCTCTGCATGGCCATCTTCACTACATCCACAATTCTTCTCTGTTGGTTCCTCTTTTCCTTCCACTTGGCAGCTCCCTCTTCACCATTCTTTGTCTTCTATATCCACTATCCTTTCTCTGCACACGTCCAAATGATCTCAACCTTGCCTCTGCACCTTTGTCTCCAAACCATTCAACCTGAGGCATTCTTGTGATGTACTCACTTGTGATCCGGTCCATCCGGGTCATGCTCAGTAAAATCTTAGCACCTTCAGATCCACTTCCAGGTCCACTTTCTGACATTTTGTTAGTGCCACTGTTTTCAAACCATACATAATAGCAGGTCTCATTACCAACTTGTAAAGCATTCCTTTCTCTCTTTTTGTTATCCTTATGTCACAAACCACCTCTGACACTAATCTCCACCCACTCCGCCCTACCAGGATTCTCTGTGTATTGCTTTGGATGGTTGACCCCACGTATTTAAACTCATCTACCTTCACTGTCTCTCTTCCTTGCAGCTTGACTGTTACACCTGTCTCCCTCTCATTCACACACACGTGTATTCTGTCTTACTTCTAATGACTGTCATTCCTCTTCTCTATAGTACACACCTACCCTCCCAAAGTTGTCTGAGAAAGAAAAAAAAAAAAAAAAAAAAAAAAAAATCACAGTCCAGTCCGGATCTCAGTCATCCGTTAACCTGCCCACCACCGCTGCAAACAAGCTGCACCTTCTGGCCTTATCTATACGTCTTCATCAACACTCTCAAAGCAAACATTGCATCTGTAGTGCTCTTTCTTGGCATAGCTTATCAAACCACAGCAATAAGATGAATTAAACAATTGGCTGTATTCTCCTGTAAGACTTAATATCAGTCAATACATTTGCAAAAGCATCTCTGTAGTCTCAGCTGGTCAGTTATTTGGTGTGTACTTTCATCTAACCAAATTTTCATTGGTTGGACAATTACTGTTATTACATCCATGGGGCAAAAAGCGCTATATAAATAGCCTTTCAATCTTTTGTAGCCTCCCATAATTTTTTGCATCAGAAGGAACAGATTACCTGTTAAACACCACCATGTTTTTCCCGTGGACTTCAGAGATGGCTACAAGCTAGATTACAACACGTCAAAGAATTTGCTAGTACGGCTGCATTTGCTTAAAACAGATTATTAAAAAGTCAAGTGTAAGTGCATTTTAGTTATATGACAACACACAGTCACAACTGCACCAGGCTTCAGCATCTGACCCAAGGAGCAACCCAAACAAAGCTGGATGTCTGTCTCAAATAAGTATAAAAGTTCCTTATTGTCTGTTGTTTTGTTTTCAGTTTGAAATAAGGTTTACAGTGTTTCAATGTGCTGCATATACTGCCTTTTCATGTGTGTATAATTAATTTAGGCTAGAAAGCATAACAGGCAGAGCGCATGATATACTTTGTGGAACATTTTGTTAATCTGCAGATAAAATTAACCCTCTCTAACCCTCCATTGCCTGGGAACAATTGACTACGCACAGGTATCATTTCAGGCAACCAAGACTTTGGTTGGTTGACAACAACCCCAAGAAGAAGTAATGAAACGATCTGTCTGACCTTCAATGTAAACCTCAGCTGAAGTATTATCTGCTCCAAGACTGTTGGAAGCCACACAGGTGTAACGTCCTGTGTCGTCCTCAAAGGCTTCAGCAATCACCAGTGTGTGCAGGTCACCATCCCTCCAGATTTGGATGTCGGGAGAGTTGTGCAGCTCACGGCCTTCACAGAACCACCTAAAGGAAGAAGTACAAGACAAGTTTGATTACCTCAACATGTTATAGTAATAATTCATAAGAGACCTAAATTAAAATCATTTTTAAGATCTTGTTTGCCTTTGGGTCAGTCTGTTTAGGGGTCTCCACAGCAGATCATCTGTGTCTAACTCACCGTTTCTTTAGCATCCTTCTCTGTCTCACCAGCTCTCTACATTCCCTCCTTCACTAAATCTATGAATCTTCTCTCCGGGTTTCCTCTTTTTATTCTGCCTTTTTAAAGACATTACTATTCCTTTTCTAAAAGGAGGTCCTGCTCAAAACAAATTCACCAATAGTATGCCATTTACTTACACAATCAGGTTCCTTATTAGACTTTGCAACACACAACAGCTCCATATTTTAAATGTTGGACTCTACAAAAGTATGATTGCGTCAATCACAGCTCAAAAAATCCTTATTCATCTTATACTGGAGTTTGGCGCTGCTCCTATCTATAACAATCCATTTAGGCTCCCTTCCCTTCCCATTAGGCTAACTTAGAGCAGTCTGAAGCCAGAGTATTTGGTTTACAGGGTTTACTCTTACATAAACTGAACTAATTTTTTTGAGACTTTGGTTCTATTTAAAATGATACTTCACCGCTGTAACAGTATATATGACAGAAAATAAAGAAAAGCATAACAGAGCACCCCCCGACCTTTATGGAAACTTAAAAAGAAGCCTATATTATAGACTCGTTTGACTCATAACAAAAATTTATGTCTTGTCTATCTGACAAGGAAAAGCCACAACTCATCCTGTCAAATACAAAAACTTAAATACACCTCTTCCAAATATGATGGAGGCCTGCCAAATAAATTAACATTAACATCTACTCATTCACACACACGCACACACATACCAGGAATGTCTAAGTTTCCATATCTGCCAATTGAGGGAAGCAGAAACACCCTTTCCCCCTTCCAATCAGAAGCCTGTGTGTCTGGATGGGCGCCTGGGCTCTGCACCACCTCCTTGGGGTTTTGCTAACACAGACTTTGTTCCCTGATCTGGGACCAAGGAGAGATGAGAGAGTCCACCACACAACCAGCTTCATACGTCTCATCACTCGTCACAGGGTTATGATTAAAGCAGACCCCCCTCTTCTTCCAGCCCTATGTTACCACATCAAATAGAGGATCAAACAGCAGGAATCAAATCAACCATCTCCTACAAAATACACACATTCAAGTCCTGGCTTCAAATGCCTCGATTTGTGGGGAAACTTACTTTTATCTGCACTTGTATCTCACATGAGCACACTTCATCAGAACCATACTAAATGGAAGTTGTGTATGTTCTATTCAGATATTGACCTCTGAATTGACAGGGAGAGGGTTGGAATTCCCAAAATGCCAGGAGAACGAACAGCTGTTATGTTCCTCCAGAGCCCAGACCTGAGAACATTCCTACTATCTGGGAGAGCTGCGTAAAAATTCCTGACATCCTGCCGTGTGGCCGTTACATGATTTTATACACCCTGGTGTGTCAGTCAAACATCAGGCCAACTCCTCTTTCAGAAAGCAATCAATCAGCCAAAATATCCAGACAACACTTCATAATCGGGGATTTACACCTGGGAGACTGGGTGTGGGTGTGGGTGGCAAGCGGAGAAAGTGTATGAATGGCAAGTACAGTAAGAGAAGGTGAATGAGCATGAGTCAGGTGGGGTCGGATAAGAAAAATTATACGCCCTGTCATGACTGAGACAGCTCACACTCAGCGGTTCATCAGGATCAGAGACAGACTGAACACTGCAGAGCTTTGTCTGCCTCTCTCAGCTTTCTCAGCCTTTAACACCAGCCACCTTCATAGATTCATAAAAGGATTTGGGGAATATTTGCCTTATTTTTCCTGTTACAGCTCATTTTAAAACATGACCAAAGTTTAAAATTTTTTTAGTTTGCATAAGCGCAAATAATCTGTAAAACCTAAAAGCTCTGGCTATAGACAGTTTTTTCTATCCTTGGCTCTGCGTGATGTCAAGAGATGGATGTAGCTGGGGCTGCCTTAAACTTGCATTCTTTCTGATAGACAGCAGGAGGCGACTCTTCTGGCTGCCAAACAACTTCAGCTGCATTAAGTCTATAGAAAAATGGTCCTAGTCTCCCTTGGTCTGTGACCTTTATAAACACTTTCTTGATAATCTTACAGGCTCAGTTAATATTGTAAATTTTGATGTTCATTAGAGTCAGAAATCAGGATCATTCAGTGTATGCTCATTGAATGAGAATACTGAGACCTCAATGAACTTGAGGGCTACACCAATGGCGAGTCTATAATAGATAAGGATTGTTGACTTAAAGCTTATCTATAATAACTTATGTGGGATTTTTCCTCTCTCTGCAACAAAGGAAGCAGGTTAGCCAGGCACCAGTGTGTTAAATGATACAAAACAGACAATGTGGAATGACAGTAATGAAGAGCTACTCAAGGAAGGATACATTATCCACCGTCGTGTCAACCCTTGAAGCAACAAAGACAAGGAGTCATCTACCACATTTCAGACAACTAAAACCCAGACAGAAATGGCTGGGATGACACTAGATCCAGTTTAGTCCAACTTTGTTCTGAATTCTCATAATCTAATTCAAAATTGACAGCAGCCTGTGACTGAGAGTAAAAAGTTGACATTTTTGAGCAAACCAATATGTCTGTGTGGTTCTGGATTATAACCAGGCAGAGAAAAGGGAAAACAACTCATCTGTGTGACTGCAGTGTCTGCTGGGGATTTGCTTGGCTGCTCACCTCACTACTTTCTTTTAAGTCACTCGCCGTATTAATAAAAAAATGGTTCACAATGGACTTTGCAGCCATATGCACTACATCTGCAGATTGCACAATACAAATCCCCTTCAGTATAGGAAAATCACTTGGGCATTTCTCAAGTGCCGTTAAATTAAACACACACAGGAAAGGGCTTGATGTAACACATGACATCATTAAAGTAATGACTATGGTTTTTGTGATGGAGGATATTAAAGCTGTCAGAGGCAGTGTAAGTGAGCATTTTGTGCATGAGTGTAACTATAGTGAACAGAGGCCAGCAAACAACGGGGGGATAGGTTTCCCACAGGGTGGCCTGACTCCATCCAGACATTTCCACGCAGCAACATGTGTCAAGCGAAATGAAAAAACAGAACTGCAATTAAAGCATTTATGATATTAGTGGTCTTAAGGGTTTTTTTTTTGCCTTCGGTAGTTTTACTTTGCAAGGGTCTCTCCTTAAATTTAAATCACAGGCCATGTACACAATAGACAAATGGAAATGGAAATTTGTTCAGACACACAGTTCTGACAAATCACAGAGCAAGGCAGGACTCATCAGCTCCTCTGAGGGTTGACAGAGCATAAACTGGGAAGCCAAGATCATCCCCAACAAGCACAACAATAAAAACCCTTATTAATCAACCTTAATGATCTACCATTATGCATAATTACTAAGTAAACTCATTTAGAGACAGACGGTAATGTTTATTTAATCTCCTCGCTATTTCTGTGGAATGCGCTGAGCATCATGATAGGCCTAAACAGAAAGGGGATGGGGGGGGGGGGGGGAGACTTTGCTGAGTCCCATGCAGCAGTGCAGCACACACAGAACAAACTGAGCTACCAGCAGGCTGATTTGGAGGGGAAGAAGGGTGTGTTAAAGAAAGCTGAGTGAAGGTAGAAATTTCTTGGCAGAGTGCAGAATTGCCACCCATTTCCTCTTAACACAATACTATTACAAAACACAAATATTCAGAACATGCATATAAAATAGCTGAGAATGAATGGGCTTCACGAGCAACGCCTCACCTCTTCATTCAACCCCCCCTCCGCCCAAGGGCGCCAAGCCAAGAGGCTGATTAAACAACCCACCATCACCATCAAACAGCCTGTCACCAACTCTCTGAACAATGATAGCATGTGAGAAAGCAATTAGACAGATTTCAGTGAAGACAATTGAGGCCAGATGATGGCTTGAATAGCGCCGGGTGCTTTCTGTGCTAACTTAGCTCCATACAGAAGAAGAGAGCATTCCATATGACAGGCCAAACCAGAGGCTGTTGCCCTGGCCTCGATAATGCGTGCTGAGGGCCACACTCTCCTCATTTGACCCTGTTGTTATTTGCCTCTGTTGATGGAAAATTTTATGAAGCAAAGCTCAGTTTCACCACAAACCCAGACAGATGAAGGCCAGAACACAGAGGGAAGAGAAAAAGAGAGAGGGGGGGGGGGGGGGGGGTTCAATCACTAAGATGACCTTGGCAAAGATGAAGGAATGGCCAGCATGCAAAATGCACACAAATCATTCATCCATCGATATAGGGTATAAGGCATGGGCAGACTACTTCCTGACTACTTTTTCTATTCCTTCAAACTCTCAGTGTTAAGTTTCAAGCCTATAGACCACAAAATTCAGCCAAAGTTCAACTGGACAAGAGCAGCGGCATCTGGGCTGTCTTTATCCTTAATTACAAACTACAATAGAGGTCAACTGAAACTACCCACACTATAGCAAGCAGTGCTGATTTTATTATCCTCGACAGACAAATCTCTCAGTTTATGCAAACACTACATAGAAAGCATATTGAGTTTCCTTTCTTCACGGATGCCGACTGAAACCAGCAATCAATCCAGCTTTAAAGCTCCCAGCCAAAAGGCCAAAAGCACAACCTCTATAAATCAAGAACATTTCCACCACAGTACTCCTTAATACTTTAAATTATAAGATTCTCACATAACGCATCATTTAGCCACACCTCCAGGTAGCAGTTTGTACTTCCGGCAGTTTATTTTACCTAATGAATGAAATATTCAACCAACTTGATTTCTGGACCTTTCAAAAGTTTTGACATCTTTCATTGATGATTAAAAAAAGTGAATAGTTATGTGTCAGTTAGAATAATTATTTTAGCTGCTCCCTTATTACATTATAAAGACTTTTCGAGAACAATTAAATGAAAACGAAAATTACTTAATTCTGATTGTGTAGGGTTAGCGTTGGAGTTAAGTTCATCACAAATGACGGCTTAGAATTGAGAGGGTTAAAGCCTGACTCACAGCTATAATTGTTCAGAAATTTTAATCATACTAACAAGATTGTATTCATCTTAAAATTTATTTAATGCAATGGTAGATCTTACCAGTCTTATTGCTAGTTTTCCCACCACTTTGTTGCAGGGTGAAACACTAACAATTACATTGACATCAAATGTCATTGTCTACAGAGAATAAATCCTATCAATTTTATTTAACCTCTGATTTGTCCTCTTGCATCAGCTGTAAGTTGACAGCTTTGGTTTTTAGGTTTTTGGTTTTCACAGCTACTATTTGATGGATTAATTCTTGATGCATGCTCAATCATCCAGGTAAGTAAATCCCAAAAGGTTGAGTCTGTTCATCTGGACGTAGCGTTTTCAGTGGGAGAAACATTTCGTCACTCATCCAAGTGACTGACGAAACGTTTCTCTCACTGAAAATGCTACGTCCAGATGAACAGACTCAACCTTTTGGGATGGATGGATGATATTTTTTCCCCAACAAAAAAACTTTTTCTTTTTTTAATATTCTAAATTAGGATCTACAGAGCAACAAAAATTGGACTGTTGATGTGTAAAGTAATTGTGATGACATTAGAATCCGTAAACTGAGATTTGTTGATTCTGGAAGCTCAAATTGGTGAAACTCTTGCCATCTTTACCAAAGTCTGTGTCACACCCATTCGACGGTTACACGTATCACTCAATTCTCTTTTATTTATTTATGTCTTCAAGTCTATCTGTATTGTATTTTGGCAGTAAGGGCAGCTTGAGAGGTGAAGCAACAGCTAAAACCGCAATCAGCTAACTGATCTGCTTCCACACACCTTGAATCTGGTTATTTGCTGCCCGACAGGTGTGTTGAAATTGCATGTAGACTGTGTTTCATAGACAATCTGGCAACTTGAGTAACACTAGACAAATATAAAACATGTGGATATGCATGCGCATGTATTCCAGTTATTCATTATAAAGTTTGAGGTTTGTGCAAATTACAGGACTTTCCCAGGAAAACAGCAAAAAGGGGAGGGTGCCAGGAGACTGTCTTAAAATGTGGGAGAAACCTAGAAAAACTGGGATTGTGGGCAAGCATGAACTTATCATCATAGTATTGTTGCTGTGAGAGTGTTCACATACAGTACTCAAGTTAGCATTTAGCTAGCGAGGTATAACCCAACAGTGCAGCTGGCATAGTTATATACTGTTAATCCTGTTAAATCCAGAATTAAATTCAAAATCCTGCTCCTCACATACAAGGTCTTAAATAATCAGGGCCCATCTTATCTTAATGACCTTGTAGTACCATTTCACCTTATTAGAGCACTGCACGCCTACTTGTTGTTCCTAGAGTATTTAAAAGTAGAATGGGAGAGAGAGCCTTCAGTTTTCAGGCCCCTCTTCTGTGGAACCAGCTTCTAGTTTGGATTCGGGAGACAGACACTATCTCTACTTTCAAGATTAGGCTTAAAACTTTCCTTTTTGCTAAAGCATATAGTTAGGGCTGGACCAGGTGACCCTGAATCCTCCCTTAGTTATGCTGCAATAGGTGTAGGCTGCCGGGGGATTCCCATGATGCATTGAGTTTTTCCTTTCCAGTCACCTTTCTCACTCACAATGTGTTAATAGACCTCTCTGCATTGAATCATATCTGTTATTAACCTCTGTCTCTCTTCCACAGCATGTCTTTATCCTGTCTTCTTTCTCTCACCCCAACCGGTCGCAGCAGGTGGCCCCGCCCCTCCCTGAGCCTGGTTCTGCCGGAGGTTTCTTCCTGTTAAAAGGGAGTTTTTCCTTCCCACTGTCGCCAAAGTGCTTGCTCATAGGGGGTCATATGGTTGTTGGGTTTTTCTCTGTATGTGTTATTGTACAATCTACTGTACAATATAAAGCGCCTTGAGGTGACTGCTGTTGTGATTTGGCGCTATATAAATAAAATTGAATTGAATTGAATTAAAAAATCAAAACCTCAAAGAAATTCTTTATCTTTCCTCATCTAAAATAGGATTTAGCATCTTTCAGGTCATTGTGTTGGGCAAGGTTTCAGTTTTAAGCTAAAGTGCTGTTGCCAACTTGGCAGCAGTGGGGAGGAAGAACTCCCTTGAGAGGACTGTTGTTCTGAATTGGTGCTATATAGATAAATATTACTAAACTGAACTAAATTAAATTGACATTAACGGTAACATTCCCCTTATTGCAGTGACAAATGTGTGAGAATGAGGCATGTTGTATAAAGTAAATAAAAGTAAATCAAATGTACTGATCATGTAAATACTTATGTGAGGCCATAACTTGTGAAATATTTATTCGGTTTATTGTTGGAGGGCTATTTTCAAGTAGTCAAAAAAAGTCTTTGTATATAATTGAAGCTGCGAAGGCAATAATTTTAAATGACATTCAGATTTGTTAAAGGATTTCTCAGAAACTCAGTGTTTATGCTTTAGTCAAAGCCAAAGTAAATGATCATCTTCTATCTTGCAGCCTTTTTGTTTGAGTATTGTCATCTGGACTACAAAATAAGCACAACAGCTCAGTTTAAACGTTTTCCTGCGTGACTGAAGAACATGCATGTCTTGGTTAAAGATGATACATGGAGAAACCGAGCTTTACAAAGAAGCAAAAGGCCTCCATTGATGGAGCCTGGTTAATGATGGCACAGCATCAGGGGTCAAAGTTCACCGGAATATTCCAGCTAGAAGACAGCTGCAGTTGACAGTCAAAGCTCTGACCGGATGAAACGAATGATATTTTTCTCCAAGGAATTTTAACCAAGTCCATTAACTGGCATTGTCCACTGCAAGAGAGCAGAACTCAGTTTGGCTGTGCCAAGCAGGCAAATGGTTCAGTCTGAATCATCATTGTGAAATTCATACTGTGGGTAGCAGAAATAATAGATACTGAATGCTAACTGCATTTGTCAGTGCAGTAATTAATTGTTATAGTGACTGACGCGTGTGTCTGTTTGTGCGTGTTTACACATTCAGCTGAAATAGTGACGGACATTTGCAGCAGCTGAGCTACAAATGCACACACCTCAGCACTCAGGGGGATACCCCCCACCCCACACACACCCACACACATACTAACACATATTCCATCTAATTCTTTAAAGTGAGTAGCATCCCTAGAAAAAAATATGGATTGATATACATATGACACAAACAAAATCCGCAGTTTATCATGTGTTGTTTCAGAAAGCTACATTACTATTTTATTCAGTAAAAAGTTAGAAGTGTTCGTCTAGAAAACCCAAATTCTGATGAGTCTGTTACCCTTATTACAGTGATGTTCAATGAGGCTGAAGATCAAATCAAAGAAATTCATCACACAAGCTTGACTTCCATTTAATTGTAGCGACAGATGGCATCAAGGTTGTTTTTCAGACTTACCTGAGCTGCTGTGCTGTTCCCAGTTAGATAAATCAAACTTACACAGATTCCCTTGATCTTGAAGTTTTCACACAGTGCTTCTCCTCCTGACAGCGTGACACACACTGACACTCTCACACCAGGACAGCCACTCTGAGTCACGCAGTCATACAGACACACACACACAACACTCGGGCTGAGCGGAGGGCTGAGAGGGAGGGAGCAGCCCAGGCTGCCAAATTCCACACAAGACAGAAGAGCAGAAAAAATACATTTAAGACTCATTTAAAACACAAAAACTGCTTCACAGTTGGCCACATTGAATTCATTCATATAATTCCAGTGGTTGGTTGAAATGTCTCCATGTTTTTGTGTTCTCTACACCAAGGATAAATCCTACCCAAACCAATCAAACTCTCTGCCACTCTAAAGCCTTCAAAGCTGGATGCAGGTAAACTTCCTCTGATGAGAAACATTTTGTGGCCTAAAAGGATTTTAACAAGTAAACCCAGTCTTTTTTTGTTATGTATTTCTGGACTCTGTCACCCAAACAAAGAGCAAAACCTCTGCTCCTATACAGATCCCGGCCACAGTCTGCTGACCATCAAAAACACCACAGAGAGCACTGGGTTTAAGCCAAATGACCCTGCCACCATGGAAACCTCTGGGCCTCTGATCTGTGACTGCAGGAAGAGGGATATCATCAAAATAAAAGATGACAGTGCTGCAATACACAATACAGTGTGCCCCAAAAAGAGAGGACACTAACTATACTGACCATTACTTAATAAATCCCACATGCCAGAACTAAGCAGGCCACTTAAAAAGCCTTGTTAGGCCTGCACAAAAATAACTTGGATAAGTGAGGATCCAAATAGACCACTTTGAGTTGGCATCACCTGGCAAGTACAAGACAGATGGCTGTGGCTACTGCAAGCAGTGTGGGTACGTCATGATTTGTACACACCCATGCCGACACATACACACAATGAGACCATAATAATCTCAAATGCTCCTAGCTTCAAATTCACCTAGTTTGGCAAACATAAATGTGGTACTGGTGGTTTGTTTAGAGTCAGCAGATTTATGTCTGATGCACTATCCACGGCAGAATGAAAGGGTGCGGTGTGCTTCGCTCTCTGCGGGGGCTCCACTCAGGCTTCAAGGCAGGCTGAACTTGTGATATTTTGGTCGCTGCCAGAAAGAGCCTACCAGTAGGACGTGGCAGGTGGGCTTGTTTGTGGTGCTTGTTACGAAGATGGTCTGCTCCTTACATGTTTACATATGAAATTTTACCGGATTACATGCAAATATACAATGAAAAGAACCTTGCCGGGAGACTGCATATATATAAATATATCTTATCAACATTATAGTATCAGTATTTTCATATTGGAAATGTTTTCTTGTGGTTTATAGCGTTAGAAAAGCAAGACAGAGGACTAGAGCCTTTAGCTGTCAGGCTCCTCGGTTTGGGTTTACAACAGTCACCCTCTCTGTACTTAAGGGAACATACTAGCAACCACAGTAAAGATTCACACTTATATAACTGGACAAGAGGGGAAAAAAGCTTTTTAAATTACATTTTGTGACAAAATTGCCTAAGTTTTAAAACTGTTTTTATTAGACTTGAGAGATACTAATCTGAACATTTTATGGCCCAGTAACTACTGCAACTAAAGATATGAATTTCTCACCATTCATTTAGACAGGGGTTCCAAAATAACTGCCCAAACTCAATCCAAAATAGCTGCCAGTTTACAAAAGTTGCTTCTGGAAAGACTGTGCTAATGGCTAGGGCTGGATTTGGTGACTCAAAACCATCTCCTAGTTGGCTGCTATAGACACAGGTAGCTTTATCTAACCCTTAACTTAAAGCAAATGGTGTTTTTCCAAGGTTTTTGGATTAATGTAGAGAATAAACCTTTAAGGGACAAAAAAGGTTATGACGTAGATTTTTTTATAAATTAATATAACTTTCACAAACACATTTAGCTACTTGTTAACAAATGACTTCGCAGGTAATGGCTTCAAAATTCAGAGTGGGATATCACTGGGTTATAAAGTGTAAAAAAACCTCTAACCAAAAACCCATTAAGAAGAAACGCTGACTGCTTAACTAACGGTTTAACTTTTATCACTTTCAACAGCAAAGATGAGACATTAAGCTTAAAAAAGTATCTAGCACTCATTCCTGATCTACTCTTGTCTGGTAGAAGACCTCCCATGATGCACTGAGCATCTCCATCCTGCTTTCCTCTCTTTTACTCACCATGGATTTATATGCAGGAATTCCACATCATTAGTTTTTTGTCATTTCTCTCTCCTAGTCTGTCCGACCCTTCGTGCTCCAAGTCGTTTTTTTCCTCGCTCACTGGTATCACTGAGCTTCGCTCTATGACGTTGTAGCATCTTTACAGTACCTTGAGGTAACACTTACTGTGATTTGGCATTATATAAGTAAAACTGAAAGAACTGAATGTCCTGTCCCTCTTGCACAACCTGCCATTATGTGGTTTGTGAAGGAACTTGTTCTAATTTGTAGTGATAAAATCTGAAAAGCACTGTTCTTCCCCCTAAGTGACTATACAACCTGGGTTAATGAGAAGACCGGGTTTTACAGTCTCTGGATGTTCCCATTAATTACTAGGTATCTGACAATAGCCCTCGCAGACCCACTGCTATTGTCTTACTGTATAGATGGCAAGAAATTTGCAAAATTAAGTCAACAACATAGCAGGCTGCATTCATAAACATCATATTATAAATCTCACATTATAAACATACAAACACAGGTTAACAAAGACACAAGGAAAAGCTTCCACACAAATCAGGAAATGTTAAATAATTTCCCATTCCTACCACAAACAACCAAACATGCGTATGCATTAAATCAGAGACTCACTTACACATTACGTCCTGTTTAAAAAGGTCTTGAAAGGGTCAGCTGACATCACAAAAATGTAGGCCATGCTGCCATGGCAACTCCTGTTTTTGCTCCAAGGAGACCAAATGACACTAACAAAAACAGAGGCTATGTCCTCTCATGATGTCATACTGTGATTGCAATAAATCGTCCAAACTTTCAAATAAATCCAGTATGAAAACCAACAAAAGTTACTTTCACAAGAGCCTAAAAATTAAACATATCAGCCATAAAAAATAAATGAGTACACATAATGTTGCCTGTACTTACAGGAAGTGGATCAGATGTCTAATTGGCCAGTTGTTATTGAGGTTACATATGTTTATGGCTTTTTCACATTTTTTTCTAAAACTAGTTATGGGTTAAAGTTACATTAATTGCAACTGGTGCGGTTCTGGAATTAAGGAAGTTAAGCAAAGTCTTTTCTCATGCGTTGACACCTATGGGAGTGCTTCTGTTAGTGCCTGTACCATACTAAATTTCATTGATTTACAGAAGTTCTTTCATAACCGCAACTACTTATCTCCAACATCTGAGTAATTTCCGTTGAAGGCAAACCACGTAGTAGCTTGTGTCAGCACTCATTTTGGTATGTAGCACATATTTCTGGGAACAACCATTAGATATAGTTAATACCATATTCAAAGTACACTGAGCAGACGTGTTGTCATAAGTGTGGTTAAACAATGAGTCACCTACTGCAGTAGTTAAATCTTTTTTATCTAATGCCCCCACAGCAGCACTGTGAGATGGGCTGTAGAAAGTATAAGATGGATGTAGCTCCTCAGTCTGAAAAGTGGAGCTAGTGTGGAAGTGCATTAAACCCGCATTGTTTTTAATAGCCAGCGGGAGGCATTTTAAAATTGTATAGAAGCCCTCAGCTCACTTTCTCTATGACCTCAGTAAACACTTTCTGTTTATGAGTTTATGGGCTTAGTTGTTAAAATCAGATCATATTGAATAAAACGTAAAGTTTATTTTGCAAATTATGGCTCTACTTAGTTTCCAGAAAGACAAAAAGGCAATGGTGCTGGTTTCCAAATCAAATCCAACCCTCACTTGTCACTTCTTTTTTTAAACACCAAGGTGGCAATGGACTCTGATAACCAGCGAGTGACATGATTCTGGTTACTGCCAGCTTTTAAATTCAGTCTATAATATGGGCCTAGGAACCCCTTTGGGAACACAACCTTTCAAGTTAAAATATACATGTTTGAATTAATGTTAAGTTAGATTAAGACTGTTGCCATTAATCAGTCAATTATGGTTAGGCCCCAGTCACACAGGGCTAAAGACTGACTAGTAACCCCCTGGCAACCTTCAGTTGCTAGGGGAAAATATATAATTTTTATTGTTATTTCTATGGTTGCTAACAAATTGCCAAAAACCACCAAAAAACTGCCAACTACTCACTAACAGCCCTTTTCCTTGGACTTGGCTTTCAAAGAAGCGCACCCACAGCTGATGGGCCTTTTCTTGACCCAGTCTGCGGCAGCAGATCGTGTGGAGCGGAGAGTGAGGACCCAAAAGCTGACATTTGGGGGCAAAACTGGGTTTTAACAAAAAGCAGGCTGTTTATTAAGGCTGCATGAAAGCAAAGGGAGACTAAGGTAGTGGTAACTAAACTGGGCAAAACTAACACTAAGAACATGGAGGGAGAACTGACAAAGGAAGGAGGAAGACCGGGACGATGTGTACACTGAAGGATGATAAGGGAAGTGGAAACACATGGGAACACAACAAGAATGAATTAGACATAACGAGACGGGTAGCAAAACTGAACACGCTGAACACAGGATGGGAGACTGTCAAAATAAGACAGGAAGTACAAACACTGAGACCACGGCGAAGACCTGTGAACTTGACACAAGGAGGAACAAGGGAACAGGTAAGGGAGATGAAATACAGACAGAGGAAGCGTGAGGGAAAGAGGAACACACACAGAGAGGGAGAGGGAGCAAGAGACAAGATGGGCTGGGGAGACTACGGAGCCCCTAAAGACAGAACACAGAGATAAAGACTAAGACAGATGGGATAAACTTAAGCATGCATAGTTCAAACCTATTTTGTATGGCTATGTATCAAAATGGCTATGCTCATCTTTTATACTTTCTATAACTTTAACCCAGAGTTTGCAAATCTTTTTTGGAATTTTAATTACTTGTTTCAACTTTTTATTCTGACAAAAACATGTATTAGACTTACAAGTATCAAACATTTTAATATAGCTTTTTAAGCTCCTTAAACATACTTGTTTCAAGTAATTTCAAGATTTTTTTCTTTATTTTTAATTATTGTCTTCTTACATATTTATTTATTTTGGGTGTCTGTTTTTTTCCTCTAACTATTAATTTTATTTATTTTTTTACTTGTTTATGTCAACTGAATTGATTTTTTTTTTTTTTTAATTAATTGATGGAATTTGTCCACGTACCCCACTGGCTTTTTTGAAAATATGCCCTACGATACTGGTTGGGGGTCACTGACTGACTGTACAGTTTCATCTTTCACAAGAGTAACTCATAAAGTAAACCTCTGACCATCTGTAGACCAACTCAAGTAAATATACAAGAAATAATAAACAAATGATTCCTTTTTTACCACTCAGCCATGACCATGCAACAAAATTACAAACATACAAAAACATCTGCTTCCGTGACAAATCACCTTAGTATCACCATGAATATTTACAGCTCGAAAGCAAATTCTTAGCCACCCTGAGACACTCTGTGAGGGTGGGAGTATGAGGAAAGCTGATAAGATATTTCACAAACTGGATGCACATGAGTCAGAAGTGAAACACCCTGCAATTCTGCTGTGTTGAAAACTGAAAAAGAGTAGAAGACATTTGCCGGCGGAGCCAGTGGCTGAAGTTTTTGTCGACATGGTCTGAATGAACTCTGCAACCTTCTCTCCTCCCGACAAATTTATAGACTTAAATTTGAGCTCACATCAGTTGCACCGAGAGCCCGACATTAAACATCTTCCTCTTTTCCACCTCCCCTTTCCCTTGATATGAAACCAAATCCTGCAGACCCCCCGCTACAAGTGTCGCCCCCTATGATATCAATCTCAGGCTTAAACTGAAAAGGGTGGAGAGGCAGGGATATTTTATTCAAGTCACAGGAAAAAAACAAACACGGAGAGACGAAGGAACGAAGATGCATATCTTGAGTTTCTGTGTAAGACAGTTTAACCTTCGCACAGCTGTTATCCTGTCACATGTACATGGGAAGGAAGACTTGAGCTTGTTTTTATGAGTCCCATTTGACCTCGTCTGCTCGTAAAACAGCCATCCCTGTGCAGACTGTTTTTCGCACAATACACTGCCAAGTGGACAGTACATGTACGCAAATTTTACAGTTTAAAGTACCGGCAGAGTCTGCTGCTATATCTGTACACATAATAACACTTTAGATGCACAAACTCTTATAAAAGCACGCACTAAATTCCACCACTTCAATATTGTCGGCGATCCATAATTGAATCGGGCTCAACTTCAAACGCAGCTCTTTGGCAGCCACACAGGAATCCAACATCCAGGAAAAATAAAAGCCTAAAATATCTCATCAAAAGGCAGATTACTATAAGCTGAATCTAATGGCCATGCCTTATCAAGCATGATGAATAGTTGCGAGTCATTTAACAGGTGAACAGAGGAATGCAACCCGCTGCTTACTGTTCCACAGTCCAGCTGTGGAACAGACCCCGAGGCCCGGATGACTCAGAACTACAAATCTTACCTGAGAGCATAGACGCAGACAGCACCTAAGTGTCTAAGCAGAAAATGAAGTCCTTGTTACCGTCAGCAGACCTTTAGACCTGTCCCAAACGTGTGCTGTCAGTTTTGTTATATTATAGTGCAGAAGGAATTTTAAAGAATCAGAGGCTTAGTCTGAGTCTTCGTGTGTCACTGTCTATCGTAGACTTGATGGACTTGGTTAACGCTCATGGTAAGTGGATGCATGTTTAAAATGAGGTCAAGAGGCCTGCTAACATTAAAGGAGGAATAGAAGCTTCGGTACAGAGTTTAGATTTATGGAGTGTCCTCTGCCCATCCTCCTGCTGAACTTGTCTTGGATTACCATCCTCCTGCCGTGCATGACTGCTGCCTTTGTCCACAACAGACATGCTTCATATTAAATCTGGTATTCCACTTCTTCAACTGTCACTGATCCACTTATATAACTCCCTACAAATCTCACTCCACTCTCTTTGCATGTCTTATTTAACCCTTTCTGCAGTCATAGTTATTTTGGTGGTGATTTATTGACACTATTTAGGTTGCCCACATAATTGAAGCAGAATAAAAATATTCCTTCGTTATTTTTTACAGTAAATCATTCTATCAAATGATTTTTCATGGTATTTACCGGTAAAGATTCACCTACAAAGCATAAAATGTGATTTCAACATGATACTGAAAGTGAGCCCAGAATCCTCCTAGCCTTGTTTATGCTTTATGCACCAAACTAAGATTATTAGATGTTTAACTTTTTGGGTTAAAAGTTAGATGTTTACCACCCCTATTCCACTGACTCAGGTTCAGATTTGTGGTCAGTCTAGAACCGGTTGAACATGGCTGTGTTCTCTAAATGGACAGAACTTAACTAACCCAACCACCAGCAGAAAGCTGAAGTGAATGTATGCATAATGTTACCATTGATAAAACCAAGAGATAATTGCCTCTATAAGTATTTGGACCACTGCGCTAATGTACTCAATGCAATACTTTTGTGAATTAAAGCTGAAACTCTGCACTTCAGTCACATTCTGATTCAGTCACTAATTCTAAAATCCACTGTGATGGAGTACAGATGCTTAAAAACAACTGCTTAGATGCTGAGGAACTTAAAAACAACTACCATTGTGCAAATTCTTATGGAATTAACTGTGTATTAAAAACACATGTTACAAGCAAGACAGACCTGGTATGTGTCCATGACTCAAGCAAGCATCTATAACTGGATTAAAAAGATATCTGTGAATTTCACGACTATTTGTCACAAGCAGTGACAGTGACTCAGAAAAAGTCTCACCTTGTTGTGTGAAATCTCACACTCTGTCTCTAAGCCAGTTGAGGGCCAGAGGTACCGTCTAAGCGTGAATACTGCTGACGTCCATCAGAATTGTTTTACTTCTGTTATTTCAACAAGTTCATGTACATAATCTGTATTAGCCCAGATTTGAAAATGGAAGAATTAGTGGAAAAAGGTGTGTATATAGTCTTCTATGTCTGTGATATAGATTACACGAAAGCTGCTTTGTCTATTTATGGTTGCAACACAAAACTCTCTGGCAGTCTGCACTGGAAAAACTCAAATGTTCTTGGGTCTTGAATACATCTTTGCACACATATAACGCATAGTCATGAACACAGTTCAGTTGTCAGTATGGTGAGAACAGAATAATACGTCAAACTGACGATCTCACATCAACTTGCAAGATCTCCATTCAGAAAAGGTAAAGTCCCACCTTCCTAAATGTTTTCATGTTCCAGGAATGTTGCCGTAAAATAGTTCCCGTATCGTATTAAGTTAGAGCCTTACACCCACTCCAGGTTCTCTCATTATTTGGAGTTTAAATATGAATGACATCATGCTCTCCAAATGTTTTCTTAAAAAAGCGCAGGTATAAAAATACCAGTGCTTTTCCCTTTCCACTCCTCCTGCAGAGATCAAATGAGTCCATGAGGGAGAATTTAAAGTTATGGCTTTCCAGAAACAGGCCAAACAGTCAGCATTACAGTGGGACTACGTCATGAGTCAGCAGTGGGTCACCTGCTATGACCTCATTGCCAAGTCTGTTCCACAAAACATGGGAGGAAGGGCTACTGTTGCTGTTTGCTGGTATGATAACTACTTCTACAACAAGTAGCTGGTATCCCAGCTTGAATCTTTCATGTATGTCTGCCAGAAAGTGTAAGAAATTCAGTGTCAAATGGAAAAAACAACAGCCAAATCCAGAAGTTTAGCTAAAAACAAACCAGACTCACTTTAATAATGACAAATGATGATGACCACCTTTTTCTTAACATGTAATAGTGCAGTCATTGTCCCGTTTTGTCACAAATGCTAAATTTAAATACCTGGGGGTGAGGGGGACAAAAGACAAACTGTGGAAGAGAGATTAATAATGCCAGAGTTAAATAATAAAGTAACTTTTTGTACTTCTACTTCTACGGTTACAGAGTTTGCAAATTTAAGTAACCAAAATATATTGAGGATATATTTTAACACAGCTCACATATAACCTGACAGTGCAAACAAACCACCATTAATAAAAAGAAAAATAACTACAATGAAAAATACTTTGCAGAATATTTTTTAATGTGAAAAGGTAACAGGAAGTAGAAAGCAGGCAACACCTTGTGTTTGTCAATTTTGGCTGTGGGAGAATATACATTTTTTTTTATCAAGCGGTTTGGTTCCTGAACTTCACTGAAACATGACTATTTAAAAAGCGACTATCACAAAGATTGACTGAATCACAATTATATATGACTGAAAATAAAGCGACACATAGTAGGTCAACTTTCATAGATGCTTTTGTGAGTATTTGGCCTTTTATGCCTTGACAACAAATTCCACCATCATTCAATAAAGTTTTGCCTCTTCTTGACGTTGGAGTGTCTTCTTGATGCTGCCTAGTGTAGATGTCTTAGCCAAATTCTTCCACAGCCTCTCAGCTTCCAAAAGTTTCCCCTGCGGTTTTGTGTATTTGGCTGAAACCAAGACGCCAAGGCTGGTCTCTACCCTCACATCTCTCCTCATTCAGCTCCAAGTGAAGTTTTGAAGTGCCTTGTTTGCACAGCATGCAGTTAGAGTAATGACATGAAAGAACAACAAGGCACGACACAATGGGAGATGGATTTTCTCTGTCACTTTTATAGTACACTGAAATAGCGAGACATCAGTTAGCAGCCACCTGCGGCGTGTTGGATGTTTCACACAATGAGACCTCACACTATCAATTTAGTGTTGAAATGCTCTCTTTAATAACACACAGGGGGCTTGGACAGACTGAATACATTGCCTAATTCTTCATGCCAAGAGCCAATCTAAACCCCCCCAAAACAGAGACTTGAAGAAGCCAAAATGACCTCACACTGAAAAAATGTGCAGGTTCGCATGGATGTAACTAACATGCACACAAATACTAGAAATGCATCATTAAAAGCTGGGCATTACATAAAACACTGTGAGTGAGGAGACTGAGGGCATGCTGAAGAATACCAGGCACTCAGCACCGTAAGATTCTCTGACCGAGACGAATTGTGGTTGACCACAAAAGACCGCGCCCAGAAACCAGGAATGCCTTCCAAAATGCTGGCATCAGCACATCCAGCACCAACTCATTAGCCTGAGAGAACGCGGAGGTGAAGAGGTGCATCACCTGCTCGAATTGGCAATTGCATCAAAGGCGCTGCCTGTGGGAAATGAACACTAAGTAGAAACGAGGCATTTGAATTCAACCTTTCAGGAATCTTTTTTTTTTTAAACCTGTGCAACTATGCAACAGTAACCAAACATCAAAGAAATGCCTTGCAATACATTAAAAAAAATCATAGGTTTCATGAAAAAACTTTTCCTTTTTACTCTTTAACTCAGACGAGCAACAGTCTTTAGAGGCCATATAGTTCCATATGTTCATCACATGTAACTAGACTTGCAGCACAAAAATCTTTGTCTTTGCAGTTTCACCTTTTAAGCAGCTGCTTAAATATCTTTCACACTTACAGATGAAGATGCATGTCTGTTTTGAATGGTAAACAACTTGCTGCCATCTAGTGTTCACATTCAGTATCCAACACAGGAAGTGATAGCCCTTGTGCATCGATTATACTGACTGCTTCTCACTTCAAGAGCAAAAAATCAGTAAGAAAACCTGCTGCTAGGATCTGCACTCACCTGCAGAATTTTCCAACTTATTACGTCACAACAACAACTCAGTTTGTTTTCTATGGCACAAATATCATAATCTTTCTGTAATGTTACAGTGGAAAGGTAAGAGTGAAATAAGTCTGTTGTTTTCCACTCTTCTCTGTTTGTTGTATTTGTTATATAATGGAGCTACCGCCGGTGTGTCTGGACTCTCCTGTTTCCCTACACACTACCTTCATATTTCCCAAAAAGGTGTTAGGAGATGTAGAGTCTGGTGACTGAAAATGCCTAGTCATTGCATTGCCTGCATTCCAGTGCCTGGCTCATGACTATTTATACAGCCGCAGAGGAGGCCCCCCATATCCTACTGGGGAGATTCATATCTTGAGCATGGGGCTTTATAGCTTCTTGTTACACAAACACCTCAAATGAAATTCCATACTCAAAAATCCCTTTAAGTTGACCTGTTATGTGTTCACTTATTTGGTATAATAAATATGCTGTTATAATACAGGATGCTCATATCAAACATGGAAAAGAGTTTGAAATAATAAGGTCAGTGTATATTTATTACAGTTTTTTTCTACTCTCTGATTTGTATGATGTCAGAGGGGATATCCATAATTTGGTCAACTCAGGCACATATTCAACCATCTGTTTATGAGATGCAGTCAATTAGAAGAAAGATGACTTAAAGGACGACAGGATAAAACAGCTTGTTTCAAACTGTTAATAAATTTTTTAAGATACAGATAAGGAAAGATAAGGCTGGAAATAACTTAAGCGGAACCACAATTGGCTCTTTAGGATCAGGGATGTCAAGCGTGTAGTCCAGGGGCCACAACTGGCCTACTGGATGGCTTTACAAAAAAACTAAAGCCATCATATTTACAAAATATGATTGGCGAATGACTCATGCTGTATCAAATATGATGGTATTCCTGTTGCAGACGGATGGTATTTCTAGACGCCAAGTTGTTTGGATAATAAAGAAGTAGAATATTATTGATATTTCATTCCACTTTAGATCATAACACCTTTTCATCCTTTTGTAGATCCAGTCTGATCCATACATTTTAATGCTACATATAATGAGAACATCTGAATGTGGGAAAACAGGCACTGTTGAAATACTTATTTTTCTTAACTATTTGTTTCGTAAATGGATGATTCATTAAATACGGACAATGTTTTTGCCCATTTGACCCAATAATGATCAAATATAAGTCTGACAACCCTGCTTAAATTTTTTGTCATTAAGTGAAGCTGAAGTTGACGTACAGTAATGCACAAGACATCCAGATTTTCAAGCTTCATGTAACCTTTGATAGCTTAATATAAGCAATAGAATGATTAAAAGAAGCACTTTGTGAAGTAAAAAATGTTTCTATCCAGTAGGTTAAAATAATCTTGAAGAAACTGTTCTAAAAATGTAAGTTTATTAGTTCAAATGTGAGAAAAGAAAAAGCTAAAGAATTAGAAGGATGTTGATGTTTCAAACAGACTGAAACTTTAATTACTTCAGGTATGTCTCTGTAGTAAACAGCAAATGTGTGGACTGAGATGTGAGAATGACTTATCCAGAAACAAGAGAGGAGTGTATTTTTAGTTTTCTGATGAACTGGTAACCAGGGGCCAGTGGTGCCGTCTCAAGAGCAATAACAGTTCATCCAGGCGTAAATTAGCAGCGTCTCTGCTTCATCTGGCACAGGTACCAAAGGACAAATGTGCTTACACAGAGTGGAAGTCCCCCCTGCTTGTCAACACATCGGCAACTCGCACCCCTCGCTCACCTTATCAGTAACAGCCAGGCCAGTGAGGCTGGATCCTGACAGTTGGTCTGTTGAGCATCACTGACACTGTGATTTAGACGACAGTTATATAGAGGTCAGTGCATTCTTGAGACATACTGATTTAACATCTTAGGGTCAAACTATCCTTAAAGGGTTATTTTAACCAAATTACAAAGGGCATGTTTGTTATACTTGGTGCTACTGATTCAGTGGTTTGTTTCATTTTGAGTTCTTGTTCTCTGAGATTTCTACATTTAAGATAATGAAATAGAGATAATAGGAATCTGTTTCTTTACACTCTGCAGCAACTGCAGCAGAGTAGCAACACAGCTAAGCTAAAGCGCAGGTTGGGGGAAGGGGGGGGGGATTAGTTTTGAGAATATTAGAAGATATACTGAGATAAGAATTTTTTAATCCCGTTAATTGTTTTGGCATCAGCCCCAAAAATCCAGGATCAGTCAGTTTGCTATATAATTATATAGTACAGCAAATTAAACCAAGAAAACATCATGTTTGTGTAAGTGACCACATAAGTACCAAGGCAGTACACAGACTTCATACAACAGTTTTTACAAGGTAACAACTTGAGGTTATAAAATATCCAGAAAAACAAACCAGCTTTAATTCTGCTGGGTTTTCTACAGCTAAGGACAACTTCTAGTTTCTTTAGTCTCACCAGCCAACTTTAAAGGAATAGACTTAAAATACAAATTATTGTCAACCGCAAGCAACTAAAAAAGAAGACAGTTCTTTTGAATCCTTGTCCTTATTCAGAAGTGCCTCAGTCCTTATTCAGTTAATGGGTAGTCAATACAACTAAAATCTACTTTTAAAAAGAGAGCTGGCTTAATAAATCTTAGTCTAATAGACACAAGTGGATCTTTTTTTTCATGGCACTAAACTTGAAAATCTATGAATTAAAAATCTCCATAAAATTAGGGAACCAAATACAATAATTATATACAAAATAGCAGGTACCCTTCATATGCAACCTGCACAATAAAATCCGGCTGACATCCAAACCTACCTGACCAATGGCAGGGGATTTCCTCTGACTCTGCACTCCAGACGAATGGGCCTCCCTTCTGCCACCTCCTGACTCTTCAGCTTCTGAAGAAAGCGAGGAGGTGACAGGGGTCCGTATACTGTTGGAGCTTCAGAATTTTGGTACCTTGAAGAAGCTGCCACTCCTGCTGGGACACCAGGCTGAGTGCCCGTGTCTGATTGGCTGTACTGTGCTTCCTCTTGTTGCCCAGGAGATAAAGAAGGACCAGAGGCTGATCCCTGAGGGACCGGCCGCTGGCTTCTTGGAGTCAGATAACCACTATCAGGAGAGGAGGAATCCTCCTCCATCCTTGCCTCTGAATGAGCAGGACCTTTAAAGATTGATGAGAGCTCCTCGATAAATGTGGCAGCTCTGCTGCAGAACTCCGTGGCTGAAGCCACTCGATCATTCAGCTCCAGGCTTTCATGAACCAGCCTGGGTTTATCCTGCTTATATACTGGTTGGATCGGTTTGTGACGTACAGCCTTCTCAACACAGGATGGAGCCTCACTGGACACATGTACAGGCTTACTGAGGGGGGCATTCTGGCTGGAGGAAACATTAACTGCTGCATTATCATTTGAGTTGGGGAATTTGGTCTGATGCTGCAGGTTTGGGCTTGAAGTGAGGTTTTCACTAGTTTGTGAGGGCACAGAAAGGGAGGGGACAGATTGGAGAGCCTGCTCCACTTCTGTTGGATTAGAGGGACCTGGATCTTCAGATTCGCATGTATCATTAAAGGCCTCCCGGGCCAGGTCCAGGCTACGATTAATCTCTTCAGCACTTAAGAAGGCGGTAAGATCCGGAAAGTCTCCATCTCCAGAATCCAGTTCTGTCACTGAGTCCAAGTAGAGTTCCCCATCAGAGGATGCCTCAGAAAATATGCCCCCATCACCCTCCAAAGTCGCGCCTGGTGGCGGGTCCTTTAGCAGCAGTGAGATGGGGAGTGGCTGATTCCAACTCCCGTCCTGCATCCTGAAATACACAGCAAATGTCATAACCAGCCATTTATACATGTTTACACAGCAGACAGTGCAGTTTGTAATCATCTGTAAAAAAAAAAAAAAAGAAAAAGGAAATGATAAGCTCACAGAAGAGAAGACAGCTTAGAAAATAGACTTTACTATGCTGTATCATTTGCTCACGCAGACATAGCAGGCAGCATGAGTCAAGCTGGTGTTGTTTGGACACAGTTGGTGGGTATTAGCAAAGGCCTTTACTGAAGTCATAGTGAGCATGACTGACATTTTTCACTCACCCCGCTCCTGTCAGGACATTTTATCCTGGGCCCCTGTTCTGTGTTATACTTTCCTCACACATGTTCCTTTGCCCCTCCACAGAGACTGCGATTGTCTTACATCTGTTAGGGCTGAAATACCTTTTATATTTGTTTTAAAACTTGTTCATATAATAGATATAAATACTAATATGAATACTCTTTTTATGAACACCAAGAGCTCATAAACCAGAAAAATGTCTGCCCTTCTAAACGAAAAGGTGAATTTAAAAATAATTTTTGTGGATACACTGATTCTTTCGACATTGATGTAAACATTGTTTGGGAGTTTAAGTAACAGTAGCATCAGTCCAATGATGGTATGCCAAAGAGCGATCAATAACATAAATGCATTTCCTGCTTATCCAAGGGTTGTGGGAATATTGGAGCCTATCCCAGCTGTCATGAGGTGAGAGTTGACAAATTCGTAAAATCGAGAGCTCATTCATATCCACGTCTATGACCAATTTAGAACCACCAATTACCCTCCACCTAAAAAATATGGTGCAGGTATGATATGCAAACTCCACAATGAAAGGTCGCAAAGTTCCATTAAGTTCAAACCATCATCCTTCTTACTGTGAGGTGACATTTCTACACATGCCACTACCATATTGCCATCATATGCTAAAACTATGAATGGATTAATGAAGGTATTGATGTTAAAAATCTAATTTGCTAGAATGTCAGTTAAACAGAATTGTAGAGCATTTTTATCCACTGACCCTCACCCCATCCCATATTATGATGATTTTTGGAATAAAAAAAGAAAAACAAAGGCTATCACATGAGACCATGTGATAGCCTTTGTAACTTTAACTTCCTATTATGCTTGTAAGAAGGTAAAATGCATACAAATTACTGTAAATACAGTCTATTTGTCGCCAGTCTACTCCAACTTCTCCATATTGTGCCAGAATACGTGATTTTTTTCATATGATGCTTCTTTATATGTGAGTTTGCTCTAGTCAAAACTGGAGCTTACTGGCGTCTATTCATGTGAATGGACAATGGATCACTTTCACATGTAGTTTAAAAGAGGAGTGTTGCTTCAGCTCTGATCTCTATGGCGACATCAAACCTAGATGTATGTATGCATATTGTAAAACTGTTGATGTAGTTACATATAAGACGCTGTGTAACACTCAGGGCCTCATGGCGTCCTGAAGACCAGCTGTTGTTATTTTTAATCCCCTGGGCTATGTTTCACAGCAACACTGCAACCCCACACACCCCAAGCACGGGGGAGAAGTTGCTACCTTTAAACACACACAGGTATAGCTGCACTTGCACAAAATACACTTATGGCAAAGGACTAAACCTGGACAGTGTCCCAAAGGCAACAGCAGCAGCAGCGCAGTGATAATTAAATATGAATAAACACTGGGTTTGGCTGACAAATGTTAATAACTGCCATTGCTGCCCAAGTTACTGCTACCTCCTTATCTTTTCTACAGTTCATGTTTTACATTATTTTACAATCTCACAATGGTATAAATAACAGCACAAATTCTTCAGAGTGAGAGGGAATCAAAATGCTCTTAAAAACATGTCAGAGGGGATACTGTATACATGATGCTTGAATCTGACTGAGAGACTATATTTAAAAACAGCTGTACTGTTACTGTCACTGTCAGATTAAATGATTTCAGTCACACACTTGATAAATAATAAAGAAACATAAACATAAAGCACCGAAAACAGAAGAAAGCATACCTTCGGGTGTTCTGTTCGTCCTCTGTTTGCTCTCTCCTGGTTTTGTGGGTCCAGGTTTGTCTTGTTTAAGTAAGAATGAGTCGAAAAAGAAGCTTCTCTTTCCAGAAGAGCAGCCTTATTAGTCAGGCAGGCAGCAGGATCTCTCGGGTTCAGGGTCCAATAGCGTACTGCCTCTGCAGTGGCCTGCTGTCCCATCTGTCCCGGTCCCTAACTGCTCACTGTGTGGGGCTATATTTGGCCCCTGGCTCAGGTTTCACAGCCAGAATACTGGCACGAAGAGATAGTGTTGAGGTAGTCCAGGGGAACAGGAGGCGGCGGTGACATTTTTATACTGAACCAGTATTTGTTAATTAAAAACTGTAAAGCCATGCTGTTATAATACTTCAGATTGCACACCTGCAGTGTACTCCTATAAGCCCTTACCAGTAGGTTTACAACACCAACTAATCTGTGTAGTCAAGATAAATAATATGCATCCTGCAGAGTATGTCATTCTCTATCTAGTAGAGCCATCTGACACTAAAGTGACTTGTTAGTGTTGCCTCTATGCCCAACTGAGCTGACCCACTGACCCCAGACCCTCCGCTAGCTGGTTTGCCTAGAGGCATGGCATCCTACAATGGTCCTGGGACCAACACTTGGGTCAAGCTCAGGGTTCAGCTTCAGTTTAGTCAAGGTCAGTACTGTAGACATAGCAGTAAAGGTCTAAATGCAAGTGATTGCTCCAAAATTCATAATTTAATTCCTTACATTTTAAGGGCATCAGAGAAAGATGGCAACTGCTTGTCACAGGGCTGATAGCCTCTACGGTAATGCCACCGTACATTTGACACAAGATACTGTGTCAAATGCTACAGGGTGGAGGTAAACAACATATAAGCAGATGTTGTTGCTTTTGATATATATACATATTGTTCAAAAGCAGGATGCACAGAAATATAAAACAGGAAACAATTGCGACCAACTACCTGCGTCAGAAAAATAAACAATATGAAATAAAGAGCAGCAACATTCTTACTCCTTATTTGATTAAACAAAAGAAAAACACTGTGTGGTGTTTGTGGGGTGCATCTAATTGCGTGTTTGCACCTAGCCAAACCACTGGCACTAATAATTACTTCAAAAACACAATTAACTTCACCTAGTATCTGCTTGCAACCTTGCAAGGTCCTGTAGCACACTGTTAACCTGCGCCCATGCATATGTTTCAGTTTTCAGTTTTATTTGTCATATGCAAGTTAGCACAGGGTCAACATTACAATGAAATGTGTTTGATGAGCAGCAGTCACTCAGCAGCATGGTACAGTAGAAGAAAATATAATAAAATAAAAGAAAAAAAGAAAAAGAAAAATAGTAAAGAGCAAAATATTAGAGAGACGTGGTAAAAGAGAAAAGATGACTAAATATATATGTATCTATAAATATAAATATATGTACATATGTACATATGGGTAGTAATAGTAAAATTGCAATTATAGCGACTAGTGATCATTTTGTGCTTTACTGTAATGGTACACAAAGGCACCTTTTAAAAATTTATTCAATTATGTATAGGAAATACACTATTTATATCCTGGTTCATTCACCACCTGCTTTGGATGTTATCAGTACATTCAAAGGACTTTATTAACAGTAATCAGCTCCACAGATATTAGCCAGTACACTTGGGAATGAACACGGGCATTTGTATAGTGCTTTTCTCAAAAACTCAAGGCTCTATTTATCTCATACACAAACCCACTCTTACTGTGTATGTGAGTGTAGAGTATAGATATATGGAGATCCATAATTAGCCCTAAAAGGTATATATGTGTCAACTGTGCCTTTAGAGAGACAAAAACGGAAAGGCCAGTACAGTGGGGTAGAAAGACGCAGACAGTGAAGGACCATGCAGCCTCACTTGATCTATTTATGGGCCACTATCACATTTTGTGCTCTCAGAGCTATTCTGGTTCTTCATCAATCCACTGATTACAGTCAAGAGTAGGCGATAAGTCTGGAAGGAATTTCCTCTGTAATAACTATCTAGTCTGCACGCACAGACACACCAGCTAATGAGTAATCTTACATTCAACTTGCTTGTCATCCTACCCCACTTAGCAATAACTTTGTAAGGTATCATTTAAAAATAACCACATTATTTAGCAATGACTTCTATGCATTATAGTTTGTGGTCTACTGTATGTAAGAATAGCCATGGAACATTTCCAGGAATCCTTTATAGGCTACCATGTGTGCAAAAGGTCTTCCATCATAAATTATATTTACAGTGTTTTGGTTATAGGTAAATGGTCAGACATAGACATCATTTGCTAATGCTTAGAAATATCAACACATCTATGTATAATTATGTAATGTCTAATTTTGTATAACATTAAGCCACTGGGGTAAGATTAATTCTTAAAGGGCTTCTAACAGCTAAAAACATCTTACAAAAGTACTTGTCTAATACAAAACAGCAATCCAGGAACACACAAGGAGTTTGAAAGCACACAGGGCCAAACAGGGACAGACAAACTGACAAGACAATACAGGACTCACTCAACACATGTAAAACGAATGAGGTCAAGGCAGACAATCAAAGAAAACAGAAAATGTCAGAAAAAAGGTAGGGAAGAAAACTAAGACTACGACAAAACAGATGGAAACAAAGACAAGGAAGTACATGAGACACTAGGAATAAAAGAAAGGATATTAAAAAAATCAGGAGCCAAAACTCAAACATGTGAAAGGAAACCAGAACTACTACACACATGAATCCAAAAGATTAATGCAACAGAGAATTAAAAGGTTGTTCTTTTGACACAAAATAATGAAAATGTTTCCCATAAGTAAACCAGGTATACACCCAGGAGGTCAAAAGCACCTGAGTTATTTATTACAGCTGAAGTGTTTCTACTGGTTCTACTGCTGCACAAAAACAGACATGTTAAAACGTGCATAAGTGAATGTGCACAACACAAAACAGTTTCTTTGCAATGGATTCCTGAAGATTAAGAATGGCTAAAACTCTTCAGTGTCAATTTAAAATGGCTTTGCACATCTGTCTGCTTTTTTAAGTGCTAAAACTGTTTGCTTCAGTCTTCAGTTGTTTTTAGACTCATTAAATTCAATCATTAAACAATACAGACATAAAATTTACAAGTCTCTGCTTTTTTTTAGTTGTTTTATAACAATACAGAAAGAGCCATGTGTTGCATATAACAATGACAATGACAATTATATATAGCACATTTCATTACATGAAAAGTCGACATGCTTAAAATAGAAAATGAAAAAATATTAATAACTATGTAGGTTTAAAGTGCCCTAAGGCAGTGAAAACAGCAAAGCAGAACAAAACAAAATGTAAAAGAAAAATGTAAAAAAGCAAACAAACTTATAAATTGTAGGACTGTGTGAATAGAAAGGTTTTTACTGTGTTTTTGAATGTGCATACAAATTGGTCTCAAATCAGCAGGTAGCTTGTTCCAAAGAATAGGGCCACAATAACTGGACCTACCTTTAGCATACTTAGATCTGATTCTAAGAACAGTTAAAAAGTCTAAATCTAATGACCTGAGAGGTAAAAAAAAAATTGCATTGCAATAATCTAACCTACCTGATGTGAACACATGGACCAATTTCTCAGACTCAGCTTGTGATGGGAATTTTCTAACCTTAGATATATATTTTAGTTAAGGTAACCTTATTGATGTGATTGTCAAAACTGAGATCATTGTCCAAAATTATGCCAAGGTTCCTGACTTGCTCACTGTGTTTCAGAAAAACTGATGACAAATAAGAAGAAAGTTTTTGTTTTTGACTTTTTGGACAAACAACACGTATTTGTGTTTGTTCTAAAAACATTTGATAAATCCAGCATTCAATGTAATCGATGCAGCTCATTAGTTTGTACAAACATTTTAAATCATCAGAGGAGATAAATGAGAAGTACAACTTTGTGCCATCTGCACTTTTCCAGTTGTCATTTCAAGTTTCATTAAATTGCGTTTCTCTCTTAGTAAATTTGTCCCTTGCTTTCCGCCGTCGCTCCGCAATGATTGGTTAAAAGAAAAAAATGGCGGCGTCCGCGTAGTTGTAAAAACATCGCGAAGCCGTATTAAAATTAAAATTTCGGCGGCGCAAGACAATTTGGAACTCACTGTGGCGTATTATGGTTATCATATTTCTCCGCTTGTAATGTCCTAAATCATAAAAAATATTATCCATGGCCTTCTTTCTGCATTAGCTTGCTAGCAAAACCGCTAGCATAATATCAGTGGAACAGAAAGATCTCATCTGTCAGCTTTAAACGGTAAGTGAAGCTTCAGTTTAGTTTAGATTTAGGTTGTGGATTAGGTTTAGATATTTTATTTATTTTAATTTTTAATGCCTGGCTGTTTTTAACAGAGATCATAAGAAGTAACCTCATGAGGTTCAGGAACCTGTCAGAAAACTATAAAGAATCAGTCCGTATCAGTCAGTGAATCTGTTTATCTTAATCACTGCACTATAACAGTGGTGTTTAATACGATCTCCATAATCATATTAGAGGTCCACAGATACAGATTTGTGACAACTTAAAGAAAAGTTCTGAATCTTTTGACACTGTGTTTAAGGGGATCTTTTTTGGCGTATGAGATCATTTTACGGGCATGGTTTGGCTCCACTTGCCCTCTTTGGCCTGGGTGTTAAGCATAACTCCCAAGGAACAGTAGTGACCCACTGGATGCCGTTGCAGTGGGTAAAAAATTGCAGTTATGTCAGAAATTACTGCAGTTTTTCAAAATACTCTGCTTTACTTTTTTTTTTCCTTTAAAAAGTTCAAAGTATTTTTAGATTTAGTTTCAGTTTTTTTGAATCATAAAGACATTCAATTTTAAATTCAATTCAGTTTTAATCATATAGTGCCAAATCACAACAGCAGTTGCCTCAAGGTACTTTGATATGACACCCCAGTACAAGGGCCAGTTCAGTATTCAACTGAAAGTGGCATGAGTGTTATGTAGTGGTTACCACATTTACCTTATTTTAAAGCTCCCTGGTAAGTGAGAGCGTTACATCTGGTGCAAAATCTGCCAAATCAAACTTGTGGATTCATCTTGTTTTCAAGGGAGAAAAGGGGGCCACCAAAAGTTAAAAGCTAGTGGTGTGAAGAGGCTAATCTCCCCTGCTACCTTTTCTCAAAGACCCCTAACTGTCTTCTCCCCGAAATACCTGTACAAAAACTTTGGTTCACTGCAGAAACTTTTTCTTTGGACAGTTACAATGAGTATGTTATCTGCAGGCTATATGTTTTATTTAATTTTTTAAATAAACTAAGATACCTGACTTTAGTTTTTCCTTCAACAACACTAATAATACAATTAAGTAGCTAAAAAAATTGAAGCTGTTAATTAATTAGGTTAATATACTTTTTGCAAATAACTGATTGATAGTAGTGTCTGATTTGTGAATTGTAATAATATTGTTGATCAGTATCACAGTGAAAAATTTATATTTTTTCAAGGGAGGTAATGAACATACTATTTGTTTCTGCTGTCCAATAAAGAGTTTGACTTAAGCACAGTAGTGTCATTCTTCAACAAAAGCTCAGCTGATTTTTTTGGCTTTGACACAAATAAAAGCAAAACTGTACAGAGAAAACGTTCACGAAACGCTTAACAAAAAGTGTGTTTTTCAAGTATTTTTATTAACATTTTTTCAGCCAACAAAATGCCTGCCTTCCGGCAAGTAGGAGAGAAGCAACTTCCTAACCCTGTACTGTGTATGGCATGGTCTCCAAAGAGGGATCTGATTGCTCTGGCCAACACAACTGGAGAGGTAATATTAAAACAATTATTCTGAAACACAGCTCAGTATTCTGTGTGTGTGTGTGTGTGTGTGTGTGTGTGTGTGTGTGTGTGTGTGTGTGTGTGTGTGTGTGTGTGTGTGTGTGTGTGTGTGCTTTTTAATACTTTAAATACTTGGCTTATGTTTTTCCATAGTTGCTGCTTCACCGCTTGGCTGGTTTCCAGCGTGTATGGACCCTACCACCCAGTGAGTATACTGGCAAGGAGATCACAGCGATTGCCTGGAGACCAGATGGCAAAAGTAAGGAGTGACTGTGCGCATCTTTTGCTTTTTTTAGTCATGTGTTTGATGGAATCATGATGTAATATATCCTCTCTTCAGTTTTGGCATTCAGTCTTGGAGACACTAAGCAGGTAGTCCTGTGTGATGTTGAGAAAGCAGAGATCCTCCATGTGTTTCCTATGCAAAGTCCTGTAACTTGCATGCACTGGATGGAGGTGATTGAGGAGAGCAGGTATGCATCGATTGAGGCTCAGGAACCAAGCCAATGGTGTGGAGGGTGTGTAGAATAATGAGAGTGATTGTTTTGATGTGTTTCAGTGCCCTCAGCTCTTTTTACAACTCTGAGGATGAATCCAAACTCTTTCTTCCCAAACTACCAACTCTCCCCAAGAGGTAACTGCAATATTAATGGCACATGCAATTATAAGAAAACAGCTCCTTGGATGAATTATTAATATTTGTCCAAACTTTTTTTTTCCAGCTATAGTACAACTTCAAAGATCTTCAGGTGGGAAAACATTTTAATAAAATGAAGCTGTTATCCAATGTGTGATTTGATCATTCCTTGTAGCAGCTGAGTCTATTTTTCTATCTCTTTCACAGTGAGGAAAAATCTGATGAGATACTTAAACTCCTGGGGGAAGTCCGGTAAATAATCAGTACATGAACAAACAGTTGTATCTCAAATGCACTGTGCTTTGTAAATGATTTCACCACCTTATGTTGTTTCCATGCAGGCTGAACATACTTGTTCTGGGAGGAAATGCAAGCTTTGTGGAGCTTTATGCCTATGGCATGTACAGGATTGCCACGCTGGAAGGGGTAAGGCTTTTTTTGCTTGTTTGCTTGTAAATCTACTTTACACTGATGACATTTTCATTAAGTGGCTTCCAAGTGAAGGAAGACCAAAGGACGCTTTTCAAAATGTCTTTTTATTTTGAGTTTAATAAGAATGTTATGATATCAGCAATAATCAGATATTGTGACAGCCCTAAATGATATAGATGTAGAGCTGTGCTAAGCATGCTAATCTGGTAAAAGCTATAAGTACATCAGATGGAGTTTATTTTTTTGTTCATGATCCAGTTCTGATAAAGTGAGCAGGCCTGTGAGTTGCTTTTGATATTCTGCCTTGCCAAAGAAAATCCAGAAGAGAAACTGTAGATCTGAAGGACTGTTACACCCCCTAAATGTAAGCGTATGTTATTGCAGCACCAGCAGCTCATATAATGTAAACATCAGCTGTGTGAGAAATGTAACGAAACAGAAAGAAATGTACTATTAAGCCTATATGCAATGCAGAAAATTGGTTTTGCCACATTATTAGCACAAGAGCTCCAAAGTGGTATGGATAGAGGTAAACCCTGTCTTCCTCACTGGGCAGGTATTAGCCACCAGAATTAACAATTTAACGTCAGACTTCATGTCAAAAGCAAACTATTTTAGGACCGCTTCCCTTTAAGCCAACTTTCTACTGATTAGTGGACACTCATAAACAGACAGTGTGAACTATGCTCACAGCTCAGAACCAGGGCTTTGTGTCTGGGGTGACCATATTTCAGACATTGCCTCTCTTTGACATCATAAAGAGCCACAAATAAAAAGAAGACTGTCTGAAATGGACTATTAAAACCATGCTGACCTTATTATTTAAAACTTTGGCCTTATTTAGTATGGGCATCTACCATTACCAGTAGCTATGTGACAGAAAATGAGGGAAAGAATCCCCTATGGTCCACTTTAAATGGTGAAACAATAAATCCCACAAATTACTATCTAAATTGCACAAAAATAATATTGATTAAACTTTTGCTGCTTTTGTTGCCGTAACAACACCCTGCAGGTTTTGGGAACGTGCCGGAGCCTGAGTCTGTCCAGTGATCTTAAGTCTCTGTCTGTCATCACAGAAGTCAGATCTGCTGACGACAACCCAGAGATCTGCTATGTTCAGGTGAGACGGATTGTTTGACTTCGCTTTTCCATTTTCTGACATCCTCTCTGCTTTTACCTAAATTTCTCTTAAACCGATGTCTTCTTCTTCCAGCTGGACACAGGGTTGTTGTCAGATTGCCTGCCTGAGGTCACCAGGATGGCACGCAAGTTCACCCACATCTCCACCCTACTGCAATACCTGCACCTCTCACTTACCTGTATGTGTGAGGCGTGGGAAGACATCCTCATGCAGATGGATCTTCGACTCACTAAGTTTGTGCAGGAAAAGAACACAAGCACTCAAGTTCAAGATGAGTTTCTGGAGCTTCTACTGTGGGGGCAGTCCAGGTGGGACAGAATTACGTTTTTTTTCTGCTGTTTGGATTTGCAATGTCTAGAGTGTCCTGTAGATGGTAGCAACACATCTTGAGCTGCTAACTCAGCGTGTTGTTCTGCAGCAGTTTGAGGTAAATCATGCCAGACTGCTCTCTTTTTTTACTTGCAGCCCTGAACTGCAGGCTCTTCTCATGAACCAGCTGACAGTCAAGGTGAGGCTACAGTCCCTTTTCTTCATGGACTCTTCTGCTAATGTGGCAGCACATAAATGTGTCTTTTCCTATATTAGTTTCTATTCCTATTAGTTAGTAACTTTTTTAGCATTTTAGTAACAAAACTGTGAATGTGTCTCATTATATATACATTAAATGGTCTGAACAACACAAATTTCTGCATTTCAGTTCATATACTGGCATACATAAGTGATACTGGGTAAACTTTCAGTTTACCTCTGTACCTTGCTCCGTCTCAGCTCCAACACTCCTTCAAACAGTTGCTTTTTGCCATAATTTTCCCTCTGTGGACTTTGGACATGGAAAACTTTGAAGGAGCCAAACTTAAATACACTTTCAGTTGTGGTCAGAAGTATACATGGGGATGAATGTCATGGTAATTTTTGACTTTTAATGATTTCTTTGCACTGTTCTTTTTCCAGTGAGGAATGATTGGAAAGCATACGTCTTTAATGACTTAAAAAAAAACAAAAATCGGGTGTAAAATTTATTTTAGGTTTTCACACAGGGTCAAAATACATACAGACTCACATAGGCATATTCACTTAACTCTTAATAAGTGATGCTGAATATTCTATAATGTATTTCAACTTGAGGTTTATTAACCTCTTCTCAGCTATAACAGATGAAACTGTTATAGCTGCAAAGGATGGGCCGATATCATGTTATGCCCTGTAGGTATGGCCATATGCATGTCAAGGCAGATGAATTAATACTTTTGGCAGTACAGTATAAATAAAATTTTATTTATATAGTGCTAAATCACAGCAGCAGTCTTCTTGAGGCGCTTAATATTTCTCTGTATACAATACAGGGAAAACCCCCCTATGAGTAAGCACTTGGCGACAGTGGTAAGGAAAAACTCCCGTTTAACAGGAACACTACCTTCCAATTCTTCAGCTTCACCTAAAATCAACAGCTAGATGGTTGAAACTTGGGCAAAGTTGGGTGGTCCAGTAGGACAATGACCCCAAATACACATCAGAACTGGTTTTGAAATGGATAAAGCAGGCTTCTTCTGAAATGGCCTTCCACAAGCTCTGACCTGTGGAAAATCTGTGGACCTGCCAGGAACCCAACCAATTTAAAACGAACTGAACCAATTCTGACAAGAAGAGTTAAATCTCTAAAGTTGAATCTTTCCATTTCAGAAATATCCTTTTACAATGGCCAGCCACTCCCCAACGACTGGTATTATCCAGCCTTGTCCTTATTGTTTGTGTTACTGGGTTACCAGATTTTCTCATCTGGTCTTGCACAAATTTTCTTTTTGGAGTGAAAAATAAATTTCATCCTCCATTAAAAAAAAATTGTCTCCACTGAGCAGATCTGTAGGTGCTGGCACTTGTTTTATACATATTTAACCAATCTGTTTCCATCATTGTAATATTTGCTTCCATCAGATCTTAATGTATCATAGCATGTGTCTTAAGGGATTGCAAGCTGATTCTTGTTTTTTAAAGTTGTTAAAGATGTATGCCGTGTAATTACTCCACCCTGGAAAAAGAACAGTTCAGAGAAATCATTAAAGTCCTAAATTACCATGACATTCATGCCCATGATAAGCGTGTGAGTGCAAGCATCCCGGGGAACATATTGTTTTTCTTGAGAAGCCTGGGTTATTTGTGTATTGTATGCTATCTTGTTTATCTGTTGCACTTTAAATATGTCAATTGTGCATGGCCCCTGCAATGAGCAGTGCCATGTTACTTCCTGGTTAAATAAAGATAAATAAACAAATAAACCTAACACACAGACCTACCTAAACTCAGCTTTGCCATACATTTATGGTAAAGACAGTTTAGATTAAACTCTAGTGTTATTTTAGTTTTTTGCATCTAGCTGTTTCTAGAAGTCTTTCTCCTGAGCTTATAACAAAGCTGAAGTGTCACACAGCAGCAGTGTCTATTCAGAAGTGAAAGAATCATGCATTCTTTTACTTATCTGACACAACTCCCATGGCTTAAATAAATAACAAATCATTCCTAACATGGAGAAGGGATGTAACAGCAAATAACATTGTGTATATCACTGTCTGAGTCACACTCTAAGCACTATAATAAGCTGCCATGCTGTAGCTCATGTCTAATAAGCAAATTAAGTGTGTATCTGTATAGGCTATGACATCTGTAATTTTTATAATAACCTACTACTGAAACTCTGACATGGTTAGATGTCACTTTCAGTACTCTCACAACTCATAGGATAGGTGTGAGTACTGTGTGCCATTCTCTCAGTGCTGTGAAATTATCCAAATCAAGGCTTCAGGTAAATTATGTAAAAAGGGGCTTTTTGTCCAGTTGGCAGAATACCGTCACCTTAACATATTGATGAAGCCAGCAATGTTTTGTCTCCAATGTCTAAAAACGGCTTAAGAAGCATTAAGGTATACGAGTTTGTGAGAAGTTGAAAATGATGGGGTTTTTTTATTTAAAATTAATTTCTATTACAGGGATTGAAGAAGCTTGGACAGTCCATTGAGTCTTCCTATTCCAGCATCCAGAAGCTAGTAATAAGCCACCTGCAGAGGTATTTTGTCTTTTACTTTTCATCATGGCTGCCCTACCCTTTGACTGGTTGTCATTTTAAATCTGTCGCTCTCTTTTGCTGGCTGCAGTGGCTCAGAGGCTCTGTTATATCACCTCAGTGAGGTGAAAGGAATGGCCCTGTGGAAACAAAAGTTTGAGCCCCTCGGCTTGGATGCAGCAGCTATAGAAGGTGCATTTCAGGACATGCACAATGATTTAAAACAGGTTTTTTATGTCAGTAGTCACATGTGTGTATTTTATTTTATTTTAGGCGCTATCACAGCAGTTGGATCCTTTTCCCTGAAAGCAAATGAACTTCTGCAGTAAGTTCAGGACCGTAATTGAGTAATGCACATGTTTTTTAGAATTAGTGCTTCTGTTTTCAAGTATAATAACTTTTTTTGCCATTTAGGGTGATTGACAAGAGTATGAAAAACTTTAAGGCCTTTTTCCGTTGGCTGTATGTAGGTAAGAAAAAAAAAAAAAAAAAGAATTGTTGATCTTGAAACATTTAAAATAATTATTGTGCATGTATGGTCTTATTTATAGATTTGAAATTACTGTTTATATGCTCACACACTTTTTGCTTTCCCACAGCAATGCTCAGAATGTGTGAGGAGCATGTGCCACCAGAACTCAATAAGGTGAGCTTTATTTTTTTATTTATTAAATGTTTACTAGAAGCAGTTAACAAACCGTTCCTCCTGTTCAATGTATGGTAATCTACATCCCAGCAAATTAATTGCACAAATTGACATAAGGAAAATAATGTTAGAAATAATGTTATTTTGATTTAAGTGTTCATGGGATTATTTTAACATCCATTATTTATCTAAACATGTTGTTTAACTCCTTAGATGACTCAGAAGGACATTGCCTTTGTTGCTGACTTCTTGTCTGAGCATTTTAGTGAGGTGAGCTCAGCATAATATCAGAAACATGCTAATAAGTTTAAAGACTTTTTTAACTTTTTAATTTAATGTGGTTTAACAGAATGAGGAACTCTTCGGTCGTAAAGGGAAGTACTTCAACGTAGAACGAGTTGGACAGGTAAATGGTTTTGTACTGTTTATCTTTAGCTGGTCTTTTTTTGTTTGTTTATTTGTTTGTTTTTAATGGAACTCCTGCTTGACCGCATAGTGGTTTGTCTTTCCTAATAACATTTACAGTACCTGAAGGACGAAGATGAGGACCTTGTGTCTCCACCCAACACAAAGGGGAACCAGTGGTTGAAGTTTTTACAGGACAGCACACACCTGAAAGGTGAATTATCACCTTTGTGCGTTTCGGAGTTGGGTTAAATTCTTTGTTTTGCGTGAAACTACTTAAATGTTGATTGTACTCAAAATACCTGTTAGTTACCTGATTAAATGTTTCATTGGTTTATTTAGGGAGCCCTTTGCTGTTTCCTTCATATCCCCAAAAGTCTTTGCACTTTGTCAAGAGGATGATGGAGAATGTGATTGAGGATTGTCTACAGAAACCCGCAGTAAGTTTTGTGCACTGTAGATTTCTGCAGTCATTCAAAATATAAGGCTGGCTGGCAATGTTGTGTCCTCTCTCCTCTTAATTGTTTTGTTTCTTTGTGTGTAGGAAGTAATTGGAAAGTCGGTAAAACAAGCCATCTTTTTGCCCTTGTACAACGTGCCAGAGAGGTATAATCTTATGTGTAAAATCTGTTGTATTTTAAATATAAGCCATACACTGAGACTAAATTTGTATTTACCTGTTTTTTAGCTCCGAAAACACTCCTCGGCTTTTTGAACTTCCATCTTTGTATGTAAAACACAAACATCATGCAGTTTTTTTTGTTTGTTTTTTTTATCTGTAAAAGCAAGATGGGGTTTTAATTAATGTTATTCATTTGTCAACCTATAGGTGGAATGACAAAAAGGCCAAAATGCATTATGTTGTGTTTTGCATGCCAGAGATTTCACCCCACAAACTCTACCTGTTACGCAGAGGAACTGACCCAAACAGGTACATTTCTGTAATTCAGTAAGTACTTTTTAGATATTTGCTTTTCATTTCTAACCTCATTTGTTTTATATTTTTGCAGACCTATCCCAAACAGCGTCATGTCGATTAATCTCACCCATCACCTTGACAGTGGGGATGATGGAAATGCTGCAGACCAGTGAGTCACGTTTATGTTGTTCCTTTACTGTATTAACAGATATAAACGCAAAGAAATGTGTTTATGTGAAAGGTGTTTATGCAAGGCCAAAAGATTTTAAGGTGTGTTTTTTTTTTTTTTTTTTTTTTTTTTTGTCAGGTCTCATTATTTTTACAGCTACCTGGATGCTCGTTTTTATGACGATGAAATGCTAACTGTGGTCTTACAAGGATCTGAAGAACTCAACGCCATGCGTGTCCTTGCTCAAATTCCAATTTCTTCCAGCTTAAGCTGCGAGACAGAATTCAACTGGGAGCCAAACCTGAGGTTTGTGTTTACGAATTTTTTTTGATTTATCTTCATTTAATAATTATAAATCTTTTTCTGACATTTAAAAAAAAAATGCAGATACACAGGTACATGACACATACATCATCAACGCAAACACTCTAGGAACACCAGCGAGTCCCATCCAGGTGCAGTCTGTAGGTTGATTACCTTTTTCTTGCATCCCAAATTAGAACTTGAACGGCCCACCTCAAATATAAAACACCCTACTTTTATTTGAAGTAAGGAATAAGTGGATTTGTAATTTTGTTACTGTTTGCTCTACAAAAGTAGTACCAACATTCCTTTTTGAACATTGCCTGGACAGCCTTCCATTGTTTTACTTTTATTAAATCAATTTTTAGATTACATATTTTCGCACACCAAAACTGAAGCACTGAACAAACTTCTTGGTCTATAGTAGGGCTGCTCGATTATGGCAAAAATGATAATCACGATTATTTTTACTGAAATTGAGATCTCGATTATTTGACGATATTTATTTAACCCTTTAAGACCTACTATAGAACCAAGTCCGCCAGAGATTATATATTTTTTTTTACATGTTGTAGTGCCATTTGTGGGAGCATTTCAAGTTGCTATACAACTGTTATAGCCCATATTTTAATAATATGTATGCATTAAGTCCATAGTAACTACATTAATTGCAAAAAAGTGCAATAAACTACAAAAAAATTGAAAATCGTTTTTGTTTTTTTTACATATATTTCTACTTGGAGAAATTTAAGAGGTTTATCCCTCAAAACTTTAAATACAAAAAAGTTGCACAAAATAGTTTACAACAACAGGAAACTTATTTTGAGTGTCTTCATAGTTTTATTTTGGAGATACACCAATTTTTATACACTGTTTTTTTTTGTTTTTCCTGCAATCCTATGATGCAAATTTGCAAAGAAAACAGCATGTGCATCAAAATAAACTATTTCCAGCAGTGAAGTTTGAGTTCTAAGCATCCCAGCAACTATTCAGAAAAGTCAAACATGACCAGTATAGGCTTTTAAGGCCTACAAGTAAAAAACTACATTTCCGCGAAAATGACGTCACTTCCGGTTTCGGCCAGGAAATGGCGGACATGTGATAGTTCGCGCTGACGTCTGTTTCAATGTGGGAAGTGTTACGAACAGCTGATCAGATCGGCAAAGCGTGTTTCTGGAATATTATGTTTTTGTTCCTGCAAGCGCTTTTTATGCAATTTTTGCAAAGCTATATGTGGAAGGAAACCGTGACCGAGAGCTGATGGCATCAGATGTAAGTACAACTCCTCCGGATTCATATGCAAAACAAATTATTGCACTAGCTTACACGGTTCAGGTTCTACAGGGATTTAAAAATAGTTACACAACACGGAGCGTGCTGCTCTGACCGGCTTTAAAGGGTTAACAATGACTTTAAAAAATAATATAAAATAGTGTGCAACACCACTGAAGTTTTTTTTACCTCTCTTTTCGACCAACGGCAGTCACTCTTCTCTCCAAATAACTTCTGCTTAGCTTTCCGAGCTTCCCTCGGGTCCTCTTAATCAGCGGTCTCCAACCTTTTTTGCGCCACGGACCGGTTTATGCCCGACAATATTTTCACGGACCGGCCTTTAAGGTGTCGCGGATAAATTAGGGAGGGGCTAATAATCGGCTCAGTCATTTTTAATGATCGTTGAAAGCCCAGATCGTAATCGTGATTAAAATTCGATTAATTGAGCAGCCCTAGTCTATAGCACATAACAAGCCACGATATTATTAAGATAACCCATGAAAATGCTCTAAAAATTACCAACAAGTACACACATAGTGAAGCGGTCCAGTTTCTTGACCAACAAAGCAGAGCTGAGGCATGTGAGACACTGATCAGCTCCTGCTGTTTTTTTGTCAGGACACTTGTCGAAGTTGCCGTACCTGTAACGCCACGAATCTATGAATGACTCATAAACAAAAATTCTCCCCACGCCCCGAAAATTGTCCAGTGCTCATAGTTTGATAACCTTGATAATCACATTGCTCTCAAACCATAACCAATGACATAGCATTGCTGGTAGTCACAACCATGTTTGTTGTGTTTATCTAATTAAACCACCAATTTTAAGGTGCTGAACCTCAAAAGTGTATACATATATTATATCACTTATAAACTACTCGCATATTCACAGATTATTAAGTACTATTTTATTAAATCTTTTGGAAGTACTTAAATGTAAATGTAGTTGGTTTATGACATGTTGTAAAGCTAAAACTTTAACTTTAAAGTGCACATCTAACCTTGGCATATATTTACAGGCTGGACCAACAGAGCAGTTCCATCCCGTCCCAAGGCCTGGTGTTGGGTAATCAGTGGCGTGAACTGGAAAACATGAAAGCCCAGTTTGTAGCTGTTAATGGAATCCGCAAAGTGGCCTGTGTGGTAAGAATTCACATTATATTTAGTTTATGTGGATTTTGTTTCACGATATCATGAGTCATCTGCACTGCTGTGTTTTTCAGTGATCAGTCTAATGTCGTTTAAGCCATTTTCAGTCTTCTCATGTTTCTCCGGCAGTGGGGGAATTCCAGTGAATGAATATTGTGGACTGTGGCCAAACATTTACTTTTTCTTTCCCGACAGCTAAGTACCAATCTGAGGCACATACGTGTTTTTGAGATGGATGTGGAAGATGAGGATGAGGAGGGAGCTGACTCACAAAATGCCAGTGCTGATCAGGAAGGACTGGAAGCTACCATGAGCAGCCAGGGACAAGGAGAGGAGGAGAATTTGGAGGCTGAAGGTGGGGCTGGAGAGCAGGAAGAGGGAGAAGGTGTTTTTCAAAAATGTAAAGAGCACCTGGAATCAGAAGAGGCCCTGGATAGCTGAGAAGCTATCTCCAATAAATTAATCTACAGCTTTCTTTTTTGTTACTTACATTTTGCTGTTATTGTTGTAGTTTTTCACAGCATTTGTAAAAAATAAATAAATAAATAAATGAAGATGTAAAAATAAAGCTACATTCTCATGTTTGCTTTATCTTGACTAGTATTTTTTTAATGGGGTCCCACAGGAAGGGACCCACAGCGAGCATTATTTAAAAATATTTGGATCCTTTTTTTACATAAAGTTCTCAATTATACCTTAATAATAATACTTTAAAAGTTTTGTCATCAGATTATCAGAAGATGAAGGCTAGTATTTAATTTTACACTGCTATGTAAAAGTCTTTAACAATCCCTTGTAAGACCTTGTAATTTTTTGATTTTTAGTAATTTACAAATTGAGCAAAAGTTCTGAAGGCCTTTTTCTTTGAATGAAAAAGCAGCCAATGTCCAAGCATTTAATCTGTTCCCATTTATTAACTGATACTGTGAAAAAGGCAAAAAAAAAAAAAAAAAGACTGTTTAACGAGCATAAAATGTAAATTTATCTTGGCATAGTGTGCAGCATGTCCTTAAAAAAATCTGAGGATACTCCATAATTGGAGGGTAACAGAAGCAGCAGGCCTACAAAGCGATCTACATCTGATCAGCAAGTTAATTTTTTTTTTCAGAATTATTAGATATTTGAACTCTGTATCCCAGTAGTTATAAATGTATAAGACTGTACCCAGGCGGTTAGTTGTAAATATGTAGTAAATCACAAATAAACATTCAAAATCCTGCGTTTAGGAGTTCATTCATATGTTACAATGTGGTTTCTGTAGCCAAATTTTCGATCCATATCTATAACGGTGTAGTTATATGTGCACGCGCAAATAGGTGTTGGTTACGTGGTCGCTCCCGATATGGAACGTGGTGACGTGTGTTCTCCGCCGCCTGTTGGTCTTTCACAGTTGGTGACGAGTATTATGAAAATGGCCTCAACCCTACCCGTGAGCACGAATAACCGGAGAAGATGACGACGCTGAGCTTTTCAAGTCGGTTGAACACCAAAGTGTCTTCTTTGAACACCCATATAGCAGTGAAGTAAACAAAAACAAAGGGACTCTCGGCAAAGAAACGCCTAAAAATACCCCTGACCACCGCATATTTTCGTAGGGCTGAGAGGAGCCACTATGGAGGATATCAACTCTAATATCAACGCGGACTTGGAGGTGCGGAAGCTCCAGGACTTGGTGAAGAAACTCGAACAACAAAACGAGCAGCTCCGGAGCAGGTCTACGATGTTGTCTTCGTCCGGACCGATGTCAGGGAACCACAGACCCCTGAGCGCCGGATACGACTCGTCGTCCCTGTCAGCAGGGATGGCAGCCGGTCTGGCCGGCTTCCCTGGGGTGGGGTTCGCTGGAACGGGCGGCTACGGTGGGCTGTTGGAGAACAACCGCTGTTTAAACCCCAGACTTTCTTATGACGGCATCAGTTTCAGGAGGGCGTATGAGGGTGAGGGGGCATCTGCTGCCACCTCTTTATCGAGTATGAACTCATTTTATTCAGACACTAGCAGGGGCTTCACGGATGAAGGGGAAACCTCAATTCTAGATGAAGTGGAAATCTTAGATCTGGAAGACATGGACTGTCTAAACGAAGACGAGGACAGCTGGTGAGTCAAAGCCTTGTCTTGGGAGGTAACTTGCCTGCTCCGCCGTGTTTTTGTCTTCGGGGCTGGGTGACAGCTTTAAATGCCTGGTCACAGCTGCTATACACATTAGCTGCCACCACAAACGCCTGGCATGAACAATCATTTCAGTAGCTTGTCTGAAATCTGAAGTCATCCCCACTGAAGGAGCCTCATTGTGGATTACTGACTGCAGGATGTTGTTTGGCAAGTCATATGGGCGATCCCAAGGCACTTCTGTGACTGTCTGAATATAAAAGACAGGCTTTGTCTTACAGTCGTTGTCAGACCGCTCTCCATTCTTTCCGTGCCTAGAGTTTGTTCATTAGTTTCAGAGATAGATCAGCAGGCCTGTGGCAATTAAAATCATCAGTTTCTTGGTGTTGTGATGTGACAGATTGCTTGGCTTGTCGTGTCAGTGTTGTACAGTAAAAAAATCAAAGTTGTTTTCCTGCCCAGCAGCCATGTGGGAGAGGTAGCCATGGTTATATTCCTCTTCTGAAATCCCTTTAGCGCAGCAGTTGGCACACAGCTACAAGTGCTCTGCAGCACCAAGTGAGAGATGTGAAATAGGACAGTTATCTCATCAACATGGAGAAATAAACGCTATGGCAGGGTCCTAAAGATGATTACAAGAATTGCATTAACAGGGGTTATAAACATAAACTGTTAATCTTATACACAAGAGAGTGTCTTGTGTATAAGATTAGCATTAGGCAAGAGTTGTAGCAGTTCCCTCAAACCAAGGTGTTGTGCATGTCCTGATGTTTTGTCATTAAAGTGACAAACAAAAAAGGGACAATGTTTTTACCACAGCCCAGATCATTAGATTGTGATTGCATCATGAACAAAAAGCAAGCTAAATTAGTCTGATGTATTTCCTGTTACCTCTAAGATCTTTAAATGTACTTTTTGTAATTTCCCCCCAAAAATAGAGACATCAGGGGGTTCGTATTTTAAATTTAGTTGAAATTTGCTTTTTAAATTTTTATATTTCCTGTTTAGATGCACCTATTGCTAATCCACCAGTTGTAATTAGGTCTTTCTAATAGCATTACTCATTTTAAAGCCAGACTTGGAATGCATAAAACTGATATTCACACAAGTTAAAAAAAAATTTCTATGTTAGGCCATTACAGTTTGACAAGGAATTCATGTTTCTTTGAAAGTAGTTGCCCTTGAAGAGATACCAAATCATACAAGAGGTGGTATTACACTGCAAAAATGTAATCAACGTGAAACATTTTGGATTGTAACATTACAGGCTAAAAATCTTTAAAAAAAAATATGACTTTCACTGTACTCACCAGACACTGACAGCAACACTTTAACATTCACAGTAGAGGAAGATAGAACCAATACAGTATTGTTGTTCTGCTTGTTAACTCCTATGTATTTCAATATCCTTTCCCGCTAGATTGTGCCCATATAATTTAACCAAGCACTGCGCATTTCTGCCCTTAGATGGCTTTAGAAAAGAAGTGCAGCCCGTCAAACTCCAGACTAAATTGGATTTGACTGTTTTTGACTTCCAAGAACATCATTGTTGACTGGATGAAAATATAATGATGGCCCTTTTCTTCAGGAAATGGTTATCTATCTTATTAGGACGGGCTTATATGCATTGCTTCTGCTATGGTAATGATATTGTAGTAGGCAACACGAGGGCGTAACTCTTAATGCATCTTAATGGCAGTTTTTAAAAGCTGCTGCAATCAGGGCATATCATCTGTTTTGAAGTTGAACATGCGCCAAGTGCTTTTACATTTTTAGAACACTCCTAACACAAACACTGTTTCTTCAAGGGAGGATAAACACGAATCCTGTTAATCAGTTTGCATTTTTTGTAATTATTATTTCAGCTAACTCAGCTTTTCCTGTCTTGCTTGCAGCTGCATGCCCATGCCAGCTACTGAGCCCTCGGCATCAGACTACTTTCAGACATTGCTCGCTCATGCCCAGCCAAGCTAGTCTCATTATGCCCTGGCTGTTTGTCCATCCTCTGGATTAGATTGATATCTGGGATTAGCCTATAGTGCCTAGCTTTTGCCAGCTCCTGTCACAGACTCCTGTAATCCCATGAATTAGCATCAGAGTGGATTTAAAAAGGCTGCCTGCTCCTGCAGCACTCGGCCTATCAATAGATGCCCGTTGCGCTCCTGTTTCTGCATGCGCATGACACATATCATTGTTTCAGATGTAGTTTTACATTGCACTGTACCACATGTGAATGGCTGTCATTGTGTTGATAAACAATGACAATGTGCAGTATAAGTATAAGGCCGGTATTTCTCTGCCCTTGCTTTGCCTGTAATGTTTCTGCTTTCATCTTGAAAGGCTTCCTCAATGGCTGCAACATTGCTGACAGCTGCTGACTCAGATTCCTCCTCTGAGTGGAAACTCAACTCTACTCTTCTCTTCTCTTCTCTTCTCTTCATAAACATTTCTATTGCTTTTATAAATGGGGAACACAATTAAATTCAATTTTGATGAGTGAAAACATGTTTAGACTGTTAGAAGTTGAAAGCATATAAATTTTACAGCCACTGAAAGTGCCACAGTCACAATTCATTTGCTCCAATGCACTTTTTGACCTCATCTTAATATGGAAATGAGGCGAGACTGATAGCGCGTCAGCTATCTCAGGTAATGCTGTATGTACTTTAGTGTTATTTCTTTTCCAATGATCTTGTTAGGTTAGCTTATTTATGCATGTTCTATACCTTTGCAATCAAAAGTAACATAAATTTTGTCATTTTTCAGTTCAGCAACTTTATGAAGCCTTAGTTCTCTGTCTATGACTGTATTTCTTGCTGTCAAAATGACATCACAAATGTTATTTGTAAGCAGAAATTATGTCGTGGTAAACAAATGTCATTCTTTACACTCAGTAAAGCTGTAGTTAATTCAGTGTGTCACATGTGTAGAAATGGTAGATGTAGCCACCATGACATCATCCAGCGGTTCTGGACTCTGCATTTTGAAGATTCATTGTTAGTGTTTTGGCTGCTCCTATTTTGGTTTTTGCAGCCAGAAGTTACCATATGTGGAGAGAGGATGCAGCGCTAAGTTATGAGCTAATGCCGTATAGATTTGTTAGCAAGCTGCAAAAACTTGTATGGGTGCAGTGAACAGAAACAGATACCTGGTAACTGGTGCCAGGTGATGGTCTGAAAAAATACCAGAATTTTATTCATCAAAACTGGAGCCTAAACTTCTAAGCACCTAGCAGTCACTGACCAGCTCCAGTTGCCTGTCAACACCTCTCACCCAAAGCAGTCACACACCGCAAAAACCCCCAAACATTTTTGTACCAGGCTATAAATATGGTTTTTAATGCTGCTGAACATTTTAACACTGGAACCTGTGGGAATTGACCAATTAAAGAGCTAAATTTTTAGGCACTTTAACTTAATCTTCTAGCTCTGGAGGTTGCTCGGGTAAAATTATCTGCCTGCAGCATCAACTTTAAAAAATAAAAATAAATCCCACATTTTGTTTTTCGCTGGCTTGTCAGTTTGCATATGAGGTGTCATTGTGTCTCTCTGTTTAGTTTGGTGTGTGCACTTGGTTCTGCAGAGCAACTAGATGTGTGAGTGTGAAGTGATTTTCAGGCCGTATTTTCCCTGCAAGCCTTGAGTTTAACTTGAAGCCATATTAAAAGTGTTTGGCTATTTAAATGAGTACATATGATTAAGTATTGAGATTTATGGTCTTTTCAAAAATATTTTTTTAAGACTGTTTATTCTTAAAATTTCTTAAAACTCAACACATGCAACATAAATAAAAGGGTATTAACAGGGTATTTACTATATTTTTAGAGTCCCCTTAAATAATTAGCAAGGCTCAAGATTTTAAATATTTATGTCTGAAATAAATTAGCATTAAAAAAATTTTTTTTTTCTTTTTACTAAGAAAACATGAATTCCTTCCTGCCTCTCCACATCATCCACTATAAGGCAGCACTTTGTAATAAAACCAGGTCCAGATTAGCAGCTTGTTATCCTCTCAATCACATTTCCTCTTCAAGCTGTTGACTAACACCATATATGCGGTGTGATAGGAGTGATCTGTCGGTCATTATTAGTAGGGCTGCCACGATTTGTCGACTAGTCACGATTACGTCGACTATCAAAATCGTCGACGACTGATTTAATAGTCGACCAGTCGTTTGAAGCTTTGTAAGATCGCAAAAGACGCAGGAATAATAGCAGGATTTAAGAGTGTAATAACGGACTGAAACAGAAGATGGCAGCACTGCATGTACAAGGATGCCAGCTGCCGTTAAACCCCGAAGAAGAAGAAGCAGCTGTGTCCCAGAATTCATAGCGCGGCCCAGCTTAGTTTCCAACAATGGCGGTAGCTAGTTAGTTTTAATATTACTCTTATTATTCTTTCTGGGTCACAAAATAAACGTTTAACATATTTTCAGGCGAGAATGTAGCTGTGTAAACCTCAAATATCGGCTCAGTTTATCAAGACACCGCATATTTTCAAAAGCGCTCCGACGTTTTCGGAGACGTCTGTTACCCACTAGCTCGATAGCTAGCCGGGGGCTAGGTCACTAGCGCCGTGAGAACACCGGACTCCCGGCAAATTTTTTCAAACCCACCGCCGTCTTTCGGGACTCAGGTTAAATATATATGAGTCACTTAGATAAATTAAAAATGTTATTGTTTGGCCTTTTTTTTTTTTAGTATTTTATTTGTTCCTGAGTAAATCGGTTTGGCTGAGATTAAAGTTATAGTTTTTACACAGCTGAATAAACGTCAAGCAGACAGCTGATTATCACTGGTGTCAAGCCAGCCTCCAATTCGAGACTTGCAGTCAAGCCAGCCTCCAGTTTGTTTTACGTTCCCTGTGTATTCAAAGTATTACGGGAATGGATGTGGAAACCGGATTTCAAAATAAAAGCCAACTTCGAGTGAATTAACAGATATGTTAAGAACATAATAACATACAATTTAGGCTTTTTTTTTTTTTACAAACTCTAATGTTAGATCTATATGACACAGCCTTGTACCCTAATTGTGCCCTGTCACTATCAAGGCCATCTTATTTTGGATTTCAAAGTAAAAGCCCTGTGAATCTTCATTTTTGAACTACTCTTTCAATGACTTAATAATGCTCTTAAAAGCAAAAGTCGTATTTCCAAATACTATTTGAACTTTATATCAACACTTTCCAACCACAGTCTTTTTACAGTGATACCATATCAATATCAAGTCAGTCTGATTTTGCCTTTCATAGTAATGGCCCTTTGAAATTGTCCATAATTGACTTAATCTTCTAACGATTCAAAATGCTCTAAAATGAAAAATTCTTGTTTCCACAGGGTAATTCCACCTTAGATCAACAGTATACAGCCCCACAGTGATACCATATCAATATCAAGTCATTCTGATTATGCCTTCCAAAATAAAAGCCTTTTTAAATTGTCCATAATTGACCTAACTTTCAGTGATTTCAAAATGCTCTAAAATGGAAATTTCCTGTTTCCACAGGGTAATTCCACTTTAGATCAACAGTATACAGCCCCACAGTGATACCATATCAATGTCAAGTCATTCTGATTTTGCCTTCCAAAGTAAAAGCCTTTTCAAATTGTCCACAATTGACCTAACTTTCAGTGATTTCAAAATGCTCTAAAATGGAAATTTCCTGTTTCCACAGGGTAATTCCACCTTAGATCAACAGTATACAGCCCCACAGTGATACCATATCAATATCAAGTCATTCTGATTATGCCTTCCAAAATAAATGCCCTTTCAAATTGAGCATATACGGCCTACTTTTTTGACGATTTCAAAATGTTCTTAAACAGAATTTTGCTGTTTCCACAGGATAATTTCACTTTAGTTCAACAGTATACAACCTCACGATGTTACCATATCAATATCAAGTCATTCTGATTTTGCTTTTAAAAATAAAAGCATTTTCAAACTGCCCATATCTGACTTGATCCTGGAACAATTTCAAAATGCTCTAAAATGGAAAATTCCTGTTTCCACAGGGTAATTCCACCTTAGATCAACAGTATACAGCCCCACAGTGATACCATATCAATATCAAGTCATTCTGATTATGCCTTCCAAAATAAATGCCCTTTCAAATTGAGCATATATACAACCTAATTTTTTAACGATTTCAAAATGTTCTTAAAAAGAATTTTGCTGTTTCCACAGGATAATTTCACGTTAGGTCAACAGTATACAACCTCACGATGTTACCATATCAATATCAAGTCATTCTGATTATGCCTTCCAAAATAAAAGACTTTTCAAATTGCCAAGATACGACCTACTCTTTTAAAGATTTCAAAATGCTCTAAAAGTGAAAATTGCTGTTTCCACAGGATAATTTCACTTTAGGTCAACAGTATACAACCTCACGATGTTACCATATCAATTTCAAGTAATTCTGATTATGCCTTCCAAAATAATGGCCTGTTGAAAATGCCCATAATTTACCTAACTTTCAGTGATTTCAGAATGCTCTAAAAAGGAAGATTTCAGTTTCCACAGGGTAATTCCACTTTAGATGTCATTCTAAATAAAGAAATTACAAAACAGCTTGCAAACCAACCATGACATCTTTCCACAGACTTAAAATATAAACGTACTATCAATTACAACCTAGTGGCAATTTCAGCTTCCTTTTACATCATCTTTATGATTCAATTCTGTCATAATCAATTGAGTCTGATTTTGCTTTTCAAAATGAAAACCCAATATGTGTTGAAACAGCAATTTTCATTTTTAAAACATTCTGAAATAATTGAAAGAGTATATCACATATGGACAAATTCGACGGGCCATTAATTTGAAAGGCGAAATCAGACCAACATGAAATTTACATGGTTTTACTGTCGGGTTGGATACTGTTGATCTAAAGTGGAATTATCCTGTGGAAACAGCATCTTTCAATTTAAGAGCATTTTGAAATCGTTAAACGAGTAGGTCGTCTACGGACAATTTGAAAATACTTTTATTTTGGAAGGCAAAATCAGAGTGACTTGATCTTAACATCGTATCTCTGTGGGGTTGTATACTGTTGATTTAAAGTGAAATTATTCTGTGGAAACAGAAAATTTCCTTTTTAGAGTATTCCGAAATCACTGAAAGTTAGGTAAGTTATTGGCATTTTCAACAGGCCATTATTTTGGAAGGCAAAATCAGAATGACTTGAAATTGAAGTAGTACCATGGTGTGGATGTACACTTTTGATCTAACATGGATTCATTCTGTGGAAAGAGCAAGTTTCATTTTTAGAGCGTTCTGAATTCTTTAAAAGAGTAGGTCGTATATCGGCAATTTGAAAAGTCTTTTATTTTGGAAGGCATAATCAGAATGACTTGATATTGATATGGTAACATCGTGAGGTTGTATACTGTTGACCTAACGTGAAATTATCCTGTGGAAACAGCAAAATTCTTTTTAAGAACATTTTGAAATCGTTAAAAAATTAGGTCGTATATATGCTCAATTTGAAAGGGCATTTATTTTGGAAGGCATAATCAGAATGACTTGATATTGATATGGTATCACTGTGGGGCTGTATACTGTTGATCTAAGGTGGAATTACCCTGTGGAAACAGGAATTTTCCATTTTAGAGCATTTTGAAATTGTTCCAGGATCAAGTCAGATATGGGCAGTTTGAAAATGCTTTTATTTTTGAAAGCAAAATCAGAATGACTTGATATTGATATGGTAACATCGTGAGGTTGTATACTGTTGAACTAAAGTGAAATTATCCTGTGGAAACAGCAAAATTCTGTTTAAGAACATTTTGAAATCGTCAAAAAAGTAGGCCGTATATGCTCAATTTGAAAGGGCATTTATTTTGGAAGGCATAATCAGAATGACTTGATATTGATATGGTATCACTGTGGGGCTGTATACTGTTGATCTAAGGTGGAATTACCCTGTGGAAACAGGAAATTTCCATTTTAGAGCATTTTGAAATCACTGAAAGTTAGGTCAATTGTGGACAATTTGAAAAGGCTTTTACTTTGGAAGGCAAAATCAGAATGACTTGACATTGATATGGTATCACTGTGGGGCTGTATACTGTTGATCTAAGGTGGAATTACCCTGTGGAAACAGGAAATTTCCATTTTAGAGCATTTTGAAATCACTGAAAGTTAGGTCAATTATGGACAATTTAAAAATGCTTTTATTTTGGAAGGCATAATCAGAATGACTTGATATTGATATGGTATCACTGTGGGGCTGTATACTGTTGATCTAAGGTGGAATTACCCTGTGGAAACAGGAATTTTCCTTTTTAGAGCATTTTGAAATCACTGAAAGTTAGGTCAATTATGGACAATTTGAAAAGGCTTTTATTTTTGAGAGCAAAATCAGAATGACTTGATATTGATATGGTATCACTGTGGGGCTGTATACTGTTGAGCTAAAGTGGAATTACCCTGTGGAAACAGGAATGTGCCACTTTAGAGCATTTTGAAATTGTTCCAGGAGCAACTCAGATATGGGCAGTTTGAAAATGCTTTTATTTTTTAAAGCAATATCAGAATGTCTTGATATTGATATGGTAACATCGTGAGGTTGTATACTGTTGATCTGGAGTGGAATTACCCTGTGGAAACAGGAAATTTCCATTTTAAAACATTTTGAAATCACTGAAAGTTAGGTCAATTATGGACAATTTAAAAAGGCTTTTATTTTGGAAGGCATAATCAGAATGACTTGATATTGATATGGTATCACTGTGGGGCTGTATACTGTTGATCTAAGGTGGAATTACCCTGTGGAAACAAGAATTTTTCATTTTAGAGCATTTTGAATCGTTAGAAGATTAAGTCAATTATGGACAATTTCAAAGGGCCATTACTATGAAAGGCAAAATCAGACTGACTTGATATTGATATGGTATCACTGTAAAAAGACTGTGGTTGGAAAGTGTTGATATAAAGTTCAAATAGTATTTGGAAATACGACTTTTGCTTTTAAGAGCATTATTAAGTCATTGAAAGAGTAGTTCAAAAATGAAGATTCACAGGGCTTTTACTTTGAAATCCAAAATAAGATGGCCTTGATAGTGACAGGGCACAATTAGGGTACAAGGCTGTGTCATATAGATCTAACATTAGAGTTTGTAAAAAAAAAAAAGCCTAAATTATATGTTATTATGTTCTTAACATATCTGTTAATTCACTCGAAGTTGGCTTTTATTTTGAAATCCGGTTTCCACATCCATTCCCGTAATACTTTGAATACACAGGGAACGTAAAACAAACTGGAGGCTGGCTTGACTGCAAGTCTCGAATTGGAGGCTGGCTTGACACAAGTTGATTATCAGAAGTGTGAGATGCTGGAGAATATACTCCGGTGTCCTGTTATATTTTAGATAGCAAGGAGTTTATTAAACTTTACCAAAACAATCTGCAAATTTCATTAAAATTTAATAAACTATCATCTTGTCTTTATTTTTAGTTAGCACCTTAAAAGCTTAAAGCTGTAAGCTAATGATAGTTATATAAGAGCAGATGCTGCTGGTGCAATAAGCTGTAGTTTTACGTCCAGTGGATGATGATCTGATTAGTCGACTAATCGCATAAATAATCGGTGACTAGTCGACTATCAAAATAATCGTTTGTGGCAGCCCTAATTATTAGAGGAGAAAAATAACTTGCTGTTGATATTTTTTTAGGTTATATGAGGCAAAGCTGAACAGTCCCCTGCAAAAAGCCTTGAGTCCTATCGTGTGGTGCCGCCAAGCTCTGGACAATCCGAGTCCCGAGATGGAATCAGCCAAGCGCTCCCTCATACACAGACTGGACCTCACCATGTCAGGTAAACAGGAGCATAGTTGTAATTGTTTCAACTGTAATTACAATACCGATGCACTTAATTTATCTTTCTTTTGGTATGTTAGAGGTCAGAAACAAATAACATGTGTACCAAACTATGTTATCTGGATCATTGGGCTTCTCTATTAGTGTCTGTATTGAGATATGTTCATTTGTGTTCACAATTGTCTGGCTGGCCTTCGAACAAACATGATGCATTTGAGCTGAAGAGAACCAAAATCACTGAACCAGCTCTCCTGCTAGTGCTTGCATCTGTTTTTTGGGTTGCTGATTTATGTTAAAATAGGGATGGGAATCAAGAACCGGTTCTTGTAGAGAACCAGTTCCCGGTAGTTCAGTTCCTTGGAATTGTTACTATGCCTGTTTATTGATGCCGCTTATTGGTTTCACTTACACTTGTGCTACAATTAGCTGATTTCAGTTCATGTGTTGGAAGAGGAAGGTAGTAACTCAGTCTGTGCTCCACAAGGTTCGTATGGATATTTAAGAAAAGTGTTCTGTGTAACATTTGTAATATATTACTTTTGTTTGTATAATGACCCCAACACTGATCACATCAAAAAGGGGAAATGCATCCAACATTCAGAAACATTTGACCACACAGCATGCAATTAATTTGCATGAATGTAATGTCTTTGATGTACTGCTTAGCGATGGTGGTGACTCTCAAAGCCGTTAATGAAAACTCAAAGAGAAACAATAAGGAGTAAAATCGATGTGATATCGATAACGAAATCAGAATCATTAAATTCTTATCAATTCCCATCCCTAGTTAAGAGGCTGTTATACTTTCAGCCTGTTTGGATCCATATGTTTTGCTATTAAAGGGTGAACGCGAGGCTCTGATAGTAGGGTAGTTGATATCCACATGCCCTCTGGTTTTGGCACTTGAGGATGTGCATGCAGACAGCTGTGGACACTGCAGCTGTGTAGTCCTTTTTATATTTTCTTTTCAAGACTGCTCAGAGTCTGCAAGAAGGGCGTATATGTAGTTGGCGCATTGTAGTATAGTGCCTCGATTGGAATAAAGGCACACTGTGGTCCACACGGAGCCTTGCATTCACAGTCTCTTGACAAAATTTACACCAGTAGGAGTCTGCCTTTCATGTGGATATCTGCTCGGCTGTTGAAGTCTTCAGCTGCCCTGGTCCACTAGTGAGCATAATGACCTGGCTGTGCCTTATGTGTATGTCATTTCTTATATGTACTCCTAAACTATGGGTATTACAACTTAAGGAAAAGAAAATTGCTATATTGTCATTTGTATAGGAATCAAAGAAGTTGAAATGGATTTGATTTCTGCAGAATATCTCATTTCCAACTATCAAAGGATCTTCCTTTCAGTCAGAAAATAGTAATAATAAATCACTGCAATGCTGGTAAAGACCAACTTGCTCGCACACTTGTGTCTCCAACGAGGTTACAAAAATAAAGAAGTGCATGATTAACCAAAACAACACCAAAGTGTACTGCACAGTAGCAGTTGTGTCCTCACTTTTGGATTTGGTTGCAAGGGTGACAGTGCCGAGCATACACTGCTAAATGATCTAGATTTATATCATTTGGTCGGAGTGAAAATTCTTCTTCTTTTTCTGTTTAAAAACAACGGGGTTATTATATTCTGCTTATTTTTCTGGCAGATTGTATGAGGAGCTGTTGTGCCCTGGGACCTGCAAAATATTTATTATTTTGTGTCACGTGATAGTGCCTAATTGCTTACTTATTTATATTTACATCTGTGATTTTTTTTTTGTATTCTTATTTTGCTGCTTTTGCAGCACTTTCTTCTCAAACAGCAGCACCGACAAACCTAAACTGATCCATACTGAATGGCCTGAGCTAACCAGCGGACCTATCAGTCTCTGGTCCCTGAGTGTATGGATTCAATGAATGAACTGCAGACACACTCAGTTTACATACATAAAGTCAGATTTTTTTCATGTTGGGGTTTAAATCATTTAGTTGTGTATGAGAGTACGTAAAATAAGGAAAGATAGACTTATTGTCATAACTATACATGGAGCAATCGTGCTGACGTTTGCAGTCACTCTCGAAAGGCCCCTTCTTATAGTGAGAAGAACCTGAAAAAAGCAACTTTATATCACCCAGAGTTACCTAATTTCTTATGCCTGTAGAGTTTTTGATTTCACTAATTATATTTAACCTTTCAGTGAGGAGAACAGGGCTCCGTTCCTGAAAGTTAAACTAAGAGGCGAGTCATTTCCATTTTGACTGTGGTATGCTCATGTGATAGTTGGATCACGTTGAGCAACAGTCCAGTGAAGGTTGTCACTGGGGTCAGTGGGATTCTTTCAGCTGTTGTGAAAGAAACACCTGGTCACACATTTCTTCCCTCATCTGGGGATAGGGAAACTTGTTTATATGAATATTGTTGCATGGAGTAGTTATGTGTTGGACTGTCTTTTTAAGTAATGATAAATCAGATCAGAGTGAGGCTTGTATAATATAGCTTATTGCTCTTTATTGGCTGTTTATACCAGCTACTATGGGCTGGACTATGTGACCTTTTGTTGAACATTGCTCTTAGCCTTACCTCACCTTCCCTTGAGAAACCTCTTGCCTTACCAAACTAGTTGCTAATTATGGCCAATTCTGCTAACATTTCTCTTAATAATACTCACTGAATGGCTCAATTGTGGAATCTTCTTATACTCCTAAAAACTCATCTTTGGGAGCACAGTGATTTACTGCAGTACGTTAGGAGAGAATTGACCTCACTTTTGTATTTAAGTCATTAAATTCACACAATCTGTTAAATCCATGAAACCTTAATATGGAAGTTTGTTATCTTACTGTCCATTTGTCCGCCCCCATTGTTCCACTACTGGAGTCTGACCCACAGTTTGAGAAACACTGATTTAGGGAGTGGTGCTTACTTGTGGTGATATCATCGATGTAGGTGTGGCACGATAACGTCATCCTAAAAATACCCCCCTTGTCGCTAATAGCATCTGCCCCACCTCATTCATTCCTCAGATGGCACTGGTGGAAAGTGAAAGTGCACTATGGGGAGGCTTATGATTCACTGAGTAAAGTGGTTAAGACATTCAGATCTAATGAATTAAACACCAACATTGTGATTTTTAATAAAATATTTAGAAATTTTTCAAAGAAGACTTATAAGGTTACATAGTATCTCAGTGTCTGACCCAGACTCTCTATTAAAGCAAGGATCAGCATCAAGCAGTCAGTGTACATGCATTTACTTTCTACATCTCATCTTTTTACTTCTGCGAAAACTTAAATAACTTGATGAATTAGGAAGTCAGGTTGTATATCATCTGAGGGGAAACTGCTTATCCGCTCAGTGAACACTTTCCTGATTAGTTTATTGGCTCAGTCTCTAGTTGCTGGTTTTATTGAATGCAATGTAATGGTCATTTTCTAAACTGCGATCTTAGTTTTCAAAGAACGAAGTTTATGATGGCAAATTTGCTCAGCTTTACAACATGGATATGTTCAAATTTGATTTAGATTGTTGTAATCGAAAAATTCTTCACAGCGAAGTCAAAGTGAGAGTTAAATAATACCATTAAAACGTCTAATGCAGCTGTTGGTTGCAGTCAGCATCTGTCTTTTTGGGAAGACTGCACTGGAGTCTTTGGTTAAACTCCCATAATCCTTCTCTCTGCATAGCCAGAGAGCTACGCAAACACAGGACCATGAATTTGGCTTTAAGCGCTACATTCTGAAAGCATTTGTGTCTGTGAGAGTCACCAGACAGGGCTTTATAGCTCCGGGCTGAATTATTTTTCATACCCAACCTCTAGCAGGAGCATGGAAATGCTGTTGCTATGGAATCGCCAAATAAACTCTTCACTTGCGGCAGATTGTTACCAAAAGTGTGTGAAGATTTCACATCTGTCTAAGCATTGTGCCATCTTCTGGAATAAGTGCATATTCAGATATTTTAAACATGACCTTCTGTGTGAGGAGTGACCCAAGCCTTTTGTATGCGCACACCCTGTTAAAATCTTCTCCACAGATGACGTGTCTCAGTTATATAACTAACAACAGGGAGGAAACTCCTGGGAGACATCTCCTTGAGTTGACTATACTAGTCAGACAGCACAACTTTATTCATACCAGACAGTTCAGATATGCAGTGGAACCACTTTGTTATTAGTGCTGTACAATTATACAAAGCTCATTTCCTTTGCACTGCTTTGACAGCTGTTCCACAGAGTACGTAAAAGACCCAAGAGGTCCCAACCACAGTCACATGGCTGACCTGCCCTGTTTTCAGCTCTCACTTTTGCACAGTTGTTGCACCTCTTGCATGTCTCTGCCAGTTTTATCCCCTTTCTTCTCTGGTGTATTTATCTCTAGCATACAATAGTTTTTCTATTTGCTTGTCTCTTGGATGTGCTTACAGCTCCGTGCTGCTGCTTTAACCCATTCATTCTTTTATTTTATTTTTGTATCAAATGGCCTCAATGAAAGGTTGGTCTTCTCTTTCCCTCCCCCTTTAAGGCCTTAAGCAGTCTGTTGTGTGCCGCCTCATTTAGTTTTATTTTTGCCTGTGGAAACTGGCCTGAAGTTTCCACAGACTGGCGCAGCACAATTTCATATCACAGTAAATGGAAATGACATCAGTCACAGTGGGCAGAAAGAACATTTCCTTTTCTTTCTACTGACTTGTTTCAGTACACGAGGGTGTCAAGGACACTCTATTTTTATTGGTCCCTGTGCTACTGATCCCATCAGATTGGTCTCATTCTACTGAAAGTGTGTTGCTAGGGTTGCTGTGATAGGCCAGGTCACCTAACCACATCTAAATCCTCTGAAACCTGAATTGGCCCTTTGAGCTGTAGCACCATTGTGATTTTAGCTTAGACCCAATACAGACTAAAGTATGCCAAGCTCTTCTGCTGTGTTGTACACAAACAGGCAGAATTATTTTTAAAAGTTGATGATCAACTTAAATGAAAAGTTTACCAGGTGTGGGGCTTAGCCTGACTTAGAAGTGATATTGAAAGAATGACTTCTTTCCCATTATGAGATAGAAATTGGACATTTCAAGCATATTGTAAAATAACAGACTGTGGATCCTGATATCCTTCTAAAATCAAGTTATGATACTTACAGAAACTAAAAGTCGATATGAAAAAACATTAATAAAAATAAAAATTACACAGAAAGTAATTAGAACTATATGGTGTACTTAGTTTTAATTCTTAAATTTAATCAAATTTGCCAGCAGAAACAGTTTGAGGAGGCTTTGATGTTTACTGAAATTGGGATGTCTGTGTAACCGTTACCTTGAAAATACATAGCCATCAGAACTATTTGCACCCACTCAGGACAGTGTTTGCAGTTCTGCCAAATGACCCACAGTGCATTTCAAAAGCTCGAAATGTAGCCTGGTCTATTTTTAACGGAAGCCACATCAAGTTGCACAGCGCAGAAGAGGAGCACAGGAAGTCGGATACAGGATTGGTACAGAAAATTTAGTCTTTTATTTTCAAAATAAAAGACAGTTTATAGGCTAAACATTCAGCTTCTAAAACAGTGAGATCTGAAGCTCTGTGAAGGACAGAATGAGACCTCATCTGAGATACGATGTCACACTCGTGGTCAAATAAATTTCCCCTTGTGGGACTAATAAAGGTATATCAATATCAAGTGTGGTATAGTGAACCTCTTGAATTTTGTCTTTTTCAAATATGTATCCATATTTAAATTCTAAAAAAATACTAAAAGTAACACTAAAAGTATTTTCAAAACAAAATCAAATTTAAATATAGGTTAGATATAGGAGCAGAACCATTCTGGAAACTGAATTTGAGCTGAAAACAAAACAATGTTATATATATTTTTTAAAAAAATATTTTAAAAAATCCAAAACAAACACTTGCAGCACTGTTCTGGATCCAGTAACCACTGTTTATGATTTTACTGTATGCAGTCACAGAAATATGCTGTTATATCAACTTTCTTGTGATGTAAACACAGTGGAGCTTTACAGAACATGCAGATTAGTATTTACTCTTTCATTTACCACTTCACCAGGTGAACTCTTTAAATCTGTTGACCTCATTGTTCTTTTCTGGAAAACAAAGCGTCTTTTGGCTAAGTGAGTGCAGCATTTCTGACTAAACACGTTCCAACGTTGTTGGCATTCCACAGGATCTGATCCATGTGGATTGCAGCAGAGGAGACATGATGGCGTTTTCTAAATAATGCAGGAGGACAGAGTGCAGAGCACGAGGTGGAACAGGAGAAAGTGAAAGGAGCGATGTGGAAAGAGCAGAGAGATGATCTTAAAAGGCTGCCTCACCACCGAGCAATGTAAACACATCCAGTAAGAGAGATTAAAACAGAGTGATGATGGGTAAATTAACAAACTCGAGAGATGTTAACCATCTAAACCAATCAGAGTATCACTGTGACAGAGTGTCCAGAGTCTGATATCATAATTCAGACCAGCGACTTTGGACTGTAGCCTGTGACCGCTGCTTTGCTGAGTTTAACAGAGAATTGTATTGTGCTCTGTGCGTATATGGACTGAATGGTTTGCATTGTTAAGCGTTTGTCCCAGCTAATGATGTAGGAAGTCTCCATCAGGCCCACACTCAGCATACATTATAAGAGACTCAATCAGATTGAAAAGCTCTGCAATGTGCAGGCATAGATGTGCTGGCTCCGAGCAGACACTCCTGATGTTCATAGTCAAATGCTCAGAAGGCCAACAAGCTTCGTCAGGGCTTTTAAGGGGTTACAGCGTATAGATGGTGAATGAGCAGATTAAACAATGAACGACAAGTTTTGATCCCAAATTTCTATGAGTTGGATTTTAGACTTTCTCTAAACTTTCATTTCTCTAAAAGTTGTGATTCTTGGTAGAAACTATAAGATTGATAGCTGCAAGTTTGTTTTTATACGCAGGTAATTTATGAAGTTGAGGAAACAAAAATCCCCCTTCAGCAGGTATGCGGGGATGTTTATGTGATCGATGGTGATGAATATTTTTTGTTTTGTTGTTTTTTATTCTCTCTTTAGCATAAAAAAACAAATATTTTTTATTATAGTCTTTCAGCAATTCTTCATCTTTGAACATTCAGCCAACACAAACTTTATATTGCACAACAGAAAGGAATTTGCCACTGACCTGGTGGTCGCCTCCTCATTTGTTGAAAGGTTCAAAAGCAGTCAACAAGGCTGATGTTGGCCATGACCGTGTTTGGTTGACAGGTATTGTAGGATGAAGTGCAGATTTTATGATATCCTTTGAATGACAGAACCATTACTGAAGAACAGGCTGACTCAACTACCTCAAAACATTGAGACTGGACTGACTAATCAACACAAACACTGGACTTTTTGCACTAACTTCTTTACTTCCTAATTTTTGCTGCTACACTAAGGAATGTTTACTGTTCCTCCACTACCTCAACTCATCATCACAAAACCTTATTATTATTTTACGTTGTGTTTTTTTTGTCACACTGTCACTTTGTTGCTCTTGTTTGCACATTTGCACATGCACTTTGTTGTCTGCTGTCTGTTAACAAAAAAAAAAAAGTCTTCCTTAGATAGTTAGTTAGTTTTTGTTAATTTATGTTGTAATTTATGTTAGGTCAGTCTGTCTTGTCTCTGCTAGCCAGCTAACTAGGCCTCTTAGTTAGCTAGTTTAGTGTTTTCTGTTAATTTATGTTGTAAATTTATGTTGCATGTAGCACCTTGGTCCTGGAGGAACGTTGTTTCGCTTCACTGTGTACTAACTGTATATGGTTGAAGTGACAATAAAGCCAACTTGACTTGACTAACTGGTCCCAGTTAAGAGAATATTATGGATTATTCATTGAGAACAGTCTTTCTTTTTCACCTATTAATGTAGTATACTTACCAGAAGAAATAGTGGTAAAATATGTTAAAAATAAGAAATCATATCACCTCAATAGAGTGATGAAATTGCTCAGGACACACATATTAATACTATTAGTTGTCCAGGACAAATATACAAGTACCTAATATAGTGAAAGTCTATTAGTTTGGTGCGTTTGCTGTATTTCTCTGTCACATTTTCTTAGTGGTCAACTTTTAAAACAATAAAAACAACAAAACTAAATAGTTTAGTGGGTAATATTTGCCAGGTTCTAAATCTGCTTGTGCAAGGTATCTAAAACATTTATTTGCTGACTTGTATAGATAATATAATAAAATGTCAAAATGAAAATAAAGGAACTGATGACAAAATAATTAATTGCAAGTAAATGTAATATATGATATAATTCTGTATTTTGATTTAACACCTCTACTTTCCCGCTTGAAAGTTTCATAGATTAGTGAATGAGAGGACGTGAAACTGCTTAACAACTCCACCACATGTAGACAGCATGGATTTTGCAACATGAAAACTTTATTGACAAGTCTTTCTGAGTCTCTCATGTGATGCTGTCTGACATTGTAGTTCTGCTTTTTGCCTCTACAGCCAACAAGCGCCGGAGCTTGTATGGAAGTCCGTACAACCAGCAGAGTTATGGAAGTCCTTATAGCACAAATGCAGCCAACAGCCCTTACAGCAGTGGCTTCAACTCCCCCTCCTCAACCCCAAGCAGAGTGCCCATCGTGCGACAGCAACTAATGCCCAGTAACGCAAGTATGGGTCTCTCTATAGTTCACTGTCTGTTTCAGGATATCTGTTTAGTTTATCTCTAAAACATTCACATATGATTTCTGCACCAGTTCATCAGAGAAACTCTGCAGCAGAGAGGAATCCTCCTGCAGTTAGTCCGCAGTCATCGGTGGACAGCGAGCTGAGCACGTCAGAAATGGATGAGGACTCAGTGGGATCCTCAACGACCTATAAACTCAATGATGTCACTGATGTCCAGATATTGGCACGCATGCAGGAAGAGAGTATGTATCCGTCATCCACAGCTTTATTCTTCAATTTTTTGCAATTACATTTTTTTTTGCACCACACCTTTTTGCCAACAGGCTTGAGACAGGAATATGCTGCAACAGCATCCAGACGGAGCTCGGGTTCATCCTGCCACTCCCTGCGGCGCAGCACCTTCAGTGACCAGGAGCTAGATGCTCATAGTCTGGAGGACGACGAGGAGGCGGTGCACCCGGCCTTTCACCTGCCCTCCAACCGTTTCAGCCCCTCCCCTCGCCACTCTCCCCGTGCATCCCCGAGAAACTCTCCCCGCTCGCGCTCACCTGCTCGTTCCATCGACTATAGCCACAGCCGGGGTTCTCCTCAGCCCATCATCAGCCGCCTGCAGCAGCCTCGTCACTCGCTGCAGAGCCACGGGCATGACCTTCAGACTAATGTGGTGAAAAATGAAGGTAAGCAGTGGACATGAACAAGTTGCATGTTTCAGTTACTCCAGTGTTTCACACATTAGGTCTTATTTTCATCACAAGTAATGTGTTTATTATCAGATGTATAATCAGATGGATTTTAAAGTCAGAGAGCAGCAAGGAAGCTGGGGATGGTTGTCCTTACTTTGTGATCTCAGTGAGATGGAGGTTTAGAACGACTGCTGTCACCAGAGGCACCAGTCAGTGGACACTGGACAAAAAATTCAAACAGCTGTTTATCAAAGACCGCCACTGCAGCGACTTGGCCAACAAGCCAGCCAAATAAAGACTGACTTTTCAGACCTAAATGTAGCTAAAAAAAATGAGGCAAACTCAGAAGTGCCCAAAACATGGGTTCCTTTTAGCTGACCCGCAGCCTACTTGCTCTGTAAAAATTAAATACTATTGTCTCAGTAGCTAGTTTCAAGGGTTTTCACTAGCTACTTGTCTGTAACAGTCGTTAGCCAGTGAGCATATCAATGAGTTTGGCATTTGGGATCCATGTTTTACTCGTTACCCCTGGTTTCAACACACCAAAATACCAGCATCCATTATTTTATATGCAGTCTATGGGAAAAAATAACAAGAGACAGAAAGGGTAAGGGTGATTGTCCATAACTTACCGTATTTCCCGGACTACAAAGCGCACCTGAATATTAGCCGCACAAGCTAAAATCAGGGGAAAATCCTGTTTTGTACATACATTAGCCGCACCTGACTAAAAGCCGCAGGTGTTTCAATGTTGACTTATCATATGTAAGAGAATATGCACAAAGGGAATTGTCAGGAAAGAGATGGCTGTTTGGAGACACACCCCTTTTATTAATATTTTGAAAAACAAGTTATGGGTACATATTTGCACATGTAGTACATAACAGTAACCTACAGCACACCAGAAAAATAGATTCGGACTACCTTTTAGGCTCAGGTGCAGTGACACGGCTTTAACAAGAAGAAAAGTCAGTCATTCACCATCTTTCTCTTCTTCCTGCGCTCTAAAACCACCAAAGTCCTCTTCTCCAATGTCGGAAACGAACAGGCTCAGGATGGCTTCGTCATCCACTCTCCGCTTCTCTCCTTCGTTGTCACTTTCAAAACCAAAGAAATCCTCGTTGTCAGTGTCAGAGTCGAACACCCTCTGAAGGGCCGTGGCGGTGTCCTCCTCTCCATCATGCAGCAGTCCAGCCCTTCAAAATCCGTTGGTGATCGTGGATGTTTTCGCACTTTTCCACGCTGTCAGAATCCACCGGTGGAGTTGGGCATAACTTGCTTTTCGCAAGTTTATCGCCGCTCGTCATCCACGCCTCCCGCTGAATGCGTAGCGCTACCTTGAAGTTTGTTTTTCGCGCTACTTCGTACGGCACTACGTTGCCTGGCGGACGGACATGTGACTAACATACCACTCTTGAACCCTGATCCTTCCGCCAGGCAACGTAGTGCCGTACAACAGCGGAACAAACAAAACAAATCGTCTTACGATATGACAAAAATCATGGACAATCCATAGAAAAGCCGCACCTGACTAAAAGCTGCAGGGTTCAAAGCTTGTGCAAAAAGTAGCGGCTTATAGCCCGACAATTACGGTAATCACATGGATAAGTATGTTACCAAATATGCTTATTAAACTAATACATGTAGGAGTACACCGGCGAGTAAAAGTTTATCTGTGGGAAACAGTGATTTGAGTTGACGCTGACTTTGATTCTGGCCTGTGCTACTGTTGTAGAAAAACTGCGCCGAAGTCTTCCTAATCTTACACGCACCTCGGTGGCGGCGGCAGTTCAGGCCCCAGAGCCCGTGAAGAACAGTCGCAGCTGTGAGTCCAACCTGCAAGTGCCAAACGGCGGCTCCCCCCGACACCAGAGCCAATCTGCCAGTGAGTACTGTAACAGCCACGGAGAGCATCACTTTTTAAGCCTTTTAGTTTGAATGCGAAATATTTATTAACTTGAAGCTTTAGACTGTCAGATTCATTACTGAAGTAACTTTTTGTTAGATCGATATTTGTTTTGCTCTCCAAGCGCAGCGACATGGCAGGCTGTGTAATCTCATGTTAGCTTTTGTGTGAGCGTTAATCCTTCTGGCTGCACCTTTGGTGTAGGGACTGCACTGCTTTGTAGTGACATGGCTTTGGTGTTTGGGGATCCTCTTTTGTCTTTGATCTTTTTTCCTTGTAATATGTTTAACACACACAAACACACACACACACACATCCTTCCTCTTATTGTCTTGGCATAACTTTCACTTCAAAGAAAAGCACTCATCCTGCAGAATAAAAGCATGATGCCAGAAACACTGACAATCCAGAGCGACTCGGGGGATCTGTGACACAAACATTGTTTTACATTTCATGTCCAATGGTTTTATGGTCTCTTTTAAGAGCTTAGAAATCCTCCTCTGCGAGTTAAGACTATCCATTTGATATAATCCTGTAATGGGAGATAAAGGTAATGATTTAGTCCTTAATCCAGAAGCTGTAATCTCTCCTCTGTTACTAGAGGCAGATGGAGGGGTCAAAGAGGAAGTTTCAGCGGGTTAATCATGTGGTAGCTGCCTCTTTCTTGCCTTAACCAGCTCCTAGTGTGGAAGGATGGTGTATTTGTGTGCTCCCTATCGGAGATGGGCAGTAACGCGTTACTTGTAACGCGTTACTGTAATCTGATTACTTTTTTCAAGTAACGAGTAAAGTAAGGGATTACTATTGCAAAATCGGTAATTAGATTACCGTTACTTTCCCGTAGGAACGCTGCGTTACTGCGTTACTAAAACCGTGATTTTTTTTGCGAGAATGTCTCATGACAGTGACGTAAGCAAGTGCGACGTTGGTGACAGCAGCTGTGTGCAGATCAACAATGGATAATATATCGAGTGCGGGAGAGAGTATGAGCGTGCAGCGTTTAAAGTGTGGAAGTACTGACCTTACTTTGAGTTTGATTCCATAAAAAGTGACAAAAACATTAGCGTCCATCGTGCGTGGGAAGAAAACTTCTTTTTACAGCGAAAAAAACCCCTAAACTTCCGAGCAAGCACCGAGTAGCTACGACGTAATGGGAAACTCACAGAGACACTCGCGCGGATTCTTCAACTGACCGCAGCACACCTGCACCAGGGTAACCCTCCGCCTACCCTGCTCCTGCTTTACAGGTGAAAATAGAGCAAAAGGACCGCTGAGTCTTTGACTTTATTTATTTTCTGCTGTGTTTTACTTGCATCTGTTTGAAAGAGTGAGTGAAAACACAAAAAATATTTTATTTTATGTGCTGGAATGTGTAGAAAATAGGTTTAAATGTTAAACTAATTTATTCAAGTCAGAGAATGTTGCATATAATTAAATGTTTTGCTTGATGCATAAAGTTAAAAGATTAAAACTGATAAAACAAGTTTTAAAAAGAGACTTTTCCATTTGATTACATTTTGTATGATGGATTATGTAGAAAAAGTAGAATTGGGCTGAAAGATCTATCGCTTTATCACCTCTTCAGGTTGTAAATCGTGTTTTTAAAAAGTAACTAAGTAACTAAGTAACTAAGTAACTAAGTAATTAATTACTTTTGAAAATAAGTAATCAGTAAAGTAACGGGATTACTTTTTTGGGGGAGTAATCAGTAATTAGTTACTGATTACTTTTTTCAAGTAACTTGACCAACACTGCTCCCTATGCATACATACAGAGCAGCAATTCAGTTTTTACCTCAGTCTTTATACATTTATCTGTGGTGACTGGTTTGTGTTTTTCTGAGCTTTGGCTGTACTGGACATGGGCACCTCTGCTGCCTCTATCACTGGCTTCTCTTCCCTGTAAAGCATGTGTAAACCATACACTCCTTTTCTCTGTCTGTGCTGGGATTGGTTGTTAAACCTGTCAGAGGCAGAGGGCACTTTGCTCTGATAGTCGTGCTCCTCCTTCACTATCTCAGCGTGTGTGCTTGGAGAGCCCTCTAGTGTCCTCAACCTGCACCTCAGGCTCAAATGGCCTCCAGTGCCAAAATAGCCCCTCTTTCTCCATGAATTCTGTGACAGATTGAAGTCTAGTGCTGACATGTTTCTGTTTTCCAGCAGCACCTCAGCTCCCGAAATACTTGACCCCTTCTCGCACCTCACTGAAACCCAAACAGCAGCTCCAAAGCCCCACTGCCCTACGAGGTAACAGCTAAAGGCTGTGAGACTGCTCTCTCACACAGACAAATGCACAATTTGTGACAACATAAAAGTCAGCTGAAGGTACAGATGACTGATGAGTTGTAATGATGGGTTGTTATGTTTATGGAGCGGAAATGAAAGTGAGGGAAGTTGCCAGCTCGTCATTTGAAGGGCTGAGAATGTAAAGCAACGCTGAGCACACGCTGAATTTAAGCCTTTTATTTTTGTTGCTTTCTTTGCAAGATGTTTAATACGAGGTAACCATGGAGTACGTTTGTTGTCAGAGATGAGGATGATCTTGCAACCTTGTAAGAAATGTGTGAATGTGTATTTTCTTTTGGTTGTGGTAATACTTTCTTTCTGTAAAGAATCATGCATGACAGGGTCAGTGTTGTCTCAGGTAGGTAACACCTTAGAATAGCCATTGCTAATAAATAGTAAACTGATAGTTAATTAGACTTCAGTTATGTTTTTTTATGATTCGACAGTTAGATCATAATAAAAATAGTTGTAAATAAACGTTGTGCATTTATAATATTTGTCATCTTGATAGCTGTTAGAAAGTTGCCCCTGATGTTCAAAATACTTGTTTTGTATAAATGGACGCACAGGTGACACTGGCAAAAATCCAAAGGCTGGAGAGCGTGTACTGTTTCATTCACTGTTTAGTTTTCTTCTCTCTTGCTCTTTACCTGTTTGATGCCACACATACAAGACACCTGATGGCTTTCCTACGATGCAAGTCCAACATAGCCAGGCTTTCTTTGCGATAGCTGGCTTGACACAACGTAAAATCTCAGTCAGAGGTGGCGGGTATCACGATGGAAGTTTTTATAATCCAGGCGTTCTGCTTCAGGCTCAGCATAAAAAGGGATCGAAGCATCTTTTCACTCTTGGATGCAGATCTATAAAATCTAAAAACCCCAAAATATAATAAGAAAAAGAAACAACGTTCCTGAAAATCCTGTGAAATCTTGTGAATACATAAGTCAATACATATCTATTTTACTGCTAAATGTTGCCATGAGTGCTGCACGTTAGAGCCCTGAAACTTTAAACATGATACACATTATTACTCTGCATGTCTGGGCATAGCGCTGTCCTGTAGCCTCATAAAATCCCCGTAGATTGTGGGCAGGTCAAAGTGAAATAAATGTTATTGATTGACTATTCTCAGTGATAAATTGCCAACAAACAGGCCGATGAGTTTTCTAATGTGTTCTCCGTTAGCTACAACCTCAGCAGTGTACAAAATGATTTGGCAGCAGATTGGGACCAAGCATAAATACAATATTACATTTTCTCCATGACCAACTGAATGCATGCAGTACACAGTTTGTCGAGCTGTAACTTTACTGCACAGCTTCCTTTTGTGATATTAGTAAGCCTATCAACTTGCCTGTATGAAATATAAGTCTAGAGAATCTGTATTGTACTTGCTTTAAGTGAAAAAAATCAATGAAAATCCATCCTGATGATTTTTAAAGCGAAGATCTGAACACAAACCTACTCCAGACCAGGTTATGTGCCTAGCCTAAGATATGGTGACCTAGCCAGGTACACAGAGAGTCAACTTCATGACAGAGCTCACTAACCCATTAATCTCGCTTTGTTGTGCACTTCCTCCCAGAGATGCCAGCAGCTTTCACTAAATAGCAGGAATAAGAAGGGCAATTACTAAGGAAGCAATTAAAACAAAACATTTGGTTGTCATTAACAAATACATAACATCGTTAAAGGTGGCCCCGAAGAGGTTTTAGTTATCCCAGCAGAAAATCCTCTCCTACGTCAGGTGTTGAAATTTAAATAATTTTTCTTACTGTATATTTAGGTGGGTTTTATTTAGTCAAAGGATTTTTCTTTATAGATAATTAAAAATTAGAGGAAACTGAATAGATTTCTGTCAAATAAGATGACAGACTCATTGCCTTTATCATGTGTGGCGTCAGCCCTAAAGGCCCATTTTGAGCAAAACGCCACATTACACTGCATGGTCAGCACGTTCCTCCCTCCCTGCTCTGAAATAAGGCCTGTCTCTGTTGTCTTCGTCTTTGTCTAGTCCCACTCTCCTGTTGCTTTGGAGAAGAAGGTGATTTCAGTGAGTATTCACTGAGAGCCTCCACCTTTTTAAATATCGTGATTGTGGTTTCCACGCCGTGGCCGCATCGATGTTGTGTTGTTGGTTTTTACTAGTAGAGTTTGCTCTGTGTGTTTGTATCATCTCATTCTGTCAATGCATCAAAAATCATAGCCGGCAGCTGTGCTAGTTAACCTTTCTGTTCATTTATTTATGTTTTTGAACTTATGTAGAAGTTTGTGAATTTGGAATGGATGTTGTTAGTAAAAGCTTGCATACTGTCTCAGATTTTTTTATACCGGCATCATATTTAAATTAACCTCACACCATCGTGGTTTTGATCATTACTTCATTATATAGATACTGTGTATGAAAGCAGTCCATCATAATCCACTTACACCTGACTTTTCTGCCCGTCTCCAGTTCCATCTCCCAGTAAACTACGGACTCCTGCCACCCCATCACCACTAGCCTTGCGGCAACCGGTAAAGGCCACATCTACCCCCAATTCTGCCACCTCCACCCCCACCCGCTCCCTAGCTCCTCCGCGCAGTGGCCTGCCCCGACCTAGTGCTTCTACAGGAGGAGGAGGAGGAGGAGGCGGTGGGATCCCTCTGCCTCGCAGCAAACTGGCCCAACCCGTGCGCAGGTATGTACAGACACGTTGTCCTTATTGTGCACCTCTCTGTCTGATTAAAGAGGACGGTAACACTTTATAATAAGGGCGTAATTCCCCTGTAATTAAATGAAATTTCAATGGAATTCATTTTAAATTACAATGTAACTATATTTACCTACAAATACTTGAAATAAGCTGCAGCAGAATAAAGAGGTAGCAAGCAAGAAATAATTATACTTTAATTTAACCTCCTTTATTCCAGTGTGCCTACCTTTAAGTATCGCTAGGTAAATATGATTACACTGTAATTTCAGATAAAATACATTGAAGTTCCATCTAATTAAAGGGGAATTACACTCTTAGTCATGCAGCAGGTTATAAAGTGTTACCAGGCAGGCGTATTGTGCTTATATATATATATATTTTCGCTCTTATGTGTACACCAGTGATGTTTCTGGCTGGTAATTTACTAAAAATTGACCAGTCTAATATCAAGACAACAGTCAAAGCTGAGCACAACAGACTAACAGACAATGTCTGTAATTACATTCCTCAACAATCAAATCGTAAATTAAACGTTGCTGAAATTTTTAGTTGCTGTCACATAATGTTGCACAGACAGTCTTATTGTATTTCCTGAGTGTAGCAGCAGCAGCAGCATTCTTCCCTTCCAGGTTTAAATAGCTGGCTGGTTATTTTACTTTGACCGAGAAAGAGAGAGAGAAATGCTGGTGTAGCCGCAGCTCCAGCTAGTGGTGAGTGGTTGTAGAATCTCCATCCACCACTAGCTCTTTTAATGTCTTTTGATTCCACTGTTCTTACAAATTCGTGCAGTTTTACTGTTATCGCCTGTCTTTTAATTTCTATAATTCACTTTCTGCATTCTGTGTGTTGCTTTGTGGTGGTTCCATTCCCAGATTGATTCCACTCTTATAAAGGTTGGCCAGTCTTGCTTCCTCCAAATAAGAACCTTCTAACTTTGAAACTAACACCCAGGAAAGGTTAATCCATCCATTTTCTTAACTGCTTATCCAGTTCAGGTTTGAGGGTACACTGTCATAGGACAGGAGGGGGGTACACTCACACACACTAGAGTCACACTTGTGGCCAAAGCTGCATCTCTTTGCCTGTGGGAGGAAGCACAAGTACCTCCAGGCAAACGCTGGCGGATTCGAACCCAGGACCTTCCTGCTGGAGAGCGACAGCGCTAACAATCACACTTTCTGTTCATTGTTATTGGTTTAATATGCAGACATTCACTTTGGAACAGCCTGGCTGGGAGTGCAAGGCTCGCAGAATTAATGACCAACTTTATATCAGTCCTTAAAACATATTTTTATGCGATTCCATCAGAGTCTGGCTGATGTCTTTCAGTTGTTTTGTTTATTATCTATTTTAAGTGCTTTAATGTGTCTGTGATATTTATTTTGAATTGTTTTCTGTCTTGTATCTCTTTATTTTTATTATTATTGTTGGCTGTTACAGAAATGCATTTTCCTTGCTTGCCTTTTCAGGTCCCTTCCTGGTCCGCGGACTTACAGCGGCGGCGGTGAGAACTGGAGAGAAGGTTGTTACTAAGGCGGGCCACCAGGGGGCTCTCCAGTCAAAACTATCAATAAAAGGAGGAAATATTTTAACATGGCACTTTATCTACCTAGATAACTCTTATAGTTCAGAAAGACCAAGCCCCCAAAAATACATTTGATTAAGAGTTTAAAAAAGAAAAAGGGAGAGGACAGAGTCCACATTGTGTCAAAGAGGACCTCTCATTGTGTCTCTCTGTGGGGACTGGCTCTGGAGGGGTCAGGCATGTAGTGCAGACAGCCCAGAAGATGCCAAAGAAACCAGCTCGACTCCAGCGCCCCCATCAGAGGACACGTCACCTGCCTTTGGTTCAACTGCAGTCATCCGTGAGACTGTCCATATCTCCACATGCCCAGCTTTCCTCCCTCCCCCTCCTCCTCGTCCTCCTCCCCCCTGTTCTTCTTTCACTTCCCTCAGGTTGAAATGTTTCCACGCATTTCTCTCTTTATGCTCTGTGTTTAACAGATGTCGGTGAGCGATCTCTATGATGATGCTGTGCAGGTGAACTGTCCCGTAACGTTAGAGAATTGTTGATGTCTTGAAACAGTGAAAGCACCTCTTGTGTGGGTTTGACATTTAAGAATCTTTCCTCTTTGTAAAATCAGCCAGAATGTATGCACAAGTTTGTTTTGGAAAATTATTTATTCAAAATTATTTAAGAAGTGTACATCCAAACATCCATATCAGTATTTTGTTTTAAAATTTCAGTTGTTTAAAATGTACGTTTTGAACCTCAACTGCAAAGCTAACTTTCCAAAGCCTTTTTTTGTTTGTTTGTTTTTGTTTTTAAAGTGTCAAACCGGGTGATTAAAGACATCCCAGCCAAAGCCTCAGTTCTGACTCGTACCACAGTTTTGCCAAGATTATACTTTTCCATTTAAGTGCTTAAAGTGGTCTGTTCAAGAACAGGGGCCAGTCTCACAAAGATGACTAAGTTCTAAAACCGTGTGTAAAAGATGGATTTTTGGTAAGCTGACAGCTAACGCTAGCATTCGTACAGCTCACAGATATACCTGCTGCTTCAGAGAGGAGGAACAGAGTAATTCAACACTAGAATTTTAAAATGCACTAAAGCTACAAACAGCAGGTAGGTTCAGTTCAATGACTCTGATTAGCAAATGTGCAGTCTGCTCCACGTGCATGTGTCAGGATTCAACACCCATATTTTAATTTAGTTTAAATTAGCGAGTTAAATTGGGGGGTGGGGGGGGGGGAAGACCCCAGGAGACTAAAACTAAGCTGTAGCTGTTTGTGCAACTTTATGCGTAAACAAACCAAAACAAAAAAAACCAACCAAAACACATGGTTCACCAAAGTGCTTTCCAAGACGGCAAAAAAAAAAATACATAAATAAAATTTCAAAAAATACCAAAACACGTTAAATAAAATTAAAGATAACAATAAAACTGACTAATAAAAAAAAGAACTTGCTGGTTATTTTAAAACAGGAGTCTCTAGTGAGTTGCAACTCAGTGAACTGCAATTTTTTTCCCCAGCCCAGCAGCTTTCTGCTTGGCGACATAAACCAGTTTGTCCTGGACTATTTTTAAATAATTGAACATCATTTTATCAGCAGTGTCGCTGAGTGAATACATAATTTGAAGTTAGCCCTGGAGAATGGTGACGCTTTTGACCTAAAGGTACTTTTTTGTAAATCTTTGTTTTTATTAGTGGTTCAAAACAATAAAAATGAACCAAAGCTGTCAGAAGAAGAAGAAACAATCGTTCTAACTTTATGTCCACATTGCCTTTGAATTATGTTTAAGAGCTCAATCTGGGCCATTCTGTACTTTTGTGCAGTACAATTTTGCACCACAAGATGGTGCAGTGACTCATCGTAACGTTTCCTAAACCTGACTAATCATTAGGAGGAACACGTGCTTATTTGCTCTGGTGTTTTGGGGAAAAGGGAAGCCTCTTGTATAAATAGGGAAGGGTAAAGAGAACTATCAAATTTAAAAAATGGAACAGAAACATGAATGTGCTGCCCCCTGCTGGTGAAAGTTATAATTAGATTATGCAGATAACTACAAAAAGTACCTTTAGATAAAAGTCAGTGGTTCTTTTTGTGAAATTCAGACTAGATTACACATTGGTGACCCGGGCTTTTATTTATCTTACCTGCAGACAATAGCAGGCATTTCATTTATAATTGTTCATAATAGTCCTCTTTCCGCTGCAAGACCAAGCTTCAATTTGGGATCCACTCTGAGCTACTGAATTGTGCTTTTAATAGAAACACAGCACTTCAAGTAAGCACTTAAAGTTAAAAGCCCTTTCATTTGGGACTTTTATCACTGAACCTGAGCTGCTAATTGACTCTGTTGCAGAAATATGGCAGCCAAAGAGCACATTTTAGACCCTCGCACACTGGAGTCTCAGATCTCTTTGTGAAACTGGCCCCAGGTTAACATTAGCTCTGAGTTTTTACTGATGTCTGATTTTAAAAAAATGTTGAGAAAAATAGCCTGAAAGAGCTGTTTTGTCCCTGTTCACCCATTCAGCCAATGAAAACAAGGAAACTTTGATATTGTTTATCAAATCCCCATAAGAGATGTATCAGTGTGTATCATTCATACCATGAAAAAAAGGAATATGATGAAAATCTGTCTTGAATACATTTTAGGTTTTGATTGGCTTTTACCTCTTATGCTATGAGAATGAATCAAAAGGCATGCCAGTGTTCGGGAAGCTGTACCGGTGATTGATGTGGTGGGTGTTCTTAAACTAGTGCCTATAATTTAAAGTTTGAACATAATTTTGTTTGTATGTTTTCTTTTTTCTTGGTGCCAGTTTTTGGTTTTGCCAACATTGTTTGCAATTTTGCATCTGATTGCTTGATTGATTTGCTTGTTGCCTGTTTGTTTTTTTTAAATAGAATCAACACATTTATAATTGCTTTAAAAAAATGTTTTAAACGCGCCTTTGTATTTATATCTAATTACTCGCTCTGTAAATGAAACTATTTATTAAAGAGAGAGGTGCCTCTGTTAAAGCTCAGATTCAGTGGGAAGCTGTAGGACGAATGTTGCAAAAAGACATACCACACCTTTTGTGTGACAGGTTTTGTTATTGAAATTTTTTTTATATCCACAAACATGACATTCGGTTTCCCTGTGTAAAGTCACATTTCAAATAAAAGCTCAAAAGTATTCTTACATGTAGCTTTTCCTTTTTCTTGTTTGCAATTTTGCTAATTTGGAACTATAAAACTGTTTGTAAACACAAAGTGTACAAGCTGCACACCGTGGAGTTTGTACACATTTAAGGACAGTTTTTAAACCACATGTACACTGAGCAGACACTTTAATGTATCTAAAAAATAAATAAAGTGACTGCGGAGGCAGTGAACTCATCATCATGTTCAAGAAACCACTTCTGCAATATGGCATGTTATACAGCGGGGAGCAGCCATCTGAAGATGGTTCACTGTGGTCAGTACTAAGGGGCCCGAAATTGAGATCAGGTAATGTTTTTCAGAGGATGAACTGAGGGTGTGCACAAAGGCCCAGAAGAAGGTACATAAGGGAATATTTTTATGTTATTTATTTAGATTTTTACTTAAAACTGCCATAAAAAACACATCTTATATAGCACTGTAATATCTGAGCACTCAAAGCATTTTATACAACTTGTCACACTCATACAGGCTCTTTTTTTTCCTCCATGGTTTTAATAGGTTTAATAGAGTACACTCATATATTGTGTCAAAATTATTTCTGGGTATGTAAATCTGTCTCTGTGTGCTCTCACTTTACTATAACATTTATATTTTCTAAAAGAAAAAAGCAAACAACAACAACAAAACAATTTGCTTGCACTGTTCTTTGCTCTTGTCAGCTGTAATCAATTACAGTATTTATTCATTTTGTACTGTACTTTTGTTTTAGTCTCATACACTATGTCCAGCTGCTGATGGGGACACATTATGTATTCTGCACAGAGACAGCGTTACGTACCTGGAGTCACCCGCTGCTGCTGAGGAGGGGACATGGTGTGTTTCTCTGGGAAGGGGAGGAGATTGAAAGCCTGAGTCACCGACTGTTCTGTCCCCTCTTCAGCTCCGAAGAGTGAATTTATTTTTTCCAGACTCTCATCTTCGTGTGCTAGATTCACTCAGGATCATTTCCTGTGTGCTGCAGACACACAGAACAAAGACAGTTCATATGAGTGATGCTGAATAAGATAAACCATTATTGTGGAGAACACACTGTCACAGCAGCAGACCACAATATTTCATCGGTGCTGCCTATGCCGTCTACACAACAAAGGTTTAAAATAAGCAACGATCAAACCATTTACCATGTACAAGTTTTACCTCACTCATATTTAGGATTTCTGTTAAAAGATTTTCTTTGTCATATTGATGGATAAAAGATTTCAACATAAAAAATATTATGTATTACAGGAATTGAAATGTAATAATAAATATAGGCTTCAGGTTTATAAAAAGCAGATTCAGCAACAATATTCATCCTATTAGCTGTAATATTGTGTAACTGCTCTGCCCATTAAAGACCAAGGACCTCTGGGTGTGTCCTGTGCTTTCTGGCACCCAGGGAATCTTTTCAGTCCTGTAGGTTGAGGTGTGGGAACTGTGTGGTTTGCTCCGTGGCATCATGCATTTTAGGCTCAATGCGCCACAGCAAAATGTTTTTTAATGTTTAGGAATCACACATGTCTACCTTATTTGAATTCAAGAATGAAAATATATGTGGGAGTGAGCTTGAGCCCGCTTTAATCACGTAAGAAATATATCAGACTCCACCAGGAGTACTTTTGGGAGCAACTGAATTATTTCAATTCCAGCTGATCTGACCAATATATATACAAATTCACTGTGATATATATGCTTTCAGGTTGGTATTTATAAAACACTAATCAGAGTTCCCAAGTTCTTGTTTGAGGTCAAACGCTGAAGTCTGATTTTAATAATAATAATCTACTGAACCAAAAGACTTATGCGCAACGTAACGTTTGAGGCGAGGACTCGTGCGTAATGCGACCAGCATGACCAAAAAAACGGGGGGGAAAGAAAAGGGCGGGCGGATTTTCACAGTTTGCTGCAATAATTTAAAGATCAACACAGTCTCTGCTTACTCAACCTCAACAAGTAACTGACTTAGCGCAACTTACATTTCCCATAAATGTCAAGGATCTTTTCCATCCTTCTGCAGAACACGCGAGAGACGAAACAGCAACCACTCAACAGAGTCTCATTTTTCAGGATGGCAAACTGTCAGAGTGTAATAATAAGATTGAAGTTTGCGGGGTCTTTCTTCCTATACAGCGCAGAGCTCAGTGTAAATGGCAATTGTGGTAGTTATTAATTGGTCCAGCCACTCTTGCTTAAACTTACGACCCTGTGCTGTCTTTCCTCCAGCAGTTTAGCCCAGAAACAATCCGTGGCACCACTCAGACTCATTATCAGTACCATGGCACCATCACATACCCCGACTACTGGACCTTCCGCAGTTTCTTATTAGTGACAGTGCGTCACTAGAGGAATCGTTTACGCACGAGCCAATACAGGCACAAGGCGACGGTTGAGATTTTCTGATCTCCTTTTGCGCCATGGAGAACTCCAGTCTGCCGGGTGGAAGTGCGCAAAGTGCTGGTTCGGTGGACTTTATTACTTTAAAGCAAGTGGATTCTCCGGAGGAGGGTGTCATGAAGGGATTAGGAGCGGTCGGTCGTGCCGTGTTTCTCCAAGGCAGCGGTTACAGGACTGTAGCCGAGTTTATGGCCGTTCTCCCGACGGAAACCTCTCACCTGATGCCTGCCTTCTGGGACTCCCCGCTCAGTCACGGCATCAATGTGTTCGTCGGACTGGTACTTTGCTTCACTATGTTGGGGCTGGGCTGCACGGTGGAGGTCAGCCAGCTCGGAGAACATATCCGCCGACCCATCGGGGTGCTCCTGGCTCTGGTGTGTCAGTTTGTTATCATGCCACTAGTGGCTTTTCTTTTGGCGCTAGCCTTTTCTTTGGATGATGTGGCGGCGATGGCCGTGCTCCTCTGTGGCTGCTGTCCTGGAGGAAACTTGTCAAATATTATGTCTCTGCTTGTGCACGGAGAGATGAATCTAAGGTAGATCCCCTTACTCACCTAAGCATGACTTGAAGTGGGTTTTGGTGTTAACAGTGTTTTGTGCGCAAATTCTGACATTAACGCACTGAAATAACAACACTTAAGAATAACTTTTAAGTTCTGCATGCTTTTTTTAAGCCATTGCTACATTTTCCTCAAACGATCCAACACCGTACGTGCTGCACGTCCACCATACTCCTTCTTTTCTCTACTCCTCCCAGCATCATCATGACCATATCCTCCACTCTGCTGGCGCTCGTTTTGATGCCGCTCTGCCTCTGGATCTACAGTCGAGCCTGGATCAACACCCCTGTGGTTAACCTCCTGCCCTTTGGGGCCATCATACTGACACTTTGCAGCACCCTCATCCCCATTGGGTTTGGAGTTATGCTTAGGTACCGCTACACGCGAGTGGCGGATATTGTTTTAAAGGTAATCTGACAACAATTAACTTTTATACATCCGTTCGATCATTTCGTTCCAGCCGAAGTGCTTTTGGTTAGGGGCCTTAGCCCAAAAGCGCATTGCGTATTTCTTGGTCTCAGTTATTACTAGTGGGGTGGCTGACCGCTGGAAGAGTGACATCAGAGGCACTATATCAGGAAGAGCTCCTCCCTGTGCTTTCTGATAAAAGCGACACATGAGGGCCTCATCAGTTAGAGTACACAGTTATGTTGGGCACCACAAGCACAACGAAATTATATGCTGTCCCCTTAGTGCAAAGAAAGCAGTCTATCTTAAACTTTTATTATATGTACACAATTTTTAAAAAGGAGTTTACAATAAATAAATAAAGCAACATAAAAATGTGATGTTATTAGTTATTATTGGTTGCGCAGATTGGATATTGCCTTTATGGTTCAAATGAAGAAAAAAACCGAAATTTTTTGGTTTTAAAAATCATGTCTTGTAGAAAGTTGCCGCCATATTTTAAAAAAAAATTCTCACGCTGAATTCTTGTGTTTGCAGGCTTCTCTGTGGTCTTTGTTGTTCACCCTGGTGTTACTCTTCATCCTTACTGGAGCAATGCTGGGGCCAGAGCTGCTCTCCACCATCCCGCCTTCTGTCTACGTGGTGGCTGTGCTGATGCCTCTGTGCGGTTACGCTGCAGGTTACGGGCTGGCAGTGCTTTTTGACTTGCCCCCCAACAGTCGCAGGGCTGTGTCTCTGGAGACGGGCTGCCAGAATGTGCAGCTGTGTACGGCTATCCTGAAGCTGGCCTTCCCTCCTCAGCTGATGGGGGGGATGTACATGTTTCCCCTGCTCTACGCCCTGTTCCAAGCAACCGAGGCTGGGATTTTCATCCTGGCCTACAGGATGTACAGGAGGGAGGTCCTGCATAAACCAGATCCCATGGTGGACGGTGAGGACACGGACATAAATTATCAAAGGTTTGAAGACGAGGACTTTGAACCGTCATATGGTGCGGTGACAGTGAGCGACCCAAACACTATCATGCTGGATCCTTGTCCTCCTGATCCAACTCCAGTTTAATCTGCATAAAAATAATAAAATAAAAAAAACAAAAATCGCTGCTCCTCTATGGAGGACCAAAACTGCCAAATTGAAAAAAGAAAAAAAAAACGAAAAAACATATATATATGACTCAGTAACACAATTAATAGACATTAAATTATTACTTAAACACAGAAATGAATAAAGCTATAATATAAACACTTGTTTTTATTGTTTTCAACATGTCACTTGGTATTATAGTTATCCCACTTTATTACTTTCATTCATTTTGACTTTTATTTTACATTTATTTAATGATTCTTTTTATTATTTATCTATTATTTGACTGTATTTTTAGCCAAGTGGGAACTCCTAGGACTGAAAAATGAAGCAAATGCAAAGGTAATAAAACCTTCATCTAATACTGGTCCTTTAAAGACCACGTGAGGTTGGCTCCAAGCAGACATTATAAAAGATGGATCTAGCTACCGTGACATCACTTGTTGGTTTCTGAAGTCCAATTTTGAAGCCTGGGGATGTGGTTTCTGCAATCGCCAGCTTAGTTGCAAAAATCCACATATGAAGAGATAACGGTCTGACTGTGAAAATGGATGCTCATTGGCTAACGCTCACTGACTTGTAGCTACATACCACAGATATCCTTCCATTCTGCTTTGCTTATAAAACAGACCTTGGTTTTTATTTTTAGCATGACCCGAAATGAGTGATTGAGACCATAAACTCAGCAGGAAAATCAGAAAATAATTTTCCCACAGAACTCTATAGAATTAAATGACTTTTCGAAACCACAGCTATTGCCATCTGGTGGTCTTCAAGTAGGATACAGATATTTTGGCACTTCTGCATTGGCTTTATTGTTAGACCCGAAGGTTACGTCCATCTTTGATACATGTGTATGATTTAAATTGGTTGATTGAAATTCGGGTGTTTTATTCGTTTCTTGCTTAAGATTAGCAGGGATGTGCACCTTTAGCTCCTCGCAGACTCTGTGCCGTGTTATTGTTTATGAGCTTTTGATTGGCCAACATTTTTTGAAGGTTGGGGTTATATCACCACCTGTTGCTTTAGCATGCTCTTGACTGCGCTCGAGATTGGTTTTGCATTTTCATGTGTAAGGAGACATTTTTTAAAGACAAACTCGGAAAAATCTTGTTTTAAAAAGTACCTGCGTAGCTAGCCTTCACACATAAGCTTTCCCTTTTCTAAATGGGTCACCCTCCCTCAACCCTCCCATTTATCCAGGCTTTGGAATAGCACCGGGAATCCAATAGCGTGTGACCTCGCCTTGGAAAAATGTGGGGGTAGGGCTGCGTTCTCCTAGTCTCAAAATGGTGATCATGCACATGTAAGGTGAATGTGTTAACCACTACACTATGTTGTTATATAAATCTGGAAACTTCAACCGCTGATAAAGCATATAATCTAATTACTGAGTCATTTATTGACTAATTTCTTTATTTTTTAATTTTGGCAGTTATGACCTTCCATACATACTATGACGCAGGGAAGCAGATTAAGGCGTTCAGATGGATTTATCATTTCATCGCTGTTATTCATAAAAGAAATGCCTGTAAAATGTTAACATGATTGCTAAAAAGGTGCTTTATGTCCTGAGCTTAACTCGTTCATCCTAACCACTGATGTCTCATTTCGTGATATAAAAAAAGCAAAAGAAACATGACTTCAAAGTTGCATTAGTGAAGCAGGACAGTGTTTCGTTCCAATGCTTTAAGTGTGTGTGTGTGTGTGTGTGTGTGTGTGTGTGTGTGTGTGTGTGTGTGTGTGTGTGTGTGTGTGTGTGTGTAAGAGAGACTAAAAGCCATTTTAAAAACATATCAGACTGATTCATGTGCAGTTTTCCCAACAAGCCTGTGCCAAAACTTTAGCTTACCTGTGCTCTACAGTCTGATCTTAATTGTACTGTAAAAATTGTGCCAATTAAAGACGTATAAACACAAAACAGGCACACCTCTGTCACGTGTCTACTTTCCCCTCCTTTCTTGTAATGAGACGTCCTACACCTGATCTTAATTAGGTCTAATGGAGAGCTCCACTCTATTTAACTAGTTACAGCAAAACCTCGGCCGGTTGAACAAACATGGCAACATATGGTGACGAGCCAGTGGACGCCTACTTCTATTCTTCTTACAATCCTTACATGGGCAGATACCCCCGGCCTAAAGACGCGGGGTGGAAATACAAAAGTTACTTCTCCCACTATGGAGACTCTTCTGACGCCTTCAACAACCACCAGCGCGCACAGCTGAAGTCCATCTTGTCCCAAATCAACCCCAAACTCACCCCGAGGCTCAGGAAGGCGAACACCAAGGATGTGGCAGTGCAGGTCAACCCGAAGAAGGACGCTTCGGTGCAGTGCTCCATTGGCCCGCGCACCCTTCTGGCCATGAAGCGGGACTTCCAGCGCAAAAGGAAGCAGGAGCCAGCGACGCCCGGCAGCCCCAAAGCGACGGGCGGTGTGCGTTACCCCCGCACCCTCGCCGTCTACTCCCCGATAGCATACAGGAGCGTCACCTCCTTCCTGGTCGATGAAAATAACAACAATAAGGAAACCTCCAGTGAGACGGTGCAGACCGGTGAGCCCCCGGGTGAGCCGCCCGAGCCCTCCGAGGACACCGAGGGGAAGGACGAAGACAGCCAGGCTGGTGGGGATGAAAAGACCGCAAAGCGAGCAGAGCAGAGCAAAAAGCTCAAGTCCAAACAGCTGGCCAGGAGTGAGGATGCGCAGCCAACTGCGGAGGACTCGAAGGGCAAAGCGCGTGTGCGGTTCCAGGTGAGTTAATCACGCACCGGGAGGTTCATACTTGGCAGTTTTTCGAAGAAGAACGTTTGCGCCACAACTGCTTGGAAATTGCCTTGTATATTAAATGGCTCATTCAAGGACATGGGTTGGCGCATTTCTTTTTCTTTCAGAACTGAACGTCCAGTTTGGAAGCTGTAGTATTGTCCCAAATAAGTGCGAAAATGGCACTAAAATACTCACTGTCCTTATAAACTAGTCTTTAATTTGTTCCACTTCCTGGATACTGTTTAGGTATTGCCCAAGCCTTAACGACCTTAAAGTTGTTCCCAAGTTGAGCAGCTCTTTAGCCTTGGTTTAACCAGACTTGAGGGCAGCATCTATCAGAGACCCGTCTTCAAACAAAACTATTGGCAAATTTCTGTTTAGAACATCATCCAGAAAATATGCTTCTAATTTTGTCAGTGTGCTACCTATAAAGTTTAATCTGTTTCAGTTAATTTGCTAATTAACAATCAACTCAAAGTATATTTGTTTAGCCCCCCTTTGCAAGTGTCATGATCATGGCTACTCGGATTGTTCTCCTCTCAAACAACATATGTGGATGGTTTATTTTTGGATGGATTCCTTCTAATGATTTCATTGAACTAATTTTGGTTTTTGTCCTTCAGTTTCTGGAACAGAAATATGGATATTATCACTGCAGAGACTGCAATCTGCGATGGGAGAGTGCCTATGTGTGGTGTGTTCAGGGCACCAACAAGGTGAGCAGCTCTGTTTAAGGTCCTCCAAAGATGAAATGTGCTTTATCAAGAGTCCACCATAGGAAGTCCTCAGTGCAACAATGACTGACTTCCAGAGACCTGCTGCCTAGAAAGTATCTGAGTCCTCTGCTTATCTTCCAGGTTTACTTCAAACAGTTTTGTAGAAAATGCCAAAAGGAATACAACCCATACCGTGTCGAGGACATCACGTGTCATGTAAGTCCTAATCTGTCTGTGTGGATTTTGAATGGCTTGTTAGTCTCCACTTAACACTTCCTCTCTCCTCAGACTTGCAACAAAGCACGCTGTTCCTGTGCAGTAACACAACGACACGTCGATCCCAAACGACCCCACAGACAGGATTTGTGCGGCAGATGCAAAGGCAAGCGGCTCTCTTGCGACAGCACATTCAGCTTCAAGTACATCATCTAAGGAGCGTCTCGACTGAACTGTCCTCAGTATGCTGGCACAACTTGTACGTGGGGGGCATCTTGAACCCACTGCTGGTGCAACGATGGCATCTTGGATGCAAAATGTATTTTTGATGTTTCTGTACTTTATTTCACACCAGTTCTCTTTGTGTTGATGAAACTGAAGCACCGCATGTGCTTTACGATGTAATAAACGGCTAGCTTGCATTCGGTCTGTAAGCATGCTCACTTAAACTGTCACTGATCTCAACTCAAATGCAGCACCTTGGAGAATCCTGTTGTCTAAAATCAGGCTGACATAAACCTGAACATGTGCAATAAACTAAGACTGACATCAAATTATTGGAAACTAGGTTGCCGTGGCACCAAAGACACTGAAACTGGTGGGTCGAAGACTAAACACTTGGCTTAAAAAAAAAATAAAATCTGCTGTTCTGAATATCAGTGTATCCTACCCATTCCTTCGTAATTGTTTGCAGATCTGTTAGCCAAACGGTCACTGGTAGCTATGAATACTCACTCTGGCTATTGCTATGACTTTTGAGTGATGAGACCATACAGAGCCAAAGAGCACGGATTGGGTTTAAATGGTTCATATGTACAGGGATTTTTACTAAAACCCTTCACCACTTTACCCAGTGTCTTAAGTGCTTTCTAATACACACTTGCACCACAGGGAATCTGGGTTTCAGTGTCTGGCCCAAAGATACTGGGACAGGAGAACCATCTACCTCCGGAGCCACAGATGCCCCTGTGGATTTGGGAATGTAGCTTTTTTTTTTTTTTAAACCTCCACACTGGTAAGCAGATGGGGGTGTGCCCATGCAGCACATCTTGTTTGCAGAATTTCAATTCAATATTATTTATATAGCACCAAATCACAACAGTTGCCTCAAGGTACTTTATATTGTATCTATTATTGTAGGATCAACTGTACAAATAAAAACCCAACAATTATATGACCTCTATGAGCAAGCACTTTAGCAACAGTGGGAAGGAAAAAAACTCCCGGCTATCTGGTATTTTAAGAGAATTAGTATATTTTTTTTAAACTTCCAGTGAGTCTGGCAGAGTCCAAGAAAAAACACATGGAGATGGTGCTTTCAATTTTAATAACTGAAGATCAAGATCATTCTGTAAGGTTTTTATTGATCCAGAAAAGGCTGGTATGAGTGAACAAGGAAAAAATGTATAATGCAGCTCTACATTAAAATATCTTCCAGGTAAATAATCATTAAATAAGAACAGCATTCATATGTACCAGACAAGCAGGAGGAGAAAAAGAGAAGCTCTGAGGAATGAGTACAGTGACTGTTACAATGTGCCATGACAAGCTGTCCAAGAAGCATTCAGATAACGGTTCATGTCCTGCAGTCACAGCAGCAAGTAGGGGCATTGTGAGAGTACAGACACCCGCTTCCCCTCAGAAAATAAATAAACAGGATCAAAACGCAGCAGTGGATGAGCGCCGCTTTGCAACATGATCGACCTACATGGACAGATTCAAACCTCATCTCCTCCCTCGTAAGGCTTTAAGCAGAGCCTACGCTGCTAACAAAAAGATCACAGTGGAGACAAGGAATGCATATGTATGTGGGGCTTGGCTGGGTTGGTGGGATCCAGCAGAGGAGATGGAGGCTTGTTTTGATCTCCCATTCCATCGCCGCCAAAGGCGGACGGGTGGCTTGTCCCAAACGAGCATCGCTTCCCTCTTTTGAAACCACAACCACCAACCAAGGCAGCCTTTGGGAAATTTGTATGATTGGATGACTAAAGGTGGAGCGGACCATTAATGACTCAAACCTGTTTCTGGCTTTCTCATCACATTAGCTTTATACAGACATCCTAATCGGATGAACAGTGCATTACACAAAAGTACAAGGGGAAAAAAAAATACTGGTTTTACACTATACATTTTCTAAAATATATACAGAGTAAAATAAGTTATGTTTCCATAATGAGCTGTAGCCAGTCCGCACTTGTGTGCAATTATATGCATTTTTGTGTGTGAGCGTATACCAGAATATCCAATATATAATCACACAGTCAAGAGTCTCTAAAGGCATCTACTTATTTGGTTAAAGAGTGAGTTTTGCGTGAAGACCTGTTGAAGGGGACTCTCCTCTCAGAGCAGATCAATAAACAGATATATTTCTCTTTGTACACTCCCTGAAGGTAAACGTCTCCCACAGGGTTAACATGTTAAATATCCTAACATTTACAACCTAGGATGTTAGCTCTAATAAAAAATACATTTCTCAAAAAAATATTCTTGCAGTGCTTTTTCTCTTTCAGCATGCGTTTGAAAACTATTCGGTTTCTCAAAGACTTTCTGAGTTTGCTTATGAATCTTGATGGTGCGTCCTCACACATACGACACCTCCTCTGGACTGCCTCCCAGGCTTCGACGCCGACTCCCAGTCCAGACCCCGAGGAGCGCATCCGTTCGGTACGACGGGGCCCCTCGGATCAGATCCAGCGAAAAGAGAAAAACAAATAACAACAACAACAACAACAAAAAAAGTTATCCCACAGTGCCCTCTCTTATTCTTTCCCAGGCACGCCACCACATGACTTATTGCAACTGAATTTTGCGAGTTGGCTTAGTCTGGGAAAAGATATTAGCTTTAAGCATTCATACATGTAATAATATATATTAAGAGTCACAGTTATTCCCACGCATCCTTTAGCCCTTTATAGGTGGAGTCTCTCTTGTCCTCCGCCCCTCACCGTCTACACTCCAGCTGAGGGGAGGTGTAGAGGAGAGGGGTGTTTTTGTCCAGTCTAGTCCAGCCTGCAGTGCCTCAGGCTTACAGTCCGGTGCTGACTATGTCGGTGTGGGTCTGGCAGGTCTGCGCCTGACTCAGAGCCTCACGGATCTGCAGGTTGAGCTCCATGAGGCGGCTGCTAGCCTGAGACAGGTCTCTGCTGGGGCCTACGACCGCCAAGCAGCCTGTCTGACCCAGCGTCTGGTGACGGAAGTAAATGTGTAGAAGAGTCTGGACCGCGTCGTCCGTCTCGTTGCCGAAGATGTCGTTGGGCCACAGAGATCTGGAGATGAAGAAGAGATGTGAAGAAAAGGGGATTGTACCGAACACATTCTTAGCTGCTGGATAAACAGTTTTCCTGAGGTGCTTTGGGTTTGTTAGTCGACTCCTCTGAAAACATGTTCAGGTCTGTGAACAAATGCACTTTGGGCGATGTTGGGCAGTAGTTCACTGAGCTTTAGAAAGAACACAGTATTAAATTCTAGGCACTCATTGTTTAGGTAATGCTACAGGTGTGTACCATTGCACAGTTTTTGTTAGCAACTTTATTTCAAGGGGGTGTAGCAATTATTTTTATGCACAGTCCCTCATCTTCACAGACTCATGCCTCATCACCAGGCAGCGAGCCAAAGGTTTCACGACTGTTTACTGTGTGACTGGTGAGTCTACACGTACTGCTTTCATATCCCAGTGAACATCCAATCTCATCATTTAGATGGGATCTTCAAAATAACTGCCAAGAAGCATCACAAGCAGGCCTGCCAAGTCAAAGGAGCTTCTGCCTCTGAACATTTCAGTAATGATATGCGATAGAAACAGGAGTGCATTTTAACCTCCTTTTATCTTATATCTGGGCTTCTTACTTGAAATGATCATGCTGGATGTCCTAGTCCGAACTTAATCTGCAGCATCCAAAAATCGCAATATTAAAATATGTGACAGTGCCAAAGAACATCCTTATTATGTTAACAAAAAATGTTTTTCTGGAGCAAACTTGCAGCTGTCTTCCATGTTGTAGTAACCAAACTGAACGGATGCTGTGTCTGAGTGAACCCGTGAGGATCAGTTAGTAACTCGAGCCCTTAAGCGCAATGACATGAAGCACGAGACTGGAATGAAACAGCCAGGAATCAGAGTGCATTAAAAATAACAACTTTTTACTTGTTAAATAATGTTTGACTGGGCCTTTTACACAGGAGGCTTAATCACTGTATTGCCTTGTTATGTCACCGATTAAAGCCACTGTTTTGTTTGACTGTAGTGTTTATCTTACCTGAAGATTTTGACTTGTGTGAGAGCAGAGCTGAAGTCTCTGGCTCTCAGGGTTTCAATCAGCGACTGTATGGCTGTCTCGGTGTTCGTCTGGGCATTGTCTGACATGCACACATCCTCCTGACCATCATTTCCTGTTTCCGCCTCCTTCAGGCAGCTCTCTAAGATAGTGAGCTCGTCGGACATGTTGGTAACCTTAGGAACGGAGACAAAGGAGGATTATTGTCACAGCACCAAATAACACAAGCAGATCTTCCTCGGGAGGTGAACGAAATGAACCCAGACTAAATATTACCTGGACTAGCTGACCTCAGCGCTCAGTACGGGAAATAATTTAATTTTATTAAATGTCTAAATTAAATTAAAGCACAATTAAGATGCAGCTCAGAGAAGGATGGACTGCAATACAGATTTAGTAAAGCCTGTTTATCGATCCCGTGGGTAAAGGAAAATAATTATCCAATCAAATTGTGTTCCTTTGTTTTGCACATTTTTCATTGCATTTTCTGACTCCAGCTCTCTTTATATATATTTTAAGTTTTAAATGTATTTTTTCTCTAGTGTTACTGAAACAAGGAAAACTATCATACATTTTAAGGTATACTGTTTTGCAGTGGTTCCCTGTGGATTTGACAAGAAACTAGCACTGTCAGCGTTAATCTCATTAAATTGACGTTAACGCCATAACCGCATTAACGCGGCAATTCTCCGTTAATTCAGTTATGGCGTTAACGTAATTTTAATGAGATTGACGCTGACAGCACTACAAGAATCTAAATGAAAAACAAACAAACCCTAAAATTGAACAAGCAAGTCTTTACGTTCTCCATCTATAAAAGTGTACCCACACAACAAAGCTGAAAAGCTTTAAATTGAACGTCACTTTTCACCAGAGCCTCTTAATTTTGCTGAACCTCAGTAGCAGCAGCTAGTTCCTCCAACTATGGAATAACCCCCCAAAATGGATTATATAACAACGCACGGACAAACTTTTAACTCAGCAGGCGCTAAACCTTGTGTCTCTCACCTCGGCCTCTCTCTTGATGGTGTCCACCCTGCTGATGAGCTTGCAGTAGGCCTGGAACAGCAGCAGCAGCTGAAAGTGCAATTTGTAGAGCCTCCGACATAACTCGAGCTCCTACAGAGACAGAAGACAGAAAAACACACTGTCACATCTCAGCAAAGCGATGATCTAACCTGCACTGAATCACTCTGATCACATGATTAGACAGATGGGTATCCTGGGTTAGAGGAAGAGATGAAAAAGTTAACACGGAGGGCCATTTGGTTTGGACCATGGTGAGTCTACTATAGGGTCGTCCCAAATAAAATAACCCAAATTGGAAAAATTGGTCCCACCTGACCTGAGTCAGCAGAATCAGATGATTTTATTTATTATATTAACTTTAGCTTATTTAGTGAAGGGATGCAAAATTTTACCTGCACACTATGAAGTACATGGAGATGGGTTGAAAAATGTCATAGCGTGCAGGTACATACTGCACAGCTTCAGATACCAAACAAAAAAAAGAAATCAGCTGCTTCTGATGGGGTCAGATGCGAAATACTGGCTGATATTTCATGGAATGACCCTACTGCTAGAATTAGTGGTGAAATCTTAAATTAGAAAACCTAGGGCATCATCTCATTGATCCCTCAGCATATAGAATTGATGAGTGAGGTGTGGGAAAACTAAAAGTTAAGCCCCTAATCTCGGAGGAAATGGGAGAAAATGATTTGAACAAATGGGAATGGAACAATGGAATCATGCAAAATGAAAGTGAATTCAAACCTAACAACACTGGACTCTCTAGCCATCATATCCTACTGATAACGGAGCAGCCCCTCTGAAATCAGGTGGCAACTCTACACTGAATACACGTAGATAGATGAATTTATCTGCAGACACAATCAGTGCAACAAGCAAACAGAAAAAAATGCAAACAGGATAACACGGTACGTTATGATTGGGTGGGTGGATGAAGAGGTTGAGCTGGGTTACATGACCAATCAAGCAGAAACATAGACAGAGAAATGGGTGGGGGTAGAACACAGTCTGTTTCTGCACAGAAAGATGAGATGTCAGTGTTTTGTCCGGTTGGCAGCATTATTTAAGTCTATAATATGAGAACCACTTACTGCTAGATTTTCCATTTGCTAAGCAAGAAGGTGAGCAGGTCACACACACAAACAAACAAACAAAACAGAAGGAGAGAAAGACCAAGAATTAGTGAGCTTTAACATGACAGCTGAGACACAGTGACCTGACGAGCAGGAGCAGTGCTTTATCATCTTCCCTTCACACGGGTCAGATAATGTGAGCTCACGTCAGCAGTAACAGAAACCCTTATTCTGAAAAGGTGAACAACAGCATGTGCGATGACGGGCAGAAAAGACACGGTGGCTACGCAGAGAGGAAGGAGGAGGCAGTGAAAGACCTCTGGATACTTCTGATTGAAAACAGAGCGTCAGTTTAACCCAAGGTAACATCTGTGTGAATGTCAAACACAGAGGGAGCTCCGCAGATCTGTCCAAGGAGCTCGGTGTAAGAGAAACCTACAGACTAAGACGTGCAGTGAGAGATCATGCAAATACATCAAGGGTACAAACTCTGTCTTAAATCTTACATTTTTGAATTGAGGAAAAAAGTCTAAAAAAGTCCATCTGAAGTCATAGTTGCAATTATGTTGTTGAAGACAAAAGTTATTTACACATCTTCTTTAAATCTACTGTTAACATGTTTATCACCCAAAGCTATAAAAAATGGTTGCTGGCAAATTGTTAGAAACACTTCTTGCCCTCAGGGTTTATGTTTAACTGGCAGCTGACAGCGCCACTGCCACAGCAGTACAGAAATGTTACTTAAAGAATTTTTTTCCTCTGCTTGCCTTTCACAATAAAAGAAAAGCTGTTCCCCTATATCTCAAGTGGTCCCCACAGAAGATGAACCTGCATGTTTGATTTGGCACAGACATTATCCCGGATGTCGTTCAGGATGCAAACCTTAGATTTACCTGCATGAGGAGTACGCTAAATTGAACCGTCGATCTTTCATGTGTGTAATGTAAACCTTATGTAAGATATAGCTTTGTTTTTCCTTCCCACTGTTGTCAAGGGCTGCTCATAGGGCACCGTCTGATTGTTAGGGTTTTGTCTCTATAATTGTAGAGTGTGTTTACCTTGCAATATATAAAGCCCCTTAAAACAACTGCTATTTTGATTTGGCGCCACATATATAAAACTACGGCACTAGTTAAATGAAAGATCAAACATAATCTCAGTTTACCACCAAATAAACAGAATGACTGGAAAATGTTTGAATAAACTGCATAGAGAGGCTGTTACAGAAGTTCTTAATTATTCATTAAGCTAATTATTATCAGTAAGTACAATTTAAGGTAATCATTAACAACTCATGATTACATCAAACTTCCTTCAAAAGTGTCCTTAAAAGCACAGACAGGCCTAAATGAGTGCACTGTAATAGAAGAAATAAAACTCAAAAATAAAATTAATTTGCAGATGTCATGCAACTGTGTTTTAATGCAACACTAGCACTGTTAGTAACACTGTTACTAGAAATGTAACAAGAATTTTGCACATTTTCACAGGCATGTAACACAAATGGGATTTCCAGCGCATATCAGGCAGCAACTGGGAGGCTGAGCACTGGTAGCTGACTGAGACACAGGGCCATTTAATGGGAATGGAAAGTGCTGTTTGTGGTATTGAGGAATTAAAGCTCATTGAAACCTAAATGACTGTACTGATACATTCACATGCCTTTAATATGCTGCAGCTGAAGACCTAATTAGTGTAACGGCACATTAACGTCTCGGGTTTGATATGAACCTAAGTTTTGTAATCATGGTTTGACTCAAAATGATTAGCTGGTATGCTTTCTTCGCGCTGTGAGAACAACGACTGGTATAATTAGCGGATATGCGGGCCAAAAATTGAATTTCCTTAACGGAGATAAAATAAGTGAATAAAAAACTAAATCTTCAATCATCTTTACATGTTCATGGTTATCAAAGGCATTTAAGGAAATGTGATGCCGCCTTTTCTCTTTACATTGTTTACTCACATGCAACCAAAGCATGCTTGTACATAAATCCCTTAGTGCACTGCTGACAGTAACTGTTTAGCTCATAGCTAAATGTTCTACTTTGTGTACATGTTTCATTGATAAATAAATTTATCATTGCATTTTTACTAATAAGTAACTTGTAACATTATCCTGTATCCGCAGGAAAGCTGGTGCAGGTTCTCGCTTCTTTTAAACCAACATGGTTTTCTTAAAGAGATGCGCTTTGACTGGCTTGACAACACTTCGTTAATGTCTCTAATGTCTGTAATGCTGTGTAATTTCAGTTGGACGTTACCGATTCAGCTGCAGTGCAACACTTTCAAAAGTCAAACCGGTGAATAAGTATGACAAACAAATTCATGCATTGTAAAGTAAAAGTGTTCATCCCTACCTGTGCATGAGTATTGGGTCGCTGGCTGCTGTCTTTGTCCCCGAATGTTTTCCTGCAGTTCTCGAGCCACTGCGTAAACAGGCAGGAGACAAAACAGGAGAGAAAAACATAAAAGGCTTAGAGGAAGGAGAGAAACTTGGAAACAGAGGCATTTACAAGGCTTTTTTTTTTACCCCATGGACATATGCATCTACATTTGTGTGTGTACATAATAAAAGGAGGAGATTTAATATGTGCGTTGTATTTAGCGAATTAAAGAAGGCCTGTTCCAGAGCATCCAGAGTATCTAGCCCTCCAGGGAACATTGCAGTCTCATTCAATTAGCGCCCCTGCATCCCAGAGCTCTCTGCAATCTCATCTCTTTTTTCCCCTCCCTTTTCCTCCCAGCTCCAACCCCTCACAGCCTCTCCCGCCTGGCCTTCTGTAACTGATTTAGGAGAGCTGAGGGTTATTTTTATCCCTTCAGCATGGTTTCTCACTGGTGATGCAGACACTAACGGCAGCTGAATGTACTCATACTGAACACTGATTCAGTGTCTGCAGCTGCTGATGAGACAGACTGGGCTTATCGTGTGCAACATCAGCTATTCGTCTTTATGTTCTCCTGGCTTTTTGCAGTGAAACTGCATAGAGATGAAAACCACTTTACGTGTTTTAAAAATAAAGAGGATGTGAAACAACATGTCTGGTGGGAAAAGGTTCCACAAGGATAAAGAGGCAGAGATGTGGATGTGGAGAAAGATAAAGATGGCTTACACGCTCTGCTGCTTCTCTCTTGGCGTTGTAGGTGTCCAAGTGTTCCTGCAACTCCAGCACACTAAACTTCAGAGTCTCCAACAGTCCACAAGAGACCAGCTACAACAACACAGGACACCACACATATTAAGCCACAAAAACATCCACTACATACACATAATGGCCCCAAGGCCTCGTGTTAGTGTTAGCTGGTCTCTCCTGAATGACAAATTGGTTTTCATTTGCTTTGACTGTGTTGCCGTTACCACAAATTTAAGCCACAGCCAGTTTTAATATGGTACCTATTCTTCTTTCACTTGTTGTACATAAAAATTAGATTAGATATTTTTTTGCTGTGTTGACTTCCCTTCTCATTTTTATCATAAATAAACTGGGCATAACAAAACTACACAAAAATATCTACACCAGGACACACACACACTCAGCACGACATAAACCATTTATATAAAATAATCCAGCCGTGTAACTGCTACAGCATTACTGGAGTCTCGCTTTATCAGATGCATCAGAATGATTACAGACAAGCATGCGGGCCAGCCTCACCGTCTCTGCATCCAGCAACACAGTGGGACACTGCGAGCGAGACGTCATGACTTCCAAGGAGCTAAGGAACTGATTACCCATTCGTTGGAGCCTTTCCCCGAGAAAGCGAACAGATGCATGTGTAATGGAGCCAAACTTTCTCTGAATACTCTGGAAAAACACACACACAAAAAAGAAAACAAAGTAAGATCATTCGGAAATAAGCTTACTTGTACACAAGATGAAACAGATAAGGAGCAGTCCTATCAGTCAAAACTGCAAGAACATAAAAAAAAAACCCCAAAAAATGTGGTACACATTTACCTGAAAGAGTCGGGAAAACACGTGGAAAGTATAAACAGCCGAGGACCCATCTGTGTCTGACAACATCTGGTTGACATGGCAACGCCAAGCATCCTCGTCATTGTCATAGGCAACTGGCTGGAATGCAGCCAGGATGGCAGAGAGGAAGGGCGAAGGGGGCGGAGAGGCCTGAATCTCTGGGAAGCCATCTGCGTCACCTTCATCTTGGCTAAAACACACACGGGGGCCAATAAGCAGTCAGACATGTTATACCACCCCCCCCCCCCTTTCACTGAAGGACAAAAGTAAACATACACACGCGCATGTCGTCACTCGCAGCAAGTAAACAACCTCACATTGCTGCATCTCTGCCTCCCTCACTGAAAATTCTGCTGCAGTGCAACGAGAGCTAAAATCTGCTGCAGTGCTCTCACAATAACAGCGATTAGCATTTTAGCATTACACAGACGTGTCTGTTTCTCTCTCGCTCTCTCACACACACAGACGCACACAGATACTCACAGGCCTGTGGGACCAAACAGCCTGAAGAAGCAGACAGAATATAAGTATCTAAAGCCTGCGCTGCCGAGCGCTGCAACGGACACTGTCTCTGTCCTCATCCTAACTACCGCTTCTCTTTCCCGTACTCTCTCCCCTCGTCTGCAGCTCCACTGTTAGCAGCACTAGCGCACTGCACTCATCCCACACAGGACTGCAGAGAGGTCTATACAAGCTAGGCATTTACACATACTGACTCACACACACACACGCACGCACACACACAGTACTGCAAGCAGAGCCAGCTCCCAACCCACTGAGGTAAAACGTTGCCGAGTTGTTTCATTTTACTCTCTCCCACTCACATAAATCCTCATGCACAGACACCTACACTAACTGGTTAGTGTCCTGCTGTTTTCAGTCACTCTAAGCTACTCACACAATTGCTTTCCATGCATGCGTGTCTCTGTTAATTGAAAGAACTTCAGTACAGTTACACATGGAGGCGAGTGAGTCTCTATTTTCTAGTTTGTTCAGCAGTGCTTCTTAATATTGCTTTAGAGCAGTTTAAAGCCCTGACTTTACAACTGTCCTCCAATCAGATTTGGCCCACCTTGAAGTGTTAGGAATGAACTGAAGCCTGCCAACACACGCATAGTTCTGATAGGCCACGCCAAGAAAGAAATTAGCTATCACACCATCTAAATCATGTCAAAGAAGTTAGATTAGTCATGCACTGTAGATTAGTCCATATCTTCTTCAGCCACACCTAAACTAGTCTACAATTAAAATGAAAGGTCAGCTGTTTTACTTTAATACATTTTTAAATGGGAGCTGTCTGACACAGTCTTCTTAAATGGACAGTTCCATTACTTATTAGTAAAAGGTCATTTGTAAAAACCATCTAAAAATTAAAGATTTTTAGACTGTGTGAAATTAAAATAAAACCAACTGTACAATGACTTGATGAGCTATCAGTCAGTTGCTCAGCAAATTGGTATAAATTCCACCATTTATTCAAACACAAAAGGAAATTAAAACTGCATGTCTTTGCATGTCTAAATGTCTCTTATCGATCAATATTTGCTTTTTGGGTTTCAGGTAAAAGGTGATTTACATGATACTGGCAAAACTGGCACAAAAGCCATCCAGCATTTTCTCAGATCTTCTCAAATTCTTTAATACAGTGGTATGAATTAGAGATGGCACGATACCACTTTTTAATGTCCGATACAATATCATTAATTTGGATATCTGCCGATACCGATATGAATCCGATATAGCTTATTTTGTAATCAATAAAACTGTTTTTTATGAATATCTTGCTGCATTTTGTATAAGTTCATACTCAAGTTTTAAAAAACAAGAGACTGAAGCTATGCTGTTATACCTGTATGCAAAAAATACACTCCACCCAAAACATTTTATAGTTTAGCAACACTGATCAATCTAATAAATTTAAACCTATACCATCCTCCCTATTCTGGTATTTTAAAGAGTACTTACCTACCTAACTAAGAGGGTTGCCAACTCCCAGCAAAAATATTAAGGGAACCACCCCCCCGCCCTTAATCGATGTAATCAACTTTAATTTAATTCAAGTGTAAAACAAATGCACAGAAATCAATTATTTTTCTATAATAATTAAACAGAACTGCAGACTGAAAAATATTTCTTTGTGCCCCCCTTTCCCAGTTAATTCCCTACCTGGCCCGTGATAAAACTTTGCTAGACCCGCCCCTGCACAGTTACCAGCCGTAAGCTACATAGAAAAGGATCCTGGTGTTATTTGTCTCTCAGAAACAGTTCATAACTTCCCTTCAACTCATTCATGTCACCTAAAAGTTAAACCCGTTTCTCCATCACCTTTTCAGCTCTGATGATTCAGTAAGGACGTCTCCTGGTTTCATATACATGTGTCCCTCTCACTACATATCCAAATGGATATCATGACCAGCAGCTTTTACAGCTGTGGCTCGGAGAGGGAGGGGGAGTGAGAACGTGTTGGAATGAGAGAAGTAGATGCAACTGCGCAGCAAAGACAGAATAACTCCAGCTTTGTGCCTATTTTTTTTAAATTCTAGCTGAAGTAAGGGACAAATCGCTTCCTTTTCACCTTAATATGGAACTCCGATGGCCAGTCCAGCTGTGGCTCAATATATCAGTTGTTAAGCTTAACGTGGAAATACTATGCAAACATTCAGAGATGAACTTAAGACTCTTGCTTTACTTCTCTCGGAGGTCTGTCTCGCAGACAACAGCCGCTCTATCACGTGACACACACTGCTCCGATGCGCCGAGCTGGGTTACGCCATGTAGCGCGTTTTGTGAGGTGATTTTGTGATACTTTGGATCAGATTACATTTTTTATTTCTCTCCGATATCCGATCCGGTAATTTACGTCAGTATCGGACCGATACCAATACGTAATATCGGCTCGGTCCATCTCTAGTATGAATACAAAGAAAGACTCCGAAACACCTACCTGGACATCCCAGAGAAGTCCGCCTCTTCCTCCTCACAGCGCTCATCCAGCTCTTTCAGCGCCTGTGTCACATCTTCTTCCCACACAGACCCACAGGTGCTGTCTGGATCTGGATCTGCATCCTGCTTCGTCTCTGATGCCAGACAAAGAGGCAGCACCGTTTGGGACTCGTCCTCACAAAGGAGCCCTGGTGGTGTGTCTATGGCCGGCGGGGGAGGGGGGGCTGGATCCAAGTCCTCCTGAGGGTCTTGAGTCTCCTGGTGATCCTGAGCATCCTGAGGGTCCCGTGAGTCTGGGAGGTCACACATCTCTTGGGGGTCAGAGGGCAAAGGAGGGGCGCTGCAAAACCCTGTGTCCTCGCTCACGCTGCTGCTCAGCTCGTCAGCCGCCGTCATGCTTATAGCATCCTGTAACATCAAAGCAGAAGGGGGGCTCAGCATGGCAGGTCCTTTCACATTACAAAACATCCATTAAAATAATATTTTTATTTCAACAGTGGCCGCCAACACTGATACATAAAACACAGATTCACAGTTGAGCCTCTCGTAAAACTTGAATTAAGACCACTGTAGCCTATTCTCAAAGCTCACAGCTTTAATTACACAAGTGGGACTTTTAACTTTGTACCTTTTGCACTATCCAGTTTCTCTGAAATTGCTCTAGATGTCATGTCATAAGCTAATGTCTATTTAAAAAAAAAAAAAAAGATCACCCAGTATTTATCACAAAAATGCCACTGAAAATTTGACGTCACTGCTAACAGAACAGCAACGTCGCCTGTCAGGGAGTGACAGGCCCACAAATGAATTAAATTAATCGGTGGTGACTCATAACATCTACATGACAACTGATTTATAGACAACTGCATAACTACAGAAACAACTAATGGACTGAATTAGCAACCTAACAAATGAACCAAGTCATTGTAATAAATTGTAGGCAGACATCAAGCCAGGCCATAATTTATAGAAAACATTAGTATTACAAGCATCTAACTGACTCATATGTAAAAGGAGGACATGCCGATACATAGTTGGTAGACGCGCTAATAGGAGAGAGCGATATGTTCCTATGTGCTGATATGCTGAAGATGGCACAGGGGTATTCTAATTAAGAGGTCTTTGCTTTTTTTCCTTTTTGTTTTTCCTTTCTTTATTATTCAAAGTCCAGTGCATTAGGGATACTGTGCATGGCAGACAGCCAGTACATCACAGAGACAGCAGCTATATTACAGAAAGCTTTTAGAAGTGGTCATGGCCATCCCGGAGGGAATGAGCAAGACTATTGATGGTTTTATCTAGAGCTCATTACACTAAGAGCTGGGGCTGTGACGGGGGAGATGTCCTTGGGATGATATTGAGACCACTTGCTTGGTTGTGTTCCTAAAAGTTACAGAGGTCACTGAGGGATAGATAGGGGAACCTGATAGAGAACTGTTTTGCACTATACACACCAATGAATTTAGTGGTTATTCATATTATATGGATATAAAGCTGAAATATGTTAAACTTCAAAATGCCATGTACATGCAAATGCAAATCAGAACAAAATGATATACTTACCATTGTTAGTGGAAGTGATAAATGTCAGTAGCAGTAAATACAGAAGGCAAGCTATGGCATGTTAATATCATAGCAAATTTCATTGGCTAGCTTTTGAGTTAACTGCACTTGTAAAACTAAGACACCACTTATAAAGGACTCATACTCACACATGCATCTGCCGAGGATTAAGGAGCTGGTGTCTCTTTCACAAGTTTTTAAATGGAGGATTTAGTTGGAAGGGTCAGTTGCTGTGTTATTGTAGGTGAGGTGAGCAGTAACAGCTGACCTGAGGTGAGCTTTAATTTTTTAACCATTCCCAAAATCATACAATCAAGCCCCACTACTATTAAGGCTGCAAGAGCTACACAGTTAAGACTTCAGCAACCATGCAGAGCAAAGTAACAAAGAAAGAGCAAGAAGCAGCAGAAGCAGCAAACACAAACATGCACACACACGCGCATATATAGATCTTAACCCGACAGCAGCCAGACAGTCCCTCAGAACCAGCACTTTTACTCCATCCTGTCCAAAACCCCCTAAAGGTAGCTGATCGTTTGTCTAAATGACAGATAGGCCAACAAATACAGCAAAAGCAGATACGAAATGAACGAAAAGAAAAAGGCAGGCTAAAAAGCACCCGAGCACCACAGTTTATTGTTGCTCCTGATTCATCGCACCTCAGGCAGCTGACTGCTGGTGCTGTCTGAGTGGGTCATCTCCAACATGGGACTATCCAGTCGAGGGAGGGAAGGTGCAGAGGGCAGAGTGGGCAGGACAGTTGCCTCCTCCGTCATGGCACTGCTGGAGGACTCTTGGGACTGCTGCAAAGAATCCACATGGTTGGATGCAGTGTCATCCGTAGCAGAATCACTGTTGAGCTGGAAAAGAGAAACATGAACTGTTTGGCTTTTTTGCTGAGGGATGTATGAACACAATAGAGTATGATGTAAACCTTTATTACAAGTGTACTAATGCCTTAAGCCCTACTATTTCAAAACCTGAAGTGGACAACGGTTACTTAGGAAGGTCATTCAAAGAGGTACCTCAATAATAACATAATGGTCTTGAGAAGTTGCCTAAAGAGTTTGGAAAGAAGACGACTGGACTTGTTTAATCATGAGGTATTGTGGAGATACAGAAATTCTTTTATTGCTGCCATATAATCTGCATCATTATAATTGCATTAATAACATTCTTTACAGCATTATTTCATCTAATAATATTTCTCACAGTATTGATATTGCATTAAAGTTGTTTATTGAAGATGTTCATTTGAGGATCCTTCCATTATGTTCACTTTTATTACAGGTACGGCCAGAAGTATTTCATACACATTGCATAGTATTTGTGCTCATTAAGAGTTGTTGCTTAGTCTACAGACGGTCTTAAGCTTTGTGAAGCGCGACGTCTTCACAATCTATTGTGTTAAAGACTAGAGCATAGAAGGATAACTGCAATACATGCTTACAATACACATATAATCTAGAAATGTGCCAGGCCTGAGGCCTTAATTCATTTAGCTTCTAACTGCATTTTAGTCTACTTGGTAACAGATGACCGGAGTCAATAACCAGCCCTCGGAGAACCTGAAGGCTTGAAGTTATTACCTTGTTTGGAAGCTGTTATAGAAATGAGAAGTTCTATGTCTGTTTATAGCCATCTAAGATGTACCATTTACTGTAACTAACGGCTTTAACCTATTTTTGCCTAGGAGGGGCGGGTACCTCACTGCTTTAAAAGTGTTCACAATATGTATTTTTGTCAGAAGACATATGCGGATTTTTTCTCTCCTGTGTGTTAATAAACTCATCGTTTGACTGCACTCTTCTGGGCCTCCGTGGTTTGTGTCACTGCTCTACATTGATTGATTCCGCAACAGTATAAATACATGGAAAGAGGCCGTTTTAGGCTATAAGATTCTGTGTGTACTCAGTGAAAAATATTATTGTTACAAAACAAAAAATAATGGTCTTCAGCTTTGGAATAAAACAGTTTGAAAAACCTGTCTCACAAAAAAATAATAAAAGACAATAATAACAGGCAATTTTCTATAGGATTTTTCCCCATATGATTTCCACCAATTGATTATTGATTTCCCCCCCAAAAACCAATCACTTTGCAGTGGGATAACCATATTTACAAAATATAAAGTGACTTTAACATTTATTTTTCAAATACTGATCCTACCAATTACTCATACATTAGTCTACCCATTTAATCACTGAATTATTTAATCAGAGGTCCAGAATTAGTGCTGATTACAAGTTCTCGCTTTGGCACAACTGGTTTCTGTATGTATGTTAATTTACGTACGTAGTGTAAGCAGTAAAGTAATACTGCAAACTTAAATTAAGTCACTGCATGTGCTGAGATATCCCCAAATATCTTTATGAAATGCAGTAAAACAATCTCATTTGAGTATTTTCATAATAAACGAAATTAGATCATCAACATAAAGCAATAACATTTTAATCTTAGTAAAACAGACACGCCTACAGATTAACTTTTGACAACTTAAAACAACATCACCCCCGTTTCTTTATCAAGCAGAGCATGTTTAGTCATTTTAGTCATTACTGCATCTTCAAAAAAAAATTGGCTTCAGGCATCAGACCATGCTAGTATCAATAACATCAATGAATTTTATGAGCAGGTTAGCTCATTCAAAATTCTAGGGAAATAACACAGAAATACTGCATGCTCATTTTTCTAGTGTGTAATATTGTATGACTACAAAGTCTCGGGGCAAATGTCCACTAAAGCCAAAAGCTCATTCTCTCACCGTGCACTACCAAGACCAAGAAGAGCAGAAGAAGAGAGAAAGAAAACATCTGTATTAGACTGAGGACCTACATCCGATAATTATTAGCGTAATTAGCAGATGTAGATAAAGGCCTTGCTGGGAAAGCCAAAGAAAACAAAGAAGAGTTAAAGAAAGGCAGCCAAACTGTTAAACAATGCAAAAGAAACATGCTGGGTTTAAATATTTGATTCATTTTATATGTAAAGATTTTTATTCAGAAAAATTTCTAATAAGTTTACAAAAAGTGTCCTACACTGCACTTACCAATCGTAGATTTAAAGGTCTAGGAAACAATGAAAGCATTGGTCTTAAAGCTAGAGGGAGTGGGCTGAGATTTAAAAAGGGATTCTACCACCAGCGAAGAAGCAAGCGTGTAGCTCCTGTCCGCACTGGAAGGAGGTCCAGCATAGTATGCGCGCGCACACACACACACACACACACACACACACACACACACACGCGCACACCATGCCAGCGGGCTGTGTGGGGAGCATGGTGGCTGGGTTGGGTGGGGGACCCTGATTAGAGTGAGACTTACAAGGCCAGAGCGGGTGAGAATCTGGCTAGCGCTCAATACCTCCTCCTCAGACGATTCGTCTGTGTCCTCGTGGTTGGTGAGGTTGAGGCTTGGCGTGCTGCCCGTGTATTGGCACTCCTGCAGAGACGGCGTGTCCCCTTTGTCCATGCTCTCCAGGGAGCGACGCCGCACACCCCAGTTGAAGTTGTCCATGCTCTCCCCCTGCAGGACAACCAAGTAAACGGCAATGAGAAATGTGGGAAAAATGATATTATCTGGGTTAGATATTACAAAACAAGCAAACAAAGAACAACACAAATGCAAAATACACAACTTAAAAAAATAAGACACTCATGTGATTGAGCGGACGACGTAATTTTGTCCATGGGATGGTAAATGATGCAATGATCTACAACTATAAAGGGTTCACAACAACAGGAGCGATGATTTGAAATCAAAAGGTGGTACTGCACTTTACTGGATGACAAAGGGAGACACCAGGGCACTGAAAAGAACAACATATCTCAGTAGCTTTCTTGGCTTCAGACTTACCTGCAGCTCCTTGTGGCAAGAGAAGAGAAGGAATATGTATGTTAGTAGACTTAAGAAGGACATAAAAGTTTTCTACTACAGTAGTAGGACAAGTAAGGCAATTTTAACAAACAAGACATTAATGTTAATCTGTCAAACATCTACTACAGTATGGTCAACAGAAATGATGAAGAGTGACTGAACAGAGCACAGAAGTTCAAGTTCCCTACACTACATACAACTAGAAAACCTTTAACCTTTCTGAGCAGTCCCTTTCCACCTATAAGTTCCTTTAAATTACCACCTTTTTATTATGAGAAACGTATCATTTTCCCCCTCATACAGGTGGGGCCATTTGAATGTGCTTTCTCACCTCAGCATCCTCCAGCTCCACATCTAAGAAGTCAAAGTCCTTAAAGACTCCAAACTGCTGCTCACTGCCTGTATCCTCTCCCTGCAACTCCTCCTCTCTGACGGCCTCCTCCACTGTGGGGATAAGACTGGTCTGCTGGTCTGCAGAGTCCAGGTCCTCATTGGATGAGAATACCACCTGCACGGAATGTCAGAAAATTAAATACAATTTTTATCAATCCATCATCATCATCTCAGAAGTCCAAATTAATCCAATTCTAACACCACCACAAAGACAGCCTCGAAGCAGAAGCATTGCTCATGTCAGTGATTTTACAGAGACCTTATCTGAAGCTTTAGAGTAGGAGAGGAGTCTTACAGATGGATTTTTTGGGATGCCCGATTCTGGACCACATAGAGATAGGACATTCATCAGCCTCTCTCTGGTTCTTCTCTGTAATAAGAAGACATGCAAGATGAGAAAATGACAAGCTGACCAGGTCAAAATTCTTTTAGATGGTCTTTTAACAAAAACAGAACTCACATCTACAGGCAACGCAATGAGAGTGAAATATGTTAATGATAGCAACAGACTGATCAGACTCACATGTGTTTGGCTTTTGTTTGCTTACAAAATACTATTACAACTGCTTAAAATTAGCCAGTATGCATGTAGTAAAAGTAATTATTTTTATGGCTGTGTGTGTAAAATAAATTGTCATGATTTAATTATTTTGTTGAGCTTCTTTTCTAGACACGTTAAGCTCGTTAAAGACAGATCATAGCTCAGGTCCGGTGTTGCGTCACTTTGAGTAGAGGCTGCTTCAAAACTCAAGGTTTGGATGATTTGTGTCAGTCTGAGAAGGTACCTGAGAGAGTTGTGGCCTCTTCCAGCTTACTTGGACCAGCCCATTGGAATTAGATCCAGATGATGTAGAGGAGGTACTTCTTGTGACAGCAATCACCTGTGGCTTTCCATTCCTGCCTGCTGCAGTACGCTGATCCCCATATTTATGCCCGATTATTGGTGTCTATAGAGTCAAATAATGCAGATTAGAGATAAAAATCAAAAGGTAAATCAATATGGTGAACATAGTAAACTTAAGGAAAGTAGGACACCAACCTCTGAGATGTCAAAGTGGAAGTCCAGAGTCTTCCCAGGCAGCTCTTTGGAAGAGTTGTTGAATATGCGCGTGAAGGCAATTTCTGGTGAGCTGCAGGACTCAGAACTGTAGGAGCGTTGCACATCTTCTGGAACAACAAGGCTGGCTGAACGGGATACAACCAACTTCAAAATGTTTTGGGCCTCTTTCCAATGTGGGCTCTGTAAAAAAAACAAAAAACAATGCAGAAATATAACGAAGCCACTGTGAGGAAGCAAGCTGTGTAGGTGTTTCTGAGGAATTTATGAATGTGAAAGGGCATTTCGGGTCCCAACCAGCTACTATTCATATGGCTTATAGTCATATTGGTAGAATGAGAAAGGAGGCTTAACACAAAAAGCTTGCAGTTCACATCAGTGCACATATGCTAAAAATCTCAATATGCACAAATACAATGTTTCTTTTTGTGGAATGCACAAAAGAAAACACTGACAGTAAGCTAGGATGGCCAAAAGTAGCTTAAGGCAGCCCTGGGTCAAATCTGGAAAAAAACAGGCTTCATAAATAGGTGTAATATAGCATCAAAATACCTCTTTACAGTGACCCTGAAACACACGTTATTCTTTCTTAGTCTCAACTGTGCTGCTATTTATAGAGCAGGACACCCCAGTATTTATTCACGTCAGACTAAATGTGAAAATATGCTGTTCTGAGTATGAAACACACACACTCACTCACACACACACCCTCTTACTAAACATAAGGCACACTGCATATGGATGGCTGGTGCTTTGGTGATTTTCTTGCCAACCACACGGGAGACCCTGGCTGATCCAGCAATAAAACTCTCATTCAGGCATATGTTGTCTGATAAAAAGCAAATCCCACAAAATAAATGCTTCTTGTTGCAGTAGACATAATCGCACACTTTACAATTAGCAGCAAGAGAAATTCAATGAGACCTCCATAATGCATTCCTCTTTTGACCCAAACCCTAAAGTCGGTCTGTCAGGCTGTCGAGTGACGTCAAGGCTCACCTGAACATATTTGCCAATGATCTTCATGATCTCAAGGTTGAACTGTTTGACAGGAGCTGCTGACAGGTCAATATGACTCAGCAAGCTATAGATGATCTGTAACAAGGACTGCTGCATGCTGGGAAGACCCTTCTCTAGCAGCTGATGGAGACAGAAATGGATACATTTGTTATTTGTCCATCTGTGACCAACATAAGAAGTGTGACCTTTTTCTCATATACCTCAGCCAAGTAAGTGACCAGATTCAAAGTTTTCTCTGCAAAGGCATCATGGAGGTAACGACAGACCACGTTGATCCAGTTGGTGTAGTCGCGGGAGTAGCTGTGTGTGCTGTAAAGGCTCATCATATGGGCCAGGTTAGACAGTGTGGCCGACTTCTCATCCGCACACACTTTGGCGATCTTATCGGCTGTCTCCTTACAGAAAGGAGTGGGGTTGTCAAAGTGCTGGATGAGATGCGGCAGGAGGCACAGGATGTTCAGAGGAAAACCTGCAGGCATGAAGTAAAAGTCTAACCTTAAAAATGTAAATCAATACGAATAAATAGAACTGGGCTAGGATGAGTTTTCTTAGGTCAATATGGGTTTATGAACAAGTCACAGTTCTAACTAAAGACAGTCTCTTTTATTCATTTCAGATTTTAAAAACTAAATGATTTAAAACTGTAAAAAAGTCATTAGTTACCTGCTACTTGTGAAGGGTCTACCAGTGTTTGTCTGGAGACACTGATGAGCTTACTGAGCAGGTGGATGGTTAGCTCCTGAGTAGCAGCAGAAGTGAAGCCCTTCAGGAAGAGTTGCAGCAGACCAGGGAAGTTGTACCACTTCAGCTTGTTTTGGACAGTCTCCAGACGTTCTCGGCTGTCCGCACGATCCAGGGGCAGCTGGCTCAGCAGCTTGTTGAGCAGTCGCAGAGCCAGCAAGTACTCAAACTCGTAGTCTGACTCGAGCAATGACACGGCGATCCAGAATACCGTGGCCATCAGATTTGAAGGGTCCACAGGTGGCATAGAGTCCCCTCCTGGACTTCCTGGACCTCCTCTGCTTAGTGATGATAAGCTCCGTGTGCGAGCCAGGTTTGCATAGCTGCCACCAAGTCGGTCAGCAATGTCCAGGGTGTTACTCCGACGCCTGTCAGCTTTTCGTTCACCCATCATCAGGCTGGCTCGAAGAGAGTTGCTGCGAGTGTGGACATAATGTAACAGACCACTACTGTTCATATTCAGCTGGCCTGTGCTTTTCCTGTTGGCAGCAAACTTGGCCCCCAACAAGTGGTCGTGGGTGGAGGTTCTGTGGAAAGAAATGGCAGAATTTTGTACATAGCTATTGCGAAATGTGTCAGGATGTTAGTTAAAGTAAGAAGAATTCAAACATTAAAATAATAAAGCTACCAATGAGAGGACTTACTGTGCTAAGGCAGTGAGGAGATCATAGTTTTTCACTGTGTCTGCTAGTGTGTCAATGCCAGACTCCAGCGTCAGGAGAAGCTCAATGACAAAGCCCTGAGGAGAAAAAGTAGGAGAGGTCAGCTCGTCAGAAAGAATTCACAGATAACAGCGAGTTAACACATAGCATCTATGTTTTTCTACAGAAACAACTCACAGGCCTGTTTTCCAGTTTGATGCAACACGTTTACTATATATTTTTGGCACATGATGTGCTTGACGATACAAAGAGTGGCCCTGGGAAAGTAAACTAAACCTAAACCATTGGGAAAATAATTTGATCACATTATGTTACTGCAGTCACCCCTCATCAAATGTAAAAGCATAACAAGATAAGAAGGTCGCTTCTTCATCAATAGTATTCATGCTTTCTTTAAACCTTTGTCTGTCCTCAAACATTAACTAAAAATGATATACTGATAGTAACTTTCTGTGCAGATGCTGTTAAACAAGAACTGGTTAACTATTTCTGTAGGAACAGGCTTTGCACACCTCTCATAAACACATAAAAGACAGAAAATTAACCTATTTTTCTTTTTGAGGTATGGATCTCCCCACACATATGAATGACTTAAATGCTGTTCTCACACTCAGTGCAGCTACTTTCATTGATTATAGTGGAAGTGCAATGCTGCAGCACAGATTCTGCAAATGCGCCATGTGTGAGGAATTCAGTGCAGCCACAGGGTAAAGGACACTGGTCTATGCATAGCCGCTGTATCACTGTTATACATTAAGTGTCAAAATCATGATGCTAAATGTGTGAATTTTACTGGCAAAGTGGCTTTAAAACCAAACAAAATGAAACCACACGCAATTTAAACAATGAACATTTGACGTTTTGCCATGTCCTATTAAAAACCTCATTCTATGCAATATTTTGCTGTAACACAAGCAGGAATGTTTTTAATAACTGAATGATCATGTGGTCAAATTAAATATAACCTTTAAAATGTTGTTTCATGTTATGCATTTTGACATTGCAGGTAAAAGACCAGACTTTTGCTAAAAATGTTCTGACCTGAGCTTCCTCTCCAGGGTCTCCTACAGTCTCAACCAACCGAGACAAAATGTCAGACAGTGTGGCAGGAGTCAGAGGTTGTTTGAGTGCCCTGAAAATCTGGAAAGAGCGACCGGCATAGTGGCGAGAAGAACAAGATAGAGCTGACCTTAAAGCTACTTCACTCAGCAATGAGTCCAATTGGAAACCTGAAAGGATACACAAGCACAAACAGGTAAATATGACAAAAGCACCTAATAAATATCAAGTGGCTGTGAACCCTACAGACCTGTCTGGGAATGCTTGAAGACTGTCACCACATGTCTGACAAAAGCACTCAGCTGTTCAGCGCTCTTAATGTTGGAGTTCTTAGGTGACACATCCTCGTGATTCCAGAGCGGACCGCGTTTTCTACAATATACAAATAAACACGCATGAACAAATGACCTGAAACACTATCAAAACCTTTAGTGTTATCACACCAAGCAAAGAAACTAACTCCAAAAATCAAACCCATGCAAATCAAAGTACCCCAGTCCTTTTAGACACTGCTGGAAGCATGAAAGCAAATCATTGTACACAATGAGTAACATCTAACAATGTGTTCATAGAAATGCCTACTAAACATGTGAGGTTATATATATTTTTCTAAATGCTAAAAAAGACAGTTTTTGCCAGCAGCAGGTAGTGACACGCATAAATGTCATACATTTCTGGGAAAGTGTTCTTTCTTTTTTTTTTAAAGTCTCTTCTCACCTTGAAGTTATGAACTCAATCAGAGCTTTGGCCTTCTCGTCATGTTCAACAGTGACATCTACTTCACTTAGAAGCGTGGGGGAGAGGTGGGACACAGCACTGGCCCCTGCACCAAGGCTTATACTGGACGACGTCGAGCTCGAGCTGAGGCCAGAGTCTGTCATCGGTGATGGCTGACAATCTGGCAAAAGCTCCTGTATTCCTATAGGAACAAATTGCAAACACATTGTCAGTTTTTCTGCTAGCATTTTACCAGCCAGGTGGCTAGCTTGGGCTAAACACAATTAAAGGTACAGTTGCTAATAATATAAGCAGACCATAAGTTGGTGTCCAAAAGTGAAGGTAGGCTAAATGATTTCTGTATAAAAATATGATTCACTGCTCTCCTTTTTGTATAGACACACATTACTTTATCTTAATTTCTGAATTAGAAAATAATAGGGTCTTTTTCAGGGAACCTTTTTCTATGGAACAATGATATTGTGTAAATCTGTCTATATGTGGGCAGGAGGTTGCTGCCACCCAGTGGTCAAGTTTGGCACTACACGTATATGTGTCCTGTTCCCTGTCCTGTTGTTTTCCCCTCATTTCAAAATAACTAAAAAGCAATTCCACAGCTGATAGCGAATCCGCACATGTTCCACTATAAAACAGCGATTCTCATTATTATTGCTCTCTTCCAGTTCTTGTTTCTGTAGCAGAACTAACCTGTGAGGTTGAACTCTTGAGCTACAGGCTTTACAGTCAGGACCCTTGGATCATTGTAGTCTCTGTTGCGTAAAAGCACCATAGCAACAGACTGAACACTGCTATTTGCACCCTGAACTATGAGCAAGTGAAGCAGCAGGCGTTTGCAGTGCTCATAGACCTCTGGGTGCTGGTGATCTAAACCTGAGAAAGACACAAAAGATAAAGACATTTGACATCATTCAACTGGAATTTATAGACCTAGTAAAGGGTTTTTTATGCAAAAATCCAAATATGCCTAAAACATTTTGCCTTAATGTATACAAACATATAAAACAGCACAAAAAGAAAGCAATTTACCTAAGAAAACTGCGTGTAGCAGGAGTTGTAGGTAGGCACTCCATTCTACTTTGACCCCATGGTCAACAATGAGGTCTGTGAGTAGGATGACTGCAATGTTACATCTGAAAAACAGAAAAAGTGTACTGGATTATAAAAAGAACTCAACACTGCAATGCTTTGTGAGACAAAAAGTGGACTTTGGTATACCTGTGGAGAGGTACAGCAGGTGTGTTTGTCTCTGGCAAATAGTCCACAAGAGGGGACCAGCAGCCTCCTGTTGGTGGGAAGGGAAGAGGCTCTGGCTGATTGTGATCCATCACTTTTAATCGCCAGTTAGCATAAAGCGGCATGGAGTCACCTGGAAAATAGAGAAGATTAGCAGGCATGGTAGTGGGTGGTATAAAAAAAATGTAGTGGTGAGTATGGAGAAGAAAAGATTTCCTGCTCACTCTTCTCATCTTCATAGGAGCCTCCAGAGCTGCTGCTGTAACGAGATTCCAGACGGTGGTGGTGGCGGTTCAGGTTGCTATTCAGACCACTGTAGATATCCAGGTGTGTGCAACTGTATAACAAACATGCATGTTTAGAAGGACAATGCCACTTTTCCTTCACTAAAACGTTTAATTCATCAAGCCACAGATTGAATACAAAAGAAGGATGCAGCCTGAGGGCCTATATAATAAAACCATTGAAAGTCCTTTAAACCTGTATTTATTTAGGGCGTATAATCAAGTGGCAAAAAGACTCTACAGGAGTCTGAGAAAACGATCTAACTGCTCAGTTCATGATCCCAGTAAAACATTTACTATGGTTGTATGTTTTAGTTTTAGTTAATACAGCATTTTAGTTATTTAGTGGAGTATCTTTGTCCACCATTATAAAAATTGGTTAATTTTTGTTTAAACTCCTGAATGGATGTACATGTGCTTTTTCGTGTCTTCAGCATAAAATATGACTGAACTGACATAGACATTTGTGTTTTTCCTATACTTATACCATCTAATAATAACAGAGCATTGCAGTTTTCTATTTTGTACCTGTCATCCATGTTTGAGTCTTTCATCTTGCTGTCATGATGAGCATCATTTCCTGGCACCATGGTATTGCTGCTGGAGGTTGTTCCTGAGAAAGCAGACATTAAACATTTGTCTCCTGGCACCAGAAACATAGCATATGACCTCTTGGCCTAAGCTGTGAACTTGGGCATTTATAATGCTCATTAACCTGAGGTGACTGAAGGAATCTTGTAACTGGAGCTGATGCGATAATAAGGGGGGTTGTCCATGTGAGTGACAGCTGAGCTGACAGGATCAGTCAACTCAAGCTCACACATCAACTCCTCCAGCAGCTGCATAGTCTTATCTCTGCCCAAGAAAACCACCACTCGTTTCACCTGAGGACACGCATAACATGAGGCGAAAGGTCATGAAGATTAAGTATCAGACACAAGGAAATGGCACATTGAGTGTGCTGCAACTTACATAGGGCAAGAGGCTGGGGTCACTGCTGACTCCAGACATACTGATGAGGAAGTGAAGAATGATTTTGAGGTTCTTTGGCCAACTATCTGCTAGTGTAGTCCAGACATTCTCGATCTCTGACAACGCAAACTCATCACCATACTGTTAAAAAAAATATAATAGTTTAATGATAAATGAACTTGCCCAACCAGCTTTTTAAGATGTAGATGTGTAGATCAGAATCAGAATCAGAAAGGGTTTTTATTGCCAAATGTTGAGCAGGTTTACAACATTATGAAATTGCTGCGGTACTTAGTGCAAACATAGATGGTATGTTAGCTGTGTCACCTTAGCGGTCATGAACATGAGGTTGTTTAGCACCATGGTTGTAGCACGAGGGGATCCCCAGCCCTCTCCACGGAGCCAGCGACGGCTATTGACCATCATAATTTCTCGGTCTTTCACATCCTCATCATCCTCGCCACTGCAGCAGTCCTCTGGTCGTCGTGGAGTTGGTTTGAAGTCAACAAGCTCCACATTATTCATCCAAGGTAGGAGGTAGTGCAACATTACTTGACGACCACCAGGATGTGCTGTCTGGATACGCTGACTCACCTCTGCAGTGTGGATAGTACAAACAAAGACATTAACACAGGGGTGTCAAACTCCTTACAGTCACGAGCCACATATGGCTCAATTAAAAGCTGAAGTGGGGGTAAAAGTATAATTTTCAGTGGGAAAAAGATAACTTTTTAAGTGTCATAGGCAGTTACCAGAGTGGCTAGGATGCCATTTGAATGAACTTAGCTATAATACTAAATATAATACAAATGAAAAAAGGACCTTGAATGGAAATATACAGCCGAATTTGAATGGGAAAATCGTGCTTATCTCCCCAAAAAGTCAATCAACAGCAAAAACAGAAACCATATTAGCCGACTATCAAGTTTTATGAGTAAAAATCTTTTGTCATAAAAATAAAAAAAAGACCTAAAATAACTGGTTTCACAGTCAAAGGAAAGTGAGATATTTCAGTTAACGGAATACTTATCATATTACATTGATGTGTATTCATTCAGCAATGTAGCAAACCTGAGAAGATGGGCAAAGTGAGCTCTGGGTAAGTCCTTGCAAGCTCCTCAGACAGCTGGTAGTAAGACACAGAGTAGAGGTGTGGCAGCGGTGAGGGAGGGGTCAGGATGCCATCAGTCCGCTGAATCTCCAATTTGTGGGCATAACGGAAAAGCTTGGGCTCTAGGATCTGCATCACACAAAGAACCACAGATTATTAAATTAATGATTAAAGACCCAATTTTTTCTTTTTTGGGCATCTACAGTATGTGTAGGACAAAGAAATTCTGACCTGTAACAGCTGCATGGACAGTTCATAGATTTCCCTGGAAGAGTCAGCCGCCTTGAACAGAATCAGGTTGAGCAGCACCACAGTGTCAAACTGGTAATCCCTAAAAGAAATATAACACATACGGTATTTAATCACAAGTAGGTGGAACCTTAAAAAATGACATAAAGATGGCACCATGTGGTACCTGTTGTGAAAGACATTGGCAATGGCCCTAAAGCAGCCGGCAGCTACACGACGGGAGCCAGTGTAGCAGCGGTCCACAGCCCAGAACATGAGGTTGCTCTGGTCTGGATTCAGTTCTAGTAGCAACATCACAGCCTCACAACCCAGCTGGTGAACCTAAAGGAAACCACACAGCAACCGTTAAGAATCTCTCCTTCAGTCTACAAAACTCTGTTGAGTTTTACACATAACTTCTTAATATCAAATGAAAAATACCCAGTATTAGAGTTATGAGACTGAGGTTTGCTGTTAACTGCAGAAAACTAATATATACTTTACAACAGCATAACTATAATTAAAACTTTTAAGAATTTGAGAATTAATCAGATCACTTTAACCTACCATTTCATTTTAACTAAGTGCAAGTCATTTATTGAATGTAGACCTATAAACATTTAGCAGGGCTTTGTTGCAGTACTTCTGAACACCACTGTGTGGTGCTAGTGTCAAATGAAGTAAATGTGTGCTACATAACTTTGACCTCATGAAGTCTTGCGTCACAGACTAACCTCCTGCTATCTGTGAGAAAACATCACCACTCATGCTTGGTGACTGGTCATAATACTGGGATTTTGTGGTGTGACATTTATTTAATGACCAGAGACATAATTATTATACTTTAAAAGTAATTAGCTAACATTTAACCTTATAAATATGTAGTGCATATATAAACTTGATTTAAATAGCTAATATAAAGTTTAACTGGATTATAAAAGGCATGATTAAGCTTAGGTTTCACCCACTGTTTAGGTTCAGGAGGAAACGATTGTGGTTTGAAATATGAGGAGATGGCATTCAGACTTGTTTCACTATTGCCACCATGCTTGAGTCACAGGTCTGACACTGAAGGAAACTTTTTGCATAGATCTGAGACACCAGTGGTTTTGACATAACAGCAGTAGTAATGAAACCTTCCTTACAAAATGTCTTTTATGAGCTACCCTGCAAAACACATTAGTTTAAATAATGCAAATTATTTTTATTACACAAACTCATTACATAAACATGGATTTTATAACATTACCCATTATAAAAAAATATTATTATTGAGAGTTTTATTGCTAAAGTTTAATTACTTGTGGATTTACCACTTGTTAATGATAGTTAAGTGATACAGTTTTAGTTAGAATAGATTCAAAATGGCAGAATTTCTCTGACCTTCTTGTCCTGAGAATCCAGGATATTGTCCAGCCACTTGTAGAGGTAGCCATCAGAGGAGAGCCCTACATTGTCAGCTACAGGTCCACAACATAACACTGCAGACATGGCCTGGAACAAACAAAAAAGTTTGCTGGTTATCAGTAAATGCATGACACAGTATGTAAAAAGCAGATTTTCTTGAAATTTTTAGATGTTGAACCTTTAGTGCACAGTACTGATGGCGGTTGATCTGGATATTTCTGTCACTGTAACGATCCAAGGGTGTGAACATAATGCTGAAGGGCCCAGCCCAGTGACTGAACAGCATGAACAGACTGTGTCTCAGTGATTGCTGGGGGAAGATGGTCCTCCTCTGGTTCACTGAAGATAATAAGTAAAGAAATTGATACACAAGGTTAAACTGAGAAAAATTGCTTAAAACAAATGCTTACTTTGTATGCTTACTTTATAAGCATTTGTCTTAATTAAGAGATATACCTGGGACATTCTGAATGATGTTGGCCACAAGCGCGCTGAAGTGACAGCGAATGTCCTTCAGAGTGTCCGAGTCTTTGTCATTCTCAGCCTCGAGCAATTGCCTGGTCAGATCAACATACTCGAGCAGCGTACTATTCAGAGAATGGCTCTCTGAATCCAACCCTCCACTTGCCCTGTAAAAAGAAAAGTTTATAAACTGCATATATAAAAATAAATTCCTAATCATGTGGTGACTCTAGATGTTTGAGGATTACATACACTTGACTGATGACACCAGCATCAGCAAGTAGCTCAAATATCCGGACCAGCTGGACCCTGAGGATGTCACGACGCCTGCGTCGCTTCATGTTCTGCAGAGTAAAGAATATTTGAACTCAGTAAAGTGTGTTTCTATGCACACAGAAGAAATACAGAAAACATTTTCAAACCATCAATGAAGGGCACTTACTTCAGGTCTTCTCTCTAGAGCTTCCTTTATGATGGAATTTAGCTCCTCCATCAATTCTCTGCACAAGAAAACAATATATGTAAGCCATTAAAAAGTCTTTATAATTCTAAAAATGTATAGCAGAGTATAGTGCTCATTACCTGAAGACCATGGGGTTGGTCCTGCCAAGCCCCAGCACAAGAGACTCGGTGATGTCCATGCTCTCAGAGCGCATCATTGGAACAATGTGTTTGAAAAGTGAGGAGGGGGACGGAGTGCCAACAATCTGTTAACACACAGAGCAGAAATGTAAGGCTTAAGTGTTGCAATAAATTATTCAAAATCCTCTAATTTTTTACGGCTGTCAGATTTTTATGTGGCTAGTGTGCTGTTATCATTTGAGACTGTCATACTTGCATTGTGAGTGAATTTCATTATTTCATCCTTTGTGCAAAAGCTCCTAACCTTTCATTTTAAAATATTTATGAATGTGTGTGAAAACCTGGCATAGAGTGTTGCTTATGAAATTGCCACCTTTGAATCATAACTGTAGCCGCTGTCCGGCGTGGACGCCAGCGTCTCAGGCGGGGAGCAGCGGACGGAGCCAGAGGTGGAGGATGAAGAAGACATGGAAGGGGAGGGAGAGGCAGAGCTGCAGCAGAGAATCAGGTAGTTCCTCCAAAGACCAATGTAGGAGTCACTGCTGTTCAGACTGTTGACCTTCTTTGCATTGATGGGGCTACTGCAGGTGGATATTCAGTAAAAACAAGAGATAAATTTTATGTTGAGGGTCAACATAAAATGCAGCTTTAATCAGAATTCTTTTGTCATAGAATTAACCCAGTTAATAAGCATAAGAGTTATGTTTTGTAAAAAAGTACTAATTGCCTAAGTAAGCACATAATGTCATCATGTAGACATCCTCACCCAGTATTCAGAGTCAGACCATAATGAATACACCCACAATGACAAAGAAGTTAAGGAAACCTACTTAATGTCAACTTGTGGGGACAGTAGTTGCAGGCGAGTGTAGGCAAACATCCAGGCATAGTTGATGGTGGTGGGGCAATGTTTAGGTAGATTCTCCTGTCTCAGGTAGCTGGATAAGCTGATGACCCAGGGGTCCTGGCCCTGAGTAACATGGGCAAACACCCAAATGTGCGAGGGGCTCACTACATCAAACTGGTGGCTGATGGGAGAGGAGCTCCACTCTGCTAGCGTCTGCAGATCAATCCCACTGGGACAATACAGCAAGTTGGTCTACAGAGAAGAACAGAAGATGATGAGCAGTATGTACTTTTAAAGGTTTTAGGATTTTAAAAAAAAGAAAAGAAAATCCATTCATACCTGGTCAGCGCCTGTGAGGTGAATGAAGCTCTCCAACACTGATGCACTTAATCTATCCATTACATCAATAGCCAGTTCTTCATCTCCCTGAAAGATTAAGTAAGAAAAAATTGAATGCAATTGTCCTTGCACAAAATTATCATTTTCTTTCCATGCAGGTTTAAACATATTTTGCTTCTTTCAACATAATGATATCCCCTGTAAGCCCAAGAAAATTACCTTGCTAATGCTCAGTGCAGTATGAAGAGCTCTGACCTCCTTGAGGACATTGACTGCTAGCCTGCGCGTGGCAGGGCGGCAGCTACAAAGCACCACCAGTGCCAAACCTTCCACCACATGCACCACACCTAAAGGAAGGTTACGCTCCAAGGACAGAGAACGGCCACTGCTTGAGCTCTGTTAAAAATAACATTTAATTTATTTTAAACATGTTTGTCAGGCAACATAAAACCAATGAATACAAACTACACTGGTGATCCAAAAACCAACCTGTGAATCGTGGCTTTTATTGCTGCTCTGCACTGCCTGCTTCCACTGGATGATGAGCTGTAGAAGCATCTTTACTGCATTGTCCAGCAGTGTGGGATGAACGTCAGTCACCTCTCTGACTATGAAGTAGACAAAACCTGAGAGTACATCTTCTCGCCATTCTGGGAAATCCACCATCAGGGCCTGAAGAGTAGTAAAGGCAAGGCCACGCAGTTCTTCATCCATGTGGATGGTTAGTCTAGAGGAGGAGAGAGACCCAACAGGAAGATGGATATTAAAAGACATGATGTGTGCAGCAATGTGTCTGCAGAAAGGTTGGCGGGGATCAATTACTTGGCTAGAAGCTCTATTAGGTCTTGTCTGCTCATGCCATCTGGTATCAGTCTTGGGATGGCGGCCACACACGTTCGGAATAGATCGATCTTTGGCTTCCTCTCTCCCCTGCAGGACAGACAATTTATGAGAACCTGTTAATAGGTCATACAGCACCACTCAAAGTTTATAACTGGGTCAGGGTTTCCAAGCCTTTGACTGGAACTCTAAGTCCTACATAGCTGCATGGATGGCAATAGGAGAGCATAAAGCTGTTGTTACATACGTGATCATGTCCTCAGGCTCCTTGTTGGACATCTGTACATTAGTCATGCTCATGGAGCGTCCCACTTCCTTGTCCAGGTGTCGCAGGATGTTATCCAAGGCTTTTCGTACTTGCGGGTAGTATAGCGACATGCCTAGAAAAAAAAGATGGTGGACAGGTTAAAAGCTGCCTCACCTTCATCAAATGTTAACTCTTATTGTAAATGTCAGCTGTTCAAGACTCAAACCCACCTATCACTTTTGCTTCTTCATCAGTGAGGGTGGTGTTGAGGAAGATCTTTTTGACACGCAGGGTGTTGCCAGAGGGCATGATGATCCCTGTAGTAGGCATTGGAGGTTCCCCGTCTTTCTGCTGTAGGCTGTCAGCAATCACCAAGAAGGCTCGCAAACCGATATTCATCCTCTGGTTGGGCAGAGAGACAAAGCGGATAAGAGATAACATACAAACATTCCCTCATTACCAGAAGCTAAAGTCTTATGTATACATTACCTCTGGATTGATGGTAAAGGTTTTGTGAGACTTGCCCACGCACAGGAGGTCATAGATAATCTCCTTCATAGCAAAGTCCAGTCTTTCCTGTAATAATCAGCAAACCCGCAATCACTAAACCACACCTCATACTCGCCTAATTTTATTTATTTTGCTGTGACTTTAAAGTATGTCATAGTTTGTGCTCCAGGCTTACCTGAGCTATGAACTGGATGATCTTGACAAAGATGTTGAGGGGGGTGTCTCTGGGTACCACACTGCGCGAGCCTTTGGGGAAAAGTGCTGAAACGATGCTGAGGAGTCGACTAGCAAGAGGAAATGGGGAAACTGTTTTTTAGCTACAAGTATTCTCATACAAAGCCTCTTAGGAAGAGGACAACAGTAGTGGGTGGCAAAAAGACTGTTTGTTGGGTACTCTGCAACTGACCTCTGCGTGACAGTGTTACTCTCACACTTGATCCTGATGATATAGACCCACAGCAGTCTGTAGAGTGACTCTAGTGCAACACGGGACATCTTTGGGTCTTTATTCTGTAGATGTCAAAAAAGAGAGAGAGAGAGAGAAGGAAAGAAAGATAAGCCATCCATTCCATTTTGACACTTTCATTACTTACCTGAGAGAGACCAGTTTGTTGCTGTTGTCCGGAGAAACTTTGATTAAACACATTGCAATGGCATGCAAGAAACTGATGACAAAATTGTTTTGTGAGACTGCTGGTCACAAATTGATATGTGAGCACTGAACATCCACATGGTCTGATGAGCTTCATGCTTGGAGAAATTTTTAAGGTATAGTCGGCAGCAAAAGGAGGAAAATGCAGTATTACGCTGAGTACAAAGACAGTTACTGTAAGCCATGTAGAGTCATCACCGGAAAATTAACTGGGCTTTTGTAAGCAAGCTTTGTAAAATGCAAACATTCAATATTAAATGTAATTGTACATTAGTTAAGTCCTGGAGTACTCATTGTCCAGTAGATATTTCACACTTTTCTTTCTTCCAACTTGCATCCTACATCAGGTATCTATATTAACGGTATACATTTAAAGGGTCTTTGGTTCTTTAGAGCTACCAGGCTGAGAGAATGTGATGTGATCGTAGTGTGAGGGATTTTCCAGTTAATGCCTTTATATTTTTTCACATGATTAACATGAAGTTTTATTCGATATTTGATAAGTGGTTTTAGATGATTATGGCCCACACTTTTCTATAACCATTACGAAATGTCTCATCTCCCATTAGCTTTTCTTAATACACTGAACAAACTAACAAATCTGTGTATTTTTATTTAAAAACATTTAATTTAATATGGATTTCATTTTTAGTTAAATTAAGGATTCTTTATGCTATTTGTCAAAAGTAGCAAATGTCATACTAAATGTGACAAATGCTTTTGTGATTAAGGTGAAGTGAAACTTCCTGTTGTGCAAACACAAAATCTGTCACGCTTTTCGTGCCTCAATGATTGATCTAATCTTTGTATCATCTAGTCACTGAAAGACTGGTACAGTGAACGGCAGGTGACTCACAAGTGCAGCTAAAAAGAGCTGCTCAGTGTGGGCATTTTATTTTTTTAACAACATAAACTCTTGTGATAAGATGCTTTTAAAGCATGTGAATAAACTTTAATAGCTCTGTACTAAATAACACCAATAAAATAATTCAAAAAAAAACTCTTATACATGCACAACATCATCATCATTTTTTTTTCCCAGTCTAACATTTGGCACTGAACACCAAAGCCATAAACGACACAACAGCTGACCTACTATGGCATTTTTAAAATGTCTTTTACTTTTGTAACATAATCAAGATGCCACAAATCGAGTACAGCCAGTGGGGCAAGTACTCGATTTGTGTGAAGGATTGAAAAAGCACCAGTGAGACTACAGTGTAGCTGTCGCTACATAAACTAAAACCCAACCCAGCAGGCAAACTAAAGGTATCACTGCGATAATGAATACATCATTAAATGCTGAAATATATTTTCCTGTCTATGCCAGACCCTCTGGTAATATATACCAGAAACACATCACTTCTGACATAATGAAATCTTACATTAATATTTAACGTAATTAACAACAGGAGTTTGCATTTTATTGCAGCACTACCGTGTGTCTACTCTTCCTGCATATGCTGTAACAGCTTGCTTGGTATACATGTGAAAGAAAAAGAAGCCACACTTTAAACACTACAACACTGTGGGGCTCATATAGTCATGAACCAGTAATTACACCTGAATCATCCACATATTAAATACGCCTGATGTCTTTGATATCGTCACCAGTCTGATGACTACTATAATGTGCATTCAACGTGCTAAAAAGTACACAAATGTTAATAATTAACCAATTTTTTTTAAAACGACATATTATAGGTTAGATTCTTCTAAACCCTCTCATCACGCAGAAAGACAGAATAATCTCCACCTTTATCAACTTACACATTTATCCATCAACAACTTAAATGCAGTAACAGGTCACGCTAATTTATTAATAATATAAATAGCATACGATAACTTCCTTTACTTTGGCAATAAGTAAGTGTAGTGTGGTAGATGTCATTTCTAATGTTTTCCTTATCATATAAAAGAAACTTTTTCCGCAGGGGTTTTAGTTGTAACAGTGTTTCTATGCTGTGGCAACTAGCTTAAAGATTTAAGTACTTTTCCCACTACTGTGCATCTCACCATGCAAAAATGTATCAACAGTCAAAATGAAATTATTTAACTACAAAGACACGAAAGCAAAACACCACTGCTCATAAACACAAACCAGCTCACCCACAAAGCCTAAAGCAACAACAATAGCTTCAAGTGTGCCCTTCATTTACTGTTTTCACTGAGCAACGCTTCAATGTCACACCAGAGAACGATTAGCCTCTTCACAACTGCACTAGCCTACATCGTGATCAGGACCCTGGACCGTTAAAAGGAAGGGAGCATCAAGCTAGCCACCGTCACCAGATAACTCACCTGCAGCGTCTCAATCTGCTTTCGGATGCTGTTGTTAGACGGCATCTGGAGCGAGCCAACGTGAAAAAAAAGGGTCAAAAAACAGGAGACAAAGAATGTAGGGTTTGGGGAGGGACACATGCAAGTTATAAGCAAAAACAAAGACACAAAGCCTAAACAGATATGACAAGAGCAGATTAAAATCTCTTTACTCTTGTCAGTGTGACAGTATATAAATCAACTAAACCGAAAAGAAAAATAATGAACTCTTCAACATACCACTTGCATGTTGAGTAAAGTAACAGTTCATTTGTATTTGATATATTTTGATGTTATTTATTGGGAAAAAAGCAAAGTAAAATAAGGTGTGCTGTGGTTTAGAAATCAAACACACAGAGAGGGAAATTACAGAGAAAGGAATATATGCAAGGCGAACACAAGGACGGAAAAACAAAGGACAAAAAAGAAAAATGCCACAATATTTGTCCATTTCACCTATTAAGCCAATGAGCAGCAACGGCCAATTCAGTTATTCCGCACAAAATCCATGCTTAACAAGTTGTATTTTAACCATGTGGGGTTCAGATTATAAAACAGGGCTGCAAAACTACAGCATAATCTCTGGAAACGTTGTGTGTATTTTTTGTCACTCCATCGTGCATTTACTACATGCAGACATATAAATAAAGGTAAATAACTTGTATAATTATTCAACCAAGTAACATGAATTCTTGACTTTTCGCTTCAGCGTAGAGACAAAAAACTACCTCGCTCACCTGGTTGAATTTGACTTTTACCAAGTATTCAAATGATGCAATTTGTTAAGTGAAGCAGAGCCCTTACATTTACAGCTCTCAAGAGCAGCCACAAGGTTAAAAGCATGACCCGGCAAATCACTAAAATCATCACTACAGTCAAACCATAGCACGAACCCACAAGATCACAGATCTCAATCACAGAATCACTATCAACGCTTGGGAAAATTACTGATTATAATTTTTCAAACAGAGGAAATGCAAAACAGTCACTCTAGTGAAAGAAAATGCTGGAATGAGATCACTGAAAAGACAGACGGGCATTCAAAACCACTGGATAGCAGTAGAAAGTCACAAAGACGCAAAGTGTAATTTATCCACCGGAAGATCAAACAGTCTCCTCAAAGGACAATCAATGCAGAATGGGAAAGACAGTCATTAAGTCAGGCAGTCAGTCAGTGATTTGGTCAATCTGCCTCTGGGTTGAATGGTCAGAAACAGGTTTGACCCCTTTGTAATTGGTTTACGAGGAGTGATTAACAGACCTGAGTGAAAACAGCACTTGAATTAACATAGTATGCATTGTGCATTACAGTTTACATTTCATTACAGGTTTACTTTAAATGTATAGCATATAAAAGTGCTAGAGTCGCATCTTTGAAATTAGCTGTAGATGCACAACCAAATACAATAATTTTTGCTTACACATTTCCATTTTGTCCACTTTTGAGTATATATGGTCCATGCATATTATATACATTAAACAAAAGCTTTACTTTGCTTTACTTTGACATGATCAAATCAAGTGCTATTCCTGTCCAGATCTGGTTTATTGATAATGGAGGGGAAAGCACATTTTGATACTGAGACAGAACCACAGAGCACACCCTTGACAACAAAGACAACATCTTCGATCAACATATCAGTATCAGGATACCAAGATTTTGTTTACTTTGATAGAAATAACCTTTATATTAATTATTTTAAGAAAAAAAAATTGTATGGTTCCTTTGCATTACCATAAAAACATCAGAATATCATTTTCAGACTTGAACTGAATTAGAAAAAGTGTAGTGACTTTAAAATACCTTAATATAAATCTACTGTTGAATTCAACCTTTGTGAAATGAACTGGATTGTAAAGGATGATGCTAACATTACCTTGAGGTGCGAGAGGCAATTTTGCAGGAAGATGTGCCAGTTGTTGAGAAAGAACTGCTTCTGACTGACACACAGCAAGCATGTCACCAGGGGATACAGAGCCTGGGGAGAAAGACGGTGTCAGAATGAAAATAAACTGGTTTTCTCACGAGGTCTGAATTTTTTTGTATGTGCTTCTGATCTGAAAACAAAAGGTCTCCTACACTAAACACAGACCAAAAGCAAAGACAGTATCACAAGCTGAGACCAAAAGATCTATTTATCGCAATCTGCACAATACTAAAACTGCTGGAAGCATCATCAACATAACATGTTACATTAGACAGGGATGAAAAAACAGAAAATCAAGGCCTGCCTTTAGAAAAGAAAATATAATGGACAAAGATGAGAGACTGTATTTATTTATTTTAAACATAGCATTATCTGGATGATAACGTCAGACTTGGTGGTCTGGGGGAAAAAATAATGGTGTTGACAAAATAAAAGAAGAGTGATAAGATAAGATTCGGTTTCCAATAGCACAGCACCGACAGAAGTTAATATTATATATATACACACATATATAAATAGAGAGACATATATAAATAAAATATACGAAAGGGATAAATAGAATAGAGTGTGAGACAAAAAGAAAAGGAAGTGTTAAAAATTTGAAGTAAACAGGGTCAGGGCTGAAGAGGAAGAGAGGAAAGAATAGATGTCAGTGTTATTACCAAAGAGTGCTTCTTTCTAGAACTAAGGTCAAATGTTGTCTGGTAGAGCATCTCCACAAAGGTTTTTAAGCATGGCACGTTGACTTCATTTTTCACCGCCTGGAGGATGAACCGAACATTAGTTTGGCAAAATGAGATTCAGACTTAATGTTTACGCAACAGTCCAAAATTACACAATGCTTTGCTGGTTACTCACAGCAGCGACGGGGATGAGAATCTCGACAAAAAGGCCAGCAAGAGCGTGCTTTATGTCTTTATCCTTCACCTCCAGGAAATACTGGGCACATTCCTAGGAAGGATACCAAGGGCATGCATGTAAACAAGAATGCAGCGGATACAAACTAGCCAAACATCATGAAGACGTGTCATTACACTCCATTTACATGAGTTAAATAGAAAATTGAAAAATAAATAAATAAATAAATCACAGGCCTGGACCCAAGCAAAATATATAGACAGACCTAACCAGTGTGATAAGAAATGCAGTGATCAGACAATATAATTGGGTACAAGATCCTATGGGAGTAAAGGACATAAACCATAGCATGTTCCATTAAGACAGTAGGAAATTCTGATAATGGTACGACAGAACAGCGAGTGTTTTTTTCCCCCAACCACTGTATAAATTTTAATGAAAAAGCTAGTGCTCCATTCACAGCTCCTAGCAAAGCCTGAAATACATTTACACTCAATTCTTGGCAGACCTCACCTCTGATCGTTACTCATTTAGCTATATGAGCCATTGCTACAGAGAGCTGCTGAGTTTGAACAAAGGGGCAGCAGTTTAAAAAGAAAAAAAAAACCATCTGGTACAATTCTGCAAACGCATCTAAGTTACACTTGCAGGTATACTCTGCATAAATAGTATTACTTACCTGCATAAACTGAAACGAAGCCTCAAAATCCTCCACAGGATACATTTTAACCCGAAAGAACTTCATGCCCATGATGAGACTGATAATGCTTTGGACTACGTGAGGACTCTGCTCTTTTTGCCTGAGCTCCTTCAGTTCTGTGATGAACTTCTTCCTCACTGCCTGGAACCTGAGCACAGAGGCAGAGATATATTAGCACTTACAAAAACCCTCCTAACAAGAGTTTGTACACAGTAATGTATATAGGCAACATTCTGCCTGGCAATGCACATTTAAATGCAATTACTAAAGAATGTAATTAAATGGTTTTAATTGTTCTAAAATTCAGTTGCAATATTTGTACAAACAAATGTCTAATCCCATCTATTACACTGTGCTCAATTCAGACCGTTTTCTTTTAATGAGAAATGTGAAAAACTGTAAACTATTTGTCCAGTCTTACGCTTAAAGGCACATTTCAGCTTACTCACTTTGACTGTGTAAGAACCCCTATAACCTCAGCGTACAGGTCTGCAATGATGTGCACGTTGCCAGTGTTGGGTCCACAGTACCTGGAAATTAATAAAGGATATGGCATCAAGTCAAACAACTGCTGAATTATTTAACATACATCAAAAAACTATTCACACAACAACAGAAGCACTTAAAGTAACTGTGTTTACTTGCGGTTGACTCACGATGCTGAACAAGAGCTACTTGTGCCTTGTTTAAATGCAAATAATGAGCATTGAGCCAGTCTGCTCAAACACACATAAATAAATGACTGACTCCCTACTGCAAAGCCAAAGAGGGTATATTCATCAGCACTTTTTAGTCTGGTCTTATTCATCTGTGTCACTTCTCTGTCTGGAGTTTGATGCTTACTTACCCCTCTTTGTGTTTAAAGTGCTTGAATGCCAGGTTTAGGACTTCGTGTACCAAAACATCTGGCACTGGATGAAGAGGAATCTGTGACGTAAACACGAAATCATTAGTCTTATTAGAAGCATTGATAGTTCTCATTTGCTACCATTCATTACTCTCCCTTCAGGAGCAAAGCCAAGGACAACTCTGCCCTGGTCCCTAGGGACTGGCTCTTAGTTCAGAATGCTGCTCAGTTCTCAACAGTCCACTTTAGAAACACACTCAGCTGGGAGTTGGTATGTTGCCACTGAATTTATTAACTTTGTGCTCCCTAGTGGGAAAGCTCTGAATAGCTACACTGTAGTTCACTTCTCCACCACAACATAAACAATACAAATATATAATAAAACTGACATGTTAGTCAGCAAATCACTGATGAGTTGAATCAGGAAAAAAAGTACAGTAATTCAAACTGTCTCACAAACGATGACACCAGAAGTTAATAGTATTATTTCCCATTTGTTCCATATTCTTATTCTTGGACTTCACTAGAGCAGCTTTGCATGCTTCACAGGTTTATTTGCATTACCAAGGGGCCTTAGTGCAGCCCCTCAGTGCATCCTTAGTATGAAACAAGCTGAAATAATCCTAAAAATAGGATTGCAACCTCTTCGCGACTAGGAAAAAAAACTGGTGGTTGCAGACTTGGTCTGTGAAGCAACCCATTGTCACAATAATTTTGGTCATGCAATGATTTCCAACCACTGTTTTTTCTAGTGTGACTTTACGATAAGCCAACTATTTTCTGATTTGCTGCTAATCTCAAATAAAGGGTTTGAACAGCAGAGCCAGAGCCAAGAGTATGAATAACTGTCTAAAACCAAGTGTTTTAACCAAGCTGCTTATAAGAGCAGAGAATAGTTGTTTCAACCAAACAACTGGGTGCAACAAAAAGGTGGATGAGTATACTGGCTATTTATGTAATAAAACTGTACTTCATAAATCAATTACAGTGAGAAGTCTTCAATTGCACAGGAAATGCATATCTGATATACAGGACATATATCCAAAGTAACAAGGCAGTTCTACATGCAGTAAAAATATACTGCATTCTCAACCACTCACTCACTAGTTACCAGGAAACGATCGTGTCAACAACAGGTCAAATAGGTGACTGCACTTCTTCTTCCATATACATTCGTCAACCCGACTGGTAAATTGTTTTTATAGGCAGTGTAAATCATTAAACACAGAGTGTCAGGTAACTCACCTGTTTTAGAACTTCCACTGAAACTAAACAAAAAATGAAATCTATGGCTAAGTCCCGACGCTCCAGAAGGTAATCTTTGTCCCGATGCTGTTCATCTCTGCAAAACAGGAAATATAATAAGTCAAAAGATAATCCTAAAGTAATCATTTTTGCCCATAATCTTTTTGTTCGAGAGAAGAAGGTTAAGAATGAATGAAACAATGATAAGTATCTCACCCTTTAGACTTAGTACTCGAGCGAGGCCTGTACTCATAAGACTCGTCTTCAGTGCCACTCTGCCGCCGGTACCAGTCAAACAGTGTGCGCAATAGGGAGGGCAAACAGTGTTCTGCTATTGAGCTCATAGAGCTTATTAACTGGAAAACAACAACATGCTTGTTATAACAGCTGGCTATTCCAACGAAAACTACACAAAAGCAGCATTTGCACGTTTCAAAAACTTAATCCTATACAGATTACAGTACGTGTGTAGAGAAGGCTGCTCCACAAGCAGTACTTATAACTAATGAGGAGCATTTAGGGTGAGTACAGAACACTAGTCTTAACTAAATTTCAGGGCCTTATTTAGATGTGTGACATAAACTTTTAGTTATTTCCTGGCATAATGCACCTTTGAGCATTTAAAGTGCAAAGACAGAGTGTAAGTGTCTAAGTCATAGTGCAGTGAGAGAAGACATGCAAAACACTACAAACATGGCTTTATTTAATGCAATATCAAATTACATCACTAAAAAAACAAAGCAGGACTGTATTTAAAAGCAAATCGAAAGGATTCCAAGAAGGCACACATGCTTCTGAGGCGTTTATGTCTAAGACCACAATAACTTGCAGATCTCAGCACTGTGATTGCGTCAGTGATCACGTGAGCTGGTGCCTTCTGCCTCTGCATTAACAGGTCAGCACGCATTAACAATTTAAGAGTATATGCACATTTGTGTGTTTAAGGTTCAGCACAGCATGATGAGGAGGGTGGTTGGATGACAAATGCCATGCAGGAGAGTTATACAATTCCTCTCTCTGCCCTTATGGTGCCAGGCAGATACACTCCAGCACCCGATGCTGATTTACTGCTGAGGATGACACAGCGTTTCTACACTCTCACTTTGGCGCTCTCTATACTCATTTTCTCTCCCTCACTCACAATGGGGACAGCTGGATCTATACCACCATATCCTCATTGGCTTTGTGTTGTGCTGAACAAAGCATTCTGTAGCAGGCGCGCCTATTGTATAGAGTCCTGCACCAGCTACAGATGAGGGACAGACGAACCATTGAATGAAGCATTGATTGGGTAGAGCTGGTGTTTTAAACACAGTGCGCACACAGAGGTGTGACTGTTGTTTGTCCACGTAGGAAATGAAACCGTCAAACTCATAATAAATGCATGACATAATCTTTACTACGGCTGAACTGACCTGGTCAAACTGTGAGTCTTCTCCTCTCTGGAGGGAACGGGACAGGGGTTTCTCCTGTTAAAGTATTGGAGAGAAAGAGACAGAACGAGAATTATTGTGTGACGAGCCCAGCAGGGATACTTTTGTTAACAGCATGATAGCAGATTGCTTGGCCACTATTCAGCTAGTGAACCACGCTAAAATTCTTGACAGCAAAGTTAAGACTTGAGGCTGCTAATATTAACCTGACAGCAACTTAATGTAAAAGACATTAAATGTACAACAATGCCGTTGCTCATTTACAATAACATTTGCCTGACAGTTAAAGACTTGGCAGTTGGTTGCAAAACAGAAGAGGCTGTCTCAGCAGTATATTGCGTCACATGTTGTGCATTAAATTACATTTCCTGTGTTTCTTTACATCTACTTTACCCCCTGTGGACTCACCAGCGGTTCAGCCATCACCATCTCGATCTTCTTCTCAGCCAGCACAGCAAACTCAGCAAATAGACTCTTGATGACAAACTCCCCGGGCTTGAGCTCAGGGTCAATGGTGATGCTCGACATGGCGGCGATGTTGTGTTTCTCCCACGAGAGGGGGGTCACCGAGGAGGGTGCACGGCGTCTACTCACGCTGCTGCTGACTGGTGCAGAAGCTGCAGAGGTGCCAGAGGGTAGAGGTTAGGAAATAATACAGTGAGAGTCAAAGCAGCATGGTCATGTTAAGAACAAGACTCTTGGAAAAAATGCAAGGTCATGCGCTCGTTCTAATCCAAACACAAGCTCAGACGTTTCCTAAAGAGGTAAAATGACTGAAGTGATGAGAGAGCAATTGCAGCGCCGACTAGAACAAACATACAATTTCCATTTGAATCGTGTCTGTTTTTAGAAAGCTCATTTTCTAAACTCATACTGCACATAATGGGTTCAAATCACCTGAAAAAGCAAACACAGGGATAATCATAATTCCTATTAGAGCCATGTCATTAGTTATTGTAATCTATCCTTAAAAAAAAAAAACCAACTAAATATTTTGTTTTCTAAATCTAGAATATTACACACCAGCTCTTTCTGCTAAATTAGTCTGAAATGACTAGGGATGGGTACCGGTATCCGGTGCCATGACGGCATCAGTTCTGACATAAACAGTAGTAACCAGACTGAAAAGCAGCGCACATTTCGGTGCTTCATTTCGGTGCTTTTTTTCCCCTGAGATGTGATACACTTTAGATTCTAGCCAATCATTTTACGTTTCCAAGGATAGTAGGCGAGCCCAGGTACGTACGTTCTTTTAGAGCAGAGCTACAGGTTTAAAATGCCCAAGGCGAAGCGTCAAAGTCTGGCTGTACTTCACAGCAAAAGATGCAAACTCAGCAGCCTGCAACAAGTGCTTAGAGCCGATACTGTGATACTGTGCAAAGGAGGTAACACCTCGAATCTGATGAAACACCTGGCGACGTGTAGCGTTTTTTCCAAAACCGAGAAATGCGCCGTATTTGATAGCTTGCTGCGAGCCCTCACACCGTGCACATTTATTGCGGGTGTGGTGCCTGTTATCGGACCGGAGTTAGCAACATCCCCCAAAAACCCGAAGAGGAGAGTCCTGGCACCTAGCCGTTCTTCTCTGCGTGAGTAGCCTAATGATGTTCGTGTGTAATTCACGTTGAGTACGCTAAACACTTTATTACATTAATGCATGTAAGGTGAACTAGCAAACTAGTTACATGCGACTGTCTTCTTGTTTGATGGCAGATACTCCCTTCACCCTGGCCAAAAAGGCTAAAATGACCAAAGAAAAAGTGGAAAACAGTTAAACATGAGAGGTTTTTGGACAAAGTTAGTGTTTTTTCCATTGTTTAAGCACTGCTTCCAGCCAAGAGTGATACCTTATATGCCCTATAACTGCAGAAAAGGCTAACATTGCTATCTTTTTACAAAAAAAACCAAAAAAAAAAAACAGCTAAACGAGAGGTTTTTGGACCAATTTTGTGTTCTCCATTCTTTAAGCACTGGTACCATTTCAAAAGTACCGGTTTGGTACTGGTATCAGATAAAACCTAAACGATACCTATCCCTAGAAATGACTATACCTTTTTTATACTTTACACATTTATTTATGAATCTACTTCTCTATTGTGATCAAAGGGAGCACACTGGCTACACACGACAACTTTAAGGCATAGTCTGATTGGGAAATACCCTGTGTTGCTTCCTTGCCAAGACATTAGATAAGGCTGTTGATAGCAGGCTCATATTTGTATGATAAACATGAAGCTGTATCAGCAGAAGATTAGCTAATGTTTTTACAAATACTAGAAAAGAGCTAAGTAGCCATCTCTTGCTTTTTTTCCGCAGAGGTAGCAAAATTCATAAACCACGACAAAAAATGCTTTCTAGCTCATTTTATTTATACATGCTGAAATGATAAAATCATTGTATGGGTAGTTATTTGTCAGACTAGCTCTACCTTGACTTGTTCAACAGAGGGATGAAAGCTACTTTTTTGTGATGGTCGTATAAATTCTTCTCTTGTAGCACAACATGTCCATAAGCAAATTCTGCCAATGTTTCATTAACACTACACCCATCTGCTTTTTAACTTTTATTAGCACACCAAACCTGTTTAAATACAGATTTGTAGCTCTATATGAAAGAGAAAAAAAAAATCAGTATATTCCAAATATTTGCCACCACTGAGATTAAGATAGTTACAGTTAATACTGAAAATACAAAGCCAGTAATGGTAAAGTTGGAAAAAAAAAAAAAAAGACCAACTATGAAGTATCATAGAGGAGTGACTTAGATAGACAGATGGCCTGCTATACATTTACCACAATATTGACCTTTAAGGCAAAACTAAATAAATTGTAGTGGTATCTGATAGTGCAGTGGTGTTCTCCACATTTTTACGGGATTCCTTCAGTAGACCATCTTTCCTGAAACATATTTGACTTGGAAAAGCCAGGGCACTCTGCAGGTTTGCATGTGGCACAGAACATTTGGTTCTCTTATTCAAATGTTATAAGCAAATCTTTAGAAGAGTCTTAAGCTATGGCTGAAAAGCTAGAGCATGGATACACTTCTATTTTTGTCTGTCTGGCAAAAATAGAAGTGTATCCATGCTTAATGCAAATCCTATATACAATAAGATGAAATAAACACAAATCTCAAACTCAAAAGCAATAAATATCACAGCACAAAGGTTTTTACTCCACTACTCAAGGTTCAAATTATGTTCCATCTGACATAAATAAATAAATAAAAAAATCAAATGAACCAAAAGGTTTTAACAATCTCTATAAAAGGAACATATAGTGGTGTTTGAATTTATGCAACTGCTGGGACACAACTTCCAGTCTAGTCTTCAATGATCTCTGCTAAGTGTATAGTTGACAGTGAATGGCCCCTTAGCCTCTTTCCCTCCCAAGAAAGCCCTTGTTCTTTCTCGTCCTGGTTATGGCCACTGATCTTGATGCTAAATCACTAACAGGCTGATTCACGTCATAGAATAATGACAGCAGTTTTCAAATTACTCTTATACTGCAGCATAGGTAACCAAAATGTTAAATTATGCAGCCACCAAACACTACTACACTCCTGAATAAAACATACTACTTTTAGTCACATTTGCAATCATTGAGAATTTATTTATTCACTTGCTTTTGCAAGAATGCAGTACAATTTTGATGGTGAGAAAAAGCAAAACTTCCAGAGAAAATCTATAAGGAGAACAGGGAGACATCACTGAGCTGTCTCGCCAACGAGTTCCTCATTACTTGTACCGAAACCAACTCCTCCACCTTGAAGTGCAAGTAGTGATAGCAGTCCCTGTTCTGCTATGGGTTTGGTATAAAACCACATGAGCCAAGTTCCCACCGATTGCAGATGTTTGTTAGAGAAGCCATCAAAACAAAATCCTCATTGGCTGGTGGGATGTAAATTTTGAGAGAATGTGGCACTATAATCACTTTATCTCACTTATCCTGTCTTAATTATCCGAAAATTAAACTTGATTGACTCTGTAAAGGATTTGAATTATATCAAAAACTCCCACAACAGAGAAAAGGTCTGCACAGAAGTGCTGGAGCTACCTGGTAAATAAGAGGGAGAGAATTCACTGACGGGGAAAAAGTGAAGCGGAAATGTAAAAATATATTATCCACGCCAAGAGAGCCAATGACGTTAGATACGATGTAAGTTCAAACAACATCAATCTCAAACCTTCTGTGCCTCTAAGAGACTACCTGTACAAAGTTACACTGTTACATGTATCATTTACTTGATAAAAATATAAGGCAAATGTAGTTCACGTCAGTATGCAGTAGAAGGACCACTCTCCATCACATAGTGCAAAGAGATGTGTTGTAAACCAAAATCTGCAACCACCATTCAATGAACTGAGATTCCCAGTGTTTGTGTGTATGCATGTGTCTGACACACATTCCTTTAAGGTTGATCAAAAGAGGATTAAAAGGTGGGAGTAACTTGAGGTATGGAACAATGTGCAGGCAGGAAAATAGCAGGACACCGACCGTGAGCACTCATGGATGTAAACAAGGCTGGATTTTAAACACTTACTGGATTTGGCATTTCTTAGTCCTCAACTTTTGTTTTCTTACAAAAAAAAGGGAGAAAAAAAAAAGAACAACAACTCTATAAAACTTAATAATCGTCTTTTTTAAGTGCAAATGAAAGTAGGGAGGTAGAAGAGGCAGCGTAGTAGCATGTATTGTGGTCATGCTGTCCAGCAGCACAGAGAGTCTTTCAAACATTTCCCTCTTTGTTTACTGTGCTCCACCAACACCCCCAGTGATGTAACACAGCTAGCTCCTAATAGCCAATCAGTGTTGCGTCCTTTACCCCCTCCATCCTTTTCGCTCCCACCCCAGTCCAACTGGATTGTGTATACTCCAACAGTGTACTTTTCCAGTCAATGAGAAAAACAAAGCAAGGCATCCTTTTTTGGGCCAAGTGTCTGCATTGCTCCTCCCCCCTCTCATTCTTTCTCCCTAGGACATGCCAGTCATTAGTAGGATGCCAGGCTATGACTCTCTGCTAAAACCAACAAACGCACAAATCATAGCAGAGAAATTGAACGAAAAACAAACAAAAAAAAAAACCCCCCAAACTATACGGTTGTTTACAAACTCCTCCAGAATTTAGGCTAACTGAAAGTTTATTAACAGAGTTTTTGACTAGGGTAAAAGCCAAAGAGTAAGTGCATTGTGGTTAATGTACCTATTATTATTCAACTTTGATAGTGAGTAAACTGAATGAACTAATTGTTGATTTGATTACCGCAGCTCTCTGAGCTCTCCAGCTTTTACCTCCTTTGGCTTTATTGCTCTTCACTGCAAGCTGGCTGATTTCACATTAACTTACACTGCTTTTACAAGAAGCAATTAAAGTATTTTAACAAAACATGGATATTTAGTGATCACATATTGCAAGAGGAAGCAATACAATAAATTACTTTATTAGTATTTTGTCACACCCTTTGCCCCGAAGTCCTGTTTCACTTCTCATTCAAAGCCAAATTTCACTTCTGGCAAGTCTAACTGTCAAAGCATGTTTAAATGTTAATCACTGGAGAGAAGGGGGGGGGGGGAAGCAATACAATATTGTAGTATTAGTAGCGTTGAACCACATGTATATTCCATATCTCATCTGAATGCAAATGAGTTATTTTAAATGAATGTTCAACACTTGATGGCTCTGCAATTCCATATTTAATAACTAATGGAGAATCTCACTTTAAGTTTAGTTTACTGCTTTAGTTTACTACCAGAGTTACGTAACTGAACTCTGGTATCTCAGTTTCTAAGAACATCATGATCTCAGGGTTAGACAGTATTGCAGTTACACTTCTAATACGGAGAAATGTTGTGCTTCTGCTAAAACGCTGCATCAGAAAATGCTCAGCGTGTTTTGTTGTGTGAGGCCTATAAAAAGTGCTTAAGAAATTGAGCGCCCTGCAGGATTACACAACTATTACAGCAGTGGCTCCACCTTGTCACAGTTAAAATAAAGCCCTCCCAAACGCCTGCTCATGAACACTGGCAACAACAGCACAAACACACACATACGGTTGGAATGCAGAGCTGAGGGTGCGTCCTTTTTTCTTTTTTTTTTTGAAACAGAGACAAAAGACTTACTGCTAGGGTTTATGTGGTGCGGCAGTGCCAGTTCTGCCATTATGTCTCGACATGCCGAGTTTTTAACAAGTTATTACTGGTGTACTCTTCACCATTATACCTTCCAAATAAAAGGGAATTTGAAAGATACACTGGAAAAATAAATGTATCACCAGAAGCTGAGGACACTTCAGTTCAAAAGAGATTAATTGAGAAACCAATAATGACATGTTCCATCATGGATGAGCAATATTCAGCAATTAAAGGCCAAACTTTGATTTCATTGAGTGTTTTAATTAAATTATTACTGGATGTTGTAATGGAGAAAGCATCATACATGCATTTAACTTAGGAGCCCTTTTTGCTATGAATAATAGTAAAGGTAGAAAGTAGTTAAAAAGGGATAAATGGAACAAAGTTGTTTACTCAACAGGTAGATGTTTTACTGCAGAGCCTTGTATTTCTGTGTGCCCTCACATACTTACAATATCTTGTGTTACTTACTTGTAAATTTCCAAGTAAGTAACACAAGAAAGACAACTGTGTTTAAGGGTAACAGCCCCAGTTAAATGCATTATAAACTCACATTTTCAAATACAAATTATTTTTGGGGGATACAATCTATAATTCTTCAAGTATTCTTCAAATACTTTTTTTTTAAAATATAAAAGTCTTCAAGTAGGGGTGGGCGATATAAACGATATACGATAGAAACTATATAAATTTGGCCAACGATAGAGATTTTGACTATATAAAATTTACCCGACAAATAGACTCCTTGGTGATAGATTCAAAATAGAAACTGATAATTGTGTTTTTTGTGAAACAGAAGAGGAGGATTTGGACCATCTATTCTTTTTGTGCAATTTTATACAAATATTTTGGTTGGATTTTCATACCTGGCTTTATTCCAGTGGGATTCAAATTACCCCATTTACCTTAAATATGATAATGTTTGGAGTGTTTTTGAAAGAAAAGAAAGCTAATTATGGTGTTAATGTGTTATTAATCTTGTGCAAGCAATTTATACATAAATGTCGTTTTCTTAAGACCAAACCAACACTAGCTTACTGGAAAAATGACTTAAACCTGTTGGTTAAATCTTTGACTTTAGTTAAAAAGAAAAAGGCTGCTTTTTTGTTTCCTTTTTGGAAGATTTTGATTTAGTGAGTTAATAATCTGTTAAATTATGTGACCCCATCTTTATATTTTCTTTTTCCTAATATGTAAGGAATGTTTATTCTCTGAATGTGTAATATATGGTGCATTTTGTTTGTATGTAAATTTTACTAATATAAAAAAAAAAGAAAAGAAAAAAAAAGATTTTGACTATACCGCTCTATCGCGAAAGCGCATGTTGTTGATGACATCAAGCTGCGCCTGTTTTGGTCGAAAGCATCGCAGCGGCTACAACCATTATCGTCTGCAAATTATGCCGGGCGAGAGTGATAGCAAAGAGATGAAGCACTTTTGAAATATGGGGAAAGCCAAAAACTGCGCTTCCTCCACTTCTGTAACATTGATTCATTAATGTTGAATTCTCTTGCAGCTGCTCTATTCCCATGTTGTTGCCGTATATTAATAACTAACCTGAATGAATAATCTCAGTTGTTCTCCTGACTGAAGTTTGCCCCGTGTATAGCATCCTGCTATGCGATTACATTTGTCCCTGACCACCAGAATCCCTCACGTTAACTTTTATCGAGTGGAAAAAAAGTTGCCGTTCATCCCCCAGCTTCACTGTGCTAATGTTATGCTAACATAGCTGTGTCGCTAGCAATCACGTAGCATAACATTATATACCAGGTAGTCCAACTTCAGTAACCCTGCAAACACCACTGCTGTTTAGTTTCCTGTCTTCGTTTATGTTGGAAGTGACAGCAGAGCTGTACGTTTTAATTAGTTTCAAAAATCTCTCAGTCAGAGAGATTTAGGTGGAAACTAGCGAGCTAACTTCCTGTTAACTTTAACTCCGTTAAATTTAATAAATTCTGTTTTCATGGATGCTTGGATGTTAAACTTAATTGTTAAACCTGCTGAAGCAGCAACGCTGATGATTTTATTAAAGATTAAAGAATTTAGACCGTTTTTAACTCTCAGTGTTCGTTTGACTTTGGGACCTGAAACGGACGGAGTTTTGGACCCAGATTACTCCGCTAAGCTCCTCACTATGGCAGCCGTAATGCTGACAATCCATCAAAACATTTTTTAACAGATTTCTGCTCGCCAAAATCGGTTCGACATCAGTAAGCACAACCAGAATTCATACATAAGGCACACTCGATTTTTGAGAAAATTAAAGGATTTTAAGTGTGCCTTATAGTGTGGAAAATATGTTATACAGAAAAAAAGAATATATCGCAATATATATCATTACCGTACATGCTTCAAATTATATCACGATATGGATTTTAGGCCATATCGCCCAGCCCTATCTTCAAGTATTTGCTACCTTCAGGGAGAGGATTGAGACTTCCTGCAAATGTGTCTGGCTGGATGTTTACCATTCTTACATATTTCAAGGGGGGGGGGTTACCAAGGTCAAACAATAACTGCTATGTGTTTCATGAAAAATTTGTCTTGTGATCACTGCAACCACACTCTCCTCGATTTTATAACTCACATATCCGTTTCAGGGTTAGGGGGTTCTCGCCTCTCCCATCACATACTGGGTGAGGAACAGGGTAAACACTGAGCAGGTCACCAGTATAAAGACATTCAGGTCCATGGAACATTTATTTGGTTAACCTGCAAATCTTCAGACTGTCTGACAGAATAAGAGCACCTGTAGCACTTCTGATGCAGACTCAGAGAGAACATGCAAGGTTGACAAAAGAAAGGCTCTTGAAAGGGGACATGTTTCTTTTCAAAGCCAATGAAAACAGTTAGACTTTGTGCATTCTACTTTTTACAGATGTAATGCTTTTTTCCTGCAGTGCATTTGTGACAATTTCAAAAGATAGAAGTTCAACAAGCTCTCGTCCGCCTAAAAAGCTAGAAATAACTTTATACATAATTTTAAAGGGAGTTAATTTCAACACATTTTGGATGTTGCTGATACAAGTTTGCATTCTAGAAATTTAAATAGCAAACTTTTACCTAGTAGACTAAAATGACTGTGGTTATTAAATACCTAGAAACTTGTGTTGTGGTTATGGCAAACAGAAATGAAGTGTAGGTCCAACCTCGACATTCACTTAGCTAGCTCAAATTGTGCAAAATAAAACATCAATTATGTTAAAAGCACTAGATTGTATATCTTCTGGCACATAGTGATCTAAATGGCTGGCTAAATCCTCAAATATACAGTCATTGAAGTGGGGTGTAGCACATCTGTTCATGTTCACTGAAGCTTAATACACAAATTTCTCTTTGTTGGCACTCTTTGTTTTTTGGCCAGCATGCCTTTGCCATAATACACGGAATCCTGACTTGCAGAAATGGCTCCCAATAACAAGAAAACAATTTAAAAAAATAAATAAATCAAAAACTGTGATATTCTAATGCATCGAAAATTGTTAGAACTAATTAAAATGAATTTAACTGGCATGCTGATCAAAATACATAATTAATAAGTCAGTATTTTGTAACCACATTGCACGTATCTAGAAACAATATCAAAATGCACAGCATACACGGCATGAAAATTGACAAATGTTATAGCCATCAAAACTGACAAATTCCACTATGGGTGTGAGTGGCAGAGAGAAACACAGGTAATATATTAGCATATACAATTTTTAAAAAAAAGTGTACGGCCCTATAATCAGTCTCAGTCTTTTCCTCATTTGATAATATAAACAGAGGCAATGCCATTTAGCATCTGCTACTGAAAAATTGATAAATAATGTGCAAATCAATCATTTAAGTCCAAACCTGAATGATACAAATCTAAATTTAAATTTTAACCAAAACAGAATAAGTCAGGTGATTAGAGCCCAGCAGATAAGCCTTTAAAGAGGGTCTAACTATTCCTCTTTCAGACAAAAGGAACAGTGGCTCAGAGGTTGTATCGCTGGAGAGACAATATCTTTTTGATTCCTGATATATTATGGGCTGCATGGGAAGCTAATAATAGGAGGCAACCAGAAGACAGATCAATAGTAGAGAAACATTAGCTGGCCCAGAGGAAAGGAAGAAGAGGATAGCGAAACTAGGAGGACGGGGAACAGAGTAGATAGGGGAGCACTCCTAAGGAAGCGCTTAACATAGTAATTTGGATATTAAAATCAGGGGTGCGTCAGCCGCATTTTAGTATTGGCGAATTTGCTTTGATGACTCCGGTGGCATGCACTGATGTCAGCTGCTGATAATTCACTGTTGTGGCTCATAAATTTAGAAGTCCTTGAATCCTTGTGTTTTGAGTTCAATTTCATAAACTTGCAAAACAAGGTTTCTTTGTTCCCTTCGCACAGACGTGGGGAAAAATGAAAAAACATCTATATCTATATTGACTGTTACGCAAACTGTTAACAACAGCCAGCCGAAATAACAATATTAACATTGATAATATATCTGTCCAAAATGTATAATCAGTAAATGCAGATAGCAAGTTGATAAATACAGAAAAAGTAAAAGAAAGTTAGACAAGATCTTCAAAAGAACAGAGGGAATACTTCATGTCCATCTGTGTTATGTATCAGTAGATGCTCATCAATAGAAACATTATCTTTGGGACATCCAGGAGCCAGCAGAATGATGATGAGTGCAGGAAGAAGGGCACTCTGCTGAATGAAGACTTTAATTGCACCCACTTGCATACACATCAAACAAGGCCGACTAAACCTGCACTAAACATAATCTGTCATCTTGACAACTCCACTAATGGCCACTTTTCTTATACGGGAAGGAGATATAAGAAATCCACACATGGAACGCACAAAGACATGTACAATGCTGCACAGGCTCTGCTGGCTGCGTGTGGCAGATAAGTCTGGTGGCAGTAAGTGCGGTATGTAAACATTTGTGCAAGCTTGGAAAGATACTCACAGCTGCTACTCCAAGACTTGAGGAGAGATTTGATGCTGATCTCAAAGAAGACAGAATCCTGCAGGCTCAGCATGGTAGCTCCCAAAAGTTAAGCTTCCCCAGAAGGCACAAATTTTACAGGTTTCCTTTCACCTTTATTTCCCAAAAGCCAAACATTCCACTCTTCTCAAAAATAAACACCTTGCACTTATCAAACTTGCAGACTCCACCAGTAGGAGCTGAGTACTAGCCTCCACAGGTGCTAGTTAAAGGCAGCATCCTGAAGAACAGTGCGAGCAGATGCTGACGGAAAACCCAAGAAGCCCTACCACTTTTTCGCTTTTGCCACCCAGTTAGCTGAAGTAAAAGTGATCAGAAAGAAGAGAGAGAGCGCGCAGCCTGGCTAGTTAGAGAAGTATTCCACCCAAGAGCCTGCTGCCCACTTGCCAGTCCACAGAGTCCCTCATCCCCATTTCAGCAGAGAAAAATCCAGAAACCGAAGGACACAACTGCATGAGAACTTTTGTTCCTGAAATGAGGGAAAACAGCAGCAGAACAGTACGCGATAGAAGTCTTAACAATGTGCGGTAATATTCCTTCTCCCCTTCTCTTCCTGTGTGTATGTGTGTGTGTGCGTGCATGTGTGTGTGCCAGTCCTAGCCCGCTAGCACCGTCAGCCACCCTCCTCCTCCTGCCCCAAAAGCTCTCTCCCTCCGTGTTCGCTCATGGCCAGCCCCTCCTCTTCTGAGTGAGCTCTTGTTCTTTTACCGATGCCTGCTCTTTTCTCTCAGAGTGAGAGAGATGGAGAGAGCTTGTTTCAACAGCAAACAGGGAGGGAGGGAGCAGTGCGTGGGGGTGGTTGATGTCATCAAAATGCTGCGAGTGTTCCCTGGCCGTGGTTCAGTAATGCATACGCATGTCAGAGCTGCTACTGTGCTGCCTCTCTGCTAGCCTATCAAAGCAATACTTCCTGTAAGCTCCGCAGCAATACTGATGCGTCATTCCAAACTGCAGTAGGAGGGAAAGGAAAGAATGGGAGGTGGATGAGGGAAAGGAAAGAGGAAGGATAGATTGAACACACCTTAACTAGTCAACCAAAATAATAAAAATATGTTCCTAAATTAAATGTATTAAATGTATATTTCACTTTTTAAAACAGGAATATATATGACGTAATAGGAGTATGTTAATGCAACTCACTACAGTCAAGTGAGATGGATAGATGACTTGCTACCTGTTTTCTTTGGCATTATAGTGATCGAAACTAATCTTCTTGCTAAGCTAACTGCTCACACCCACAGGAATCATGGGCATTACATCACTGCCCTGTCTGAAAGCTACCAGGCATAGTAACACACAGAATGATACACAAACACACAACACACCCCATTAGTAAGAAAACAGCCCATTGTTTTTGTGTGAATGTGAAAGACACACGCACACGATTCAGCTGATATTTTAATCTTGCACTGACGCTAGTTATTCCTGCCCTGGCAGAGACTTTAATGCTGATCCACATGACATCAAGCAATTTGTAGTCAAGCACAGGATTAAGTTTGTTACCAAAATATTGTGAAGGGAAAAGCAGTGGGAAAGCTGCAAAAGACAAATGTTCTTTGTCTTCTTTTAGTTTAGTCTTCATTTCTCGCTCGCCCTCAGTCTCTCCCTCCGTCACATGTCCTCCACTACACAAGTTATGCAAAGTGAGGCAGAGCTCATTGCAAACAAACAACACAAGCAGATGCTTTGTCAAGCCCTGGCTGGTGCTACCCCGACGCAGGCTTCCACTGTGAAACTCTGCCTTGTAATACACAAACAGATTGTTTACAGTACCACTGCAAATTTGCAGCAATCACACTGTTTTATTTTAAGCCTTAAATCGGAACTTCTATGAGTCATGTTTAATCTTTCCTAGAGCTACATTAAAAGCAAGATACTGCCCCGTCTGTCTGTTCAAATCTGACCAACTGCATTTCCCCAAATGTCAAAGTATTACGTATGTGTCTAATTTACTAACCTAAAAATCCCCAGGATTACACTCATGCAGCAGCTTTACTGTGACTAATGGCCACAACTGGAGATGTAAAGCCATATATAGAAGTCTGTGAAGCAGAGTCTGATCCTGAATGAGAAGGGGAACAGCTTGCTGTTGCACAATTCAAAGACAATTTAGGAACATAGCAGGATGTTTCAAAATATCAGACAGTTTCTAAGTAATGAAGTAAAATATGTTTTGGGGTTATTTTGTTAAGATGTCACTAGATTACGTGTAGCCTTAAATTAGTTAATTTAATGAGGAAATGAAACTCTTGAGATTAAGAATTTCTTTTGTGAGAGTTCTGGGTCATGTCAGGAAACATGAGCCGACCGCATTTTCAATGGGAAAAAAACAAAACAAAAAAACCCCCAAACCCAAGCATGCACAGGGGCAACATGCAACACAGAAGGACTCCACCTGTGGGGTTTTTTTTGTTTTTGTTTTTTAATCTTTGGTCCACCCTTTTTCTATCTGACACAAATGCAGTAAGTAACAGCACAGAGGGTGGATAGCTGAATAGTTTTAGGGATCAGTCAAGTTTGACTGTTTTCAAATATAACTTACTAAATGTGCTCCCTTTACATGCCTTGGCTCTAAGTTCATGTAGTGGGAGGACAACAGAAGAACTCATGGTCAAATCCTGTTTAAAAACAACATCTGGGTTAATATTATTGTAATCGACAAATGAGTCAACATAAAACAATCAGAGCTCTCTGCAAACATTGTTTTCTGTAAACCAGCTTTATTGTTTAAGGAATGCAGGACTGACCACACCGTCTCTCTGGGAACACTAGAGCTAAAAGCTACTGTCCGATGGAGCTGACGTAAACCGAGAACTTCAAATAAACACCATTATAACTCACTTCCTGGAATAAAGTCCTCACTGATCAAATAATCTCAACTAAATGCACAATCAAGGCAGGTTACTTAAGCTTCATTCACAAAGTAGGAGCAGTGACTGACAGTTAGCCATCCTGGCTGCAGACAGTATAGAGCAGCTGCTCCTCCCCGGAGCCCATGGGGTGGAGGATGCATTTCCTGTGCTGGCCTCTCTGAAGGGCAGTGGTGGGAACAATAATCGATAGGAGCTGTAATTCAATCCCTGACCTCCCCAGCGATGCCTGGGCTGCAGAGGACACATCATTTAGATCCATCACAGCATTCTGAGTATGCAGCACAATTCTGCAACCTGCACATCTACTTACTTCCGCATGCTCCGTTGACTCAGACCCAGCTATTTCATTGCACTTCTGTATTAAACACCACACATTTAGACAAAGGTTTTACACAAAACTAAATAGGCTGGATTTTTTTCCCTTTAGTAGTATATTGCAGTTTAGCTGAATGACAGTGGATCTAACCTTCATATATAATGTGTTGCATAAACCATAAACGGTCAAATTCTATGAGACAATCTATTGATTCTGCTCAAGCTGAAAATGAGCAAACTCATTCTTTTGATTCGCCTAGCAAATTAAGACAGTCTAATTGGAAAAAAAAAAAAAAAAAAAAAAAGAGTATTTCTTAGGTCAGAAGCAAAAGCCCCCGTGGAATGATGAGCAGAACATGAGGAAAATCTGAATAAAAACACCTCTTAACTCAGGTTTTAAAAGGTCAGTTTATTACTCATAGAACCAAATGTCTTCAAGTTTATTCACTATGGAACAGCTGGCTGGAGAATGAGTATGAACAATGATTCACAGCATTCGTCGATATGACACCATATTCCCACTAAATGCAGGCTGCACTGCGCACCATTATGGAGTTTGTTTCACTATTGTTGGCTGACGACTACTTAAGAAATTCCATGAATAAGTTCATCCATCCTGTCTGGATACACACCCTGTGGAGTGTTTAGACAGAAATTTCACAAGGATCTTTTATTACAGAAGCACAACCCATCACTGCACCATTTTGTCACATGCTCCAAACACTCCCTAATCACAAACCCGCTGCACCCATTAACCAAATACAGTCCTAATCAAACGTATCCTGAAAACTGAACTGTGCATCAAGCAGTTGAATATTGTCTAAGCCTGCAAAAGATGACAAACGACAAAATGAAAAGAACAGCACCGCCTTAAAAGCCACAGACTATGCAGGTTCTTCAACAAGGGAAGTGTCACTCCACACGGAGTTAAAACTCAATTAAAGCTCCTCTGACCTCATCTTAATGTAGCAATCACGCTACGTCTTGTAATGCATAACTCACCATTGTGACCCCTGCCATCACCAGCATGGTTCAAAAAGGAGACTTTTTTAATATGATGGATCTTTCCTAATAGGGAAGAAAGAAGGAAATGTTTGAAAACAATTTGCCCAGTCAACAGAAACTGTCTTTCAAAATGAACATCAGCCTATAGCCTGCAGTCTGAGCCAAGCACATGAACACAGACGCAACAAGAGTTTCATGAGCCAAGCTAGCAAAACTTTAGATTATCTTCACACTTCACCAAACCAAAATGAAGAATATCACTTTGTTATTGTGGGTTAGTTTAACCGGTTGAATAATGTTATTCATAAAAGACTAAGAGGCCAAGTGAGTGCAGCAGAAGGGAAGGCTGAGTCATATTTTAGCCATGAGCAAATAGGGAGCAAGCATGCTCTGACAGGTAGCAGTGGAGGGGAAAAAAGAAAATACCCTGAGAAGTTTACCAGTGTAAACTGGCTGACCTACATGAAAAATTATATGTACGTAAACCTTTAACTACTGTCACAGGCACAATATATCCCCTACTACAGAGGCATGACACTGGCTTTGGATGTGTCCAGGCGGTGAACGATTATTGAGTTGTTGTGGCAAAAGATTTGTATTTGCTTCAGAGCAGACATGGTAGCAGCTGGTATACACCACCTTTTGTATCCTTTGAACTTAATGCTCCATAGAGCTCCACGCTGTCTCACGCTGTCTGGAATGACTTCAAGGTGCACAATGCGATGGATGTTTTACAATGTCAAACTTCCTGACTGGAAGCGACTGGAGATGTTGACCTTGAATAAGAGCTGGCCAAAAATTTAATCAAAGACCTTTGACTTTTATGGATCTGTCCTCAGAGATTTTTGCACTGCAAAAACTCAAAATCTTACCAAGTATATTTGTCTTATTTCTAGTCAAAATTATCTCATTACACTTAAAATAAGACACAATCAGCTACAGGGCAACATTTCAGTAAGCTAAAGGAACTTGTTTCAAGACAGTGAATCTTGAAACTAGAGAAAAACTAGAGATTTTTCACTTGTTCCATTGGCAGATTTTTTCACTTAATACAAGATATTTTAGCTTAAAATAAGTGAAAAAATCTGCCAATGGAACAAGTGAAAAATCTCTAGTTTTTCTCTAGTTTCAAGATTCACTGTCTTGAAACAAGTTCCTTTAGCTTACTGAAATGTTGCCCTGTAGCTGATTGTGTCTTATTTTAAGTGTAATGAGATAATTTTGACTAGAAATAAGACAAATATACTTGGTAAGATTTTGAGTTTTTGCAGTGTGATCACACCTTGCCTACAGCTTACCTGCCAAGTAAAATAACTCTGCACTGTTAAACAGACATAACCTGCATCGCAGCTTTCCTTTTATGTTGTCTGAAAATGCTTAAGATCACCAAAGCTCCAGCCAGAAACAACAAGTATGCTTTTTATCATCCAGTAAGATGTCAGATTGCTAGATCAAATGGTGACAAGACACCCAGAAAAGTCATGATAGTGGGCTTTCTATGGAAAGGCATGTTCACAGATAAAAGAGACTAAATAAATAAAACACTCTTTTTCAACAATCCACCATTGTGTATATAAGTAGCAGTATCTTAAAAAAGGAAAGAAAAATCAAGGAAGAAAGTAAGAAGTATTTGACACATATTTCGCGATGCTGAACTAAACCACCTGGGTAGGACAGAAATCCACAATCCACAAACACTAAAAGGGGTTACAAAAAAGGTTCTATTGACAGTAAACACATCAAGCGGACAGAGTAACCTTTAACACTTTTCTTTGCAAACGCTGTTATCATTTTGACTGGCTCGGTCACAAAAGACAAATAATTTTGTTGCTGTGTTTTAAACTTTTGACAACTAGGTTAATGGCAGCAGTGAATGTGAATAATGCATTAAGAATGCTGACCATGAAAACATGAAAACCAAAATAATGTTTTAAATTGGGCTTGGAAATTTACACTGTATGCAGTTCTTAAATATAGTCTGTGTGGGCACATCACAGCAAGCATTGCCTTTGTAAGCTAAAAGTGGTTTGGTAATATTCGTGAATTGTTTAAATAGCAGTCTGACAGACCACAGTCCAGCCTAAACTTGGCTTTCTTATACTACTGCCATGTGCTGTCGCATTACACAGTTAAGAGGGCTCCACCTACACTACCTCAGTTCTGTGTAGCTGCTTCTGTTTAATACTGATGTGAGATCACATTTTGACAATGGATTTGGCCAACTAGGCGAAAAACCCGTAATACACGCAATGACATCACTGCACCAATTCCAAATTCAGTATGAATTTTCTGACTTCACTTCCAGTGGTTTTCTGGCTCACAGTGAGTGGGGTAACTAGCCATCAGGAAGACAGTCTTGCACATAGTAAATTAAAACTACTACTACTAATACTTTACTGGTATTCCAAACAAATTTTAAAGAAAAATAATTTTATGAAAATGATTTTCCTTTGACTAAAAGATTGGATGGGTGCCAAAAATTTTCCACTCTGTTAACAGTAAGTGAACTGACTGCTACGAATCATAAAATATTAGAAATCCTGCGTAGATAAACTTACTCAATATATACTATACGGTATAACACATCCAGGACAGGCATCTAAAGCAATTAAATCTCTGTTTTCCACACAATTAATTGGATTTGGATTTATTTATTTATTGCACAATTTGAGAAAAATGTATCTTACCACTGTTTGCACTTTAAACATTTAATAGCCTATGCCCAATAAACAAAGAAGAATATGAATAAGGAATAAAGCTTTTATCGCAATGTCAAATTTTTGCATATCTACAGTGTTATTTTGTGTATTGTATATGTTCAGATTGAAATCACAATGGAAATACAATTCATTTGTCAGCACACATGCCCCTATGCCACACTCTCAATTGAGCATGGATTGAGAGTGGTGACCACAGCATTTTACTGCCCTCCACAGTGAACAGAAAACACAGATAACCCAGTCGTATTTTTTCATACATGGTGTATGTAAGCATGTGTGCATAAAGCAGGAGGGTATTAAGCCAGTTTTTGGAAATATGTTAACAGAGATTAACCAAAATTGTAATCTATAGGAAGCACATAAAAAAAGCTATATATATATATGAATTGTGTATTTGGGACATTTGTACCTTTAAGGCGGGTATGGTTACTGCGAGCATGTCTGGAGGAGCTTATCCCAGCATCTTGCTTTGTAACCGGATCTACCAGATCTTCTTCAATGGTCTGTCCCATGGTTAGCAGGCCCAGTCTTTTCACCCGGAGAAGCCGTGGGCCTGGCTCCCTGGGTTCAGTTCCCCCATGTTCAGCAGATCCCTCACCTGAGATCACAGCTGGAACCAGGCTCTTTAGAAAATCCATGGTCGATGAGACTTTAGGTCTTTTACTCTGGTGCATAGTCCAGTAGCCTGTGCCACGCCATTCTGACACAAATTACCTGCCTGTTTCACGTGCCCCATTTACAGAGGAGTAGGTAGTCTTTATAGCGAGTTGCAACCTACATGTAGCCGTCAGACGTGCACTCACTGTAAAGTTCTTAAGCTGTGGGCCCTTACAGAGCAACGCAGAAACTCTCTGTCAGGCTCTCTAAAGCTATATAGAGAGCTCCAACTGTAGCTAGTTAACCTGACAGAGTGAGAAACTTTCTACACTGCACATTACCTGTCTGTTGACAGTGTAAAGAGAAAGCAAAAAGACATGGATCTTTTCATAGGCTGTGATGTAATTGCAAGTAGGCAGGGCTATATTTGAGTGCCAGGCACTATCTGGGGTGGGACTAGAACATGTTCCACAGGAGATAACACAAGCTTGGGCCTCTAGCCAATCACAACAGCGACGACACCAGCCACACCCTGCTGGCCTGTGTTACTCACAGGAGAAACACCACAAGAGAAGGAAGAAGATTGACAGGGACTAAAACAAGTAAGGAAGCGCCATAGAGCAAGCTTCACTCGCCCGCCTGCCTGCATTTACTGATAGCGCTTATCGAAGTCGAAATAGTGTCACTTTTTAGTATTCATGCACAAGCACAAATGCTCATTTGCTTTCTTGCTAACTTGCTTAAACAACAAGAGCACCCCTCCCCTTGCTTTCACTTCTGTTCAACTGTGCTGGTGTCTGAAACAGGGTGATGACAGACTGCTGTGCTCTGCTTGGCTGCACAGTTTGTACCTGCAGTGAACTCAAACCCTTCCAAATATCCCTTGCTGCAGAGTAAGGCTGTCTTATGCTGTGCTGACTCTCAAAAGCTCACTGCCTAAAGAAATCATCAATTTACAAATGCAGTGAGTGCTCTACAGCAACAGAGAGCTGGAAGCATTCACAAATTTCAGTGATGGCCACAGCACTAATGTGCAAAAAAAGATTAAAATGCTTAAGATGAACATTATATGCTGTTTCATCAATCAGTAAGCAGCATGATAAAGGGACTGTTCTAATGAAGACTCCAATAAGCACTTTAATATTAATAATGAAATAAGCAACTCTAATATAAAGAGGTTTATGGCACTAAAGTACTCAACAGGATTTAAAACCTTGCTTTACATCTTTAAAAGCTTATTCATCCATATTCCTAACAACTTATCCAATTCAGGGTCGTTGGGGGCTGGAGCCTATCAACTGCTGTCAGGACGAGAAGCAGGGTACACCTGCAGCATTGCTGGTGCATCACAGGGTTAACACAGAGAGACGGACAACCCTCCACACTCACTTTCACACCTAACATACAGGTAGGCACAGGGAGAACATGCAAAGTCTCCCCGTTTTCTGGGCCTGACACTCACACTTGGATGAGTTTCGGGGTTCTCATCTTCCTCCTGATGTAAAACTTAAGTCCATTATTTTCCAGCGAGTCAAACGAGGTTTGCTAGAGCCCTGTACAATACAGAAGAGGGAGCTACTCCAAGCTGACATCAAAACCAAGTTTTTGCTATATTAGCTCACATTGATAGCATTATGCTGTTATGAAACACGAATGGCGAACGTACTCAAAAATTAACCGTGGCCTTTAAAGATTTTTTCTTTGTTCGACTAATGATTATAAGGAAACATGCACTCTGTGAGACCAGTAAGTGTGGTTAGGGAGTGTTTACACCCTCTACTGCAGTGTGCGAAAACGTCAACAGCAAGATGATGTAATTGTTGTAGTGTATAAACTATGTCAAAAGGCAGAGACAGGAAGTAAAAGCTAAAGACATCATCCTCTTCCTGTTTCTCTCCTCTGTGCTTTCTGTAAATATAACTGAAAAAGCAATACATGTAGGTATGCATGTACGTAAATATGCTTGAATGTGTTCTTGCATTGGCTGCATATGGTATAAAAAAAAACAAACCCTGATATACAAATAAGGTAGCTGGCTCTATATAGTAGGAATGTAAATATTGTAGTGGCAGGAAACGCCAGACACACTAAAGGGTCTAAGACGGCCCATCAATATGGCCCTATGTATTTATATTAAATAAAAGGGGAATTTTTACATGTTATTATGCAACAGTTTCTCTGGTTTGGCCAACTTGAGATCACACTCTGGTGTTTTTAGCACTTGATCTAAAATTAGTAGATACCCCAAGCTTTAGAAGTTTACAACATGACTACTTGACAAGCAAGCAGAACACTTGTTAAAGTGGGACTGTAGCTAATTAACACTTATGCCCGAAACTACACTACCAAAACATCAATTAATTAATTTTTTTTTAATCACACAATTTTTCCACTGGCATCAACATTTTCATATATAAAAAGTCATAAAATTGAATTAATTTACTGTTAAATCTATCAAAGTGTAAACCTTCACAATCCAGAAAAAACAACTGACACAAAAATGTTTTGTCCTCACTTAAAAGAACACCAGGAATTGAAATGTTAGTTCAGAAACTTCAAACCATTTTGCTTCCATTGCATATAAAGTGCAGCAGGCCTTTTAAGTTGCCATTTCCACTAGAGACCACAGATGTCTGCTAAGGCACAGGAACTAATTTGTAGTTCTAGTTTACATAGTCCTTTGAGTCTTTAGGAATTATATAAGAGTGAGGTAGCTAAATATGTCAAAGTGTGCCCATCTGACCTCTCATCTTACTTGCCAAACTGATTGCCTTAGTTATGGCATGCTGCAATTCATTAGGCTGGTAAAAGTTTCCAAAAGGAATAATTTGAAATCTAGATACAAAACTTGACAAATTATTAAAAAATATAATCCCAAATGTAAGCACAAGAGAAAAAGACTGTTTTAAGTTGCAAAGATTGATGTTGTTTCAGGACTACTGCCAGGCAAAGATGCAGAAAGGAGTTAGTCAGAGAAAGGGAGAAATGGATATGGCAAAGATAGCCATCATTAGGCCAGGGCACCACAATGGTCAGTGGAGGCAGCTGTGGTTAGCTGGGGCCAGGTCTGTGGTGCTGGTGAGTTAGAACAATACCCCTGCACAGGAGGCCCAGATCCCAATCAGCCCAGGAATGTGGAAGAGGAAACTCCGAGAACAATGTACAGCGTTCCTAGGCCATTCTGGGTCCCACCCATTTGTGCCTTGGTCTGCTTTCAAGCAGAAGAAAACAGGAAAACTACTGGGCCAGGGACCAGAAACCAGGGTCTGTTCTGCAGTCAGCTGAGGGGGCTGTCAGCATTAAACCTACCAGAGTCACTGTGATTGCTTTGTGCATGCATGAGTCTACTGCCCCACCTCTGGATGTGAGTAAACAGCTAGCATTCCATGTCAAGTAAGGTGAATATGAAAACAATGTTACACTGCCCCCTAATGGTACAAACAGCCACATCATCAAGCTATAACTCTGCCTTCTTATGCAAGACTCTCAAGTGTAACCTGAAATGATTCAGCCATAAAAATTGTGTTTTTGGACAAGTGTCTAACATATTGCTTGAGTGCAACTTCATCTTAATTTTTGCTTACTAACGGCTTGCTCTCCCAAGTTAGTCCCTATAAACTCTGGCTATTCAGATGATAACTCTAAATCTCTCAATTAGGAAACCAATACAGTTAATACGTTTGAAAATAAATATCAGTATTTCTTTTTGTATGCAATTTCTTATGGCCCTATTTGTTTTTATATTTACATAACTGAATCAAATTTAATGTATGCCATGGATCTATTTTTAATTTCCTGTACACAAGTTAAATTTTAAGGCTGTGTTTTCCATTGGTAAACACAAACGAAGTGCTGAACATTCGAACATTCGTACAGCGAGAGATCAAGCTGGTTCAGCCCAGTGCTGAATGGCTGTTGAAAGGCAACCCACAGAGAGCCTGGTTGTCACTGCTGAAGAATGTGAGAATGTGACCTAACCAGACCCAGTGTCAAAATTAACCTCCTTTCTTTCTTTTTTTGTGTCCAGACCAAGTGTGAGATGACACATCTCTCCCGGAGACCAAAACAATATGCACAACCACATATTTAAGCAGTCATGTGACACATGCCGGCATAACCCAACTTCACGACATTTACAGCTCACTGCTGAAAGAATAATTTCAACACTTGATTAAAACTTTTTTCGCCCCTTAAATATTAACACCATAGCTGCTACTGAGAGTCATTTTGAGACCTAAGTGGCAGAATTTGCCAACTCTGCCTCACACAAACTGTGGAACAGTGTTACGGAATCAGCCGTAACACTGACACTCAACATATTTTGAACCATTCAAACAAAAAACAGAACAGTAGGTGGGCTTCAGTGTAACTGGAGATTTTTTTAAGCCTTTTTTTAGTTGAATCCATTTTTTATTATGTTTGGCACTGTCAAACATAACAATTACTTTATCAAATACTGTCTTATGATGTTTGCTTTCTAAACATGCACTTCACATTTAGGCTTGATACACAACAGCTATGTCTGATTTAAAAATGCCCTGAAAAATACCTGATACAGCTTCCACTAGAATAAAATCAACTTTAGACAGCTAAGGGGGTCATTGATTCGATGTTAATACTCAGTTGTGACATGCAAGTGTGTGAACTCAAAGTTACATTCTGTGGGTCAGCTCATTGTTGATTTACGCAGTAGTGTTTCTAGTTTGGTCATGTATTTCTTCATTTTTTCTTTAAAGCTTAAAAGAGGAAACTCTTGCAGCGCTGTGATGGTAATATGAGTCAAAGCAGTCTTACACCTTTGCAATTGTAAAATGACACATCTATATGACAGAATTACTTGAAACTGTTAGTCTAACTGTAAAGCCTGTGTGAGAGCAGATTAAAATAAAGTTTCACCTTAGGACAGAGGTTCCCAAAGTGTGGGCCCACCCCCGGGGGGGGGGGGCGTGGTATGGGAGAAAAAATAAAAAAATAAAAGAATGCTTGGACACTGGGGCTTCCACGCAAACGCAAAGCAGGTGATGAAGCATCGCCAAGTATGTTTTCAAACCAACTTCATTCTAAGCCAATGACTAGAAAATATGGTGAAGCATATCTTCCCTTTGGCTTCACCTGCACAGGAGCCAAGGTAGGAGATTACAAGATTTTTGTTGTAAAACAAAGAGGAGCCTAGCAAAAAAAGTTTGGGAAACACTGCCTTAGGACTACAGTACAGACAAACACAGATGAAGTTAACCAAGTCAAACAAGAAAAGAAAATGCCAGCCAGAAAATACTAAATACTCTATTGTACTACTTTTAGAACTTTGCAAAACAAACACAGCAATTAATCCAACACCCTCCTCATTCCCACAGTATTTAGCTTGCATTTGCTCTAAAACCTAAACCACAGTACACAGTGGAACACAACCCCCTTAACCCTTGCATACTACCTTAAGGCCATAGAGCATGGGCTGGAACAGGAAAGTGACAGGAGGGCCCACAAATTTGCTGCACAGGAATCTGAAATGGAGTGCACAGAAATCATCCCTTTAACAACTACAAAGCAGAAAATTGATATGAAAACAGCATAAACAACCAGAGGAATAGAGAAAATACACTCTTTAATCTTAAAGTCAATCTACTGTGCTCATTTCATGCGTCATATTTTAATTCCTAGCCTAATCACTTTGAATGATTCCCAGTTACAAATAGTCCTTATTTATGTCATGCTGGGGCTTTGTACAGTCCCATATCTTAAAAAAATAATAATAATAATAATAATTTCAGCTCCTCCCGCTTCAAGTCCCTCTTCCTTTAAGTAAGCTTTCTTCTGGTTGGCTGCCTCTCACAAACCAAAGGTTTGAACAACACATGATTGAGCTACTTTGTCTGGGATGACAGTATTAGACATGTTAGCTCACAAGGGTATTAGAATGCCAAGAATAAAAGGTTATAGGTCTGTGTTACCTTGCTTGACAGAAATCATTGTAAACTCTTGGCATTTCTGATCATCTGCTGAAAAGACGACTACCGCAACTGAGTAAGTGAAACCTTTGTCAACAAAACTGTCTAATTTTTTTTTTTTTTACAGTGCTGCTGATTTTTCTTTAGCTGCGGCTAAAAACCTCTTCAGACAGATTCCAAAGATTCCTCAATGCAGGAAAAAGCCTGGCTGCTAGCTCGCAGAAAAACCTTGTGCACATGCTGACCTCCCTGTTTAAAACTCTAGCCATGTTTAATATGCGCACTAACATATCAACAGTATATTAAGGAAAGAACATTCATTATGGCTTTACATTAACATTGGTATAGATGCACTTACTTTTGAGAGTTGGGAAAACATTCACACATGTGTAACTTCACTAGTACAATCTTAAAGCTTTCAATAATAGTGTCAGTATTTTTAAAGATATGGTATAAAAATGTCTAAAACAGGCATTTTCTCACACCCCTCCACCCCCGATTCTGAGGCGCCAATCAGCAGGAAGGATAAGAGCCATAATCATATTGTTGCGGTGATGCACAGAAGAACTTCATGGCCATTTTAGATATGTGCTGACAGACATCTACTCATTTTAGGCCATGAAAATAGGTAGGTACGTTTTGTTTTGTTTTTTTAAATAGTACATCTCTGTACACTGAAATTAGAATTATGAATCTCTTCACATTCACTCAGAGAAAAGCCTTAGAATATCCACCCAGAATCATTCAAGGTAGTCTACAGAGTCGTGAGATTTACTTCTAGCAGGACTTTGGCTGCACGTCTCCATCAATTCAGAAAATTCTCTCCACTCCACGTGAACCGATTCCCTGGATACTTGGATAATGATATGTTTTGCTTTTTCTTGAGAACATCAAGATTATGCCTCCAAATTCTTTTTACTTCAATTTGATATGCACTTGTGAAGTGATGACATGAAATATTCAGTTTGGCCAAATTCTGAAACGTAAATAATCCTTCCAAAAATTCCTGGCCCCAGTTAATCCCTTTCAAACTTGGCCAGACCTCACTTCTCACTAAACGTTCACATAAGTGACAAACCGAATCAATCACACAGAAGTAATTACATGTCTGAAATTCGATTATACAATTTTTTAAATCACTTTCTCCAACACATCCTGTATAATCATAATGCGTTAAAGACAGAGTGCTGCTGAACTGTCCAGTCACAGTTTCAAAGTGATGGGTCAGCCTACTGTTGGCTTCAGCCTGATTTGCTCTGTGTTGGGACAGGATTAAAACCTCCTCCTGAGCAGAGAAATAATCTGAAGATTACCCACTACATCCAAGAGGCAGTTACATAAGCATTCAAAGCCTCCAAAACTGTACTTTCCTTCTATCACTGTAGCAGCTGAAAGAGGCTCCTTTTATAGTCAAGTAATCTCATATCCAGTCACACATTCATTGTTACTGTCTGGCTCAGAGGAGACAGCAGCAGTCATTTTAAAGTAAAAATAAAACGAAGGCTTGGTAAATATAATCCAATCTAATAGAAACGAATACTGAAAGTAAGTACTGAGACTAGGAACTTCAAACTATTATCAAACCGTAGTTCAACAAAGGAAGGAAGAACAAACCACTTAGTCACACAGCACCCAGACAGAGAAGCCGAGTTGTGAGAACTTCCACTCTTAACATTGCGGACGAATGGTGAGAACAAGTCAGCGGACATAGCAAGTCAAAGCAAAACAAAACCAATGACAGCCATAAAGTCACGTCACAGCGACATACCGTTACCAACCTTTTCCCAACCAATCCCATAAACACAGCTTGAAAATTTCAAAAAAAAAAAAAAAAAAGTCAGGCAACATCACTCACTTCTCACACTGAAAGACCTGTGAATAATATATCTGACTTCCTGTTCCATCTCAGCGACTCCAAAACACACACACACAAAAAAAACATGTGACCGCAGAAGTAGAGTAAGCCAAACGCAGAGCACCTCAAAAACGCTGCAGCAGAAATCAACCCGAGTAACAAAATCTCCTGCTCTGTGTTTAAGCACTTGAATCTAAGTATTTTCTCTGGCCGTGCTTAAACATATCTCAGTAATTCTTCTAACAAGCAGGTGCTTTACCAAGTCCGAGTATATTTAAGCGTTTAAACATTGCACGTTTTGACGTTGCTGCAACTTGTGCAAAGAGCTAAAGGTCAGCAGTAGCCAACTGATCTGATCAATGGTTAACCTGGCTTCATATATTAAAACCATCCTGCTCTTTCTGGTATGGGAAGGATGCTGCAAATAGGAGGCTGATACAGGAAATAGGAGATAACCCTGACAAAGACAAGACTGTCCTGTCACATGTCCACTACCCACAGGCTGCAAAACTAAAGCAGAGTTTTCTTACACAATCAGCATTATAATTTAGAAAACTAAGAAAGTATAATTCAATGCTTTTTTTAAGATAAGTATTAAAAAGGTTTGTAGTTTAAAACTGTTTACAGTCAGAAAGAGGCAGTGTCTACAGCAAAATAGACAAAAGAGGAAAGCCTATATCAAGCCCTGTCCAACAGTAAATGACAGGCCTGGTCTGTTGTAATCACTACCTCTTAAACAAAAATTTACTGGTTTGTTCCAAATGAAGAGAGAAGTGTGCAAACACACACCTTTTTTGAAAGATATTCAGCAGATATTCCTCTTATCTTAATCTCGCTCTGGATTACATTCATAGGCAGAAAATATGAGGCATTAAAGTAGAGTCAACTGATCTAAACACAGAGGAAATGCTAAGAACTTAGCTGAGGCCGACTTGAGGGCAAAGACAGGGTGGTTTCTTTGGCGAAGGCAGACCCAAACATCAATTATGCTCCAAACCCTCTTTCCCAAAGCCAAGGATAATCTTGCTCAGCAGGGCTCAATTATAGGTTATTTCTAGCTAGACTCAGTCCACATTGTGCACTACATTATGCCAAGTCTTCCAACACAATCAATAAAATGTATCCCTAACTCAGAGTATGTAATACTATGCATTTATCAGAAAGCACAATGAAAAAGAAGAGGCTTTTGGAAGTTAACTTTATGAAAGTGCGACAAATGGTGACAGACTGCTAGTTTCAAAACAGCTACACAACTACTAGTAGCTATAAATGAAAACAAACAAACAACTTACTGTAACTAATCCTCCCAGTGTCTTCTAATGTTCCTTACCCATTATCACCAACATTAAAACTACCTATCTGTCAACTTTTTTTTTCGTTACAGACTCATGAATATTCTTATCTTCACAGTTTCACAGGAAGCCTTCGTTGTGGTGTGTGACTTTCCCACCAACAGAATGAAAGAAAACAGCGGTGCTGTTCAATGTTAAGCACTCTGGAAATATAATTTGCATTGGAGTTAATGCTCAATGCATTAGAATGTGACCAAAGACAGGTCCTAGTAGTAGGGTTGTGCAATTCCAATTGTCATTGTACCTTTCAGCACATCTCTTTCCTTTACTTCACACTGCTTTCTTTAGTTTTTCAGTTGATTTATGATTAGAGTTTAAGGATAATTAATTACAAAGTGAACTTTTGTCTTTTTTCAGTTTAATACATCAATTTTTAACTCCATTTTTAAATAATTGTAAATAATTTCAATGTTCATAAGAGTGACCCAAACAACTGATAATATTTGTTTTTGCCATAACAGAACAGGCCTAGATCTCAGCAAACACACACACTAGGGGAAATGGTTAACTGAACAGCAAGGAGTTAAACCAAATTTGTGTCTGTTCCTTAGAATCTTCTTTCCTCACTTGTCCAGTTAATGATTTAGCTTTGTGCAAATACAAACACAGAGACACCTGGATCAAACCTATGTTTAGATAAGATGTCTACCCGTCATTACTGCACCAAATAAATGACACGTGGTATATTATATGCTATGCACACATCACATGAACTTTGGAGTCGTGTCCGAAATTGATATTGAAGGTGATAATATAAAACCAACCGACTACTAGGTCAAAGGATATCAAAGCTTGTGCTTAAGAAAATAACCTAGCTAAGCAAGATGTTTGTGCAATTCAAAGCCCATATCCAGGTGCCAACATGACAGCCATGAGAGATGGGTATAGATAATAAACCAAGAAAAAAAAAAGCTTCAAGTATTAAAATAAGCAGAAACAGAACACCCAAATATGGTAGCACCTGACCACTACTGCACAGCAAATACACAGCAAACAAACCCAAAAACTATGAATGACTTCGGTCAATAAGACACATCAAATGTTTTATGCTGCATAAGATTTTTATACACTCCACTAAAATGTTTATTTAACAGTTAATCCTTGCAGGGGGCAGCTTACTGAGAGCCCACTGTTGGGGCATTTCACAGAGCTTGGTTTTTCATCCACATACTCTTTAATGCCATTAACGTCTTTCCAGATTAAAGCAAACACACTAATTCACTGGAATTATGTCCCAGATAATCACAGAGAGATGGTGATCTGCAATCTAGGGGGATTCCCCCTAGTTGGTACACATCTGTACTGCCATCAGAGGCTTATCCTGGTAGATTTTGGGGCAGGGGCAGAAGAGCTGTAAGTCAGTTGCAAAGACCCACAGTCTAGCAGCCCAGTGTCAGTACATCACTACAAAGGGTTGTGTTTACAACATTTAAAGTAAGTGATGTGTGACTTTATAACAAGTTCACCTTAGCTGCAGTGCAGTACTTAACAGCCATTATACTGCAGTAGAAGCAAAGACATTAGATAACACTATTTTTGGTATCATTTCTTAACTTGAACTCACAAAACTCTTAATAAAGATTAAACAAATTCAGGAGAATTTAGACAGGGGTATTTTATGCCTTTTCTGACACACAGCAGAAGGTAGTCTATTTTAGATGCGTTCAGTGGAAATACTGTATGTGGGTTAGGTGAAGGTGCCTGAACAGAGTACGTAGGAGTGAATATGATGACCACTCACTGGAGGTAAATGCATCAGACAATCCGCTTGTTAAGTGTGATGTCTTTATGCTCCTTGAGTTCCCATTGAGAGTTAAAAATAATCTAGTGCAGCTGTCAGGGCATCTATGAAAAATGGCATTTAGTGGAATCAGAAGTTAGTAGCAAATTGTCTAAGTAGTCGACATCGATTGCTGAAAGACCATAATCTGACTTATGTAAAAAAACTTTTGGATGGTCCCTTATTCACAAGGGGTCATCAAAGCAGGTTGGTTTGCTAAATGTGATTTGACAGATTTTTACAGCTGATGCTCTTCTTGATGCTACACCCCCCCCCCCCTCCCCCCCCAAAGGGATTTGTGCTTTCCCCTTAGCTGTGAATCAGGGATCATTCACTTGTGAGGCAAATCACTACACTATGGAGCCAACATATTCTAATTTAGTGCTTAGAAAAACTTGCATAGGTAGAGAATGAAATGTTTTGGTGGTGCTTCTCTCAAGCAAAGACCTCACTTGAAATGACATCACTTAACAAGCAGACTAGCGCAACCTGACATCTCACACACTTTGCAACAGGAAGATGGCAATTTAAAGCCAAGATAAAGTCCAATCTAGCTAGGCTGGACATTTATTTTTTTAATCAGGTGATGTCTAGAAAAGATTACTTGGCTAGCAGTGCATGTGTAAAACCAGCAATGCATTGCGTCTGGAAGGTTTTTACAGTCAAAATCTGATCTTTTTTTAAATGTTTCACAGGCAACTAAATGTTTAAATAAGAGTAAATAGACATTATTCACTCTTACTCAACTGCTTTTAGTGTAAACAAGACAAAAGACCATCCAGTAGTGGTCAGTTTCTACTACTACTGCCACTCCAGTACTTTCATATACTTCACCCAAAGCTATTCCTGTACTTTCTTGGTAATACACTTTGTTGGTATATAAACCTTTAATTCAGCCGCTCAGCACTCTGGAAAAAGGTTTTTACTCGGGATCTCTTAATTTTTCTGTATTCATCTTTCCTTCAGTCCTGATGGTGTACCATTGCTGTCACAGAATTCACCACAACATGATGTGGCCACCACCGTGTTCAACTGTGTAGAAAGTAATGTGGTGTTTGTGTCCAAATAGTTCAATCTATGTTTTGCTTTTTTCTGTCTGAGAGACCTTAAGGTGTCTTTTGGCAAACTCTCAGTGTACTGATGGTTGTCCTTGATAGTTACCATAGGGCTGTATTTTCAACCATGTTTCTCAAATGAGTCACAAAGTATACTGACAGCTGCCCAAGTATTTTTTATAGACAAATTTAAACCCCCCCCCCCCCCCGAATGGCACCATGAACAATTCCCAATGTCTTTCCCAATGTGAAAGTTCAGTCACTACTAATGAGACCCAACAAACTTCCATTTCCCTCCCATATCTGACCAAGTCTTTTAATGCTGCAGAAACACCTTAGTATCCAAAAATTAAAACAAATCTTATTGTAGGAAGATCAAGGATCAGTGATAGAAGTATGATGCACCGGGATTCAACTATCACAACAAACAATGTGTCATCAACTCGACGTTTCAGTTGTTTATATGTTTGCTCTTGTTATTGTGCAGCATATGTGCAGACTATGTGTAAAACATAACCGAATGCGGAATTTTGAACATGGATTTGGCATGGATTTTTAGCATACATTCTATATATGCTGCATGTTTTGCAATCTGTGCAAATATGCATAACAATGTTCCTGTTCTTCAGATCACTGTCCTAATTTGTTTGAGCAAAGGAGCGAACACAAACTGGCTTTTCTTCTTCTTATATAGTTTGGCTATCTCCACCTCCAGCCAGACAGCAGACTGACCAGATTCCTTTCTGCCTGTATCCAAGTGTCACTGCTTGGGTCTCAACAGAAAAGGAACAAATGCTTCATTGTGGGTCTTGATGCACTCTGAACAGGGGAATGAAGTCCTCGCAGGGATGATAGATGCAAATCTCGAAGTTCTCTCATTGTTATGCCCATGCACATGAAGCACCATGCTTGAATATGATTATTTCCTTTAAGCCACTCATAGTCATAACGTAATAAAATAATGCATCTTTATTTTCCTGAATAATGTCCCAGATTTAAAAAGAAAATAGCGCATTAAACACTGTTGGTTAACTCTGTGCTCGTGTTTACTTTGATCACAGCGGGTAAGTATACCAAACAAGTTTCACAGCAATTTATTTCCCACGACATGAACGTGAAAAGCTATGCTAAAGATGATGCTAAAGATGTACATAAAAAAAAGACTGATGTGGCTAACATACAGGAGAATAAGCTTCAATGTAGCCTTTAGTTAGCAACTAGCCTGCTGTTAATACTCCACTAAGGGTACTGCTAAGCAAAGGGCTAGCTAGCAGCAGCAGCAGCCAGTTGTCAACTACAAGTTAACGTTCAACATGTAAGCTAACGAGCTGGCAGCGATAAAAGTAATGACAACAGGAATCTGATCGATGCTAAACTTGCAAGGTAGACAGGCGATTAACTCGCCCCAGCACAGCAGCCAAACTCCCTCTTTTAGCATGCTACGGCAGCCGATTTTGGTACCACAGTTGGAGAGCTAACCTCAACGGCAAAGTTAATCGCGGAACTTGGCATAAGCCAACGTTAACTACATTCGATAGCAACCTCCCGTGCCCTCATTCACCTCACTATATGTTAAGCCGACGTTACTCACAACTTTTGTTTCTTCTCCTCTTAGTTGAGCTAGGTGGCTAGCTTGCAGACGATCTTTTCATTCGCCGAACAAGCTTCAACATCCTGGCCCTTCTCCATTGGAAGGATTTGCGTAGTGGTGTGATTTTTTTTTCTCAGTCGGTTTCTGTGGTGGAAGAGCCCCACAGCCAGAACAGACGGCAGCTTGTTTGCCCCGCCTTCTTTGTTCTGATTGGCTCTGATGGTGTACGCCTACACAGAACTCTACGTTCTACCGGACAAGGAAAGTGCCAATCTTGATAGAACGACCTGTTGATTGGATGACGTCTTCTGCGGGAGTTTCACACGAATCTACCTTTTTTTCCCCCTTTCTTTTTCAATCTTACGAGAGTACACCGGCCTTGCGCGGATAGGCGGGTAGTCGGAAGATACGCAGTATGTCAGGTATTTTATGATTTATTTATATTTGAGCATTGCTGACGGCAGTATCGAGTAATCACAAAAATATCAGTTAGAAAGCTTCCAAACGGATACAGAGATTAAGTATTATTTCATTCTGCGGACTAAACAAACATTATATATTATTATGTTAAAATGTGGAATCAGCTGTATTGTCTCTTTTTTTAAACGATCATTTGGATATATTTGTTGAGGCGTGTGGGCATGCCTGCAGTGTGTGTCGTGCCTCTTATGGAGCACTTTGGTCAAATTTGACTGGATTGTCAGTTACCGATAAAGCTGTTCTGGTATCACTTATTACTCATAAAAATATATAAATATAACGCGGAGGGGACTATTCTATCTCAGTAAATAAACCAATTAAACCAATATAAAGTACTTAATATAAGACTAACTGTGGTACTGCAAAAATTGGGAATGATTTTGTTTGCATCACTATATGAAGAAAGTGGAGAAACCAAAGGCCAGCAGTTATGAGCTCCTTTCATAAACACTAACTGATATAAAATCATAAAACTGATTAAACTTCATATTTCAAAAATGACCAGCTGTCTTCATCAAAAGAGTCATGAAGTCCTTGTATTATTTGACACTTATAAAAATATAATTTTGGCAAAATTAAATATAAAACACGTTTCGTCATAAAAGGAGTATTTACTTCCTAAAAAAAAAATCATTTCATCCCAAATATGATGATTTATTGCCTTAATTGTAGGTTAGCTGAGCAGTGCTGCTAACTTTCCAAAACAGATTCAGGTTCAGACTCTGGCTAGGACCCTCCAAGACTTTTTCAAATACACTCTGGTGTTATCTTGGCAGTATGATTTGTTGAAATATGAACATTCACAACTGCCTTTAAGCACTCTGAAAAGGGTTTTCACTCAGGATTGCTTAATTTTTGCTTCTCCCATTCCTGTTGCAGTAAAGCATTGCTGATGCTACCACCACATGTTTGACTGTACTAACTGTAAGGGGGTGATGCAGACTGCCTCATATTTCTTCATTTGTTTGTCTGCACACCACGTGATATTGCTTCTCAAGCTCAAGGTCTGAGAGTCCTTAAGGTACCTTTTGGCAAACTCCCAGCTCACTGTCACATGCTCATTACTGAGGAATGTCTTCCATCTGACCATTTTACCATCAAGACCTGATTAGTGGAGGCCTGCACTGATGTGAGCAGTCTGGGTAACTTTTTAAATCAGACGTTATATTTGTAAATGCCTCTACACATATCTGAAGTAAAATCACACTTAGCTTAGCATTACTACAAGTAGTGACCAATTCTCATTCACAATAGGGTAAGAAAGCCACATCGTGTTTTTTTCAGTTATACAACTTTGTTAGTGCTTTCACTTATAGACACACGAAAGCACAGGTTTTAAAATGTTATGGCTGTCTGTTCAGCTCCAAAGTGCACCTTCTGTGCTATAAACTGTCAAAATTAAGACCAGATTTCTTAATGCTCAAAATGTGGAAAAGAAAACAAAGAGAAGCCATTATTATTATTAGACTGGTAAGTACCAAATATTAAAAACTCAAAGATATGTTCCCCATTCCACCTTTCATTAAATTCTGTAATTTGTCATGTACAGATTAACCCCTTACACCTTAGTTGTTTTTGAAGGTAGCCAAGCATTGCATATTCACTGAGCAACCTAAGGTAGGACTACTGCTGCTGTTATGGATGTGGTCGTTACTGTACTCATGCCTGATGATTCAAGTTTGGCAAAACCTTTTTTTTTTCTCCATTGTCATAGGGCTGTTATTTATTTATTTTCAGATCTCATTCTTAACATTCAATAACTGTTTAGTTGTTGATAATTATGTCCAAAGACCTGGCTTTACCCATATATTCACCTCCCTGTATAAACTAGAAATTCTATAAGCGCTTGCTCTTTGATAGAAAGGATAGCAGCGCCCCCTAGTGGTTATTTGATAAAATGAGACGTGTTTACAAGTTTTATTTAAGACATTGATAAGAAGGTGATGAATTCATGCAGAAAATCTCTCCAACACTGGTGAGGATGAAAAAGGAAAGGAAATACTTAAATAGGTGTGCATCAATGTACAGTGACACAAATTATGTAACATATCAAAGTTGTCCTTTTAAAAAAATATATATATATTGTTTTTCATATTTTCTGATAGTTTATATTTGCACTAATCTGAATACATTATTTTTACAGTTATGCACACTGAATGTTACCGTACATCCGTCCTCACAGTCTTTAAGCCTGTCCAGCTGGTGCTGCTGGAGCATTTTTCTTACATTCTTCACACACATGGTGGCAGGGTCTATGAGGATAATGTTTGGGTAAGTGTCATGCTGAGGCGTAAGGGTATTGATCATCCAAAGAGAGGAGAAAAAATAACAATGGCTGATAAAAATAAGTATCTGTAACATTTTTAAATAATTGTTTTTATGTCATTTATTAAAGGTGGACCAGCACAATGACACAATTTCCTCTGGGATTAATAAAGTAATTTGATTCCGAATGACATTTGAATGCTTGCACTGTAACTCTGGTGGTCAATAAACAAGACAGAAGAGCAATTACTCAGAGAATATTAAAAAAAAATAAAGTAAAATGAAATAAAAACAAATGGACAATCAAATATACAACGAAAAACCACAAAGTAAGTCTTTTTCCGATTATCAACACTCCTCTTCCCAGAATCTGCGAATATTACCACACAACATGATAATATTACACAAACAGAAATTCAGCACCTGCCCTCCCTGTGTCTGTGACCAGGGTGATCTCTCTTTGACCAGGGTCCAATCCCCGGTCCACCCTGAATGCCAAGCTCCTGGAATTTGCTCCGACAAGTGCCCACATAGGATGCTTTCCCCACTGCAAATCCAAGGATCCCTGCAACTGAAGAAGAACAATTATTTCATTAATCACAGCTGCCACTTACAAACTGAGATCCAAGATACTGAAAGACACAAACCTGCTAGTTTTGGAAAAGGACCAAATCGCTTTGATGATTTCCAAATACCTATGTGGAGGGAAAAAAGTGATAACTATAGAAACACCTGCTTTACTTTGATCAATATCATGTAATTTAAAGTACGGTATTTGAATGTTAATGCTTTACCTTGGTAGATGAGACCACCGGTGACAGCCATGCTGCCCACAGACAATGGAAGCGCTAAAAACAGAAATCAAGTCAAACAGAAGTTACTCTGAAGCTGATCAAAGCCACAAACTGCTGGACAGCGTTTGGGGAAATATTATAATAGAATCAGAGTAAAGTTATTTTAAAAAGCCAGCATTCAAAACAAATACATAATGCATAAAAGGTAAGTTTTTCTGTCTGTGATTAAATGGCGATATTTCCCATATGAATGAATCCACTAGAAGACGTTAATTTTGCTTTGTTTGCCTATAGTTCAACCTAAATGAACTTTGGAGTAATGAGACATATACCAAAACTCAACCTCATGTCCATCTAATGGGATGGAAAGGACGGATACAGGAAGAAGTGATTGCTGCCACTGCATGTTTACATAACTGCTTGATGAGAGAAGATGAGCAGCAGCTGTGTGGTTAGTGGTGAGAGGCCGGGCCAAGATGGAGACTAAAGACAACGATGTGTTGCCACATGAAACACCAATAATCTTCAGTTTGGGAATTCTTTATCTAAAAAAGCCTGACCACAATATTTTCTTTAGTGCAAGCTGCTCACAGTAGCTTATACAATCTTAAGCTTTTGCTGTGATAATTATTTTCTGACAGTTGTATAAAAGATGTGTGGGTGTGCATAAATGACTGATATATCTTTAAACCTCTTGTGTTTTTTTTTCTTCTACTACTTTTTCCAGATCGGGTGTTTTTTCCCCCCTTAGTTTTATCTAGAACCTCTTTTTTACCTCTGGACACTCCCAGCCAAGCTTCACCCAACCTTAACCCTAAGTAAAAGCTCTGATCAGGCAGGGCAGAGTGGTTATAGTATTTAAATGATTTCTTTAAAAGCAATGCATATATAAATAATCATGATCAAATAAACACATTGTAATCACAACTGAGAGAATGACGAAAGTATAAAATCTTACTATGAGTTACTTACCCTCTTACTGATCTGCCCCCCTTTTTTAAGACCACACACTGAATTCCGCAGTGAAGAATGTAAACCCTCAACGGTAAGCTTGATTGATGACCCCTATCCCCTACTTCTACTACAAAAACCCTGCTTACACATCAAAGAACATTTCCAAGTCTTGTCTCTCACTGGGAGACATTTCAACAAATTGTTAATGAAAATTTGTGACACACGTGAGAGCATTTACTGAATGTCTGAAAGAGACTACCTCTGTACCAGAAGCTCTCCTCTTGGCACTCTTTCCAAACTTTTCTCACATCTTCTCTGTGAACATGGGCATCACTCAATGGGCACTGTAAGAAACAGAATAGAGGTTAGTTATCATATGTGACATATAGCATTGCATCTGGGCTCAAAATGTCTAGTACAAATTTGTTTGCCACTCACTTTCCACCCTCCTTTAATGGGAGCTGAACCTGAACCAGCAGCTGCCGGTTCCTCGGTCGGCACTGTTTGCCCACTTATTTCAGCACTCATGATCTTAGACCCTTCAGTAGTTTGTTGCTGGAGCTCTATTATGCTGCTTTTGAAGCTTCCCCTTGCCTGTGTCAAATGCAACAAGCTGTAATAGAACTTCCTGGACTAGACTTTTAACTCCGCCTTCCTAACAGAGCTCTGCCCAGTCAGATTTGTTTGAGCATGAGGATGACAAGCCAAAACAGGTCAGGTTCACCTCTGTATACCAGTTTACACGTCAGTGTTTGACACACCTTTTTTGCCTACAGCTTCGTGTTTGCTCTTTCATATCACTATTTAGTAGACCCACAAGTGTGGGTAAAGGTAACATATTATCTACATGTGTTTAGGCTAAAGATTCAATATACGCAGTCAAACTTCATAACAAGATCACCTATTATTGGTTATTTCATTGGACACACATCCCTATAAGCCAAAGGTCAAGGTTTTCTTTACTACCACTAATAAAAATGCAGATATCAGTGCTACAGTTTCTCTAATAATGGTATATATAATCTGTACTTAAATACCTTTCAACAGGTCACAGCTTAAGGAGCAAAGGCTCACTTATCCATGAAGCAAACACATTTGTTTTACTACTTATTTATTAACATCACTGCTGAGCATTAATTAAATAGTTTAAATTTTCTATATCCTAACAACTGCAACTGCACAAATTCTACAAAAATGCTCTGATTTAGAAAAAAAAATAGTAGCTGTTCACTAGTACAGAACTAATACATAACATTATTCTAAATAACGTATGACTAAAAAAAATTAATTTAAAACTGATCCAGGCCAATGCATAAGGCATCGTATTTAATATGTGAGGTATTTCCTACAAATTTCTAAGTGTACCTGCCAAATAAATTTAATTAGGTTTAAAAAAAAAAGGGGGGGGGGGGGGCTACATTCTCCTCCAAAATGTAGTTTAATAGTATAAAAATGAAAACACACATCAAATGCAAAGTAACCCACCTTGAATCCACTATTAAATGCCCATATGCTGTAAACTAGTGCCGACTAGGACTGTCAATGCATAAAGAGTGTAACTGGAAGGCAAAGGAACTACATACACGACTGTGCAGTGGACAACTCAGTAGGCCGTTTTACCCATTTCTACCAGTACAAAGTAATACAAATTTAATCATGGCTGTATTGAGTAAGGTGCTGTGGTTTAAATAACCTGGTGAGCTTCTCTATACTCACACGGGGTATAGTTGCTTAGCTAATCATTTAAACAGAGTCATGTGAGTAACACCATAATGTTACTGATATATAAAAAAACAACTTTGGGCCCAACAATGTTGCTACGTTTGCATTCGTTCGTCTTGTACAAAAACTGAGATTTATAGTCACATGACAAACAGGGCATACTAAATTTGACAGGGTAACGTAAATGAAGGTAAGTGTTCAGAAAGACTTTATTTATCCCCAAGGGGCAATTAAGAGTGGTATTTAGGGCAGCATCACTGCAAACATTCCGGAAATTTAAGTGCTGTCGTCCTATCCTTGGTAAAATCAAAACATAACTCACATTACCAAATACACCGTCTCCTACTTCCAACAAACGGCGTTGACTTTAAGCGAACCCAAACCGCGATTACACTGGGAAGTCAATTTAGAAGTAGAACTACCAATCAGATTTCATCGTGGGTTGGTTTCAATTTTGCACGAGGAAATTCTAGTGATTGACGTGCGAATAGCACGGCCTGTTTTGAGAACTATGACCAATCACATTTCGTTGAGGGAGGAGCTGGTGTCTTTTCCCTCCCTGTCATGACATGACACCTCGACTAGCCAATTGACAGCGAGCAAAGGCGGAGGCGAATGAGGCTGACCTTCAATCCACAGCTGCGGGCGTGGCTTACATTGACAAGGCCCGCCTATTGGCCGGTCTGCGGACTTCCCACAGACAGTTGTATGTTTCATAAAAATGCACTCTGATGCGGCAAGTAAGTAGTAACGTTAGAGAGGTTTTTCTGGATCAATTTGGGACCCCATAGCGCGTGTGGCACAGACGTTAATAGTCTTGCTCTGTTTTGAACAACAGTTTTGTCTCATGGTCGTGTGGCGTTTGATGAGGACGCGTGAATTCTGTGCTATTTGCTGCTCTCTTTGTATTTGCTAGTGCTGTCTTGTGCGACAACAAAGGGAGGATAGCTGGTGTAATTTTAGCTGTTTGGACATGTGGAAGGTTATATTTGACACTGAAGGTTTTGCGAAGTTAATTTTTCGAGTCGCGTTAGCGGTGCTCGGCTGAATGCGGCTGACGTTAGTTAAATTCAGATGGTTTTCGATGGTTAAACGGCGTGTTGAGCTGTTTATATTCATCTTCATGTGTCACGTACAGCAGGTATCAGCTCACATTTGGCATCCACGCAGGACCATTGCAAATCGGTCAATATTCTGGTCAACTGCGGACTCTTACAGGGAATGAAAATTGTGACGCAGTTGTGTAAAACAGCTTTCATTGCCTGCTGCAGCACTGCCGCCGGGTTTTGCGCCATCTACACCAGCTGCTGCAAACGCCTGTGCGTTGGTTTTGTGCCAGAACACATATAATGTTGTATATTTTTCAAACAACGTAAAATGCATTCAATCAGTTGGTGTAAATGTTGGGGGTAGAAGGGTCTGAGAGAAGTAGTTGTTTTGCAAATGCATGGGAATTGTAGTTTAGTATCCCAAACAGAGCTTAGCTTCCAATGGCCTGTTTAGAGGAAATGGACTACAACGCCCATACGTCCAAACTCTCCAGATACTTTGTAAACTCTGTGCAAGTTGCGCGTCTGCACTGCTATTTTAGGTATGCAGCTAGTGCTATCTGCTCGGCAGTGTACTGGTTTGAGTGTGGTTTTGGCCTCTGAAAAAACGTTAAAATCATCGGTGTTTGGTGACAGCTTTTAATCGACAGTGCACAGAAGGCTTGAAGCGAGAAGGTAGCATGCATGATCGTTCTCACGTCTTTAGAGGAATGCAGTCCCTCCCTCATTCGTGTGAGATATTTTCAGCAACGTAGATCTTTGAAAACTGGAAATCAAGCGATAGTAGTGCGTGCTCTGTGAATGTTGTGTGATTCCTAATCAAAGATCACCTGAGATTTGAGTCCAGTGTTCTTACTGGGGCTGTGATGATGTCACCTTCTTGTACCCTTGTGCTCATGCCAAGCATGATCAGGAGCATAAAGCTGAGTGTCACGGTTTAGTTTAGTTCTTTTCTGACGTTATATTTATTTTTTGGAAATAGATTTTCAGCTGAATTCCCACTTGACTACACTGGCCAGCATCCATAAGATCCACCACACCTTGCACAGGCTGGTAAATGCATATTAGCAATATGTTTATGTGTGCTTTATTTTAGCATGCATGTGCCCTGTACATCTGTGTCCTACTCACACATATTTGTTTTGAATAGAACTTGGCAGAAGACGTTGGACAGGACAGCCACCCCTCAGGTAACTATACAGCTGCTCCTTTTTTTATGTTTTTTTAAATCAGTTTAGTGTTTTTATCAGGCCAGATGTACATTAACATATCACTTTCTGAAGTGGACTCTCAGTGCTTGGCTAGTACTCAAATGTTTTGCTATAGAAAGTTGGCATATTGCATGTCGTTCTTAAAGATTTATTCTTTCATTTTCTCCTCTGTTTACTTCCCTAGCTTGTTGCTCTAAAGCCATGCCTCCTAGGAAAAAGAGGAGACCCTCTGCTGGAGATGACATGTCAGCCAAGAAAAGTCGCCAGGACAGGTGCGAGATCCCTTTAATTAAATATTCAGTGAACTTGAATATGTGCAGTACACAGTTTATTTTGCCATTCGTAAACATATAATAAACGGTGTACTGCACGTGTAGTATGGTTGAAATTTTCTTTTTCCTTCACAGCGTTTTCAGAAAACATGAAACATCCCAAATCCGAGAGGAGGAGATGTTTTCTAGTAAAAGATGCTTGGAGTGGTTCTATGAATATGCAGGTGAGCACTTACTGGACACACTCTTAGTTTCATTGCATTTGACCTCTTCTCAGTGCATACATGGGAAATTGCTGCTATTGACATTTGTTTATCATGAATAGGCTGCGATGATGTGGTGGGTCCAGAGGGCATGGAAAAATTCTGTGAGGACATCGGGGTGGAGCCGGAGAATGTAAGCGCATATTTAAAATCTTTCATATTTCGACATCTGTTTATCTCTCTGGCATTTTCTTTAATGACATCCTTTTGGAAGTGGTGACAATTTGCATTTCTGATCATTTCTGAGACTTTATAAAAGTCTATCTTTTAATCTGCATTCTCAATCAGCAGTCCTAGACCTTTAAGGTCATGTGATATGTAATGGATTGAATATCTTGTATTTAAGAATATCTGCAACTGTCATTTGTTGCTTGTGCTCAGGTGGTGATGCTGGTTCTTGCTTGGAAGCTGGATGCCCAGAGTATGGGATATTTCACCCTTCAGGAGTGGCTGAGAGGCATGGGCTCATTGCAGTATGTCATTTACTTACTTTAGTGCTTTTTTCTTCTTCTTCATTTTTTTAAAATATAATACAGTTTTCAAGATTTCCTATCTAGATTGATGTGTTTTCTTAGTGTAACTTGCATTAAATTGGATCCTGTAACATACCTAAGCTAGTTTTTTGCTGCCGTCAGGTGTGATTCGACTGAGAGGCTGAGGAATTCACTTGACTACCTGAGATCTGTCCTAAATGACAGCACCAGCTTTAAGCTCATTTATAGATATGCCTTTGATTTTGCTCGGGTGAGTGGAGCAGTCAACACACAGCATTCAACAACCAGGTTAAATTCATTTGAACAAATACAAAAATCTCAGTAAGAAACAGTAAATATTGTAATCTGGCTGTCTGACTTGACTGTCTGTTTGGACTTGTTGCATTGATTTGAGAAAGTCTTGGGTGTTCTGATTGTACAGGAAAAGGATCAGAGGAGTTTGGACTTGAACACAGCCAAATGTATGTTGGGGCTTCTTCTGGGAAAGACGTGGCCTTTGTTTCCTGTGTTTAATCAGTTTCTAGAGGTAAGCAGTTTGGTTGGTTGGGGTGTTTGTTTTGTTTTTTAAGAAAATCAGTCACAGAAGTCTCGTGGAGTAGTTGTATATACCATCATTTGTTGCCCATTTTAACCTTGGAAAGAGCTGTTGTAGCTAAAAAGCTATCACTCTAAAGGATTTATTTGTTATTCCTCAGCAATCAAAGTACAAAGTCATCAACAAAGACCAATGGTGCAATGTTTTAGAGTTCAGCAGGACAATCAACCTGGACCTCAGCAACTATGATGAAGATGGTGCCTGTAAGTGAGCACACATTTACGTGTAGCTGAGTGTTACCCAAATACTAATTTTGTAATATACTGAAATTTGTGCCTCATCTTTGTTTTTGTTTGTTTTTTTTCATTAGGGCCTGTTTTGTTGGACGAGTTTGTGGAATGGTACAAAGAAAGACAGATGTCATAACTGCAGCGCAAAAATGGGAAAGTAATACAACTGTGACAACAACGACTCTGAGAATCAATAACCAATAAGTAACCAATACAAAAAAAAGTAAAGGAGTGACTGTGGGTGCTTCCTGGGGAAAGGAGGGGTTTGGGCTGTGGGTGGGCTAGGGTGGGGTTGCTGGGTTTGCAGCCTGCATGCACGCTGCTCAGAGCGTGGAGGCAGGAGGGCTGCTGTGCTCCCTACCGAAGTTGCGTAGTGGGCAAGCTTGCAGCAATCTCCAGTGGCATTGCTCTCTCACTGTGACATGTCATATTGCTGTCTGTGTTAGGATAACGTGGTGTCATACATGGATGATGGAAGCAAAATGGTATTGTGTGGGAGAACCACTCCTCACCCCTTGTCTTCAGCACAGAGAAACTGAGAGAAGTGACCATTCATGCATTGTGTCTGAGTCTTAAATAGGGTCACTTTGACCTGGGCACATTAAAGTATTATACATCTGTGCAATGAACTTGAACTTGAGCTTTTCTGGACAGATAGCACTTAATTTTATTTTTTTTTGTCATATTTTGAGTTTCATAGGAGTACTTCAAGAAGCACACTGTGTCAAATGGTTGATTGCAAGTTTCTATTCTATTGATTTGTGCCAGTTTGTAGTTGTTTTTTGTTTGTTTTCTTCTTTCCCCTCCAGTTTTGATTGCTTCAGCTTTTTTTGTTGTTGTTGTTTTTTTTTTTGTTTTTGCTTCTAGCTATTCATTTGCTAGCCCCCTGCAAAGGCTTCAGACCTCATAACACCAAACAGTTTAGCATTGCTGCTTACTAACTCTTATTACAGTACAGCGGTGAGCCACTAGTGCTCTGATCAGCATTTATTGGTCTGATGACTGATTTATGTATCTACGTTCTGTAGATGAGAGTATTACTGTGCCTCAAAACATGGAAGTCACTTTGTGTGTCCCACACACATACCAATAAACCCAAATGTACATACACGTGTGATAAGAGTACATGCACACAGACACACTGAGTGGTCAGGGATTATTTCAGGATGAACTCAGACTGTTTTGGCTGTGTTATAAGTTGACATAGAGCTAGTTGGTGTCCATTTTGTCTTGATATGTGGCATCTGTTTGTCTTCCTTAGTCCACTGATAGTTTCAGGTCTCCTCTTACCAGTAGCATCTCTCCCAACACTGACGGTGTTAATGTAACTGCAGTGGAAGACCGGTGACCCTCTCAGGATGAGGTCCTTTAGGCTTGAGTAGTAAGGTACGTTTGGTGAAAGTGTTGCTTTATACCACCCATAGGATGTACTCAAAACAGTGGACACTGACAGTTTGGAACTTTGTGATGATGCTATGCTGTTCTTTTCGCCTAGTATAATGTTCTTGTAACACATGTATAAATTTTTGTCTTTGGCTGTGATGTGATGCTGAATTGTCAGAAGATTTAATATTTGCATGCATGCTCCGACAGAGCCTTTTGTGAATGGATGAGATTTTTTGAAAACATTTTTCAAACTTTTTGTTTTTGTTTTGTACAGGTTTTTGTGCAAGTGTTTTGTGCTTAATTTCATAAACACAATCATGTTCTTTGAATTCTGATGATAAACATGATTGTGTCTATTAAGACCTGGAACACACCTGTAACCTCATGGTGGAACAGGAGTTCCCTCCTGCATTTACCCTTTGTTACACATCCTTACATATGCTGCAAAACTTTGGCAAACTGCAGGCAATGCAGACAGTAGCCTGTTTTGCTACTGTTGCACTACATTGTCATGACATACATAAACGCTTCCATAAATCCATTTCAGTTGAAAACTACACAGAAACCTTTGTCGTCACTACAATGCATCGACCATCAGCATAAACCTTAAGACTAAAGTAGTTGTAGGATTGCTTACCAAATACTGTGTAGAGATCAGTGGTTTAGTCTTCTCCCTTGATAATGCAGGAGGATGAACAGCCTTGTCCCAACTGTATATATGTATGTAAACTATGTGTCTATATGTCTGTTTTCACTATAACCTGTGTCTATACAAGTAAATAAAATGGTTTATTAACTTATTTATGGCTTATGTTCTGGTTATTTAGTTGATAGTTCGCCCTTGTTTAACCTTATAATGTCAAGTGTATCACATTTAATACATAGGATTTTGAGACCTCTACATCATCAGTTTTTGTACCTGTAATAGCTAAATAAATTGCACAAAAATCTGGGATGTAGCAAATATACAAATAAAAATGTATATGTGCAAATTGATATTTTTATTATTATTATTATTTGCTAAAATGTTCAATTAGAGATACAAAAAAAAATCTGTAAATTATTTCATGATTTAGTCTTTAACATCACTGAATTTAGGTTTTTATACACAAATTTGAGCCATCACACTGGACTTCCTTCAGAAGTCAGAAATTCTGTTCATGAATGCAAGTAAATAACTCATTTGGCATCTTATTTTGCAGAAATAAGTCAAACATGAAAGATAAGCATGGTGCATTGATAAAGACTGCATTTAAGTGCTCTGTGGCAGCCCTAGCCAATGAATGATTATAGCTTACATTTCATTCCAAAGTCACACATAATATACAATTCACAATATTTTTGACATTCACAGGATAACTTAAGCTCAGAGAATCATGCCTATCATCTGGGTGGCTTTTCAAGTGTTTAGCATGAATTGACTTGTCATTAAACATGACTGATGTTTGAAGTGTTTAAATAGATTGGTGGGTATTCTGGTGTAAGCGAAGAAGCAACAGGTTCCTCTGTGTTTTGTCTCTGTTGCTGATAGGTTCTATTTCCTTCCGAGCCGTGTTTCTTATTGTCCTGTGGAGATCTCCATGAAAGCCCAACGGCCTCCTCTGGCGGTAGTGTTACAGGAATAGGAGGTGGGGCAACTTGTGGTGGTTTGATGTCATGGCTCCTGTAGCGGGGAAGATCATACAACAAATCTGTAGCTCTTCTCTCATCTGGTGAAGCAGAGGGGAGATGTAATCGTGGCAGGGGTTTGATGTCTGGCTCAGACTTGCGATAATAAACACCGGTGTCAACTTGTGGACTGTGGTCATCAGCTGTAGGAGATACATCCCCACTGAAATCCACCGTGTCCCACATTTTTCTCTCTGATGACATGACTTTTAGGGCACTGAGGCCTTTTCTTTCCTTCCTATCAGAGAGCAAAATAGGGCTTGGATTCTCATATGTGGTGTTGGGTGAGTTGTAAAGCCTGTGAAGAGCACCTCCGGATGCAGAAGAAGTACTATTGGCACTAATGGATGAGAATTTATGTGTTGGCTTTACATCTGATTTCCAACTGTCTTGCTTTATTTTAACGTCACTTTTGATGCTGGAGGAGTACAGCTGGGGAAGTTCTGGTTTTGCAGGTGAAGCCTGCTGTGGAGGTGTTGTATTCAGACCCGTCTTTAGTGCTGGTGTAGAGATTTTAGACAGATGATGACCAACACCAGTCCATTTTATCTCTGGTGGTATATCTGCATTTGCATTGTGTCTTTGTTCAGTCCTTCTCCTTACTTCATCCTCAAAGCTCAGACTGGATACTCTCTTTGGAGCAAGTGATGAATTTCTGTCCTTTTCACTTTCCTGTGCAACATTTACCATTTGGGTCTTGCCACTGGGGGAGAAAGAACTATCAGATAGCGATGAAGTTTTCATAATTGAACGCTTATAGATTGGAAAGTCAACATATGTCATGCCTGGAGGAGCTCTATTTTCTGTTATCTCATCTTCACTGCTGCTGCTGCTGGAAGAGGAATCAGAGGGTTTCACATGTTTGTTTTCAGGATTCAGAGAAGAGGAGTCTGGCAGAGGTGATGAGGGATATTTGGATGGTTGAGAACTCGGTGATGTGATTTCAAGGCGCTTTCTAAATCGGGAAAAACCAAGATTCATTGTGGCCCATCGTGACTGGAGCTCAGAGTTTATCTCTGGTGTTGTGCTGAAGTTGTCTTTTCGATTTTCCATCAACTCATCTGTTATAACAACATACTTTTCTAATGTAATATTGGAATCTTTCTTTGAAATGTGAGGAAGCTTGTGTAGTGTAGAAGTTGGAGAGCCTAAGTTGCTAGCCATTTTAACAGGCTGGTCTGTAGTCCGACCTTCACTCTCATCACTGCTGGAGGAGGACTTAGGTGAACGTGTCTTGATATCCAGATGCTTTTTGACATAGGGGATAGTGCTGAGGCCTATTTCAGGCAATCTTGAATCTGGTTTAATTGCAACTGGGCGGTTTCTTAAATCTTCCATCCCCTCCTCATCTGAGCTGCTTGATGTGTAAATAGGATCATGACGTTTGGTTTGAGATTGTTGAAACCCCGTTGAGCCCAAACTCTGCTTCTTTGTCTGGCCCCTTTTTTCATCTTCACTGTCACTACTTGAAGATGACTCAGAAGCTGATAATACTGATTTGATGTCTGCAGTATGATGAACATATTGGGTTTTTGTGTAAAGCAAATCAGTTTCTTGCCTTGGACTATATATATCTTCTTGCTCCTGTTTCTTTATGTGTTTCGTTGTTTCCTCCTCACTGTCACTGCTAGAAGATGTGTCAGAATCTACTGATGGTGCTTTGATATCTAGGCGCCGCTTAACTCGAGGAATGTGTAGAAGATCAATGTTAGGCCACTTTGCATTTGGATCGGGACTCTTTGTTTGAGATTCTCTGAATGGGCGGGGTGGAATGCCCAACTTTCCTGGAACCTGCTGCACTTTGTGGCCTGCTTCATCATCACTTTCACTACTAGAAGATGAACTAGAGGCTGATGAAGGTTCTTTGATATCTGAATCTTTCTTGATACTCCTGGGACGCTCAGGAGGAATGGCAGGCCTTCTTATGTCATGCTCACGACTGGCTTTTTGAGATGACCGATTTGGAAGAATTGGAATATGTACAGCTCCATGGTCTTGTTTCTTTACTGTTTCCTCCTCACTGTCACTGCTAGAAGATGTGTCCGAATCTACAGATGGTGCTTTGATATCTAGGCGCCGCTTAATGTGAGGAATGTGTAGAAGATCAATGGTAGGCCACTTTGCATTTGGATCAGGACTCCTTGTTTGAGATTCTTTGAATGGGCGGGGTGGAATGCCCAACTTTCCTGGACTCTGCTGCACTTTGTGGCCTGCTTCATCATCACTTTCACTACTAGAAGATGAACTAGAGGCTGATGAAGGTTCTTTGGCATCTGAATCTTTCTTGATACTCCTGGGACGCTCAGGAGGAATGGCAGGCCTTCGAATATTATCCTCTTGATTTATTTTTTGAGATGACCTGTTTGGAACAATTGGCATATATATACCTCCTTGCTCCTGTTTCTTTATGTGTTTCGTTGTTTCCTCCTCACTGTCACTGCTAGAAGATGTGTCAGATTCTTTTGATGGTGCTTTGATATCTAGGCGGCGTTTAATGTGAGGAATGTGTAGAAGATCAATGGTAGGCCACTTTGCATTTGGATCAGGACTCTTTGTTTGAGATTCTTTGAATGGGCGGGGTGGAATGCCCAACTTTCCTGGAACCTGCTGCACTTTGTGGCCTGCTTCATCATCACTTTCACTACTAGAAGATGAACTAGAGGCTGATGAAGGTTCTTTGATATCGGAATCTTTCTTGATACTCCTGGGACGCTCAGGAGGAATGGCAGGCCTTCGAATATTATCCTCTTGATTTATTTTTTGAGATGACCTGTTTGGAACAATTGGCATATATATACCTCCTTGCTCCTGTTTCTTTATGTGTTTCGTTGTTTCCTCCTCACTGTCACTGCTAGAAGATGTGTCAGATTCTTTTGATGGTGCTTTGATATCTAGGCGGCGTTTAATGTGAGGAATGTGTAGAAGATCAATGGTAGGCCACTTTGCATTTGGATCAGGACTCTTTGTTTGAGATTCTCTGAATGGGCGGGGTGGAATGCCCAACTTTCCTGGACTCTGCTGCACTTTGTGGCCTGCTTCATCATCACTTTCGCTACTAGAAGATGAACTAGAGGCTGATGAAGGTTCTTTGATGTCTGAATCTTTCTTGATACTCCTGGGATGCTCAGGAGGAATGGCAGGCCTTCGAATATTATCCTCTTGATTTATTTTTTGAGATGACCTATTTGGAACAATTGGCATATATATACCTCCTTGCTCCTGTTTCTTTATGTGTTTCGTTGTTTCCTCCTCACTGTCACTGCTAGAAGTTGTGTCAGAACCTACTGCTACTGATGATGCTTTGATATCTAGGCGCCGCTTAATGTGAGGAATGTGTAGAAGATCAATGGTAGGCCACTTTGCATTTGGATCAGGACTCTTTGTTTGAGATTCTTTGAATGGGCAGGGTGGAATGCCCAACTTTCCTGGAACCTGCTGCACTTTGTGGCCTGCTTCATCATCACTTTCACTACTAGAAGATGAACTAGAGGCTGATGAAGGTTCTTTGATATCTGAATCTTTCTTGATACTCCTGGGATGCTCAGGAGGAATGGCAGGCCTTCGAATATTATCCTCTTGATTTATTTTTTGAGATGACCTGTTTGGAACAATTGGCATATATATACCTCCTTGCTCCTGTTTCTTTATGTGTTTCGTTGTTTCCTCCTCACTGTCACTGCTAGAAGATGTGTCAGATTCTTTTGATGGTGCTTTGATATCTAGGCGGCGTTTAATGTGAGGAATGTGTAGAAGATCAATGGTAGGCCACTTTGCATTTGGATCAGGACTCTTTGTTTGAGATTCTTTGAATGGGCGGGGTGGAATGCCCAACTTTCCTGGACTCTGCTGCACTTTGTGGCCTGCTTCATCATCACTTTCACTACTAGAAGATGAACTAGAGGCTGATGAAGGTTCTTTGATATCTGAATCTTTCTTGATACTCCTGGGACGCTCAGGAGGAATGGCAGGCCTTCGAATATTATCCTCTTGATTTATTTTTTGAGATGACCTATTTGGAACAATTGGCATATATATACCTCCTTGCTCCTGTTTCTTTATGTGTTTCGTTGTTTCCTCCTCACTGTCACTGCTAGAAGTTGTGTCAGAACCTACTGCTACTGATGATGCTTTGATATCTAGGCGCCGCTTAATGTGAGGAATGTGTAGAAGATCAATGGTAGGCCACTTTGCATTTGGATCAGGACTCTTTGTTTGAGATTCTCTGAATGGGCGGGGTGGAATGCCCAACTTTCCTGGAACCTGCTGCACTTTGTGGCCTGCTTCATCATCACTTTCACTACTAGAAGATGAACTAGAGGCTGATGAAGGTTCTTTGATATCGGAATCTTTCTTGATACTCCTGGGATGCTCAGGAGGAATGGCAGGCCTTCGAATATTATCCTCTTGATTTATTTTTTGAGATGACCTGTTTGGAACAATTGGCATATATATACCTCCTTGCTCCTGTTTCTTTATGTGTTTCGTTGTTTCCTCCTCACTGTCACTGCTAGAAGATGTGTCAGATTCTTTTGATGGTGCTTTGATATCTAGGCGGCGTTTAATGTGAGGAATGTGTAGAAGATCAATGGTAGGCCACTTTGCATTTGGATCAGGACTCTTTGTTTGAGATTCTTTGAATGGGCGGGGTGGAATGCCCAACTTTCCTGGAACCTGCTGCACTTTGTGGCCTGCTTCATCATCACTTTCGCTACTAGAAGATGAACTAGAGGCTGATGAAGGTTCTTTGAGATCTAAATCTTTCTTGATACTCCTGGGACGCTCAGGAGGAATGGCAGGCCTTCGAATATTATCCTCTTGATTTATTTTTTGAGATGACCTATTTGGAACAATTGGCATATATATACCTCCTTGCTCCTGTTTCTTTATGTGTTTCGTTGTTTCCTCCTCACTGTCACTGCTAGAAGTTGTGTCAGAACCTACTGCTACTGATGATGCTTTGATATCTAGGCGCCGCTTAATGTGAGGAATGTGTAGAAGATCAATGGTAGGCCACTTTGCATTTGGATCAGGACTCTTTGTTTGAGATTCTTTGAATGGGCGGGGTGGAATGCCCAACTTTCCTGGAACCTGCTGCACTTTGTGGCCTGCTTCATCATCACTTTCACTACTAGAAGATGAACTAGAGGCTGATGAAGGTTCTTTGAGATCTAAATCTTTCTTGATACTCCTGGGACGCTCAGGAGGAATGGCAGGCTTTCGAATATTATCCTCTTGATTTATTTTTTGAGATGACCTGTTTGGAACAATTGGCATATATATACCTCCTTGCTCCTGTTTCTTTATGTGTTTCGTTGTTTCCTCCTCACTTTCACTGCTAGAAGTTGTGTCAGAACCTACTGCTACTGATGATGCTTTGATATCTAGGCGCCGCTTAATGTGAGGAATGTGTAGAAGATCAATGGTAGGCCACTTTGCATTTGGATCAGGACTCTTTGTTTGAGATTCTTTGAATGGGCAGGGTGGAATGCCCAACTTTCCTGGAACCTGCTGCACTTTGTGGCCTGCTTCATCATCACTTTCACTACTAGAAGATGAACTAGAGGCTGATGAAGGTTCTTTGATATCTGAATCTTTCCTCATGCTTCTGGAAGATGAATTTGACTCCGGTAATGGAGCAGTGATGTGTGAATGCTCTTTGATTTGGCTTTTTCTGTCTATACTTGAGTGTACTTTGGAATCTGCTTCACTGTCACTGCTGGAAGAGGATGAATCTCTTATAGATAGTGAAGGTGCTTTGGCATCCAGATTCTTACTCTGACTGGTATCCGAATAGACATCATGCCACTTTGTCCGCGGCTTTGGTTTAACTTTCACTGTGCTATCTTTATCAATTTCTAGCTTAACTGTGTGCTGGTCTGGCTCCTTATCACTGTCACTGGAATCGGAGGAAAACGAGTGCTCTGGTTTCACTGCAGGCTTGATTTGCTGGTCAGAGTTGGCTTTGTAAAGTGTAGACTCATCCTCACTGCTGTTTGAGCTGGAACTGGACACAGAATCCCGCTTGTGTTTTTTGGAAGGGGTTGCCACAGTAAGTTTTGACTTATTAGAAGAACCAATTATACTGCCTGACCTGGGAGATGGACTTTGAACAGAATCACTAAATTCAAATAGTTCTTCATTCTCCTCTAAATAACCAGGGTCTGTTGTGTGTGGTGACCATGGCTCAGAGGTAAATCCAGGCATTTTACTTTTGCCTTCTAGTGATCTTTGTGGCACCTCTTCTTTTGTAAGTATTGAGAAATCAGTTTTCTGTTGAAAAGGGTCCTTTGTCACCTTAGGAGCCTTAGGCATTGTGTGGTGCTCTTTGAATTCTTTTTCAGATAGTGAAGAATCAGAGCTTGAAGAAGATAGGCTTCTCTTTTCCTCTAGTTCAACAGGATCTGGGATGGGTTCAAACTCCATGTTGTGCCTATGTCCAGCAGTAGTGTGATCTCTGCCATCATTTAGTCTACCCTCTGAATTGCTCTGATGTGAGCTACTTTCATTTCCTGAATCTTCAGGAGTATGTTTAATATTCTGAGCCTCACTAACTTCACAATCAATCACTACATCATTATTGATGCTTTCCGGATTGCCACTGACTACAGTATCATAGTACTGTACGTTGCCATGTTCTCTGTAGTCTACAGTGGTAAATGTGACTCTCCTTTCCCTGTGATGTCCTGTCCTTTCTAGTTCCTCTCCAGTGGAAAAGGCCTCATTGTCATATTGTGTTTGTTCTACAGAGACTGCAGAGTTAGTTTCACGGGACCGTGTATTGATGTTCTTTTCGGTGACTCTTTTCCAAAGAGCATCAATACACGGTCTTGCAAGGACTCCAAGGATAAAGGCAATTAGAAATGTGATGAAAATAGATAGACACACAGCCAGTGCCAAGTCAGACTGAGTAACTGCTCCAGCTCCTGGACTTGTCCCATTACGTACACTCTTTGTGGGGCCTGCTTGGATCATGTATTGGCTGGTTTCAGACAAACTTCTAGGTTTTCTTCTTGCACCACCTATTTTACTGATTTGGAGGTTAAAAACAGACACAACCTGTTTTTCTTTAGACACACACACATACAGTCCCGTGTCACTCTCTGTGATGTCACTGATGAGCAGACCACCATCAGACTGGTTCACAGACATTTGACCATTGGGCGTCCACCACACTGAGTCTGGAAAAGATCACATTGATATGCAGTATTATCAGTTTAAATTGCTAAATATGCATTAAACATTTTTGCATCATTTTGATGTATTACCTTCTGCTGAACAGGACAGCAGTATCTCAGAGCCCCTGTGGACTGTCACATCCTGATGGAGCTCTGGGATGTTACCAGTACTGAGGCAGTTCAGTTCATCATCCTGCAGCTGAAGCAGATCTCTGCCTGAGAGGGTGGATGGAGAAGCACACATGATGCTCCAGACCTGCAGGCCTCTGTTGCTGTCAAAGGCTATCCGCCGTCTTAGACTGTGCATCCTGCAGTCACACTGCCACCTGTTTCCAAGCAGCCTAACTTCTGTTCCAATGTTTTGCAGGGTGAGGTACATTAAAGGATGGATGCTGGTCAACATGTTGAAGCTCAGATCTAGGACCTTTGAGGGCAATATAATATTTATGATGAGTTTGACTGGCAAAACAAATTGCAATTTAGATATTGACATTATCAGTTAGTTAGAGTAGGCATCAAGGTTTTAAGTCTAGCTTTTGAACAGATATCTGAAAAACAATCACCTGTATTTACACAAAAAGGCCCCAAAATACAAAAACAAACAACAACAACAACAACAAATGGTCTTACTTTGAGCTGTGGTAAATCCTGAAACATCTGTGGATGGAGACTTGTGATGAGGTTATGTTGTAAGTGTAACTCTTTCAGTTGCTGAAGATGGCTAAGTTCTCCCAGTCGTAGAGTTGAGATCCTGTTGAAAGAGAGTTGCAGAACCTCCAAGGATTCAATACCCTCCAGCCCTGAATGACAGAAAATCAGAGTTGCATTTAGAGATTACTGGGTAGCTCCCATAGACAGCAAGACATGTATTCTGTATTCCAGATTTTCAGTAATAACAACAAGTTTGTCTGGCTCTTGTCCTCTCTGTCAATTTGCTTGCAGGTCTGCCATATTAACACGGCTGACATTATATAATGTGAAACATAAGCCTCAATCAGTGTGGAGCTCATCAATGAAAAACAAAATCAAATTGTTTTGTTTTCACAATGAATAGTGTTACAATATGTCTATTTTTGGCCATTTTCTGCTGGCTCCTCCTTTTCAGTAGAGACAATCTCCCTGAGACTGCTGTGCTGAGGAAAAGCACTGTGGATCTGTGCTTCATTAGAGAGGCACTGGTTTTGTGATCTGAATACCAAATAGAACAGGGTCTATGATTGTCAACAGAGCTCTTGCTAAGTAAATAGGCGGTCTATACATTCCATTAGAAGACTTATAGTGAATGGTTTCCTTTGAAACACTCACATGTTCAACCAAGGAGAAAGAGGAGAAACATGACAATGCCCAGGAAAAGTGGCATTGTGTGATTCACAACATTCCATAATTTCATTGTACATGTATAATGACACTAAAGGGCTGTTCTGTTGTATTCTATTTCCACCTTTTTAGGGAAATGTCGATTAACAACTGTGACTGGTTGGAGGCTGTACAGGGGAACTACGTGAGGTGGTTTATTTCTGCCTGGAGCAAAGTACTAAAGATAAAGCATATCAGTGGGGTGGTTTGTTAAAAGAACAGTAACTGACATGCATAAATCTCACAGATTTATTACACTATGGACTTTGAGGTAAACCCACCTGAACATGGTGGCAAGGTGGACCAATCTTTCCAGTGTGACTCATGGACATTTCTCAATGACATTCCATGAGGAAATTAAAGGTGTGCCTTTAAGGAGTGTGCAACTTTACCATTATATATTATTACCTAATATTAAAGATAACAATAAGTTATGGCCCAATTAATTAGTGTGAACAAATTGTCTCATAATCTGGAAGTCTGGAATCTGGAAGTCAAAACACTTTTAGATGTTTACAAGAGACTTGCACGACTAGTTCCATACTGAAGGTTAAATTTAATATGTCAGTTTTTCTACCACCTGTTTATGTTCCACCCAAGATAACAGTCAGCCATAGTCATGTAACCAACCTCAAAATGTACTGGGTGTGGTTTATGAATACTATGTAATATTGTTATATCGCTGCAATTTGCAAGACCAGTATGTTAGGATGGGTTGCTACTCATATTGGCTGAGAATTGTGCTGATATTAACGTCTAAGATTTTGTGATTGTAGTTTGTAGGATTATTAAATTCTGCAGTATGTGCAAGTTCAACAGAATTGTAAAGTACAGTAAGTATATTTACTAAAGCACTGTAATGAAGAACAGTTTTCAGGTAGTTTTACTTTTGCTTGAGTCAACCTTCTTCTCTTTATACTTAGATTTCATTACATTTTTGTGGGAAATGTTACACTTGTAGTGGATTGTTATAAACAAATGGTTGACACATTAAAGGAAAATCTTTAACCTTTGATCCTACTGTAAAACGAAAAGTGGCTTCTTACTCTGGGAGACGTATTTTGCTTACATGGTTTGATTCCCCTTACTAGGAAGGTTTTCTCAAGAGAGTGATGTCTTTCAGGATGATAATATCAACAAAAAATGTGCATTATGGATGCAAAATGACACATGAATATTAAATGGATGTTAACTAAACTAATCACCAAACAATTCTGGAGCAACAGTGTTAGAAAGCATGCGCTGCTATCATCATTTGGACACCAAATGATATGATGGATTTAAAAGTAATGATTTTTCATCCTTCCAATAGATACCTGTCGAATCAATGCTAAACACGTATATTTTTTTCCCTTACTAAGAAGCTGCCTTGAGTTTTACAGCAAAAATTAGCTACAAACTTAAACTGCTGCTAATGTTATGCACGATCTATTCGTGCTAAATTGTACTTTTTATCATTTTTTTCCAGTTCTTTCTTATTACAGCAGTTTAAATATTTTCCCTTGCATGAGATGAAAGTTTGATGAAAATTCACCAGAAAACACAATTCTTCTATAGAAGATGAGTGTTGTTGAAGCACCGGGAAATACTGCACTGCATATATAATGCTAAGTGATATTGAAATCTTTTAAAACACCTGCAGATTCACCTGGCAGTGAAATTACTTTTAAATGAAATTAATTACATTTTTCAGGTTTTCAGTTAGTGCTGACTGGTAGCAGTTTTTATCCGTGTGAAAATGTGTATGTTTATGTGCTTTGACAGTGTTTTATTTATTAGTTTACAACCATATAACACTGACTCACCCTCTGGGAGTTGGCGTAGCTGATTCATCTCAACAGAGAGCAGCTGCAGGGTGGGGGCCCAAGATACACATTTCCATCTGGTCCAAGGTCTTGAGCGATATTTATCTCTAAGATGTTGACCCCTGAGGTTTCTTCCAGTGCACAGGGACAAACGTGTGATACTGTTGTTTCCCAGCCACACACTCCTGAGGTTATAATGTGGCTGGTGAAATGTTACAGATTTGAGGAGGTTATGAGAAAAGTCCAGCTCCGTGACAGAGTCCTGGATGTGCTGGGGCACCGAGGAAAGGCCAGCTGAGGAACAGTTCAACAGGAAAGCACTCTGACAGGTGCAGGACTGCAGACATGCAGGTGAGGAAGAGGAGCAGAGAAGCGAAGACACAAGGACTAACACAGCGGCCAAAAAAGGCCCCTGCGGTGCTGCCATCACAAGCTGCCCTGAGAGTACAGATTGTCACATTGCACTTAGAAATAAATTAAAAAGGAAGAACTATTTTTGCTTCACAGATAGGTTTAAATTAGCATTCACGGCAATAAAAATGAAGCTATTACATGAACATGAGGTCTACGTTATAATAGGTGATGAGCCCAACCTAAACACTATGCAATCTGAATATGTAAGTTTATTTTTTTGAAAGACAACCTAATGGACACACATCTAAAAGTATTTATATATTTACCCATAAAAGGTTTTTCTCTTTTTCAAAAACCTCGGGTTACGCTCATCACCAGTGATGGGTTAAAAAAGGTTAAATATAAAAGTAAACACACAGTAAATGAACTGAAGACTCACCTGTGCATCCACTCTTTGCCAAACTGACATGAAACCTTGTGACTCTTCACACCCGGAGAGCTTTACTTCAGCTGTCTCAAGCAAGTTCTGATCGAAGTCTGAGGTGTATTTTGCTGCGTCTAGCTTAACACGTCCCTGCCCAAAGAAGCTGCTCTGCGATTCATACAATCATTTACACATCTGGTTAATGTCTTACTGTCACAGTCTTACTGTGATGGTGTAAGTTTATGGCGAAGACCAAACCTTCATACTTTGCATTCTATTAGACAATAAAGCGCTATAATGAGGCGCAGTACGCTTTTATGGTTTTAAATGACCGTGGGCGCATTTACTGAAACAATGATAACACTTTTCACATAGCAACACATTTCTTTATTGAAACAAACATGCCAATGAAACGTTGGACAAATTTCCAAATAAGGCTGGTCGCAATATATTTATTTCTTCGGTTTTTCTTCGATCAAATAAGCTGTTCTTTCATGACAGGCATGAAGTCTGTGCTCTGAGAACAACTATTGACGTTAACATCAGTAATCGTTAACATCAGTTGACAACAGACAAGACAATCCAAAGCAAAGTCAAATATTATATATTATATTGCACAAAATTCAAACAACCCCATATAGGTTGCACCCACAGTAGCTGATGAACTAAAATTCTCAACATTTGCATTAATCTGTAGCAGAATGTAGTGCACACTGTTTTTTCAATATTGTATTCTTCTGTTGTTAAAAAAGCTTTTGCAACAAAATTAAAATATTACACATATATCTAATGATATATAGTCCCTTGTATATCCATTGGCACGTGCATGATAAACAGCCCGAGATATGCAGAAAGAAACCTACTCTGCATCACTGGATGGCTTAAAATGTATCATGTATAACAATTTATCATTAACTCTGTGCATTGCATTACCTGCAAATTTTACATACATCATTACAGTCATGTAGTGTCTTCCACATGTCAGCTAATATGACAGAAAATATCACACAGCTGCCCGGAATAATGAAACGGCAAATGGGATCTTAGACAAACCCCATATAGGGTTTTTATATTATTAATACTGGATGGCAAGCCAAAAAAATAAATATTGTATCTGCTCATTACTGCTAAAGGGGAGTGAAAACAATAATAATACCAATAAAGCATACATGAGACACTACATGTATAAAGGCTAATTTACACTATCTCAAAAACTGACATAGATTTAACTCTGTCTTTGCAGAGGATTGAAGGAAGAACTATTTAAAGTTTACATTTTTTGATCTTGTTTAGCGCCATCTTGTGCCAGTACAGAACACGACATCACCGGGTTGGTTGGTTGCTAGGGGTGCAACAATACTCGTATCGATATTGAACCATTCGGTACGCATATGTATCGAACAATACAAAATTTTTAATTTATTTTATCAACTTTCCTTCTGACGATGCTGTCTGTGTTGAGCGCTCAGTGGATCTGCGCTCGACAGTGCAGCCTAGGCGGAGTAGTCGAACGCAGATTCACTGAGCGCAGGGCAAGCTAGAGAGACTGAAGTTAAGCTCTCGTTGCAACATGGCAAATTGAACCTCCCCCACCCTCATTCAGATCTGGCGTTTGGAACTATTTTGGTTCTCATGTGACGTATGACCCTGAAGGTAAGCGCGTCATGGACAAAAGTAAAACAGTATGTCGGATGTGCCACGCAATGCTCAATTACATTGGTGGGAACTAGTGCGTTAGCGCAGTTTGCTCGTTAACGTGTTGGCCGTCCAGCCCCACGCACGGGGCGATCCGCGGTAGCTCGTTAACGGAGATTTGCCGTGTTGTGGCGTTAACGTCAGTTCAACGAGATTAACGCTGACAGCACTAGTGGGAACACAACGAATATGACTGCACATTTACGCCGACATCATCCTAGTGCAAAGACAAGTGGAAGCAGACAAAAACAACAAGCACGCATGCTACAAACTTTACTCGAGTCATTTAGACAGCCGTTAGCACATGATTCTCCTTATGGGGACCTGATATGTTTAATATGCTGCTGAGAATATAGCCCAGAAGAAGCGTATAGTATAGCTTTTATTTTGGAAAGAGCCATTTCCCTGTAGTAAACTCTCTTTTCCAAAGATGAGTGATTCCTCAATCAGATAGATGTATTTTTTTTACTTTGTTGTTTCAGCAACATTAAATTTAAAAACTGTACTTTTGAGTTAAAATATATATTTATAATTTTAATAAATGACAAATTAAAAAGGCATGAACATTTTTTTTGTATCGCAAAAATATCGAACCGTGATACCAAAGTATCGAACCGAACCGAACCGTGAATTTTGTGTATCGTTGCACCCCTATTGGTTGCAGCTTATAGACTTACATTAGCTTATGTTAGCTAACTAGTAACCAGTAACTCAGGTGAGAATAAGGACACTAAAATTAAAAAGCAGTCCAAGGGTATCACTTTTGTGCTGTCCCTGGCTGCAACAATAAATTTTATCAAAAAAAACAAAAACAAAGCTATATTCAGTTTCACTTTCTGTCTCTTAAGCAGTAAGTGGTTCCCTTGTTGTTTGGCTAGCTGCATTGAAACAGTAAAATCCTCCTGTTAGGCACAGTAGGTGACCAACACTCGTTTACAAAGGTTTATAAAGCACTTTATGAATGAGGACTGTGTGGAGGAGACCCTGTTTGAGTCAGGTGACAGGTGGTTCACCAGACCGACACACTGCTGTCCGATACCACACCGTTTCTTCAGTAGGTGAGTGTACCTAGAAGCACAATCAGCTGGCAAAACAGATGTTTGCAAGATGCAATCAGCACTATTTATGCAATAAAATAGTCTCTTTTCCTATGCACATCCAAACAGTTTACAACACAACATACATAAAAACATACATAAATTTTATTGCATAAATTTGATCGCAGGTTGTGGCCTTTAACTGATTGCGCTGCTAGGTACATCTGGCCAGACGAGGAAAAAAACCTGAGTTTCTAACACCAGCTTGTTGGTCTGGTAAAACAACCTGTTACTTGACTCAAACAAGCTCTCCTCCACTCAGTGCTCATTTAGAAAGTGCTTTACGAACCCAAACATTACAGATAACAGGTGGATTTTCCTGTTTCAATGCAGCTAGCCAATTAACGAAGAACCAATTACTGCTTTAGAGACAAAAAGTGAAACTGATCAGCATTTCCTTGGTTTTTTTAACATAAAATGCATCATTGCAGCCAGGGGCAATAAAAAAGTGATCCCCTTTGATCCCTGCTTTTTTTGGTTTTAGTGTCCTTATTATCACCTGAGTTACTGGTTCTGTGATTAGTTAGCTAACATAAACTAATGAAATGCCCTGGTGATGTCATGTTCTATACTGGCACCAGATGGCGTTAAACATTTTCAAAAAATGTAAACTTGAAACATTTATTTCTTAAATCCAGCTTCCCAGAGAGAGTTAAATCTAGTTTTTGAGAGTAGGGCTCCATAGTGTACATTAGCCTTTGTACGTGTAGTGTTTCATGTCCTACTATATAGAAGTAACATAGACTGATATCATCTCAAGTTGGCAAATCTGCAGAAAAACAAAATACTACAGTTTTTATCTTTGGCCAAGTGGCAAAAATAATAAGACCCACACTAAGACCCATGACCCACAGAGATATTATGCCCAAGCCATTATGAATGTCCTATATATTAGAGCTCCACACTATCAAAAATAAATTTGAAAGTGGTTTATCTGAATTCAGTGTGGACTGATTGAGATGCAATAGCAGATTCCAGTCCTAGTGAGCCTTCTTACATGGGTTATCTAAAGTCTGGCAGCCCATGTTGGTAAATTTCACCCGCACACGGAACAGAGTTCCATCTTCACACATGCAGAGCTTGTACCTCTCCTGACCTTCATTGAAATACAGATCTCCTGCAGAGTTAGGAAAACGCGTGGCATTGAACATGACCGATCCATTGAGCACGATGCTGTTCTCCTGCGAAGACAAATCATCATTACTCATCGATCTTCTGGCCCTTTACTCGATCGGCTTTATTGTAGGAAAAATTCCATACTCACAGCCCTGAGCTCAATGTTTCCACCCATTTTGAACTCGATTGTCCGACCCATGATGTTGACCCCTTCGTTACCACGAATGATGGCAGAGTCTCCTTTAATGTTCAGGTCAGATGCTGCATTACTGGTGATCTAAAAGTCACAGAGAGAATATGAAGTTTAGAATATAATGTTATGAACAGCAACACAAGACTGTTAACAAAAAAGTTAAAAAATAAAATCAAATAAAAACGATACTGTGAAAGACATTTTTAACGAATATTTTTTCCTCCACTTATTAAATGTGATGCAGCATGGCTGCAAATATCTCTTAAGGCTACTGTATTTCCACTAAGCAGTTTATTAGGCAGTATAATGTGAAAATAAATAGCACACTATGTGCACACTCTGTGCTGGGCCTTTTCCAGCTAGCCTGGATGAGGAGGGAACCCCCCGCTCAGCGCAGCCACATGTGCCTGAGGTGTGACCTGGGCAGTTAGCCAGTGAAATTTGCTTCCTCTGTGATGCTGGCAACTTTTCCATTTTTGGCTTGTGGTAATACAATTGTGTTCATTCTGGTCAACTGACAGTTTCTTGTAGATCTAGTGGCATTTTTATCAAAAGTTTAATCATTTACAAAAGTGTACACAAAAGTTTATTGTTACTAAATTTAACAAATATGCATCTTTTGACATCTTCAAGTTAAAAATTCATAGAAAATAAAGAAATATAAATTAAATCTTTTTTGCATGTTATTCTAGAAGTTTAGAAAGTTTAGGAAAAAAGTAAAAAAATAAATTTTTCTAGCTTTAGCTGTGTTTTTGGAACCTGCGTCACAAATATGTCGCAAACATATTTGTTTGTGATTATTTATTCTGAATCTTTTGAAAGGCACCACTGCTTGGAATTCAGCTCTGTTACGAATTTTCTTGAAACTTTGTTTAGCAGCTTTGCACACCTGTTTTTTCTGTCAGGTTCTCTCAGCCTCTGATAAACTGGAGTCATGGTGAACTGTAAACTTTATATCCCTCCATAGACTTTCTAGATTTTCAGATTTAAATATATTTCTTTAGAATAGCCCAGTTTTGTTTAAACTTTCACATGATGTGGCATCTATGAATGTTTAGATCTGAAGTAGATTTGTGAAAACAACTTTCACAAGGTTAAAAGATGAATTCATAACTGAGCCTTTCTTCTGTTTACACTGATGAAGTTCAGCATCTTCATGGGGACTTTTCCATGTTCTGTAAATATGCTGTTTTGCTTTACCTTTATGGATTATTAGCTAATGTTTGGTACAGGTTATAAAACACTGACAGGACTAATGAAATACTTTGTTATTGCACCCATCAGTGAGTTACTGGAAACCGTACACACCCTTTCTGTGGAAGCTTTTTTAACGCTGAGGACTTTGACTCCTTTGGGCAAATGAAACTCGTGGTTTTCAAAGTCAGTGCTGAAGAATGTGGTCTGGGTCCGAGGGTCTGTGAAGGATATGCCGACATCACTGACGATTGAGGTCTTGTCCTTTTCTACGCTCAGCTTTGTAGTGCCTTGCTGGAAGACTACCTGTAGCAACACATGTTAAATAAAAGAGGAGAGTTTTTAATGTGTGCGCATTATGGGCTTTTCTTGTCTTTTTATCGATACTCAGCTTTTACTAAACTCTGTAACACACTCTGTATTGCTCACCGGGTTGTTGTTACCAACAATGACCAGATCCTGGTCTTTACGGCCTCCTACTGTGCTCTTGTGCAGCGGGTGGACAATACCCATGTCTGCTTTCTGTTTGAAGCGCAGCAGGCCACTCTCATGGAACTCCATACTGTCGCAGCCATTCGGACCGATGCGGATCACTGTCCATATAACCAATGTGATCTGTGAGGCGACAGCATGCACAAAATATACAGATCACACACTAAAAAAAAGCAACACACAGACAAATACACTGATGTTTTAGGTACTCACAATTAAATTAATTAAGGCGAGGAGGAAGAGGATGATAATGATGCACACAGCCATGTTTCCTTTGCGTCCTCTTAGCCCTGTCTTATGAAGACGCTCTTCCTCTATGGGTACATAGCCTGCTTTGAAATTACTGTTGTGCTCCTTGTTGATAGTACGGCGTTCTATGGCTTTTTCTCGCATGGACTTCTTCACTGGCCCATTGGAGCTTTCCTAGAAGCCAGAAAACAAACTCTGAGGTCTAATGCTTACAGTCTTAATAACAAGTAATAACAGATAATAAAACCTGTAATCTATGGTGTAACTGTCCCACATTTACCACGTAACTCTACTGAATTACTTGAAGTACCTACTGTTTCTAAACGTAGACACTTAAAATGTAGTTATAGCAAGAAATGGTAGTAACAATTAGAGAAACTAATTATACTGTAAGAACTTATAAATAAGAAGACCTATGAGTATTTTAACGGAGAAAGAAATGAAAGCTACATGCATGCATTTTTAAATTAATTAACACCTTCATGTTGTTTTAATGGAAAGTAAAAACAACCTTTCCTCTTTTTACAATGTAATTACACAGTTGTTAGGGTGTATTTGAGAGTATCCACTCATAAGCCTAATTTTATAGCTTTAGAGCACATATTGATTATTGAGATTGGTTTACCCAGAATCTCACGTTTACGCACCAACTGTTGTATTTTCTCGACTTTCTTTTCTTTTTGAATCGCCTCTACTTTCTTTTTAGGTTTAAATTAAAGTTTTTAGTTCCTCCCTGTTTTCAATGTCCTCTCTGCATCTGTTAAATACCCGCGACAGCCTGTCGCTGGCCATAACTAAAAATAAACTGTACTCATTTTGGCAGCAAAATGGAAATAACCTGCTCTCCGCTGTATCAATATTACACAGCTATAGTTTTATTCTCTTCATAGTGTTGTAATAAATTCGCTGTCAAACAGCAGGTCTAGTAAAAGAATAAGATTTTTATTTATTTCCATATGACGCTTTCGCTACCCATAGCAGAGGCCACTAATGTTTTCTGTTACACTGATATTCCGATAGAGCCCAGACAAAAGCCCAGTATGCTTTTAAAAAAAAAAAATTAATCCAGTTTATATTGTGTATTATTTAGAAACATATATATAAGTGTTCCGTTAACTAAATGCAAAAAAGGCGGAGAAAAACGCAAGAATAACAACAAATACGGAACATAACGGACCTGTTCAGACGCCATGTTGACCCTCCCTCTTCTGCTTGCTGAGAGTTCGGAGCAAACCACTTTTCACAGATAAAGGGGACAGTACTCCATAATGATTATGTTTTTAGTTGTGGACTGAATGGTAGTTGAATATGACTTGACTATAGAAAACAAATACATACACAATAAATATAAAAAACAGATAAATAAAAAAAAATCTATCAAAATTTTTTGATGACATTGAAAAATGGCATATTCCAAACTCAGCCAGCCAATGACAGAAAAATCCTAAAATAGAAGAAACGGTCCATTCATATTTTCCACAGGTGAACTGTCAGCAGCGGACACGATTCTTAAATAATAATAATAATAATAATAATAATGATAATAATAATGATGATGATGATGATGACGATGATGATGATGATGATAGATAGATAGATAGATAGATAGATAGATAGTAATAACATTACTATTAATTATATATATTTCATAGCTGTACATAGCATAGTGATCATTTTTTATCACAAAAAATTGTGATACAATTGTGATCATACACTCAAAAAGTCATATTTAGGATAACGTATTTAAAGGCATTAATTGAAATGATTGCTAAATTTGATCTGGATTACAATACATAAGTACAACACACATAACTATTCCAGTTATTATTTTAGATACAACAATGAACTGCACATTTAATTTAGTATGTCATATTATCGTATAATCGGATTTGACCCAACACCGCCACTCGAGCAGCACCTGACCCCAAGGGGGGTTAGTTAACTCCCTCGGTATTGGTTTCGTTTAACAGGATGTCATTACGATCGTATTTACATCTGGGGGGAGACCACAGTCTGCAGAGGCCTGACTGAGACGGGAGTAATTTATTTAAACCCTGCGTTCGTTGCTCCCGTCGTCTCCTCACTCGGTTGCCACAACTGAAGGCGGCGCTTGGCATTCGTGTCGCAGGTGCAGAAAGCTGCCGGTCCAGGAATTTTTACTACACTCCTCGTTAAGACGTACCCCCCTCCGCCTGCTGCTACTGCTGCAGGCCTCCTCCTGGGGATTTTTAAAACCTCCCGAGGATTGTGGATCGACATGGCTGACACTTTAAGGAGATTGACCAACACATCTTCATTCAGCGTCTTACAGGACAAGCTTGAGAGTTGGCACAAGGACTACCATGTAAGTTCATCAATAAGTCATGATTGACCTAAATCTGACCACACAACTTCATCCGTGTTAGCCAGTCCTATTTCCATGATCACTATCCACTGAATTGGTATATTTGCATACAGTTGAACCTTTTAGCCAAAGGGTTTCAGATATATTATGAGCATCCTCGTCTTCAGAACATGACAAATAGGTTTGTCTGCTCTCGTCCATTACTGATTTTTATTCGTTAAACCTGTGATTTTCATTTGTTTTGTTCCACTTTATTATTATAATCATAAATGAAACTGTTACAGGCAGTTTGGAAACGCTTTAAATCATTTTAAAAAATACAGCAAAGGAATGCATTTGTTTAGATTTGATTTCCCAGTGGAGTTTGGTTGGTATGGACGCCGGTTGCCATGGGTACTTTTAGACAGCTCCAAAGATATTTGCCTCATGTTGAGATGGTTCACTTCCTCTTTCTTCCTGTAGAGGCAATAACTTCAAACGTAGGCATCAAATGCCTTCGAGTGTTTACAGCTAATACGAAATAAAGCTAATAAGAAACTAATAAGTAAAAATGAGTAATAAGTAAGTAATAAAGAAATAACCATCATAATATATATAATATAACAATATAGTACTATATCGATTAATTGATTATATATATTGATTTTTTTAAAGAAAATCTAGGAGACGTACCCTAACAGACCTAACAAACCTCCTAAACTAAATATTGTTTAAATAAATTTAATATAATAAATAGGTACACGGCATAAAACAATGGAGTTTTTTTGCTGAGCTACTTTTTGCTTGGCTAAATTGTGAATAAATCTTTCCTGTAACCTTCTGTCAGGAAAAGTGAAGCTTAAGAAATGAAATTATGGGAGAACAGGGCAATACCTTCGACTATATAAACGTGGACAATAACATTCATAACATTCACAGGGAAATGCTATTTTTCAATTGTTTTAAAACCCTAGTTTTGTGTCAGAGTCTGCAAACTTTTTAAGCAGTTTTTATCAAATGCAATTTTCCCACCTACAGTTCTAAAACATATATGTTAGTTTAATCTGTGATTCTAAATAAGCTTTAAGTGAATCGTTGTCTGTTTCTTTGTACTAGACAGCGTGTACTCTACCTCTGGCACTGTGACAGCTGGGGAAGGCTCCATGTGACTATGATGGATAAGTGGTTAAGATAATGGAAAAATAAATTTGTTTCCTTTTTTTTAACCCTCCAAGGTGATTTCTTGTGACCAGAATCTGAACAGATGTTGTGAGCTGATTGAAATCACCGCCAAAATCCAGGGCCAACTGTTTGCCATCCTCAACCTTACAGCTGCAGAAGGTACAAGCTTCATCAGTTTATTTATGTTTATTTTATTGAGCACAGGTTCTAACATTTTGTCACTAATCAGGTGGACACTATGCTGGAGTGGACACTCTGAAAACACGACTACTACCATGGCTCGGATCCTGTTTCTCAATGGCGAGGCCCTCAGTCAGTGATGACACCAGTCTACAGCTCATCCAGGTGACTCCATCTATCAGTAAACCAGAAAATCTGTCAGAGTGTTCATATATATGACATATATATCATCATTTTTAAATGTTAGGATTCAGCAGAGAAGGACAGAAAGATCAGGGAGCTCTCTGCCTCCCATGAGAATGACTTGCAGAAGCTGGAGACTCAGCTGTGCTCCGCTCGGCTACAGCTGGAGTCAGTCAGAGCAGAGTGAGTCTAAATTATAGATTAAAAAAAACTGTCAGACCTTCTTACCTCAGCTTCAATGGCTCATATTTAACTTTGGTCAGTAAATACAGGTACCGATCTGTTTAAACAGGCTGCTTGATGCTCAGAAGGAACTGGATGAGACAAAGAGCAAGTCTACAACCACCTTTCTGGCCACTGAAGATGAAATATTACAACTGAAAGCTGAGTAGGTGATGTAGATGATTTACTTGTTTTAATATGCACGTATGAGTTTTTCTGTTAATGTGAAGTGTGTCTGTGCTTCAGTTTGAGATCCGCACATGAGCAGGTGGACATTTATAAGAGAAAGCTGGAAGCTCTCGATGACTATGAGCGGCAGATTCGCCTGTTGAGAGACGAAGTGTCTTACCTGAGCACAGAGAAAGCCATGCTGCAAGCGAGGTACACACACAAACATTACACGCTCACACACTGACACCGTTCAGCGTCTTAAATAATTAATATGTTAGATTTTTTCTGTCTCTCAGGTTGGTGAGGAGTCGTTCTCCGAGCCCTTTGTCCAGGCACAGCCGCTCTTCCAGCCCCGGAAGGAGTGAGTCACCCACCCGAGCCCAGCTCACTAACTCCTCCCGCCACGCCCGCCTTGTGTCGCGCTTCAATGACCTGTATGCTGTGGAGCGTCTGGATGCCCAGGCCCTGCTTCGCCGCTACATTTCTGACTTGGAGATGGTCCAGAGAATAATCTTTATTGCAGTTGTGGTATGGCTGCAGCTATTTTAGAGCTGTGTGTACACAGAGCTGATCATTTGATCTGCTGTCTGCTGCGATTCATGGAAATGTATGTATTGCCTGCTTTCCTGTTATAGGAATCCTTCAAGACAGCAAAACTGGCTTACCGTCAGTTCAGGCTACGAGTCAGAAAGACACTGTCCACATCTCACTTTGGGCCGGAAAGTTTAGAAGATGCAGCTGTGGACTACATCGTCAGAAACCTGGACCTTTATGATGTTCAGACCAGCGTCAATGTAGGATGATGCGTCTCATGTGTGCTGTGCAACACTCATGAACAAAATGCTGTAGTTCTGAGGGAAACCATGATCGTCTTTCATCTCTGCAGGATGTCATCAATGCTATGAATGTGAACCCTCGGATCTCCTTCCCGCCAGAGGTGGACTTTGTCCTCATCAGTTCGTTGATCAGAGAGGCATGCAGAGTGGCCTTCGCCATGCAGACACTGGACCCTCCACTGGACTTGGGCTTTGCCACTGATGGAGAACTATACAATGACATCAAGTCAGTCCTGTTTTTGTACACCCAGCAGTCATTTGTTCATTTTTTAAAGGGAAAGTTTTAAGTAACATGTTTTCCATGATGCAAACAGTCACTACAGAATATCACTCCTTGAACTTCACCCTGTCACTGAAAGCCTCTACCAGTAGATGTCACCCACAACACTTAGATGCACACTTCCAACTCTCCCCTGTCTCTTTCCCTTAAGGTATCGGCGCAGCTACGACTCTGAGTTCACTGCTCCTCTGGTGATGTACCATGTGTGGCCAGCCTTAACGGAAGGAAACACTGTAATAGTGAAGGGCGAGGCTGTGACTAGAAGTGGTGCTCTGGTATTGGTTTTTTAATGTTTAAATATATCACAATTACTGGTTGTTATTTAACAGGGTACGTGAGGACACGAAGATGCATACAAAGCTCGTGTGCATACTGGTGGTTTTTCTGTTTTTGCAGTGGAGCCGAAGCCGCAGCAGAAGCAGTAGTACCAGCCCTGTGCGCTCTCGCTCTCTCAGCCCAACTCGCAGCCTTGTAAGTCACTATAATATTAAATAGTCCAACCACACAGAAAGAAAAGCACAACTTGGGAGTTTTGGTCACACAGGGGATAATTTTCTTTTCCTGGGTATAACATCACTCAGCTACTCATGAAATTATGATTCCTTTCACTTTTTGTACCTAACAACGTGCATGCATACCCATGGCTCTAAGGGTATGTATTTCAGAATCACTTTTTAAAATGTAATTTGGTTTGTTTAAGCTTTAACTTACTCAAAAACTGGAAGTATAATCATCATCATTGTCTTTTTTAGGCATTTAACAGCAGAAGAAGCCTGTCTCCTGGACGTCTCAGAGCTAGCCACCTGTGACATTTGGCCACATGTGCTGAAAGTCAAATGCATGGTCACACTTATGCTTCTACCAAATAAAGCAATGAAACCGTTCATAACCTTACCAACCAAAGGCTGTGTGCATTGTTGGAAGGACGCTTTACAGGACATAAGATGATATAGATTAAGCAAAATTAGCCCAGTAGATAACTGAACAGTTGTTCTACTATATTTACTCTATTAATTTTTGACTAACAGTATTGTAGTGATGCTTGGGAACTTAAAGGAAAGGCATATTTCAGGAACAAAAAAGACCTGCACACTAGCACTTTATTGGTGCTAAAATTAGGACCCATACTCAACACTATCAGTCAACATTTCAGTGGCAGATTGTATTACTGTGCTAGTGATTGGTGCTAATTTAACATCCTCCAGTACTTGAGTTACAGATTTTTGGTCAGTGTTTTTAGTGTTTGTTGGATGCTGTGTTGTTATTCTTATTTTATTTTTTTATCCTTTTAATATTTTTCGTTAGTTTTGGTGCTGTTGTTCTATGTAGATACAGTGGGGCAAAAAAGTATTTAGTCAGCCACCGATTGTGCAAGTTCCCCACCTAAAATGATGACAGAGGTCAGTAATTTGCACCAGAGGTACACTTCAACTGTGAGAGACAGAATGTGAAAAAAAAAAATCCATGAATCCACATGGTAGGATTTGTAAAGAATTTATTCGTAAATCAGGGTGGAAAATAAGTATTTGGTCAATAACAAAAATACAACTCAATACTTTGTAACATAACCTTTGTTGGCAATAACAGAGGTCAAATGTTTACTATAGGTCTTTACCAGGTTTGCACACACAGTAGCTGGTATTTTGGCCCATTCCTCCATGCAGATCTTCTCGAGAGCAGTGATGTTTTGGGGCTGTCGCCGAGCAACACGGACTTTCAACTCCCGCCACAGATTTTCTATGGGGTTGAGGTCTGGAGACTGGCTAGGCCACTCCAGGACTTTCAAATGCTTCTTACGGAGCCACTCCTTTGTTGCCCGGGCGGTGTGTTTTGGATTGTCATGTTGGAAGAGCCAGCCTCGTTTCATCTTCAAAGTTCTCACTGATGGAAGGAGGTTTTGGCTCAAAATCTCACGATACATGGCCCCATTCATTCTGTCCTTAACACGGATCAGTCGTCCTGTCCCCTTGGCAGAAAAACAGCCCCATAGCATGATGTTTCCACCCCCATGCTTCACAGTAGGTATGGTGTTCTTGGGATGCAACTCAGTATTCTTCTTCCTCCAAACACGACGAGTTGAGTTTATACCAAAAAGTTCTACTTTGGTTTCATCTGACCACATGACATTCTCCCAATCCTCTGCTGTATCATCCATGTGCTCTCTGGCAAACTTCAGACGGGCCTGGACATGCACTGGCTTCAGCAGCGGAACACGTCTGGCACTGCGGGATTTGATTCCCTGCCGTTGTAGTGTGTTACTGATGGTGACCTTTGTTACTTTGGTCCCAGCTCTCTGCAGGTCATTCACCAGGTCCCCCCGTGTGGTTCTGGGATCTTTGCTCACCGTTCTCATGATCATTTTGACCCCACGGGATGAGATCTTGCGTGGAGCCCCAGATCGAGGGAGATTATCAGTGGTCTTGTATGTCTTCCATTTTCTGATGATTGCTCCCACAGTTGATTTTTTCACACCAAGCTGCTTGCCTATTGTAGATTCACTCTTCCCAGTCTGGTGCAGGTCTACAATACTTTTCCTGGTGTCCTTCGAAAGCTCTTTGGTCTTGGCCATGGCGGAGTTTGGAGTCTGACTGTTTGAGGCTGTGGACAGGTGTCTTTTATACAGATGATGAGTTCAAACAGGTGCCATTCATACAGGTAACGGGTGGGGGACAGAAAAGCGTCTTACAGAAGACGTTACAGGTCTGTGAGAGCCAGAGATTTTCCTTGTTTGAGGTGACCAAATACTTATTTTCCACCCTAATTTACGAATAAATTCTTTACAAATCCTACCATGTGAATTCATGGATTTTTTTTTTCACATTCTGTCTCTCACAGTTGAAGTGTACCTCTGGTGCAAATTACTGACCTCTGTCATCATTTTAAGTGGGGGAACTTGCACAATCGGTGGCTGACTAAATACTTTTTTGCCCCACTGTATGTAATACCAGATCAGACTTTCAAATAAGATGGTGATGAGATTTTTCCACTAAAAACGTAAAGAGTTGTTCACGTCATCATTGTAAAAAACAGAAGGGTCAGTGGTAGTTTTTTGGGGGAAAAATATCCGGGTGCATTCAGTGTGACAGTGCGTGTCTTCTTATTTCAAACGGATTAAAGAAGAATTAAAACATATTGATTTTACAGTGATTTGGTTTGCAATGCGAGTATCCTTTAATGGTGCCTTATATCAGCGGTCCCCAACCCCCGGGCCTCGGACCGGTACCGGTCCGTGAGTCGTTTGGTACCGGGCCGCGAGAGTTGAGGCTCAGGTGTGAAATGTATAGTTTTCAGGGTTTTTATCGGTTTTCAGCGTTATTTTGTTATCGTTTTTAACGTTAACTCGGTTTTCCTGGGTCATTTCAGGTGTATTATGAACAAAACTTCTTTTTTTCGGTACCGGTACTAGTTTTATTTTGTTGTATTTATCCGCGACACCTTAAAGGCCGGTCCATGAAAATATTGTCGGGCATAAACCGGTCCGTGGCGCAAAAAAGGTTGGGGACCGCTGCCTTATATGATTGTTTTTTGTATTAAATGGCTGATGCAACTCCAAACTATTTTCTGATTTGTAATGTATCATTTTATATTGATTAAAGACTTTTTTCTGTAGCCTTAGTTCAGTGTAGCAATTAATTTCCTACAGACATTAAAAAAAACATTTATAAATTTCATCAATATAGCATCAGAATCAGAATCAGCATACTTTATTAATCCCTAAAGAAATTAATTGGGTTACATTTGCTCCATTACAGTAACAGTAACAGAAAAAGACTAGACTATTTAACAATACAATATGTTACAGATTTAAGAAATAGCACAATATATACAAATCACTCAATAATAAATATCAAGAATATTGACAGCAACATTACTGAGTAGAAAACAGCATGTACAAGAAGGATGTAACTGTTGCAGTGTTTACAGTGCATTAGATGGAGGGGTTGCACAGGGAGATGGCCACGGGCAGGAATGATTTCCTGTGTTGTTCAGTGGTGCTTTTTGGTAATCTCAGTCTCTCACTGAACATGCACCTGTGGCCAGCCAGCATGGAGTGGGTGGGAGGTATTATCCAACATTGTCTTTATCTTGGACAACATCCGCCTCTCCGACACTACCTTAAGGGAGTCCAGCTCCATCCCCACAACATTACAGACCTTGCCAATCAGTTTGAGTCGGTTGGCATCTGCGACCCCTAACCTGCTCCCCCAGCATGCAACAGTATAGAGGATAGCACTGGCCACAACAGACTCATAGAAAATCCCGAGCATAGTCCGATAGATGTGGAAGGACCTTAGCCGCCTCAGAAAATAGAGATGACTCTGGCATTTCCTGTAAAGTGCAGTGGCGTTTTTAACCCAGTCCAGCATGGTAATGCAGTTAAATCAGAAGGGACAGTTTTCACCAAAACCATTTTTAAACAGCTGATGTGGTGTGGACAGCCAAGTTTGTGAATGTGATAACTCGAGAACAAAGTGACGAATTAGTTTAAAATTCATACCATAGGTATTTCTACGAGGTAGCTGAGGGGGCCCACTGGCCGTCGCCAATATTTTTTTTTGCTGCTGCGTCTTATACTTTTCAAATGGCATTACATTCCTACAGCCCGATCCGGCGGGGAGGTGTGGGAAGCTAGATCGGGCGCCCCCCCCCCTTCCGGCTCTCCTCTCTGCTCTCTCCTATCTTGTCCCTTTTGTCTAACTTCTCTCCATCACCTTTTCTATCCCTTTGAAGAAATGAGGCTCCATAAATGCTAAAGAGGTAAGTATTATTTCTCAGTTGCAGTGAATAGATAGGAGAAAATAAACAGTAGAAAACTAAACAGAAGAAAGAAGAAGAGAAATAACAACTTAACATGAACCAGTGACATACTCCGGGGCCTGATCAACCCTGGCAGGGCCTCCTTGGATGAGGGTGTCTAGTAATAATGGCGGAAGCACCCGATGAATCCAAGGTCCACTACTGACGACGTGTCCCAAATCTTAATATTATAATCTAGATCAGATCTCTAATTCCTCCCCCCCCCCCCAAAAAAATGGCAGATTAGCCTGGGTAAAAGACTGAAAGCTGAGGCACACAACGATGTGTGCTGCTGGTAAAGTTTCTGGGCTGCCTTTCCTCATAACAGCCATCTGTCAAGATTCTCGCCATTTAAAGCAATGCATTATCAAGGACTACAACATCTAGTCCTTTTAATGAATTTCCTACTACTCTGTTTGAACAATAGGGGATGCTGCTACTCCATCAAAGCTCAAGAAGTAAAAACACTGCAATGTGTGGAGCTCAATTTAAGTGTGGATTTAGTCCATCATTCAACACAGAATAAAAAAAACATGGGTTATCACATTAATTGTGCAATTTCAAAAAGCCTGAAATCATTTTACGACGTTTTATGAAAGTTGGAGGAGGAGATAAGGAGCCTTTACTGGCAAAAGCAAAGCCCAAAGTAACACAGAACTGAAGTCCAGCCAAAAAACAGCACAGGAAGCACGAGAAAAATCAGGGAGCACAACAGATGTCTTGACACAAAGGGGCAAAGACATTATTGCATGTGCACAGTGTGCAAATACACTGCACAGGTGAAATCATCAACAGAAGGTGAAACTAGGCCAAAATATACGAGAAAACCAACCTACAAAGTAAAACAGGAAATAATTAAAAGACAATTAAAACTTTGTGCCTTTGCACATGAGGGCAAAGGCACAAACTGAGAAGAATAAAAACTAAATCCAAACAGTCTCAAATACTAAAACTCAGCATTATAACAGATAAACCCCTGGATTGTGGCAATTTAAATGAAATGTTTCTAATAAACTGCGCACTGAGTAGAAATACAAAACAAAATGTTATCCTGTTAAAGCAGTGTTTTTTTTAAAGAAGTGAAAAGTATAAAGGAATTATAGCGCTCAGACTGACACATTAATAGAGCATGGGACAAGGCGAGACAAACAGATACTTCCACTGATTGGTCTGTTTTCAAACAGCTTAGAAATAAATGTACTTCTCTTATTAAAAAGGCCAAATCTGAATACTTTTTGTCTGTCACCACTGAGAACCTCAATGATCCACAGAAATTTTGGAAAGTAATCAAGTCTTTTTCCGCCAATAAAATGACTCAAACCTTTCCTAAATCTGTTGTAAAAGATTCAGTCTCAATTAATGATAAAACTGAAATTTTGAATTGTTTTAATGAACACTTTCTATCAGTGGGTTCCTTGTTTGCTTCTGCAGAAACTTTTTTAACAAATACTTGCCCAGAACTCTCTATGTTTTCTGGAGACTGTTTTAACTTTGTACCTTTTAGTGTTTATGAAGTGCATAAAGCTTTAAAGGCTTTGGATCACAGAAAACCTCCTGGTCCAGACTTGATGGAACCTTATTTTTTGAAGTTGGCAGCTGATTTTATTGCAGAACCACTCTCAATTCTATTTAATTTTTCAATTAAAACCAAAGAAATTCCATCGGTTTGGAAATCAGCTTTCGTTTTGCCTTTATTGAAAGGAGGTGATCCATCGGTGTTGACTAATTATAGGCCAATATCAAATTTGTGTGTTTTATCCAAAATCCTGGAATCTCTAGTTTGTGACCAGTTGAAAGAGTTTTTGTACTCTAATGATATTGTCTCCAAATTTCAGTCAGGCTTCAGGAAAAAACACAGTACTAACACTGCCACTATTAAAGTGATAAATGATATTATTGTGGCACTTGATAAGAAATTGTACTGTGCGTCACTCTTTATTGACCTCTCAAAAGCTTTTGACACTGTTGATCATGCAGTCCTAAAAAACAGACTGCTCAGCCTTGGATTGTCAGAACATGCATTAGCGTGGTTCTCAAATTATCTGAAAAATAGAACCCAGTGCATTAAACTTGAAGGTCTTTGTTCTAAATTTGTTGCTGTCCACAAGGGGGTGCCACAGGGCTCAGTTTTGGGTCCCCTTCTGTTCCTTTTATATATCAATGACTTGGGTCAAAATGTCTCAGACACAAATTTGCATTATTATGCTGACGACACAGTTATTTACTGTTATGGATCATCTCTTGCTCAGGCCATTGAAACTTTACAGAAAGCCTTTGTTGCTTTCCAGCATTCACTTATTCAGCTAAAATTAGTTCTCAATGCTGACAAGACTAAGCTAATGTTGTTTTCCAAGTCAAAGAAGGTCCCGGAGCCTATTCCAGTGGTGTCCACCCTTGAAGGAAATGTCATAGAGATAGTTCATGAATATAAATACCTTGGTGTCTGGATTGATGACTCCTTCACCTTTAAACCACATATAGAGAGACTAGTAAAGAAACTGAGACTTAAACTTCGTTTTTTCTTCCGTAATAAACAGTGCTTTTCTTTTGCAGTAAAAAAACGTCTTGTCACTGCAACCTTTTTATCTGTGTTAGATTATGGTGACATTCTGTATATGAACGCTTCTTCTTCATGTCTTCTAATGTTGGACACGATGTATCATGCTTCCTTGAGGTTTATTACCAATTGTAAATACCTGACCCATCACTGTGATTTGTACTTAAGAGTAAAATGGCCTTCTTTGGCCATTAGAAGACAGGGGCATTGGTACACTTTTATTTACAAAGCTATGCTTGGATTGCTGCCTCCTTATATTTGTACTTTGGTCACAAGGACAAATAGTGGTTCTTACTCCTTGCGCTCAAATGATCAGCTGCTGTTGTCTGTTCCCCTTGTCCGCACAGAGCTGGGTAAGAAAGCCTTTGTCCACTCTGCACCTTTTTCGTGGAACATGTTACAGAAAGACTGGAAACTAACTGAATTGTTGTCTTTAAATGTTTTTAAAACTAAACTCAAAGGCCTACAGGCTGCCTCAATAATGTGTAATTGTTTTGTGTAATTTTAACTTTGTTTGTTCGTATGTATTTGTCTTGAAATGTGCTGCCTCTTGGCCAGGACTCCCTTGAAAAAGAGGTCTTTGATCTCAACGGGACATTCCTGGTTAAATAAAGGTTAAATAAAAAAATTTAAAAAAATTATCTTTACACTTGGACTAATTTCTTTGCAGAATCCCAGCAGCAACACCCCAGTTCAGGCAATTTTTTATTCCTGAAGTCTAATTAGCTCTCCCTGTCTGCTGGCCTTCTTCCCACCAGTCAAACCAATTATACTGTCAGCTCTTCAAAACCATATCTAATATCGGAAATCAAGTGTTAGTTCTGCTAAGCAGAAATTACACACTCACAAATAATTGCAGCACTGTGTGATGCAGTGTTGGCTGGCTATTTGCTGTATTATGTAACTTGCACTATTATCAAGAGTTTTTGATGAGAAAGCTGCTTTTGCTGTTTTGATTAGATGCAATCGTGGTGATTATACTCAGCTGCTGTGACCAGAGATTTGGTCTGTGTGGTCGCTGATTAAAGATTACATTGTTGTTTTTAGCATTAGCTTTCGTTTGTATGAAGCGTGTAACATTATCCAGTGGTTTTAAGGACAGAAGAGTTTTACATGTAGCTTTACATTACATTACATTTAGGGGCGATCGTGGCTCAAGAGTTGGGAGTTCGCCTTGTAATCAGAAGGTTGCTGGTTTGAGCCCCAGCTTGGACAGTCTCGGTCGTTGTGTCCTTGGGCAAGACACTTCACCCGTTGCCTACTGGTGGTGGTCAGAGGGCCCGGTGGTGCCAGTGTCCGGCAGCCTCGCCTCTGTCAGTGCGCCCCAGGGCGGCTATAATGTAGCTTGCCATCACCAGTGTGTGAATGGGTGGATGACAGGTTGTGTAAAGCGCTTTGGGGTCCTTAGGGACTAGAAAAGCGCTATACAGGCCATTTACCATTTTACCTTGCATGCCATTTCTATAGAGACAGGCAAATTTAAGTTTGCTCTCGCAAAAAATACAACAAATCCTTTGTTATGCCTCGTATTAGGAATACCAAGAGACTTTGAATGTGTACTGGAAAAAAACTGAAACCAGTGGGAACTTCTACTCTGCTTCCACAACAAATTTCCTAAACAAAAGCTGTATTGTCAGATCTATGATGCGTCTGAGAGGTCCTGGCTCCTGGAACGCATGCGATGGCCTGCTATGGAGCTATGCAGTGGACTGTTTCAGCTTAGTTGTCCTGTGAGTCTGGGGGGAATTGTTTACTCAGGTGTGCTGTGGTCAAATGTGGTCATGGACACAGGAACACCAGACTATGGATAGACGAAGAAGAGAGAAGAGAGAGATGTTCTGAGAGATGGCAAATACTCAAATACTGCCTTGTACATTTTAACTGATAGAGAGTAAGACAGTAAGCCTCTATATCTAGATTCAGTTTACTGTTTCCCTTGTGACTACAGGTAAAATCTCCATATATGCACCATTTTGGAAAGACAGTAGAACTTGGAGCTGACCCTAAACAGACAATAGAGAGGTGGAAATCCAGCCAAAGTTTCCACTTTTGTGGCAAAGGCCTGACTCAGAGCTGCTGGAGCATGCGATGTTTCCTCTGGTTCTTCATAGCCTGCTACGTCCTGGCAGCGGTCTAGTTTCTAGAGCGAGCTTGAGGAGTGCCCACCCTTATCCCACAGCCAGAAGGGAAATATTAATGAGGCTGTATGTCTGAGCACATGATGACATGGTTATGGGTGACCAGACTCCAGTTTGTAAATCAAAAGCAAAACTAAAACAGAGCATAGAAGGAATGACAGAAAATAAAGCAACAGTGACTAAATATGAAGCAATGATGGAGTCACTCTTCAACACAGGAGTCAATGAGCCACTGCAAGTCAAGGAGGCTTCTGAGTCTCCAAGAGAGGCAGTGATGTCTTAGGCCCGGAGAGCCCGTTGAACACATCTGGAATGGAGCAGGATGCAGGTTTTGCTCAGGAGGACTTCACAATTTATGACAGGAAGGACAAAAGAGAGGTAGCGAGCAAAACAGCGTTTACGACTGTGGCTTCATACATCAGTGTGTATGTGAATAACTGCAAGTGGACCTCATGGATAAGCAAACCCCACCCTGTTTTATCCCATTTTCAGCAGCACTGTAACACCCAAGGGCGACTTCCCTGGCACTAAGCAGCGGGTGAGGTCATAGCAACGGGCTCTCTGCAGGCATCTGCCTCACGGACGCTACGGAGCGAATAGGCTGATCTTCTTCCCAGTTCCAGTGATATCAGATGTTTAGTAGCAAAATCCACTGCCAGAGATACCACGGATAAACGCTTCCTTCCTGTCTCTATGACGGCTATCATATCAAATAAAGAAAAACGACTGAGTCTGGACTCTCTTTTTCCCCGTGCAGACATTTGTCCAAACTGTTTCCCATTTATGCTCTGTTATCCTTTAGACATCTGGCCTATCACAAGCAAAGAAGAATATTTGGAAGGCGAATGATTTTCATTACGTTGTTTACAATAGTTTCTGGGTTTATGCCCGTGTCGATGAACTTGTAATCAGCAGTCACTCAGGGAGACTGAGATGTCCCGGTGACTAGGTTAAATGCAAAAAACATTCACATCAAATGATCTGCAGCCAAAGCACATCAGAGAGCAAGCTAACATTTTAAGGCCACTTCTATTCATATCTGCACAAAACGGCCTGTCAGCGAAGGCACTTTTGGCAAACCGTGTATGGCATCTGGATCGACGCTGTGATTTTCTTACTTCCATCACCTTGCCGCTCTTACAAAGCTCGGTAAACTGTCTTGGTGCCTTGTGCTCAGATTGATCCAAATATGTTTCTCTGAGAAGTAACTTTCTGTTTTCTAACAACAATTTCAAATCAAATTTTTTTCCCCATTTTTTTAGGTGGCAGGTCATCTGCACTGGTGGTTAGTTGTCATTTAAGCAAATCTTCCTCCATACTAATCTCCTTGCTGTCAAACCTTTTATGTGTCCGTGCATACCTCCCACCTGTGGAAGTGGCTGAACTTTCCTTTGACAAGCTTTAGAGGATTTTTTTTAAAGGGGAAATGAGCGTGGATAAATCTAATAATATATGATTTTTACCCAATCTCACAGCATATGTGCCATTTGGGAACTATTGTCCGCCTCTATTCAAACAATAACCATGTAACTGCTTTCTGTGATCTGCCTTTGATGATTTTAAGAGAGCGGTGACACAAAAGCAGGACCCAGAGTGAGGCGGTCTGGTTCATAATTTTCCACAGAACAGTTTTTAACACATAATTAAAGCCTTGGAAGCTGCCCTGACCTTTTCCCTGTTCTTGAGGATGGAAGAGATCAACTTGATGTCAGTGGCTTGGCAAAGAAAAATCAATTTACAATTCAAATGGAAAATTTCACAGTTGCAAAGTAAAGCTGTGACTATGTGACTATGTGCACGGTGGTGAACGTGACCCGCACCTTGTCCTCAAGCATTAACCCTCTCCTGAATGGTGGAATTCTCCATATAAAAAAATAGTAGAAAAACACATCTGGATGCTGTGATTAATGTGAATAACAGAATGTGAATCACATACATTTACATTACAGAGCAGCACTGGTAGAACTGAGTGCTCTGGCTGCAGGTGTGAGTTTTGAAGGTTATTGCTCCTCTGGGGCTTGTTACGCTAAGATTTGATACTCGCATGGAAACATGCGGCGCCATTCTTCAGTCCGACTGGCCTCTAACCTGAACACCCCCACCCTCAACAGGAATGGAAGAACTGAATGATGGAGAAAGAAAGAAAGAAAGAAAGAAAGAAAGAAAGAAAGAAAGAAAGAAAGAAAGCCAACTGACTATCTAACTGTCTACCCTGATTTTGTCTTTCATCTCTTTATTTTACAGATGTGAGGAGCTGAATCTGTCACAGGGACAAAACAGATAGAAAAGCAGATAGAAAATCACACAGGGCGAAAAGAGGCTATGTAAATGCAGATGGAACACATCAAATAGAAAACCAAAACAAGTAAATTTCATTCTTTGTTTGTGCTCAATCATACACGATCAAAGATGAAAAGCTGTTTGGTTTGAATGTGACTTTTCCACCTCATCTCGGATGTCCAGATCCTTGGGACAAATGTGGAACATGTTAATGATGCTGAAAGGTAGTCTGAAATTACGATTTTCTTTTCCTCTATCGCAGTAACTTAAACGCTCAAACGTTTTTACCGTTATTTCCACTGCTGCCCTGTCTGCAAGGCATTTTTGGATTTTGGCATCGCCCGTAGATCAGCACGTCCCTTTGTGATTCACATGTTTTTGGTGCTCACTTTTGTAAAATAAAGCCAATCAAAATGTGGGCTGTCATCTCAATATGTGGCACAGCAGGGACACGGGAGAAAACGTACTGGTCACTGGTCTGTAACAGGCTTTCTTGGTCTTGTTCTGAGCTGATATGAAATGTAAACTAGAAAAATTTGCATTTCCTGCGAAAATGCAGTGTGGATGCTTAAAGCTGAAGCTGTATGCAAAAAGTAGCTGAAAAAGCTGAAAAGTTGCAGAAATTGTAAAAACTTTGCAGAAGCAAAAGAAGTTTGCTAAAATGGAATAACTTAGCAGAACTGCAATATCTTAGAGGAAACATAATACTTGGCAGAAATACAATAGCATAGCAGAATTTAGCAGAAATATTGTAACTTACCAGAAACATGATAACTTCTCAAAAATACAAGAATTTAGGAGAAATAGTATAAGATAACAGAAAGAATATATTTAGCCAAAAATACTTAAACATTACAGAAACACTATGATTTAGAAAAATAGTACAACAGAGCAGAAATATTGTGATTTACCAGAGACACTGTGATGAACTATGAATATTGTAATTTTAAATTGAGACTATGTTTTAGCACAAATATTATAATTTGGCAGAAATACTATAATTTAGCAGAAATACTATATTAAGCACAAATCCTATAAAAAGCAGAAATGGTATGATTAAGCACAAATACTACATTTAGTAGAAATACTTTGTTTTAGCACAAATCCCATAAAAAGCAGAAATACTGTACTATGATTTAGTAGAAAAACTATAATTAATCAGAAATACTAAATTTAGCAGAAATACTATATTAAGCACAAATCCTATAAAAGCAGAAATAGTATATTAAGCACAAATCTTATAAAATAGCAGAAACAGTATGATTTAGCACAATAGTAATAACTTAAACAGAAAAACTGGAAAAGCAAAATGGACAGCTGAAAAAATGCTGAACATGCTGAGGGTCCCTCAAATATACTTGTTAAATGAAAAAAATTAGCAAAAAAATCTATAACAGCCACACAATCACAAATATGTACACATAAGGAAACACACATGCACAGAGAGACACACTACCAAGATCAAATTCAGTCACCCAGTCTAAATATATTAAATTAGAATCTTAGAATGAGATCATCCCATTAAAAGGCTTTCTCTCTCTCTCTCTCTCTCTCTCTCTCTCTCTGTCACACACAGACACACACACACACACAGGGAGAGAGAAGTAAGTTTCTAGGTCAGCCTGGGAGCTGCTGAATTTGAATCCACCAATCAGAGTGCCTGTTTACGTTTTCCCGCCAAAAGAGGTGCACCTTTTTACACACGCAGGCACAGAGAGGCACAGGATTATTGCAGCCTACTTTTCATAGTGACGACTCCCCTCAAACAAATGACCATAATTTCCTAACCGTAGGGGCTAGAGCGGTCATTCTTACACCGTTTTGTTCAGAAGAGATGGGGGAATCTTCCAGTGTTAACAATTTATCATTAAAATATGAATTATTAAAGATATTTGACTTGTAATGCAGCATAACTGAGTAGAGCGAAGCAAAAACTGCCTTGACTTGCCCTCAAACAACGGTTTGTAACTTGAAATCTGTTTGGAGTATCGATATCATTCTTTCACCGTAAGAGACAGCAGGCTTTGGTGAACAATCATGGAAATTTTCAGGTCGCTGTGGAAATCCAACAAAAAGTTATGACGAGAGAAAAAAGTGGTTCATTTCCAGACTTTGAAATCTGAAGAAATCTGAGCGAAGGACGAATTTCCTACCCTCAAACAAGTCCAACTCATTTCAGAACGGTAATAGGTGAGAAAGAAATTCTTGAATTGTGAGCGTCAGGAGTGTCTGAAGATATACCGGGACAAGCCTCATGTCTTAACTTTGCTTCGTTAAGGAGATATGACGATTCGAATATGCCTCTCATTACAGAAATGCAGCGGTGATTTTGAACAAGCTCTCCATTGACTTTATATGGACAGTTTTCTGACCTTGTGTTAGTCTGAGGAGATTTGCGAAAGTTCTATGAATACCACAACAATGATAGTGACATTTTCTGAAAGCCAGCAAAAATGCCTACGTTTTGATGTATAATTTGTGGAAGTTGAGTGAAAATTGAGCAAGTAGCAGGAAGTTGTTCGGACATGAAGAGAAGACTGCAAAAGCTTCAGTGACACACTGGAAGCCAAGAGCATAGCAACCATAACAACGCATGTATTTTGTGAAAAATCACAATTTTGCAACTCAAAACTTTAAGAGGCATAAAAGTAAAACAGTAAAAGATTTGAAAAAGCTGAATCATACCTGAATAGCCCAATAATTTGTGAACATTTTAAAGTTTGAATGGTTGTTCTAGGTGAAAGTATGAGGAAGTAGTTAAGTTTCAAAAACAAGCAAAATTTAGCAGAATTTTGGAAGATTTCCATTCATTTCAATGGGACAAATTAAAGGAAAAAAGTGGAATATTTTAAAAAGTATAATAGTTAAAAATAGCAAAAATCATAGCAGAAATTAGCAAAAATAGTTGAATAGTTTAAAATTTGAACGGTGAAAATCGGCTGAAAATTGTGGAAGTAGTTTAACGGCGAAAAGTGTACGGAAACACCCAGAATAATAACTAGAAAAATTTGCATTTCCTGCGAAAATGCAGTGTGGATGCTTAAAGCTGAAGCTGTATGCAAAAAGTAGCTGAAAAAGCTGAAAAGTTGCAGAAATTGTAAAAACTTTGCAGAAGCAAAAGAAGTTTGCTAAAATGGAATAACTTAGCAGAACTGCAATATCTTAGAGGAAACATAATACTTGGCAGAAATACAATAGCATAGCAGAATTTAGCAGAAATATTGTAACTTACCAGAAACATGATAACTTCTCAAAAATACAAGAATTTAGGAGAAATAGTATAAGATAACAGAAAGAATATATTTAGCCAAAAATACTTAAACATTACAGAAACACTATGATTTAGAAAAATAGTACAACAGAGCAGAAATATTGTGATTTACCAGAAACACTGTGATGAACTATGAATATTGTAATTTTAAATTGAGACTATGTTTTAGCACAAATATTATAATTTGGCAGAAATACTATAATTTAGCAGAAATACTATATTAAGCACAAATCCTATAAAAAGCAGAAATACTGTACTATGATTTAGTAGAAAAACTATAATTAATCAGAAATACTAAATTTAGCAGAAATACTATATTAAGCACAAATCCTATAAAAGCAGAAATAGCATATTAAGCACAAATCTTATAAAATAGCAGAAATAGTATGATTTAGCACAATAGTAATAAGTTAAACAGAAAAATTGGAAAAGCAAAATGGACAGCTGAAAAAATGCTGAACATGCTGAGGGTCCCTCAAATATACTTGTTAAATGACAAAAATCTGCAAAAAAATTTATTACAGCCACACAATCACAAATATGTACACATGAGGAAACACACATGCACAGAGAGACCCACACACAAGATCCAATTCAGTCAACCAGTCTAAATATATTGAATTTAAATCTTAGAATGAGATCATCCCATTAAAAGCCTTTCTCTCTCTCTCTCTCTCTCTCTCTCTCTCTGTCACACACACACACACACACACACACACACACACACACACACACACACACACACACACACACACACACACACACACACACACAGGGAGAGAGAAGTAAGTTTCTAGGTCAGCCTGGGAGCTGCTGAATTTGAATCCACCAATCAGAGAGCCTGTGTACTTTTTCCCGCCAAAACAGGTGCATCTTTTTACACACGCAGCAGAGAGAGGCACAGGATTATTGCAGCCTATTTCTCATAGTGAGGACTCCCCTCAAACAAATGACCATAATTTCCAAACCGTAGGGGCTAGAACGGTCATTCTTACACCGTTTTGTTCAGAAGAGATGGGGGAATCTTCAAGTGTTGACAATTTAATATTAAAATATGAATTTTTAGAGATATATGACATGGATGACTTGTTGACTTAGAAGCCACGAATTCCCCAATATGCAAATTTGAATGCCTGAGACCACATATGTGATTGGCTGGCTGGGAAGCCGTGCAGGCCCTGATTTGTGGGTTTGAATTCCTCAGCCCTCAGATATGATTGGCTGGCTTAGAAGCCACGAAGGCCCCAATATGCAAATTTGAATGCCTCAGGACACTTATTTGATTGGCTGGGAAACTGTGCAGGCCCTGATTTGAAAATTTGAATGTCTCAGTCCTCACAGAGGATTGGCTGCCTGGGGACCTGGCAGAAATATATAGAAATACTATTATTAAGCATAAATACTACATTTAGTAGAAATACTATGTTTTAGCACAAATATTATAAAAAGAAGAAAAACTATAATTTAGCAGAAATACTATATTAAGCACAAATCCTATAAAAAGCAGAAATACTATAATTTAGAACAAATAGTATAAAAAGCAGAAATACTATAATTTAGCAGAAATACTATATTAAGCACAAATCCTATAAAAAGCAGAAATAGGATGATTAAGCATAAACACTACATTTAGTAGAAATACTATGTTTGAGCAAAAGTACTATAAAAAGCAGAAATACTATAATTTAGAACAAATAGTATAAAAAGCAGAAATACTATAATTTAGCAGAAATACTATGTTAAGCACAAATCCTATAAAAAGCAGAAATACTATAATTTAGCAGAAATACTATGTTAGGCACAAATCCTATAAAAAGCAGAAATACTATAATTTAGCAGAAATACTGTATTTAGCACAAGTACCGAAAAGTACCAGAAATACTATGATTTAGCAGAATAGTAATAACTTATTGAAACACAAATGCACAGAGGGACACACAAACACAGGCTCTAATCCAGTCAACCAGTCTAACTATATTCAATTTAAATCCTACAATGACATGCTGCCAAATAAGGGCAGGGTCCTCTCTCTCCCACTAAACACACACACACACACACACACACACACACACACACACACAGAGGGAGAGAGCTGCCAAATTTAAATCCACCAATCAGAGTGGCTGTTTACGTTTTCCCGCCAAAACAGGTGCATCTTTTTACACACGCAGCAGCACAGAGAGGCACAGGATTATTGCAGCCTATTTCTCATAGTGAGGACTCCCCTCAAACAAATGACCATAATTTCCTAACCGTAGGGGCTAGAGCGGTCATTCTTACACTGTTTTGTTCAGAAGAGATGGGGGAATCTTCCAGTGTTAACAGTTTATCATTAAAATGTGAATTTTTAGAGATATATGACATGGATGACTTGTTGACTTAGAAGCCACGAATTCCCCAATATGCAAATATGAATGCCTGAGACCACATATATGATTGGCTGGCTGGGAAGCCGTGCAGGCCCTGATTTGTGGATTTGAATTCCTCAGCCCTCAGATATGATTGGCTGGCTTAGAAGCCATGAAGGCCCCAATATGCAAATTTGAATGCCTCAGGACACATATATGATTGGCTGGGAAGCCGTGCAGGCCTTGATTTGAAAATTTGAATTTCTCAGTCCTCACAGAGGATTGGCTGCCTGGGGACCTGGCAGAAATATATAGAAATACTATGATTAAGCATAAATACTACATTTAGTAGAAATACTATGTTTTAGCACAAATACTATAAAAAGCAGAAATACTATAATTTAGCAGAAATACTATATTAAGCACAAATCCTATAAAAAGCAGAAATAGGATGATTAAGCATAAACACTACATTTAGTAGAAATACTATGTTTGAGCAAAAGTACTATAAAAAGCAGAAATACTATATTAGGCACAAATCCCATAAAAAGCAGAAATAGTATGATTAAGCATAAATACTACATTTAGTAGAAATACTATGTTTTAGCACAAATAGTATAAAAAGCAGAAATATTGTAATTTAGCAGAAATACTATATTAGGCACAAATCTTATAAAATAGCAGAAATAGTATTATTTAGCACAATAGTAATAAGTTAAACAGAAAAATTGGAAAAGCAAAATGGACAGCTGAAAAAATGCTGAACATGCTGAGGGTCCCTCAAATATACTTGTTAAATGAAAAAATCAGCAAAAAAATGCACAGGGAGAGAGAAGTAAGTTTCTAGGTCAGCCTGGGAGCTGCTGAATTTGAATCCACCAATCAGAGAGCCTGTGTACTTTTTCCCGCCAAAACATGTGCCTCTTTTTACACACGCAGCACAGAGAGGCACAGGATTATTGCAGCCTATTTCTCATAGTGAGGACTCCCCTCAAACAAATGACCATAATTTCCAAACCGTAGGGGCTAGAGCGGTCATTCTTACACCGTTTTGTTCAGAAGAGATGGGGGAATCTTCCAGTGTTTACAATTTATCATTAAAATATGAATTATTAAAGATATTTGACTTGTAATGCACCATAACTGAGTAGAGCGAAGCAAAAACTGCCTTGACTTGCCCTCAAACAACGCTTTCTAACTCGAAATCTATTTGGAGTATCGATATCATTCTTTCACCGTAAGAGACAGCAGGCTTTGGTGAACAATCATGGAAATTTTCAGGTCTCTGTGGAAATCCAACAAAAAGTTATGACGAGAGAAAAAAGTGGTTCATTTCCACAGTTTGAAATCTGAAGAAATCTGAGCGAAGGACGAATTTCCTACCCTCAAACAAGTCCAACTCATTTCAGAACGGTAATAGGTGAGAAAGAAATTCTTGAATTGTGAGCGTCAGGGGTGTCTGAAGATATTCGGGGACAAGCCTCATGTCTTAACTTTGCTTCGTTAAGGAGATATGACGATTCGAATATGCCTCTCATTACAGAAATCCAGCAGTGATTTTGAACAAGCTCTCCATTCACTTTATATGGAGAGTTTTCTGACCTTGTGTTAGTCTGAGGAGATTTGCAAAAATTCTATAAATCCCACAACAATGATGGTGACATTTTCTGAAAGCCAGCAAAAATACCTACGTTTTGATGTATAATTTGTGGAAGTTGAGTGAAAATTGAGCAAGTAGCAGGAAGTTGTTCGGACATGAAGTGAAAATTGCAAAACCTTCAGTGGCACACTGGAAGCCAAGAGCATAGCAACCATAACAACACATGTATTTTGTGAAAAATCACAATTTTGCAACTCAAAACTTTAAGAGGCATAAAAGTAAAACAGTAGAAGATTTGAAAAAGCTGAATCATACCTGAATAGCCAAATAATTTGTGAACATTTTAAAATTTGAATGGTTGTTCTAGGTGAAAATATGAGGAAGTAGTTAAGTTTCAAAAACAGGCAAAATTTAGCAGAATTGCAGAAGTTTCCCATTCATTTCAATGGGACAAATTAAAGGAAAAAAGCTTAATATTTTAAAAAGTATAATAGTTAAAAATAGCAAAAATCATAGCAGGAATTAGCAAAAATAGCTGAATAGTTTAAAGTTTGAACGGTGAAAATAGCACAAAAATTGTGGAAGTAGTTAAACGGCGAAAAGTGTACGGAAGCAACTAGAATAATAACTAGAAAAATTTGCATTTCCTGCGAAAATGCAGTGTGGATGCTTAAAGCTGAAGCTGTATGCAAAAAGTAGCTGAAAAAGCTGAAAAGTTGCAGAAATTGTAAAAACTTTGCAGAAGCAAAAGAAGTTTGCTAAAATGGAATAACTTAGCAGAACTGCAATATCTTAGAGGAAACATAATACTTGGCAGAAATACAATAGCATAGCAGAATTTAGCAGAAATATTGTAACTTACCAGAAACATGATAACTTCTCAAAAATACAAGAATTTAGGAGAAATAGTATAAGATAACAGAAAGAATATATTTAGCCAAAAATACTTAAACATTACAGAAACACTATGATTTAGAAAAATAGTACAACAGAGCAGAAATATTGTGATTTACCAGAGACACTGTGATGAACTATGAATATTGTAATTTTAAATTGAGACTATGTTTTAGCACAAATATTATAATTTGGCAGAAATACTATAATTTAGCAGAAATACTATATTAAGCACAAATCCTATAAAAAGCAGAAATGGTATGATTAAGCACAAATACTACATTTAGTAGAAATACTTTGTTTTAGCACAAATCCCATAAAAAGCAGAAATACTGTACTGTGATTTAGTAGAAAAACTATAATTAATCAGAAATACTAAATTTAGCAGAAATACTATAAAAGCAGAAATAGTATATTAAGCACAAATCTTATAAAATAGCAGAAACAGTATGATTTAGCACAATAGTAATAACTTAAACAGAAAAACTGGAAAAGCAAAATGGACAGCTGAAAAAATGCTGAACATGCTGAGGGTCCCTCAAATATACTTGTTAAATGAAAAAAATTAGCAAAAAAATCTATAACAGCCACACAATCACAAATATGTACACATAAGGAAACACACATGCACAGAGAGACACACTACCAAGATCAAATTCAGTCACCCAGTCTAAATATATTAAATTAGAATCTTAGAATGAGATCATCCCATTAAAAGGCTTTCTCTCTCTCTCTCTCTCTCTCTCTCTCTCTCTCTGTCACACACAGACACACACACACACACAGACACACAGGGAGAGAGAAGTAAGTTTCTAGGTCAGCCTGGGAGCTGCTGAATTTGAATCCACCAATCAGAGTGCCTGTTTACGTTTTCCCGCCAAAAGAGGTGCACCTTTTTACACACGCAGGCACAGAGAGGCACAGGATTATTGCAGCCTACTTTTCATAGTGACGACTCCCCTCAAACAAATGACCATAATTTCCTAACCGTAGGGGCTAGAGCGGTCATTCTTACACCGTTTTGTTCAGAAGAGATGGGGGAATCTTCCAGTGTTAACAATTTATCATTAAAATATGAATTATTAAAGATATTTGACTTGTAATGCAGCATAACTGAGTAGAGCGAAGCAAAAACTGCCTTGACTTGCCCTCAAACAACGGTTTGTAACTTGAAATCTGTTTGGAGTATCGATATCATTCTTTCACCGTAAGAGACAGCAGGCTTTGGTGAACAATCATGGAAATTTTCAGGTCGCTGTGGAAATCCAACAAAAAGTTATGACGAGAGAAAAAAGTGGTTCATTTCCAGACTTTGAAATCTGAAGAAATCTGAGCGAAGGACGAATTTCCTACCCTCAAACAAGTCCAACTCATTTCAGAACGGTAATAGGTGAGAAAGAAATTCTTGAATTGTGAGCGTCAGGAGTGTCTGAAGATATACCGGGACAAGCCTCATGTCTTAACTTTGCTTCGTTAAGGAGATATGACGATTCGAATATGCCTCTCATTACAGAAATGCAGCGGTGATTTTGAACAAGCTCTCCATTGACTTTATATGGACAGTTTTCTGACCTTGTGTTAGTCTGAGGAGATTTGCGAAAGTTCTATGAATACCACAACAATGATAGTGACATTTTCTGAAAGCCAGCAAAAATGCCTACGTTTTGATGTATAATTTGTGGAAGTTGAGTGAAAATTGAGCAAGTAGCAGGAAGTTGTTCGGACATGAAGAGAAAATTGCAAAACCTTCAGTGGCACACTGGAAGCCAAGAGCATAGCAACCATAACAACGCATGTATTTTGTGAAAAATCACAATTTTGCAACTCAAAACTTTAAGAGGCATAAAAGTAAAACAGTAAAAGATTTGAAAAAGCTGAATCATACCTGAATAGCCCAATAATTTGTGAACATTTTAAAGTTTGAATGGTTGTTCTAGGTGAAAGTATGAGGAAGTAGTTAAGTTTCAAAAACAAGCAAAATTTAGCAGAATTTTGGAAGATTTCCATTCATTTCAATGGGACAAATTAAAGGAAAAAAGTGGAATATTTTAAAAAGTATAATAGTTAAAAATAGCAAAAATCATAGCAGAAATTAGCAAAAATAGTTGAATAGTTTAAAATTTGAACGGTGAAAATCGGCTGAAAATTGTGGAAGTAGTTTAATGGCGAAAAGTGTACGGAAACACCCAGAATAATAATAATAATAATAATAATAATAACTAGAAAAATTTGCATTTCCTGCGAAAATGCAGTGTGGATGCTTAAAGCTGAAGCTGTATGCAAAAAGTAGCTGAAAAAGCTGAAAAGTTGCAGAAATTGTAAAAACTTTGCAGAAGCAAAAGAAGTTTGCTAAAATGGAATAACTTAGCAGAACTGCAATATCTTAGAGGAAACATAATACTTGGCAGAAATACAATAGCATAGCAGAATTTAGCAGAAATATTGTAACTTACCAGAAACATGATAACTTCTCAAAAATACAAGAATTTAGGAGAAATAGTATAAGATAACAGAAAGAATATATTTAGCCAAAAATACTTAAACATTACAGAAACACTATGATTTAGAAAAATAGTACAACAGAGCAGAAATATTGTGATTTACCAGAGACACTGTGATGAACTATGAATATTGTAATTTTAAATTGAGACTATGTTTTAGCACAAATATTATAATTTGGCAGAAATACTATAATTTAGCAGAAATACTATATTAAGCACAAATCCTATAAAAAGCAGAAATGGTATGATTTAGCAGAAATACTGTATTTAGCACAAGTACCGAAAAGTACCAGAAATACTATGATTTAGCAGAATAGTAATAACTTATTGAAACACAAATGCACAGAGGGACACACAAACACAGGCTCTAATCCAGTCAACCAGTTTAACTATGTTCAATTTAAATCCTACAATGACATGCTGTCAAATAAGGGCAGGGTCCTCTCTCTCCCACTAAACACACACACACACACACACACACACACACACACACACACACACACACACACACACACACACACACACACACACACACAGGGAGAGAAGACTAAGTTTCTAGGTCAGCCTGGGAGCTGCTGAATTTGAATCCACCAATCAGAGAGGCTGTTTACGTTTTCCCGCCAAAACAGGTGCATCTGTTTACACACGCAGCAGCACAGAGAGGCACAGGATTATTGCAGCCTATTTCTCATAGTGAGGACTCCCCTCAAACAAATGAAAATAATTTCCTAACCGTAGGGGCTAGAGCGGTCATTCTTACACTGTTTTGTTCAGAAGAGATGGGGGAATCTTCCAGTGTTAACAATTTATCATTAAAATGTGAATTTTTAGAGATATATGACATGGATGACTTGTTGACTTAGAAGCCACGAATTCCCCAATATGCAAATTTGAATGCCTGAGACCACATATGTGATTGGCTGGCTGGGAAGCCGTGCAGGCCCTGATTTGTGGATTTGAATTCCTCAGCCCTCAGATATGATTGGCTGGCTTAGAAGCCACGAAGGCCCCAATATGCAAATTTGAATGCCTCAGGACACTTATTTGATTGGCTGGGAAACTGTGCAGGCCCTGATTTGAAAATTTGAATGTCTCAGTCCTCACAGAGGATTGGCTGCCTGGGGACCTGGCAGAAATATATAGAAATACTATTATTAAGCATAAATACTACATTTAGTAGAAATACTATGTTTTAGCACAAATATTATAAAAAGAAGAAAAACTATAATTTAGCAGAAATACTATATTAAGCACAAATCCTATGAAAAGCAGAAACAGTATGATTTAGCAGAAATACTGTATTTAGCACAAGTACCGAAAAGTACCAGAAATACTATGATTTAGCAGAATAGTAATAACTTATTGAAACACAAATGCACAGAGGGACACACAAACACAGGCTCTAATCCAGTCAACCAGTCTAACTATGTTCAATTTAAATCCTACAATGACATGCTGTCAAATAAGGGCAGGGTCCTCTCTCTCCCACTAAACACACACACACACACACACACACACACACACACACACACACACACACACACACACACACACACACACACACACACACAGGGAGAGAGGACTAAGTTTCTAGGTCAGCCTGGGAGCTGCTGAATTTGAATCCACCAATCAGAGAGGCTGTTTACGTTTTCCCGCCAAAACAGGTGCATCTTTTTACACACGCAGCACAGAGACATAGACCTGCTTCTTTCAGTTTATTTCACATAGTGAGGATTCCCCTCAAACAAATGACCATAATTTCCTAACCATAGGGGCTAGAGCGGTCATTCTTACACCGTTTTGTTCAGAAGAGATGGGGGAATCTTCAAGTGTTGACAATTTATCATTAAAATATGAATTTTTAGAGATATATGACATGGATGACTTGTTGACTTAGAAGCCACGAATTCCCCAATATGCAAATTTGAATACCTGGAGCCCACATACATGATTGGCTGGCTGGGAAGCTGTGCAGGCCCTGATTTGTGGATTTGAATTCCTCAGCCCTCAGATATGATTGGCTGGCTTAGAAGCCATGAAGGCCCCAATATGCAAATTTGAATGCCTCAGGACACATATATGATTGGCTGGGAAACTGTGCAGGCCCTGATTTGAAAATTTGAATGTCTCAGTCCTCACAGAGGATTGGCTGCCTGGGGACCTGGCAGAAATATATAGAAATACTATGATTAAGCATAAATACTACATTTAGTAGAAATATTATGTTTTAGCACAAATACTATAAAAAGCAGAAATACTATAATTTAGCAGAAATACTATATTAAGCACAAATCCTATAAAAAGCAGAAATAGGATGATTAAGCATAAACACTACATTTAGTAGAAATACTATGTTTGAGCAAAAATCCTATAAAAAGCAGAAATACTATATTAGGCACAAATCCCATAAAAAGCAGAAATAGTATGATTAAGCATAAATACTACATTTAGTAGAAATACTATGTTTTAGCACAAATAGTATAAAAAGCAGAAATATTGTAATTTAGCAGAAATACTATATTAGGCACAAATCTTATAAAATAGCAGAAATAGTATTATTTAGCACAATAGTAATAAGTTAAACAGAAAAATTGGAAAAGCAAAATGGACAGCTGAAAAAATGCTGAACATGCTCAGGGTCCCTCAAATATACTTGTTAAATGAAAAAATCAGCAAAAAAATGCACAGGGAGAGAGAAGTAAGTTTCTAGGTCAGCCTGGGAGCTGCTGAATTTGAATCCACCAATCAGAGAGCCTGTGTACTTTTTCCCGCCAAAACATGTGCCTCTTTTTACACACGCAGCACAGAGAGGCACAGGATTATTGCAGCCTATTTCTCATAGTGAGGACTCCCCTCAAACAAATGAAAATAATTTCCTAACCGTAGGGGCTAGAGCGGTCATTCTTACACCGTTTTGTTCAGAAGACATGGGGGAATCTTCCAGTGTTTACAATTTATCATTAAAATATGAATTATTAAAGATATTTGACTTCTAATGCACCATAACTGAGTAGAGCGAAGCAAAAACTGCCTTGACTTGCCCTCAAACAACGCTTTCTAACTCTAAATCTATTTGGAGTATCGATATCATTCTTTCACCGTAAGAGACAGCAGGGTTTGGTGAACAATCATGGAAATTTTCAGGTCTCTGTGGAAATCCAACAAAAAGTTATGACGAGAGAAAAAAGTGGTTCATTTCCACAGTTTGAAATCTGAAGAAATCTGAGCGAAGGACAAATTTCCTACCCTCAAACAAGTCCAACTCATTTCAGAACGGTAATAGGTGAGAAAATAATTCTTGAATTGTGAGCGTCACGAGTGTCTGAAGATATACCGGGACAAGCCTCATGTCTTAACTTTGCTTCGTTAAGGAGATATGACGATTCGAATATGCCTCTCATTACAGAAATGCAGCGGTGATTTTGAACAAACTCTCCATTGACTTTATATGGAGAGTTTTCTGACCTTGTGTTAGTCTGAGGAGATTTGCGAAAGTTCTATGAATACCACAACAATGATAGTGACATTTTCTGAAAGCCAGCAAAAATACCTACGTTTTGATGTATAATTTGTGGAAGTTGAGTGAAAATTGAGCAAGTAGCAGGAAGTTGTTCGGACATGAAGTGAAAATTGCAAAACCTTCAGTGGCACACTGGAAGCCAAGAGCATAGCAACCATAACAACACATGTATTTTGTGAAAAATCACAATTTTGCAACTCAAAACTTTAAGAGGCATAAAAGTAAAACAGTAAAAGATTTGAAAAAGCTGATTCATACCTGAATAGCCCAATAATTTGTGAACATTTTAAAATTTGAATGGTTGTTCTAGGTGAAAGTATGAGGAAGTAGTTAAGTTTCAAAAACAAGCAAATTTTAGCAGAATTGCTGAAGTTTCCCATTCATTTCAATGGGACAAATTAAAGGAAAAAAGCTTAATATTTTAAAAAGTATAATAGCAAAAAATAGCAAAAGTCATAGCCGGAAAGAGCAAAAATAGCAGAATAGTTTAAAATTTGAACGGTGAAAATCGGCTGAAAATTGTGGAAGTAGTTCTACGGCGAAAAGTGTACGGAAGCAACTTGAAGAATAATAATAACTAGAAAAATTTGCATTTCCTGCGAAAATGCTGTGTGGATGCCTTAACGCTGAAGATGTCTGCTGAAAAAAGCTGAAAAAGTTGAAAAAACAAAAAACTCTTTCTCACAAAGAAGAGGTGGAGAGACTGACAATTGTGCTGAAATGAGCAGAAGAGGCTCAGAATTGTGCTGATAAGAGGTGGAAAGGCTGAAGACTTTGCAGAAAAGAGGTGAATCAGAAGAATTTCTGCTGAAAAGAGGTAAAGAAGCAAAAAGATGAGCTGAAAAGAGGTGTAGAAGCAGAAGTGCTTGCTGCAGATGGCTGTATGTGTAATGACACACTGGAGAGTGTCAAGAAAGCAGAGCGCATGCAAGCAGGGAACATGTGTAGCAACTGTCACAGGTAGGATTCGAACTTCTGCCACCGGGTCTCACGGCAGCTGCCCTACCCTCTGAGCCAAACGAGTTCTGGTCACAAGCAAAGATATGATGAGACGGAAAATGTGCACTGTGGAGCAGAAGCTCAAATTAGCAGAAAAGAGGTGAAGAGGAAGAACTTTGTTGTGAAATGAGGTAAAGAAACTGAAATCTGTGCTTAAAACAAGTGAAAAAGCTGAACTCTGAAATCCTGCTAAAACAGCACAAGAGGCTGATATTTTTCAGCTACTCATTGAGCCAAACTGGTTCTCACGTAACTGAAAAAAGGTGGAAAAGCTTCAAATTCTAATGAAAACAGCAGAAGAGGCAGAGATTTGTGCTGATAAGAGGTGAAAATGCTGAACCAATCAGAGGTACTGCTTCTGTCTGCTTCATCAGGCTGTGTACTTGTATGTATTTCTGCCATAGACTGTTAACAAGAATCTGAGGTCCATATTAGAAAAGCTGCTAAAATTATTAAACTTTGCAGAATTGTAATAAATTATCAATATGAATTACCGGTCTGTGATAGTGTATAAATTTGTAGTTAAAAAAAAACATGTGGGCCAAAGTGGAATCGAACCCATAACCTTTGGTCTGAAGAGCCGTGTCATTACCAATCGCGGCGCCTCTAAGGGGGCAGGGCGCCTCGAAAAAAAGGGTGATGAGGAGTCAGAATTAGATCGCGGTGAGATGCGAAAAACGCCGTTTTTTGGAGTTACAAAACGTTGTGTAACTCAAAAACTAGGTGGGATAGAAGCATAATTCTTGCACTGGGTGAATCAGCGGACTTTGGTGTACTTTGACTGCGATTTACATAGCTCTTTGTATATCCGTCGCGGAGATATGACGAGAGAAGAAACGGCTTCATTTTTGGAGTTTGAAAAATGAGAGGAGGACATATTTCCACCCCTCAAACATGTTTTTGTGTTGTTATAGCACAAATACTATAACAACGCAGAAATACTATGACTTAGTAGTAATACTATAACATAACAGTTCAATGTTCTTGCACAAATACCACAATATGGCAGAAACACTATGTTTTAGCACAAATACTGTGATTTGGTATAAATACTACGATTTGGCACACATACTATATTCCGCAGATACACTATAACATAACAGATATTCTACGACTTAGTAGTAATACTATAACATAACAGAATTATTAATTGGGCACAAATACCACGATTTGGCAAAAATACTATGATTGGGTACAAATACTATGATTTGGCAATAATACTGCATTTTAACACAACTACTGATATTTGATTGAAATACTATGATTTAGAAGAAATACTATTACTCCATACAAATACGATGCTTTGGGACAAATACTATGTTTTGGTTCCAATACTATGATGTGCAACAAATACTATGATTTGGCACAAGTACTATGATTTAGTACAAATACTATGATTTGGCAGAAATACTATGCCTTAGTAGTAATACTATAACATAAGAGATATACTATGGTTTTGCAGACATACTATGTTTTTGCACAAATACCATGATTTGGCACAAATGCTATGATTTAGCAGAAATACTATGATTGGGTACAAATACTATGATTTGGCAATAATACTGCGTTTTAACAACAACTACTGAGATTTGATTGAAATACTATGATTTAGAAAAAATACTATGACTCCATACAAATACGATGCTTTGGCACAAATACTATGATTTGGCACAAGTACTATCATTTAGTACAAATACTATGATTGGGCAGAAGTACTATGTTTCAGTACAAATACTATGATTTAGCAGAAATACTATGTTTTAACATAAATACTATCTTTTGGCAGAAATTCCTGCTAAAAAGGACTATTTCTGCTTTTTAGCAGAAATACTGTAATTTGGCATAAATACTATAATTTGGGATAAATACTATGATTTGGCACATATAATATATTCAGCACATATATTATAAAATAACAGAAATATTATGATTTGGCCTCAAAACCATAATTTTGCACAAATACCATGATTTTTGCAAAAATACTATGAATTAGCAGAAATACTATGATTTAGCAGAAGTACTAAGATGTAGTAGAAGTACTTTGCTTTAGCAGAAATACTATGATTGAGGAGTAATACTTAAACATAGGAGAAATACTGATACACAGACACACATACATAGACAGTAAAGGGAACAGGAGCTGTGGAGAGTCTGGGCTTGGTATATGTAGGTCAGTTAAATTAGCTGCACCTGCTGTAGTCAGCCCTTACACACACAGACACAGAGAGAGGTGTGAGTTTTCTTCAGTGTATTTCTGACATTCAGGATTCCCCTCGAACAAATGGCCATAATTTCCTAACCGTAGAGGCTAGAACGGTCATTCAGACATCGTTTTGTTCAGAAGAGATGGGGGAATCTTCAGGTCTTCATAATTCAGAGATAAAATATAAATTATTAAAGATATATGACTTGTAATACATTGTAACTGAGTAGAGGCGAAGCAAAAACTGCCTTGACTTGCTCTCAAACAACCTTTGGTTACTCTAAATCTATATGGAGCATCAAAATCATTCTTTCACCGTAAGAAACAGCAGGCTTTGGTGAACAGTCATGGAAATTTTCAGGGCTCTGTGGAAATCCATCAAAAAGATATGATGAGAGAAAAAAGTGCCTCATTTCCAGAGTTTGAAATCTGATGAAATCTGAGCGAGGGACAAATTTCCTTCCCTCAAACAAGTCTAACTCATCTCAGAACGGTAATAGGTGAGAAAATAATTCTTGAATTGTGAGCATCAGGAGTGTCTGAAGATATATCGGGACAAGCCTTATGTCTTAACTTTGCTTCGTTAAGGAGATATGACGATTCGAATATGCCTCTCATTACAGAAATCAAGCGGTGATTTTGAACAAGCTCTCCATTGACTTTCTATGGAGAGTTTTGCGACTTTGTGTTGGTCTGAGGAGATTTGCCAAAATTCTATAAACCCCACAACAATGATAGTGACATTTTCGGAAACCCAGCAAAAATACCTACGTTTTGATGTATAATTTGTGGAAGTTGAGTGAAGATTGAGCAAGTAGCAAGAAGTTGTTCGGACATGAAGAGAAGACTGCAAAACCTTCAGTGGCAGACTGGAAGCCAAGTGCATAGCAACCATAACAACGCATGTATTTTGTGAAAAATCACAATTTTGCAACTGAAAACTTTAAGAGGCATAAAGGTAAAACGGTAAAAGATTTGAAAAAGCTGAATCATACCTGAATAGCCCAATAATTTGAGAACATTTTAAAGTTTGAATGGTTGTTCTACGTGAAAATATGAGGAAGTAGTTAAGTTTCAGAAACAAGCAAATTTTAGCAGAATTGCAGAAGTTTCCCATTCATTTCAATGGGACAAATTAAGCTTAATGTTTTAAAAAGTATAATAGTGAAAAATACCAAAAGACATAGCAGGAATTAGCAGAAATAGCAGAATATTTTAAAATTTGAACGGTGAAAATCGGCTGAAAATTGTGGAAGTAGTTAAGTGCCAAAAAGTGTACGGAAGTCCCAAGAGGAACTCAATAGTGTGGATGCTTAAAGCATCCACACAATAAAGAATAAAGAGAAACAGGAACTCAATAGTGTGGATGCTTAAAGCATCCACACAATAAAGAATAAAGAGAAACAGGAACTCTATAGTGTGGATGCTTAAAGCATCCACACAATAATAAAGAATAAAGAGAAACAGGAACTCAATAGTGTGGATGCTTAAAGCATCCACACAATAATAATAATAATAATAATAAAGAATAAAGAGAAACAGGAACTCTATAGTGTGGATGCTTAAAGCATCCACACAATAATTGTTGCTTCTCAGAGTTCAAGGCCACGTAAAATGCTGCCGTTAGACCTTGAGCCACATTTTTTTTTTAAATGTCGGGAAAAATGACTCACAGAAAAATGTCTAGTGATGAAATGTGTACCTGCTATATTTGATGGCACCACTAGATGGCAGTTAGACACTATAAAATACTGACGGTTAAACTGTGGCGGACAAGAAATATTGGGGTCCTCTAGTAAGGTGAAAATAATAATTCTGTAGTGTTAAAAGTTTTACACTGAGCCATATATACTTAAAGAATATATCAACACACTGACACATTTTACAGCCTTGGGTAATACATACATTGCAGTGTAAACATTGCAGTATTGTAGATGGTTGAGTTGCAGCTATAGATGCTTTGCATTTAATCTTTCAACGTGTTAATGTGTCAGCTTGCAATTAGAAGCAGTGAACAACAGTCGAGTGTTTGCCTCTGAGTTCTTATGGATATAGAGTGAAGTCATTAAACAGTCATTGAATTATTACTGTACTTGAACAGGGGGCTTACACTGCATTCACTGCAGTGCTGAATGCACAATGATAAATAATCTTCTCACTTACGGGGATCTCCTCAGTTAACATGAGCTTCCTAATTGCACCAGTGGGATAAACATGTTCCAGCTCATCTCCTCTGATATAGACATTCTTGTCTGCTTGGGGCCTCTGAAGTAACACAAGTCTGTGTGGTGTCCAGGACCTCCTCACCCCCCATATTCCCAACTGTTCTCCATAGTCGGTCACAGAGAAAGAGCAGCAAGATGGGAAAAATAGAAGAGAAACAAATACTAATATTTGCTTGGCTACAAACACAATCCGCTCTTTGTTACCGGTCTGCCACCGACATTTGCTTGTCCTAGATTAAACCTGCAAAACATACTCTCAGACAATGTGAAGTGAAACGCTTCTATTTGTGTCCTTGTGCGTCTGAACCCGAGACTTCTGCCTTGTTTATTTTTGTGTTGTGCGCTTTATATTTGTGGCCTCATTTCTACTAAATTATCTTAATGACCTTGAATGGACTGTAGCCATATTTGAGCTCTTCTGGCGGCATTTCAATGGCTGAGAAAAAAAAAAAAGTAAAATAAATGATAAAAATTCATAACTGAAAGGCTTGAAACCCCTCTGCTTTGAAAATGTTGGAATGAAAATTATTCACATTTTAACAGTCTCAATGCCACTCTGCACGTGCTTGAGAAGCTTTTCCCTTGAACAAGCTGTCGCTCATCATTTGTCTGCATAAACAAAAATGCGCTGCAAATCAGGACAAAAATGCCACGTGACAAAAAATAGCAACAGGACAATAACATAGAGATGCAATTTTAGGTTTGAGGGTTTTTTTCTCCTACTTTACATTTCAAAAAGCCCTTTCATGGACAGTAAACTTGTTTTGTTTGACTGCACTGTTTTCAAAACCCCATTTGCACATCATTCTTTGCAGTATTTCTCTGTGGCACATGCTACTGAAGCCTTCAGTGCTCTCATTTACAAGCAGGGAGACATGAAGTGCAAAATATAACTGTTGGGTATTTGGGTCAAAGAATGATTCATGCACTGTTCTGTATTAAGTAGTGTGTCAACACACCTACAATGCTGATAAAAATAACAAAACCGCTTTCCCAGAGATCACTTAAAACTAAACCCACACAAACTATTTACAGTTTGTGTTCAGCATTATATGTAGAATCTCTTCTGTTGTTTGTGTTTCCAGAAATGACTCAAAGACTATTTTTCATCATTTTCCATGAAATAGGGAACGTTTTTCTTCTCTTGATTTCTTCAGTAAAAGTGGTCCATCAGAGTTCCTGCTAATATGACTAGTGGCATCATTCATCAGTGACAACTGACCAAAATTCTGGGTGAGATCCTATCTGTTTACTCTAACTACTTCAAGTTCCTTAAAATGGCATGAAGGAAATTGTTTATGGATGTTTGTCATGCTCTTAAATCATGCGTGCTTTGCCATCAGATAAGGGTTTGCTACAAGTAAAAGACTGTTACTCCACCCAGATGCTTGGAGTTTAACTAGGCAGCTCTAATTTTCTTACATACTGCACAATGAGCATTTTGAATTCAAGAAAATTAACAAATTTCTAACAAAACAACCAAACAAATAACCCCCCCCCCCCCCCCCCCCCTCTAAAAAGAACATATCAGATGTTGGTATACACTATGGGGACAAAAGCACTGGGAAACCTTGGCCGTTAACATCCATGAAGCTCCATGCATGCAGTTATGTGTTTATCAGGCTCTGATGAATACGTGTGACTCTGATTTCTATAGTTAAAACTTGCAACACTTATGCAACTGTGTCAACTTAGTTTTTAAGGTTGCGCAGATAAGGAGGCAGCTTGGATCTGATCAGACTGCCGGTAATGCTCTTACATCACCACATCATTTAGTGATGTGGTGGTTAGAAATGATCTGATCTCAAACCGTTCCATAACTGCTCCCACTGCCTGCAGGCCTTCGGTGATGCGCTGAAGATTTCTCCTCTGTTCACCTCTTCTTCTCTCCCCCTTGTTTATTCTCTCTGTTAGTTTCAGCCATGTCCTGTTTATCGTCTCTTTAAGCAGTTTTCTGGGGGTTTTTTTGTTATTCGCAGCACAGCAGATGGATGACCTCACTAAAAGTGGATTCATGTTTCTGATCTACACTGTAGGTACACTGCAATCTGACTTGCACCTTCCTGGAAACGCAACAGCATATCATGTAGATGCAGCCCACAACCACTGTGATTTCAAGTTTGGTAGTGTCATTTTCTCCTGTGAATTCTTCCTCTCCATCCCCACATTGTGCTTGGTAATACTGTGGTTCTCTTTATAAGATTATAAGTCCTTAAACTTACAGTTTAAAGCACTTGGAGGTGGCTCTTGCGGTGAACTGGTCCTGTATAAATAAAACAGAATTGAAAGTAAGTTGAAAACTAGGTCACGGGACAACAGAGGCAAGAGTTTATGGATGAATGATAAAGTGAGTGTGTGCTGATGAGGGCAGCTCTGGCTCCCATTAAAAGTTTGTGTACAAATGAATCAAGACTCTAAGAAATCCCAAAGTTACGCATAAACTGTTGTGAAGAGCGGAAAGCTCTTTTTTTCATTATTGTTGCACATCAGTTCAGTTAGTGCTGGGCGACTCCTTCAGCTATACTGATCAATTTAAATGTAGATTTTTAGTCTTTAATGTCTTCTGTGAGGTATATAAGGGAACGTGGACAGAAAACTGGAAGTTGCTGAGGCCTGTTTTGGGAATTTTCATCAATCTACTATTATTAGAGTACTCCACCAATGAGGTTATTTTAGTCATTTTTTTGATATAGTTGCTACCTAAAACAGCCGTGACTAAGGACTTAAGATTGCGCTGCATGGTTGCTTTCCAGTTAAGTGTAAATCAGGGTGTGCACTGTTATTTTCTGGTATTTAAGGGAAGTTGTGATATTCATTACAAAAAAAGGTGTATACACAGGAAGAAGGTTTGGATGAATGAAGATTAAGATACAATAAAAACATGTAAGTGTAAAACTAAAAGTTTGAAAGTTAAATTTAGTGTGAACAGGAGGGCTGAACACATGATGTGATGTAAAATGCTGAACAAAAGACCACGAATCTCAAAAAAGAAACCTGTCGAAAAGCAACTTTCAAAGCAATGTTTTATCGCGTCTTCTGGGAAACACAGTAATAAAAAGCTTGTGTAATAACTGCTGATCCTTTATAAAATTGCAAATTGTATCCTTTTTGTTTACAGACAGTGAAAAGAAAGCTGTTACCGCTTGCTTCCGTTACACTGACAAGCTCATTTCTTCCATTTCTGGGAAGACGTTGAAGGTCTCTCAAAATGTGCTGATAATCAAGACACTGTCATTTGTGTGTGTCCATGTGGGTGTGTGCATCCTTTTGTTCAGCTCTCTGTAGGAGGTGAAGTGTTTCCCAGAAGTGGCCGGGATCTTTTCGTAGAATCTGTGAGAGGTATCACGTCGGAGACCTCATGCGGGGTTTCGCCGCATCTTCTCCTCTAAATCTTACATCAAATTACAGGAAAAGACAAACACCCTCAGTCACCCCTTGTTTTTGTTTTGCCTCATATAAAAGCCAGTGGTTTCATAACAGGAAAGTCCACAGGCAGGCTGTACGATAACACTGATGGTCACTGATGCCACAAGTTCTACAGGTTTGTTAGGAACAGGGTCACTTTGGGTGCTTATACTATCCCATTAGATCATCTATGAGTTTTCCTATTGACAGCCTTTGTGTAGTCCTAAACTGGATGTCACATAACATCCTTGCTGATGCATCCCATCTAATGGCTAAACTGATTCTGCCATCAGGTGGTTCCCTACTGAACAATATTCTTTCTTTTATTTCAAAATTCAAAGAAAGAACTGTTACTTCTATTGGACCTTAAAGATCTCAGAGACTTGTAGTCCAATGAAATACTCGGGGTGGGATTACCTTGGCCTCTAGCAACACTGTGAGGAACCTTGGGGTCATTTTTGACCAGCATATGCCCTTCAGTGTGCACATTAAACAGATATCAAGGGCTGTCTTCTTTGATCTGATCAATTCTGCTATAATTAAAAACTTCCTGCCTTTCCAGAGTGATGCTGAAAACTAGTTACATCTAGACTGTTCTGAAATCTCCCTGAAATCCTTCAGCTGATTCAAAACACTGCTCTCCAAGAAGGAGAAATCTTATCGCTCTCATATTAGCTTTTTCAAGCCTGACTTGAATTTGAAATTCTTCTTCTCAGATAAAAGAAAACGCTGAATAACCAGGCCCCATCATATCTTAAAGACCTGATGGTATCACATTGTCCCAATAGAGCACTTAGCTCTCAGACTGCAGGTTTACCTGTGGTTAAAACCTTTTCTAAAAGTTACAGGGAAGACAGAATCTTTAGCTGTCAGGCTGGAACAGCTCCCAGTGAGACAGACACTTACTGTACTTTCAAAATTCAAACTTTATTTTATAGGCCAGATCACTGACTCTGAACTATCCCTTACTTATCCTGTTATAGGCTCAGACTGCAAGAGAACTTTATAACTTTATATATGCATACACATACATACTTGTTTTTAGTTGTTGTTCAATTGAGAACTGTACAGAATTCAGCTTCAGGTTCTAGGTAGAGGACTAATACATCAAACTTCACGTATTTATATACATCTTTATGTTTTTAAAATGAAATATAGCTATACAAAATGTGTATGCGTGATTATTTTTTGCTTATCAGAGGGAACATAATCTTTTTTGGAACAGGAAGGGATTATTTCCCTCTACAAATTACATATATATCTTTGTACTATCTACATGTGACTCCTATTATATAATGAGGATTATGGACACAGGCTGCCCACAAACAAAATTATTCTAAATCATTTATCATTTCTCTTGTATGAGTAGTTCATGTAATTTATCTGTTAGTCTGATATGCAGTGGGCTCTTCCTATGCGCATATTATATAATTATGCATAATTAAATAATTTGTGATTCACCTGTGTCCTTTGAAGCTCCGCAAAGGAGAAATGATGACGCACATACAACACAGAACAAAGGCTGCAAGAAACAATGATCAGCTTGAGTGGGTTTCAGCGTGAAAAAATAAATACTGTATCTATTTATTTAGTTTTGTTAAAGTGGATGCTTTTTAAAAGTTTTCTCTCCCTCTGTTCTGGATATTTTTGCTCTGTTTCAAACAAAAATTCCTTGGATGAGAGCAGGTTAATAAGAAGAGAACAACATCAATCTTCAGTCTGTTTAAGGAGTATTTTTTAAAATAGCCTCACTACATGTAGGTAGATCTGCTCAGTTGTTCCCTAACAAAGTATGTAATCAGCCAGTCACAACAATTCAGCACATTTAGGCAGGGTCAAGACAACCTGCTGAAGTGCTGAAACCTGCTGAAACTGAGCATCAGAATGGAAAAGAAAGGGCATTTAAGTGAGTTTAAGTGAATGTGGCATGATTGTTGGTGTTCTGAGCATTTCAAACTGTTGATCTGTTGATTTTTCCACAAAAACATTTCTACGATTTACAGAGAATGTCCTGAAAAAGAGAAATTGACCAGTAAGTGGTAGTGAGTGGGTGAAAATGTTTTGTCTTGTTGATGGCCAGAGGAGATATTGCCAGACGGCTTCGAGCCTATAGGAAGGTAAGAGTAACTAAAATAACTGTTTGTTACAAGCAGGAGAGCTTTAAAGAACACGTTAAACCTTGATGCAGGGCTACAGTAGCATATCACTTGGAGTGTCATAGGAAGGTGAGGCTAAAGTTCACACCAAAACTGGAGAACAGAAGATTGGAAAGATTCTGCATTATTTGGATAGAATGGTCAAAATCTGTTATGAATGGATAAACCATTGTTTAAATGGCACAGCCTGGCTGAATATGGTTGCTGATCACGTCCGTACCTTTATGACCACAGTGTTCAATGCCTGACTGAGTGGGATAACGAGTCGTGTGTCACAAACCTCAAATCATCTCAAACTGGTTTTCTACAATCAGTTCACTGTACTCACGTGTCCTCAGCAGTCTCCAGATCTCAATCCAGAAGATCAGCTTCGGGATGTGGTGAAACAGGAATGTTTTCAGGACCTTGTTCAGTCTTTGCCACGAAGTATTAAAGCAGTTCTGAAGGTAAAAGCTCTGTACATAAAAGTGGACTGAGTATTACTCTCTGAGACGGCTTTTAAGCCCTGAAAATAACAATTTCTTACCATGTCTCTATTTTTAAAAATAATCTACGCTTTTTACCATCGAAATTGCTTCTTTTCAAAAGATTTCATGGTTTTAAAGGTTTTATGCTTCCGCAGACAAAACCGAGAAGAAATGAAACCAGGATTGAACAGGACATATCTATGTGACTTTCTTTAAAATGGAGAAATCAATTCCTTAACATTAATCCTATGATTAATTTAAAGAATATAGATGGATAGATGTGATGCTGGCTCAAAGACACTCACTTTAAGTGCTAATTGTGCTGTTTATCACAGAGCATGCAGTGACTTTCTGTGTAAAGAGTGAGAAGGCTGAAAATGTGATTTTCTGCAGTTCTCCTCCTGTTGCTGATTTCTGTCACCTGTCAGATTTGTTTAACACATTTGCTGAGAGCTGTGACAACAAAGTAAACAGTACTGAAGCAGAGGAGGATTTTGATCACCACCTGTGAGAAGACCCTGGAGGTAATAATAGCAGGACTGCAATCTCTCCAAAAGCATTGCAGTTTAACTTTCACTATTTACTTAGCTTCTAGCTTTTAGCTGCTGGAGCAGAGCTGTTGAGCAACACATCAGCCTCCAGACAGGAAGAGAGGGTCAACACGGTAGTCCCAGAAAGTCTGGAAAGGCTGGTTTGTTGAAGGCACGGTGGGTGGCAGGAACTACCATTAATTTCTTAATGCCTTTTTTGGCCAGTAGATAGTTTCTCAGCAAATAACGACTATTAGACAGTCTTAAAAACAGAAGGCATCACTACCAAGGCAGCAGCGTGTTCTTTTATGGCTTTTGCCACCGCTTTAGTGCAATGTGGACTGTTTCAGCATTACAGGAGGAATGGTGTGGATGTGTTTGCTGTGGTGCGAGCAGGAATTCTCATTTGTCTTGCACAGATTGAGCAGCACTTTTCACTGCTTTGTCTCAGGAAAGAAGCTGCAGAGAGGTGTTTGCATGGCTCCTCAGTTTCATACCCCCATTAGTTTCTCGCGGAAAAGTCATGCAGTTACTTTGACACAAATATGAAAAGTTTCCACTTTCTGAGTCAGTGTGCTAATTTGCTTTACACCTCATTTTAAAGTCATTTACTCTCTTTCTCACTAATGCTTTCTGCGTCCAGGCTGCGTTTGTTATAAAAACACAACTGATGCCATTTTTGAAGGTTGCCAGCACATTCTGAAAAGGCCACCTACCACGCATATGACTAAAACTGATGTACGATTTGTTGAACTTCATTTCTACTGAACAAAATTTTGTAGTTTTAGAAAAGGTTCAGTGTCACCGGCTCATTGTTTCCTGGCTGTTATCAACTTTCATATTTAGACTTTCAAATAGTAGGTTACTGAAATTATCAGTATTTTATGGAGATTTTCATAGCAACCTCTGGACTGGTGTAATGTATAGTGCTTCAAAATTCTCTCAAGTTTCTGTCGTTCAGATTGTTCATTTGCTATATTAACAGTTTTTAGCTGTTACTGATTAAATCTGATTTTTGTTTGATGAGAAAAATGAAATAACCAAACTCTTAAAGGGCTTAATATGAGACTCTATGAGAGTTGTTGTGAGTGACCATCTAGCACAGAAGAATGTGAACAACCAGCACAAAAGAAAGCATCAATTTTAGTTTTTAATTAAAACATTTTTAAAATTTTTTAGCTCAAATTATGCACTAAATCAAAATAAATGTCAAACAGCCTTGAGACCAGTTTAAAAAAGAAAGAGCTTTTTGTCCTCAAGGATTCATAAACACCATCTAATATATTATGTAACAAATAGGCTGCATTTGTAGAAAAGCCCTTTATTATGCCTTTATTATTTTTGTATGTGTTGTAGTATTACGCTGCAAATGAATTTGCTGCTCTGCATCAAGTCACCACAAAATAATCAGTAAGCGCCTACATGTCATACCGTGGCAAGATAATCTCTGGAAAATAAGAAAGTTTATTAATCCCATTGGGGGAAATGTGCACGGCTGGATAAATTCTTGTACAGGCAGAAGTTATTTCAGGTGATCCTAAATGTAAAACAAACACTTGGAATTTAATGGGTATGTGCCAGTGGGAAATGACAAGCAGAGGTATGAGGTAAGCCAATTAAACTAATTAACAATAGCAATAGAATGTGGCAAGTGGACACAGATTAAGACAATTAGTATCATGTAGTCAGGATTGTGAGACGACTACATCTGGAACTGTACACCAACGGTTATGAAATACACAATTTCAAAAAGCCGTTAAGGAGACTTATCCCGCTAATTTTCTGCTCCCTGCTATTGTTCTTAGACTCTACTATAGCAGCTTTGCATGATTCATGGTGAAAATAATCCGTATTTATCTTATACTTTGATGCAAAACTGACACTATATTGCCAAAAGTATTTTCTCGTCTCGTCTGCCTTCACACATGTATGAACTTTGGTAGCAACCTATTCTTAATCCATAGGTTTTAATATGATGTCAGGCCACCAAAACCAAAAGGAAAGAGACATCCCAAAAACGGTTCCCACAAAGTTGGGAGGATGAAATTGTCCAAAATGTCTTGGTATGCTAAATCATAAGAATTCCTTTCACAGGAACCGAGGGGCTGAGTTAAACTCCTGAAAAACAACCCCACACCTTAATCTTCCGTCCACAAAACTTTATACTTAGCACAATGCAGTCAGACAAGTACCGTTCTCCTGGCAACCACCAAACCCAGACTCGCCACACGGAGAAGCGTGATTTAATGACTGGACTTGGTGCATCCTGAAAACAACCCATTCTTTGAAAAATGTTTGTAGAAGCCGTCTGCATGCCTAGGTGCTTTATTTTATATACCTGTGGCCATAAAAGTGATTCGTTTGGATGAGTGAGTGAATACTTTTGACAATATAGCGTAGTTTGTCTTTTAGTTCCATTCAGCTTAAGCAAACTTGTATCGATTGGTCAACCTTAACAAACTGAAGACTTGAACAGCAGGTGGGTGGAGGTGTCATGCTTACAACCAGAGCTGTATGCATAAGATTATTGAAAAATTGAGCAAAACTGAGCATTTAAACCAGTCTGAACCCTGAGCTTTGAAGGAATACCCGTCTCTCTGTTTATCTGTCGCATTAAATGTCTGAGAACCTCAAGTCCACACCAATTCAACAGAGGTGAATACACAGTTAGCTTATTAATATCAGTGTGTCATATCTAATAAAATACAAATGTCAAACATTTTATATAAAAGTTAGGCAACTGTGACACATTAGGCTGAACAAGTTAAACACAGGTAAATGCTGCAGCTGTCTCCTGTGTTTCCTCGTTGGATGCAGACTCACTGAAAGCAGGTAGGGAGGCAGAAGGAAACAAGTGAAAATATAAACAGAGAGAAGACTGTGCCAGACTGCTGACAGCAGCTGTACTTTGCCTCCCGAGGGATTAGCTGAGATTTCAGGGTGACTGAGAGGACACTGAGCTGATAGCTGGTTAGACAAGCGCACTGTCTAATTTTCAAAGAAAACCAAAACAAACAGGAAGTTTCGTTCAGACTAAGATATGATGTGGACAGAGCCGGCTACTGTAGAGGTGATGAGTGATCTACCCAATTAGTTTTTTCTTCTGATAAATATGTGGTATACAGGCCCATTGATCTCCGGGCTTATCTCATCGTTCATACAAACTGTTATCAGTTCTGTGGTCTCATATTAAATTATCACGTAGTAACAAATTTAAAGATGATCCTAATATTTTGCTAGATGGTAATTGCCATACCGCGCCATCGGCCCCTCTGGCCATCAGCAGTAGGCAGTAGGTGAAGTGTCTTGCCCAAGGACACAACGACCAAGACTGTCTGAGCCGGGGCTCGAACCAGCAACCTTCCAATTACAAAACAAACTGCCAACTCTTAAGCCACGATAATAGGTATGTCTAAGTAGCCTAAAGGGAATAAGTGCTTGAAAAAAGTGCTTGTATGAATGGGTGAATGGGGCAAGTAAAAAGCTCTTTGAGTGCATTTAGTATTATGACACCAGAGGAGATTTATTTTCCTCTCCTTCTGTAGAAATAACCGTATTTGTTTTGCATGTTTGTCCACCACTCTCGAACATTTGCTTGCTGAAATATTGAACCATGTCTTCCATGCAATAGCCATTCAGGTTCAAGATGTTTGGAGCTGTTATGCATATGCTGCCAGTCTGAAGCCTCTCCAGAACATTTTAGTCAGATTCAGCTGAGCCGAATCCATGACACTATACCTTTGTTCTGAGGTAGTCATAGATTTACAAGTGTGTACAGAAGTATGATCTTGCTGACTGTTTTTATTTGCCCATCTTTGCAACAATACTATTGCTCTGGTGTTATATTTATCCAGTTCAAATGACCTGAACTCTTGTGATATCTTGTGACACTTGTAATACAATACTGTAATATTTTATTTATGTTAATTCCAGACATCTTTTTTTCCTGAAACAACCTACCTGAAGTGGGATTGGTGCATGGGAAATGAGTGGGATGTTTACTGAGATGTGACTCAGAGTGTTTATTTTGTTATCGCGGCAAACGGGGTTAAGGTTTTTGATATCGTTAGCGTGCGTAAGTGTCATTCTGTGTGTAAACACGATAGCCCGAAATGTTTTGAATCAATTCTGATAAAACTTTGTAGAAGCGTAGAGTGGGGTCATGTTAACAGTCCGTTAAAAATGGCCTTACATCCAACAAGGTCTTCAAGTTCAATGTGATGATTTATTGGTCAAAGATTGTAGATTTTTGTCATAGCTTGACAAAGATTTTATCAAACTATGATCCTTACAAGTGTGGTGTGTGTTGTCAACATATAGAAATTACCATGTAAAGATTTGATTTTACATTTGACCTCTCCTTAAGGGTTGATTAATTGAGCCGAATGTGAAAATGCTAATGATATTTAGAAAAAAATTAAAACTTGTTTACTTACTTACTGCTTGTATTTATGTTAAGAACATATAGGCCTACAGGGAGTGATATATGGGGATTCTAAATACAGTATTACGCAGGACCTCTGACCTCTTCTTCAAGGTCAGATAAGGTCAAACTTTTTTTTAGTTCAAAATTTTATAAAATATCTGATCTTTAAAACTCTGCTTGAAATTCTAGTGCCGTTGTCTTGTCAACATGGAAGAAATATATCTGTATGTGGGAATCCTAAATATCATGTCACACTGGACCGCTAATCTCAGTTTTACATTTCATATGCCTCTCTTTCAAGTTGATGAGTTGCCTATTTAGAAATATATTGTAGTGTGTTATATAATAGGCTCAAGTTATGTATGTCAAGTTATGTAAGAATTGATATTAATCATCCATTACCCAACCCTACATACTGTTATAGTGTAATGAAAGTAAAGATTTTACTGCACTACAAACTTATTAAAGTACATTTTAAAAAGAACTAAGAGGACATAAATAAATACAAAATTAAATACTATTACCTTTAAAGTAAATACTGACCAAAGAGCGAGCCATCTTACAGGAAGTGTGTGCTCTCTGGGTGCTTCTTGTTATAGCCTTTATGAATGCCTTATTTCTACCTCTGACAAATCATACAATTTAAGCATTTTCTAAAATAAAAACAAAACCTAAATAAGCAAACATACTCAGGAAATCCAAGTAAACTTAAGAATGGAATAAAAACTGATAAGGACTGGTCAGCTGACACGTATAGTGATGCAACAGAAGAATAAAACCAAACAATTCATAAACATTGTTGATAGCAATTTTTATTGAACAGAAGAAACTAACTCAAAGTGAGTGTGTTAGACTGTGGTTCATCATGTTAAAGCATTGAAGCTCATCATCGTCTAATAAAGTGCACTTTCAGTTAACTGCCAAACGGAGAGTCATCTCCTTCCCTCACACAAGTTCAGTCAGGTCCCACACGGTGCAGGACTCTCTGCACCTCAGCTCTTCTTGGTAGAACACCATCACAGTAAGATACATGAGACCAAGTGCAATGACTGAAAATCTCAGTAAGGGCGAGTGCATAAGTGTTAATGGAAGATCAGCACGTGAAAGAGTCTCTCTCATCACATCCGGGTCTGAAAAGTCTGCTATTCCAGCCACCGTTTTCTGCCCTGGCTCAGTTTAACCCAGTCGTTATCATAAAGCAGCAGATGGTGGCTTCTGCTCAGTACTCTGATTATGTAATCATGATTGTAAAACAGCACAGTATTTCTTTATTAACGGTTAACGCTAAGCTAAAATCTTTGCCATGAGCGTCTCTACATTATCAGATCTCAACTTTAAAAAAATATTTAGCTATTCCCAGAAGTGTTTCTCTACATAATATATATGTACAGCTGCATCTTTACAAAGAAAATAATGTTCTGTTAAAGACTGTTGCAAGGTCAGACTCCAGTTTTGGCACGTGTTCGTCATGACTTCACCCAGAAAACAGACTACGTGGATGAGACAGCAGAAACGAGCGCATTCAACACGCCTCTCATGTACAAACACAGACACTAACCTAACATAAATCCTATTCCTACGTCTTATTTATAACGAGATGTATTTGCAATGGTGATTCCCTCGGATGTGGAGCAAACAGGAATGTTGTTCACATGAAAACAAAGTGTTTGATGTTGCGCTCGAGAAAAAAGCGCCAGAGAGATCATTTACAGTACTGGGGATATCGTATCAATCACCATTAAATTTGAAGAGATTTTCAGGATTGCAGTGTGCTACATCAGACACGCACACATCATCAAAGTCAGAGACAGATTAAAAGGAAAATGCCTAAGCCATAATTCACCATAGAAATGGAAAAGAAAGGACAATGCAGTCCAAGGTTGCAAAGGGACACATAACAGAGGGGGAAAAACCAAACCAAACAGCACATCTACTACTCACAATTAAATGTACTGTATTTTAATCTCACCAGGAAACGTCACACTGGATACTTTCACCTCATATTGCACCGTTTTAGCTTTTTCAGTCGAAAGATTAGGCAGTAATGGGTCGTGTCTCTCTTGCGTCAAGTTAATCTCTTATTCCACATGTAAAATACAAAATTAAACCTAGCTTCTTTTTTTTTTTTTTTAACCTGTCCTATCAACTTGTGCGTTTCATGCACTTTATCCTTAACAGCCAGAGCTTAAACATACAGTATAAGCTCTCAAAAGAGCCTTTCACTTAATTACATTACTACTTTGTTACCAGCATTTCATATAAAAGTAATAAATATACAGAGTTCAATAAATTGGGGCGTTCCATGTGAATAACGTATAAAGATTCAGTGGATTTAAGTGAAAACAGCAGGAATTTTTTTTCCCCAATGTGTAGTGTTATGCGTGTAGTGTTTAAGTACTGATTGCTTCTGGTCAGACTAACAGGACAAAATAAAATCTACTACCGTCAACAGCTGACAGCTTTATATTTAGGTAGTTTAAAGCTTGCGAGTTCTCTCCAATTAGTGTTCAGATATTGCTTGAGAAATTAGAAATGCGTGAAATCTCTCAATGCGTATTATACAGTGTTTGTCTCCATCTTCATACATTTCTCATGCACCCACTAAAGACATAAATACACCGAAGCTCAGTTAAGGAAGGGGAATAGCCCTAATGGAAGGAAGTATGATTGGGTGGCACATCATGGAAGTAGATCTTATACATAATGTAGATCTTATAAAAATGATAAAGTACAATTTCTGAAACTGTCTATATGTGCACCAAATCCTTCCTGGTTGAGAACACCAAGTGGCTGCTTGATGCAATACCTTTTCCTCCCCGATCATGCTGTTGAGCATTTTTGCTTTTCATATTAAAGTGCAGTCCAAATGCAGGTGGCTAAAAGACAAGAATCAAAATAAAGAGAGTGACAGAGAAAAGAAATAGACGAGGTAAAACCCAGAGGGTGAGACTGGGGCAGAGGATTGGCACATACTTCAGAGAGGTCTGACTTGAGGAGGAGCAGGATGGGATGGAGATGAAGAGTCTGTTAGGCTGAAGTTTAAAAAACAAAACAAAGTCCTTCCTATCCTTCTCCAGCGTCACTCCCTGGATTGGTAGAAGAGGATGTATCCCGACTCAGAGTTCTTCGAGATATCTGAGGTAAGACCGTAAAACTCCTCAATGGCCTGGGCATCAATTTTCTGCACAACAGAGGTAAGATGAGATTAAATGGCAGTGCAAACAAACAGAGGAGTCAAGGAACAAATAGGCCAACACTAACAGTCACGCACCTCCACAATGTCATCATCAAACAGCAGCCAGAAGCCATGACTCTTCACTATAGTGATGTAATGACCTCGATTTGGGCCGCTGAGGAGACAAAAGACAAACATTGAAATCGTTAACTCTGCCCACGCGTACTTCCTCCTGTCGTTTGCACAAAATTAACCACAACTGGCCACACGTGCACTCACTGCCATTTAATAGTGATTTGGGACTTGGGAAATTCTGAGCAGCAACTTTATGTGGTTTGAGAGCTAATACCTTAAATCTGTGAAGATCTTGTAATAATATGAAGGAAGTGACTGCTCTTGGCCAGGTGCAACCACCACTTTTCAATTCATTTCTATTTATATAGTGCAAAATCACAACAACAGTCGCCTCAAGGCGCTCTATATTGTAAGGTAGACCCTACAATAACACACGCAGAGAAAAACCCAACAATCGTATGGCCCCCTATGAGCAAGCACTTTGGCGACAGTGGGAAGGAAAAACTCCCTTTTAACAGGAAGAAACCTCCAGCAGTACCAGGCTCAGGGAGGGGCGGGGCCATCTGCTGCCACTGGTTGGGGTGAGAGAAGGAAGACAGAATAAAAGGCATGCTAATCTTTTAGGACACATTCACGCCAAGTTTTAAAGTGTTACACTGTCCAGTTTGATCGGAGTAACAGGAACAAATTCAGTCTTTACAGACGCAACAAATTTTAAATGCACTCGACAAAGTGTGCACTTCTACAAAGAGGAAGGAGAGAGCTGGTGACGCAAAGATTATAAAAGATGGACATAGGCACTGTGATGTAAGGAAGTCAGATTTTATTGCCTCAGTGTTAACATTTTGACCATCACTTAGTTTTCTGGAAAAAGAAGTGGTTCAGTTACCAGACAATCTGAACTTTGTGCGCCACAATCTGGTGGTGAAGCCCAGCAGAGAGTTCCCATTTACAGCTGCCTTTGTGGACAACCACCTGCCAATTAAAGCAGCTACACCCACAATATTGCAAACAAGAAGACTTGACAGATTTTAAATTATTAAATTATGCAAGGTCCTTAACAGCTGCTGAAGAGGAAATTCGTTGCAGGGTGCAAAACTGTTTCTGTACAAGGCTGTAAACATGTTTACATCTGCTGTTCACTCCGATCAGCTGAGCAGCTGTTGCTCTTGGTCCCTAAACTAGCCGAGCTTTCTCTATTGTGGTCCTGAAGCTTTGGAATGATCCTCCTCTTCACATTAGGCAATCTACTTCAGTGGTGGTCTTTAAATCCAGGTTAAAAACTCGTTTTTATTTGCTGGCTTTGGACTCAGTGGATAACTGACACTGCTAATGCTTTGTTATTTTATTTATTATTCTTATTTTGCTTTTTTTTTTATTGTTTTTATTTCTCGTGTACAGCACTTTGGTTGGCCATATGTTGTTTTTAAAGTGCTATATAAATAAAATTATGGTATGTTGTGAAACTGAGGATTTGGAATGGGAGCCTATGGGACTGACTCAGTTTTAGTTTTTACTTCATATTTCACTTTTCAACTTGTGCTGGTTGAAAATTATGGCTGGGCCATATCATACCGTTCACGGTAATACCGATATAATGTTGGGCAACAATAAGAAAATGAAATATCGCGATAGAATATGGGTAAAACACGCATGCGCAGTGCCTTTGTTTTCATACGCATATGGCAGAAAAAGCATGGTGGAGAATGAGAAGGGTGAAAGCGGGTCGTTGAATGAAACGGATGAACCAGAACTGGTTTGTAAAAATGCTGCAACTTCAGTGGTGTGGAACTGGTTTAGCTTTCGTCACAACAAAGCACTATTTTTGGTAGAGCATGCTAGCGGGCCGTCGTTATTACCGCGTTTTTTGGAAAATACCACACACCTTAAATCAATCCTTTGATTTTTCTGAAAATCGGCAGTGCCCCTTATAATCCCGTGTGCCTTATGTTTGAATTCTGGTTGTGTTTACTGACCTCGAAACGATTTTATGTACACGGCGCTCGAAAATCTGTCAAATGTTTTAGTGTGACTTTGCTAAGCTACGAACCCGCACAGCTTGATGGATTGTCGGAGCATTACGGCTATCGTAGGCAGGAGCCTCACGGAGTGATACGTACTGTGCTTCAACATAATATTACCGTATTGTGTGTGTATAACCTCTTTTTAAGATTTATGGATATTACACATGGTTATCCTGAGGATCTGTCGGCCAATTTCCACTGGAAATGCCTTTTGGTTAAACTGTCAGCAAGGAATTTGCATTTTCACTGTTAAATTGTATATAACTTTAATGCACATAAAAAACAGCTGCTTGTTTAAGTTAAAATACATTGATGGTTTTTTTGCACTAATAAATTTGTGGAGTTGTAAAGTATTTTGTCTAGTGTCAATTATATCGTCAGCAGACTTCTTTTTTTTTTTTATAAATAAATACTTTATCTTAGAAGTATTTTAATTTTAAAATGCAAAGTATGCTTTTTAAAATAAAAACCTATTAGTGTGGATTTACCCAGAGACCTGAAGCCTGAACTATAACACAGGATGTGGGACTTAGCGAGGTAACTGCAGGTTTAACCCCTGATTTTCAGAAAGATGGTTCACTTTTTACTGAGGTACATCTCTGTGGTCATTTGTGTTGCAGATGTACCCAGCTCTGTAGAAGGTTACGCTGGCAATAAGCGATCAACAGGCATGAAATCACCTCCTACTGACCAATTGATTCACCAGAAAATAACATCATGATTCCTGGAAGATCCCTCAAACGTCTGAGCGAGGATGTCAGCAGGGTCTAAAGTTTTTCAGCAGTTTCTAAAGTCTCTGTCTTTCTCTGATGACGCAGATTGGGAAAGCCTAGGTTGACTTACGAAGCTCTTTGAGTAACTGCTTAGCCTGATTGCTAACGTTGGGGCAGGTGAAGCCAGATAAGGAAAAATATCCTGGCAATGTTGAATTTGTTTCATAGTGCGGGGTTCTCGTTCCACTGCCTTTATGGGTCAGCTGAAAAAATGTAAAGTCTGATCAGTGAGTTGGTAGAGGCTTAAAAAAATGAACAGTGTTATTTTTTTAAATTCCAAAACATGACACAATAACAGCCTTACATATCTACTTTTACCAGGTGTGACAAGATCCATCACACGTACTTTTGCTATATGTATAATAATCAGTATACTATACCTTCCACAGTGCACCACCACAGCTACTAGATCATACATGCGATCCAGGTTGACTGCATCCCCAGACGTGTTAAAGAGACGGAGTTCTAATGGGAAAACCACCCGATAGGACAGCTTGGTGTAGCGGTGCAGCTGCTCCATGTACTTAAACCTCTTGAGGTGTAGTGCCAGGATCATAGGAAGTTTCTTCACACGCATCCTGCAGTGAAGAATACATGCTTAGGAAGGAGCCTTTCTGCAGGAACATAACACTGGTGGTCAAACGGAGTGCTTTACTGACCGTTTCTGTGCTTCCTGCTTGCTGCAGCATGTCTCACAGTAGTATTTGTATTCACTGCACAAAGTCTCTGTGTTACTAAAGTCCCTGGAGGAACAAGCAGACCACAGGAGGCTCAATTACTGAGTCTCACTCACACCAAAGGGAATATGTCAGCTCCGTCTGAATGTATAATAAATCAATACTACCTGAGACAGTGTGTTATTGATGTGTTCTGCTCTACATCCACAGAAAGATCCAGAAAATCCTCATCTTTGCTGCTCACCTGTCAGACAGCGAGAGACACCGATGTAACTCATCTGTTGTTACACTGACAGAGTCAGTGAGACTAAGCCTGCTGTTCTGTGACAGAACAGCCACCCACTCACACCTACACACACTCAGCCAGTCTTTGAAATGCTTATTTGACTGAATGGCTTTTGTCTCTGCACCCTGCATCGCCTTGGTGTTTTGCAGGGGTTGTTCTGGGGAACCTGTTTCACTCCTTGCCCTCAAAAAAGGTGAGGACAAAACCTCAGACGGCCCTGACGTAAACCGGGTGGTCAGAGCTCCTCAGAAGCTCTCACTGATTCTCTTTTTTTTTTTCTTCCCATGTCTCTCAGCACCTTTGCAAAGAGCTAATCCCCTTTTCAGACTTATTCAGGTGAGATCTCTTGTTCGTGCACCAGCAAATCCATTACCAGATAGCACAAACTACCTCTCTAATAAACTCACGGTGTAGAAAATCCAGGAGCATACATACTGTTTCACAGTTGAGGCAGCGCGTCTCATTGGTCAGTGTGCCTTGAAAGATATCGTGAACCCACGTGGGCTCCGTCTTGTTCTCCGTCTCAGCCTCGGTGGTGACGGCGGTGCCATTGTTCTTGAGGCGCCCGTTCTGCTTTTCCTGCTTTTTCTCCTCTTGCAGAATATCAGCCACGGTGTTCAGCAGGTAGTTGAGGAATTCGTGTGCATCTTGTTGCATGTAGTTGTCAAACAGATCTGGAAGGAGACAGAGATAAATGCATACAACTTCAACTTCCTGCAGAAATAAATAGAAATACATAATATTTCTACCACAATGGGCCTACAGGAGGCTGTTATTTAAACCTATGCATCAATTTAAACATCTGAAAGCTTAATAGATCAGTGCTACAGATAAAGGACTGGACCACAGCTATTCAATGAGCCCCCTAAAAAAAGGACCAATAAGGTTGTAACTGTTACCATAAAGCAGGCGCTTGGGAGAAGCAGCTAGCCTAGATCTGTATATATTAACAAAATTTGCCCTAAGCCATCTCTAAAGCTAGCTTTTTAGCAAATTAAACCTTATTTTAAAAAATACGTTTCTGGAGCACGTTGCTCCTAACCCCTCAAAATATACTTTTTTTCTATAGAATACAGTAAAAACTGTGCACCAGTATAGATAAAGAAGTGGTAGACCAGTATCGACTGGTTCTTTCTATGTTACATCAGGGGAAGTAACAGCTGTTGTAGTTCTGAAAACTACAGGTGTGTTTAATAACAGTAATAACTGCTGGTTCATTGGCACAAGCAGAAAACAGCTGTCATTACAGTGATTTGTTACACCTGCATTACTCTCACTGCGATGCTGCACTTTGAAAATGTCTGCCTTGACATGTTGTAAGTAAAATCAGCAGGGTTTATTTATAATAAAAACATCCATACACATTCTTTGTTTTAACAGATCTGTATATAAAGGGGGAAATGAGAAGGGAATGGTGGCGGCTGCCGAGGGGGAAGAAAAAAAAAAAAAAAAAGCGTCCAGAGATGAGCCAGCTGACCAAAGCTGGGTCTCAACAGAGATTGCATTGTTCATGCACATAAAGAGCTTCCTCAATATGGACAGCAGTGAACAGTCAGCCTTTCTGTCAGCTCTACTCTGAATGACCTTACCACCAACACGCACCTGCCTTTCACTTCAAATATTCAGACTGTAATGTAGCTCAAAAGCACACTAAACTAAACCACAGCACTCAGCTCTCCATTTATGGACACGTGTGTGTGAAAGGATCCACATGACGGACACTTAAGTCATTCTTCAACACACTGTCTTAATGTTTTGAGCATATAAATTTTGACAAGAAAAATTACTCTTCTGAGAAATTATTAATGCGAGACTCTTCTTCCAGTAATCCAGCACATAACACCAGAACACTAAAACTGGGACACCTCAATGGGATTAACCCCTTTTTATTTATTTATTTATTTTTAAACAGCACCAGTGGCAGGCCCATTTTACAAGCACTCTATAAATGACAGTAACTCAGTTACCATTTGTGCTAGAGACACAATTCAAACGGTTTCAGGAAGAAGAAAAAGTGACCTTTAAGGGGATATTTGGCGTTTCATGGCAGCACAAAGCATTCACAAAGCACTGCTGTCTGAACACAGGAAGAAAAATCAGCTCGGCACAGAGATTACCATGTGCTTTTCATATTACTGTAACTCCTCAACTATTTTGAGCTAAAGAGAAAATTTGAACGGTTCCTGAAAGATCAGAAGTACTTTGTAACTTTTACAACCAAAATTGCAAAATAAGTCTAAGCAGCCTGTATGACACAAGGTTCATAAACGATTAACTGAGATGAGATCCAAGTGCCCTTAAACCCTGTATTATCAGAATATGGGGGTACTTGTTGCTTTGGGGAAGTGACAAATTAATTAGCAAATATTTATAAGGTGCTTCTCTGCAAATTAGCCAAGTACTTTGTGAACAATAACTAAAAAATATGCTGAGCTGCCTCTCCAGTGAGGTTTTCATCCCAGGAACAAACTCCAACTGGGCTGACGGTAGTCCTTGTTCAGACAGGAAGGGTTGGCGGACTTTGAAAAGTAGATCTTGAGGACTGTCCACTACTTAATCAAGAGTACATCTGGACATACATATAGAAGAATAAAGTGTTTATGCAATTCTTGGCAATCGGGAAAAAACCAAAAACAAACACACAAAAAAACCAAACATATGTTTATATTTTTTACCACAAGGTCCATTATCCAAAATATAAGGTTCGTGTAACTTCCTGCCACTGTAGATGGCGTAGACCTCACAGTTCTTATTCTTTTTCTGTGTTCATACAATTCCAGCACATGATATAACAAAGGCCGACTGTAAAACTTTCATTATGATGTATGCTCACCGTTCTCCTTCCGTAGGCGGGAGATGAATTTCTTGGGCGGTATGACGCCAACTTTTTTCTTCTGCGTGGCAATGGAGTGGAAGAGGTCAGCCAGGCACGTGAGCAGGTTCTCCTTCTTTTTCTGCTGGGCTTTGTACGCCAGCACATTCTCCCGGAAAGGCCGGCAGAAGTACAGAGCCTGGAGCACTGAGTTACAGTAACACGTGTTTCCAAACTGAGGGAGAAAACCACAGGGAGACATCGACACAAAACCGTGATGAGGAAGCGATTTAAAACAAGGACTCGAATATTTCTTTTAGATTATCTGTTAATAGCTCGTGGAAAAACGCCAGTGTGTTCTATTGTTGTTATCCATTTGGCAGACACAGTGTCTAGAGCGTTGAGAAACTTGTGTGTTTACATAAATGTCTCATTAAGGAAACAGAACATCCCCGTTTGGCCAAGAGTCTCACAAACAACATTGTTACCTCGAATACCCGCTGACCAGCCGAGGACATGACTCACTGCGGTCCCGTGGCATTTTGTTTTGAAAAATGACACCACTGTTGTTTGGCAATGGCTTTTGTTAATGCAAGCGAGGATTTAGTGATACTCACATTGACCAATCCGAAGTAGTGTTCGTTGATTGGGAATTGCTCCGGGCCGATGTCTTTCTCCAGAGCAGAGGCATTGGTGCCCTGAGAGGACAAAACACGAGACGCTCTGTCATCGTAATCATCTCATATTCCATTTGAATCATTTCAGTAGATTTCAGTGACAGACTTATTTGCTTAGTCCGGTGTGTGAATATACAGGCAAATGAATATGGAAATGATGCATAGTCAAGGGCCAGGAGCAGCTATACATCTGCAGCTATGAGGCAAAACAAAACTGACTTTTTCTGTAATTAATAAAATTATTATTTCTGGAATATGTAAAGATCTCAATTTTCTGCAGAAAGCACACACTTCTGCACATCTTGCTTCCTTTCGTCAGAACAACAAGTCATGTCAATGTAGAAAACGGATATAGTCTAAACAGGTAGACCCGTATCAAAAGTCGGGACTCTTGCTGCACCCAATTGCTGAGACAGAGCACTTATCTCTTGTCAGAGCTCAAAGCTTTTTCAAATGAATCACAGCTTTGTTGAGTGAACACAGCAGACAATTTAGGTTGGGGAAGGCTTTGACTTCTAATGACTGTCATTTCTCATCTGTCAAAGCAAACAATGGATACCCGTCTGTCCGGCTTACCACTTCCAGTCTCCAATGTTTTGGGAGACATGCAGGTCCCAGGAGAGACGAATTACCAAGGAGAATCCACACATGAAATATCACATCCAACCTTTACTGACATCTGAAACCACACTTTGAAATTTGAGCTCCTCCTGATAACAGGAAGCGGGCAGTGGTATTGTTAATTTAGAAAGGAATAAATTCTTAAAGGAGACATATTATGCTCCTTTCTACATATTTTTTTGATTAAGGCAGAAGCTTGAAATAACAATTATTCATCTAACACTGAAGGTGCACTGTTGCTTCACAGCAAGAAGGTTCCTAATTTGAACCTGTTGCCCTGCATGTGTGCAGTCTACATGTTCTCCTTACTCCTGCACGAGTTTTCTCCAGGTACTTCGGCTTCCTTCCACAGTCCAAAAACGTGCAATTTAGGTTAGTCGGTGTTAAGAAAAATCCATGGATACTAATAATAATAATAATGATAATATAATGACTGGTGCAATACACTGCAGCATTTTATCGGCCCATATCCATCAGTGCGTCCTTAACTTGTAACATCTCGATTAGATTACTTAGTTAAGATTATTTAATAAATAGGGTTAGGGACCTACTGACTGGGGGATGCGCCGATCTGATATTTCGATCAGGATAAAAAAAAATTATTATTATTATTATTTTTTTTAAATTCACATGATGATGGCTTCCCTGTGAACTGCTTGTTCCTGCTTTATGTTTGGTGAAACATTTGTTGGGAGGCTTTCACTAGTGTAGTTATATATTAGGGATGCAACAATACTCGTATCGGTATTGAACCGTTCGGTATGCATATGTATCGAACAATACAAAATTTTTTATTTATTTTATCAACTTTTCTTCTGACGATGCTGTCTGTGTTGAGCGCTCAGTGAATCTGTGTTCGACTACTCCGCCTAGGCTGCACTGTTGAGTGCAGATCCACTAAGCGCAGAGTAAGCTAGCAAGACAGAAGCTAAGCTCGAAATTGAACCTCCCCCACCTTCATTCAGATCTGGCGTTTGGAACTATCTTGGTTTTCATGTGAAGCATGACCCTGATGGTAAGCGCGTCATGGACAAAATTAAAACAGTATGTCGGATGTGCCACGCAATGCTCAATTGGTGGGAACTAGTGCGTTAGCGCAGTTAGCTTGTTAACGTGTTGACGCCGTCCAGCCCCACGCACGGGGCGATCCGCGGTAACTCGTTAACGGAGATTTGCTGCGTTATGGCGTTAATGTCATTTTAACGAGATTAACGCTGACAGCACTAGTGGGAACACAACGAATATCACTGCACATCACCTGATGGACAACATCTCCCACCCCATGCAGCAGACTGTGACAGCACTGAGCAGCTCCTTCAGTGGGAGACTGCGGCACCCACGGTGTGGGACGGAGAGATTTCGCAGGTCTTTCCTCCCCACTGCTGTCAGACTCCATAATAAAGACTTTAACTGATCAAGCACACACATCCATACATATGCAATAATACTAAGTGCAATAATCCTTTCTGTCATCGTTGTATTTTTACTCAGTTGTATATAGTATTTGTATTCTATTTTTATCTTATTGTATATTTATTTTATTTTATTCTACTGTATATAGTATTTTATTTTATTCTATTCTGTACAGTTGTGTACTGTATTTATTCTTATTGTATTCTAATTTTTGCCTCATAACTTTTGCACTGTCCACTTCCTGCTGTGACAAAACAAATTTCCCACGTGTGGGACTAATAAAGGTTATCTTATCTTATCTACGCCGACATCATCCTAAATTCAAATTTTTCAAATTCAAATTTTATTTGTCACGTACACAGTCATACACAGTACGATATGTAGTGAAATGCTTGGACAACTGCTCGTGACCTAAAGAAAACAAAAAAGGAAAAGGCTATGAATAAGATAGGAAATAAATATGAAAAATTAAAAAGGGTAAATTTAACTAGGAAGGAATAGAATATAAATTAAGGTTAAAAATGAAATAACTGTACAACACAAATTAGAATGAAGGGTAAATTTAACTGGGAAGAATAAGATAAAGATAAATATATAAATTAAAGTTGAAAATAAAATAACTGTACAACAAAATACACAATACACAATATAGAACTATATAAGAATGTATGAAGAAATCTAAATCTAAATAAATATATACACAATAACAGCAGCTGTACAAGTATTAACCGGAAATGAAGAATATAGTGACCAGTGTCGTGCAAAACCAAAGTCCAGAAAGTCCAGTGTGTGTGTAAGAACTGTATGTGTGGGTCAGTGCAAAGACAAGTGGAAGCAGACAAAAACAACAAGCACGCATGCTACAAACTTTACCCGAGTCATTTAGACAGCCGTTAGCATATGATTCTCCGTATGGGGACCTGGTATGTTTAATATGCTGCTGAGAATATAGCCCAGAAGAAGCGTATAGTATAGCTTTTATTTTGGAAAGAGACATTTCTCTGTAAACTCTCTTTTCCAAAGATGAGTGATTTCTCGATCAGATAGATTTATTTTTTTTATTTTAGCAACATTACATTTAAAAACCGCATTTGGTTTCACTGAAATATACAGAGGCTGCTGGAGGCTTCCCATGAGTGTTTCTTCTTCACTCACCTCTTTTCACTCAGTGTATTTATACAGCACTGTTCATTTACCCATGTCTTATTATTAATCTCAGCTCTCTCTTTCACAATGTGTCTTTTGTCTTGTCTTCCTCCCCACACCCCTCAACAAGTTGTGGCAGATGGCTGCCCTTCCATGAGCCTGCTCCTGCTAGAGGGTTTTTTTTTCCTGTTAAAGGGGAGTTTTTCCTTCCCATTGTCACCAAGTGCTCATACTGTCTTTGCCTTACAATATAAAGTGCCTTGAGGTGTCTGTTATTGTAATTTGGTGCTCTATAAATAATACTGAACTATAGATATGGATATGGATATGGATAGATAGATAGATAGATAGATAGATAGATAGATAGATAGATAGATAGATAGATAGATAGATAGATAGATAGATAGATAGAAAATATATATAGAAACAAAAGAAAAACACCACACATCCTGATGAGATATGGATTAATATATCAGTCTGTGCAATCTAAGAACTCTAGCAGCTCTGACTGACACTGCAGGCTTTTCACATTAGCATCTAGTCTAAATAAAGCAAAGGCCACTGGCATTAGGCAGAGCCGTTTAAGTCTGTTCTTACCCACTCTTCACTGCCCCTGAACACACCAGGAGCACAGATTAGTGCAGATTCCTGCTCTATGCTACCAGGATGTAACCGGTCCTTTGCTGCAGCACCACATTATGCAATCACACCAAGCTGTCAAAGGCAGCACGCTCCCCCATCCCTCTTGTCAATCACCGGTGACAACTATACAAACTGTACATTGTGTTGTCTCGCCAGGATGCAACACACAATGCAAACGCTCCACGTGTTCTGGGAATCCATCCTACCTGACAAACCATCCTACCCATTGTTTCTGCGTATGGGCACAACACAAATTTAAGTGGCGAACCGTCCTACCTTTGTGAATGTGACCTACAAGCATATTTTAACAGCTAAAATTAAGTGGCAAATCGTCCTACCTTTGTTAATAAGATCTAGAAACATACTCTGATGGGTAAAATGAAGTGCCAAACCATGCTACCTTTGTGAATGTGACCTACAAACATACTTTAACGGGTAAAATGAAGTGGCAAACCGTCCTGGCTATATGAATATAAGCTACAGCATACTGTGATGGGCAAAGTTAAGTGGCAAACCATCATACCTAGTTAAATTTGTGGTGGAATTACTCTGTGACAGCAGAAATGTGCATAAACTACTTATGGTAGGACGTTTTGCCAAAGGAGGATGGTTTGTCAGAACACTGGCAAGCTTCAGCGTGCAAAGGTGCACAAAAGGGGCCCTGTCTGAGCGACAACTAACTAAAGTATGGGGCCACGATTTAAACTACTGTGTATACTCGTTTTAAAAAAACCCCTGCAGTGTGCACATTCTCTGGGTGCAGGTGGGAGGCGACTCATCACACACACACACAGGTTCAGCACAGTGCCTGCAAGCGGATCGATATCAACACGGAAAAGCAGCGAGTTACTCACCATATTACAAATGGAGGCGATGTTTCTGACAGTCATTTAGTTTACAGTGTCCCCTTCACCGCCATCTTTATAAAATAAACATAGCAAGGCGACGCTGAGCAATGAAGTTAATTCGCAGTCGCGGCTGGAGGCCAGACTGCAACCTCAAGCGTCAGAAAGCAGGCAGAGAGACACGGAGCACCATGCAGCCGGCACGGAGCTGAGGGGGACTCTCAGTGTGGACACGGCTGCATCCTCGCGCACATATCGAACACCCCTCAGCTGGAAAACGACAGTGCACGAGGAGACAGGCGAAAGTTGCAGGCAGCAGGTTGTTAGCAACGTCTAGGAAACGAGCCTGCTGTGTGAGGAAGCACTACAGTCCCGCCCACCAAGGGAAACCCCCGGACCTGATTGGTCCGGATTTAACCGAATTGATTGACGTGATTGAAGAGCCATATGCAGACATGCACAGTGGCGTTTAAGTGAGCCGCAACCAATCATCTGCGATGATTTTGAGCAGGGATTTGTAGTTCGTTTTGTGATTTATGAAATTTAAAAGGACTGAAGGGTTTATGCAAAAAGCCTTCTGGTGACATAAAAACATATATTAGGCTTTATAACACATACAAGTAATTCCCCCATAGAGAAGTGGTGTGAGGCAAAAAAATATGTTTTCAGGTCTAAAACCAGCAGCTTTTTTTTGCTATATGACACCTTTTGCTGCTGTCAATACTAGGGGTGCAACGATACACAAAATTCACGGTTCGGTTCGATACTTTGGTGTCACGGTTCGATATTTTTTCGATACAAAAAATGTTCATGCCTTTTTTAATTTGCCATTTATTAAAATTATAAATATATATTTTAACTCAGAAGTACAGTTTTTAAATGTAATGTTGCTGAAACAACATAATAATAATAAAAATAAATCTATCCGATCGAGAAATCACTCATCTTTGGAAAAGAGAGTTTATTACAGAGAAATGGCTCTTTCCAAAATAAAAGCTATACTATACGCTTCTTCTGGGCTATATTCTCAGCAGAATATTAAACATACCAGGTCCCCATATGGAGAATCATGTGCTAACGGCTGTCTAAATGACTCGGGTAAAGTTTGTAGCATGCGTGCTTGTTGTTTTTGTCTGCTTCCATTTGTCTTTGCACTAGGATGATGTCGGCGTAAATGTGCAGTGATATTCGTTGTGTTCCCACTAGTGCTGTCAGCGTTAATCTCGTTAAAATGACATTAACGCCATAACGCAGCAAATCTCCGTTAACGAGTTACCGTGGATCGCCCCGTGCGTGGGGCTGGACGGCATCAACACGTTAACAAGCTAACTGCACTAACGCACTAGCTCCCACCAATTGAGCATTGCGTGGCACATCCAACATACTGTTTTAATTTTGTCCATGACGCGCTTACCATCAGGGTCATGCTTCACATGAAAACCAAGATAGTTCCAAACGCCAGATCTGAATGAGGGTGGGGGAGGTTCAATTTCGGCTAGCGTTGAGGCAGTTGCCATGTTGCACCGAGCTTAGCTTCTGTCTTGCTAGCTTGCGCTGCGCTCAGTGGATCTGCACTCGACAGTGCAGCCTAGGCGGAGTAGTCGAACGCAGATCCACTGAGCGCTCAACACAGACAGCATTGTCAGAAGAAAAGTTGATAAAATAAATAAAAAATGTTGTATTGTTCGATACATATGCGTACCGAACCGAAAGCACTGTATCGAACAGTTCAATATCGATACGAGTATTGTTGCACCCCTAGTCAATACATATGTTTTAAGAGTAGTCGCTGTAGCTCAGAAGCTAGAGTGGTTTGCAAAAGGTCAGTGGTTTGATTCCTGCCTCATCTGGTCTGCATGTCCAAGTATCCTTGAGCAAGTTACTGAACCCCGAGTTGTCCCAGATGCATCCACCAGTGTGTGAGTTAGTTAAAAGTACTTAAGCATAGAAAGAAAATTATGAATGGGTAAAGACACTGAATTTGATTCCATTTCAATGCAATTTGACATTATAATATTAGAGAGAAAACCCAAACAATCAGATATGTATCTATGATCAAGCAACGGTGAGAAGGAAAAGGTCAATTTTAACAGGAAGAAACCTGCAGCAGGACCAGTGTCAGGGTGGAGCAGCCATCTGCTGTGTCCTGTGGAAAGGAGCCAGAGTTCATGAATTACTAATGATTACATACAGTACTGGTGTATAAACACACGGGGAGTAAAGAAGACATCCCCATTGCATCAAGAAAAGTACCTTAGCAGCCTAAACCTATTGCAGCGTAACTTAGTGATGGTTCTGGGTCACCTGATCTAGCCTTTACTATATACTTTATCAAAAAGGAAAGTTTTAAGTTTAATCTTAAAAGTAGACAGCATGTTTGTCATTTCCAAAGAAGAGGGACCTGATAGCTGAAGTTAGTGCAGCCTAGAAGCAATAAATGCATGGACCAGCTTTTCAGCATCAATTTGAGACAGACTGTTTCTAAATATTAGAGATATTGTGCAAATGAATAAAGGGAGTTCTTTATATTTGTGCAATATAGAAGCCGTAAGAGATCATTATGTACAACATTCACTAGTACTGTTTCTGTGCTATGATGAATTTTAAATCCTGATTAAAATGCTTCAAATAAACTGTTCCTTTGGAAATGATCAGTTAAAAGTCACAGTGATGGTTTAGAGGAAGACATTAAGTTAACTCAGAAAGATTAATTGGACAGAAAGCGTCTAAATAAAGAGTCAGAAAATATTGCGAAGTTGCACGATCATTTAAATTTTGAGAAAAGTAAATTAAGTCTAATTAAAAAAAATAACATTTATGTCGAGACTTTCATTTTCACCATCTATATCTGTGTTAAAATCATGTATAATAATGATTTTATCAAAACGGAGCACTAACTCAGATAAAAAAAAAAAGTCTGAGAAATCAGATAGAAACTATGAGGTGAATGATAGATAACAAATAAAGCTGTTTTTTGAGTTTTCTGGGTCTTTGGTTGATCAATAACAGGGAGTGAAAGATTGCAGCCACTCCTCCTCCTCGGCCTTAGCTTTGAGGATTCTGACAGTCAGTATGACTCATTTAAGCTAACGTATTCATCCTACATCCTCTGCTTCCTGGTTCCATTTGACTATGAAGCCCACATCATGTTTTGGACACCCAGCATTTTAAGGAGAACATGTAGCTAACCATGTCACTCCTGGCATGAGGCTCAATATTAATTTTAGTGACCTCCGATTGATGCAAATGGGTGTCATTACTTTCACTGTGATTTGCAATCTCACTGAATATATGCTTACTTTTAGACAGCAGTATCAAATTGTCTCCAGTGTTGTCTGTTCTGGCCCTGGAATACAATTAACTATGGTTACTGGAGTCTCTAGCTTCACATTTCTAAAAGTGCTTTGACTGCTCAAATGGAGCAGAAAAGTCAATATAAGTATGAGTTCAGTTACTAGAATTGCTGTTTCGCAATTTTTCCAGTATTGTAATTTACACCCTTGTCTGTCCTGTCTCTTATATAGAGATCTGCCAGCAGAGATTACTGTCACCAGTTCAGTATCCAAAATAAAATATGATCACAGTCTCCCTTATTTCAAGGCTGTGAAAAGTGTTTTTACGTAATATTACAATGCAACAATTTTGACCTCTTGGTCAAAATTGCAAATTTCTTCATCATTTTATCCTGTTTTACATTTCTGGAAAATGTTGCCATTGTCATTAATTTAGGAATTCTTGAGTTATGGTCAAAAAGACAAGGTCACAGGCCCTTACACGCAAAGTTGTTTTCACATATGCACTGGACATTCCCGGGCAGAGTTAGGAATCCAAATGTCTGACTCACTTAGTTCAGCCACTAAATGGATTTTAACCTGCCAACTCTCTAGCATAAAGACTGAGATATCAAATTAAGTCCATGTGTGAACAAAGCAGGTCATTGTCTTGTAAACTTACAGTAAGCGTATGGGTGTCATGTATTCTACCTCCTGCATATGCTGCTCAACTATTCAGCTTAAATTAGATGAAATACTTCCAGTAGTAAAAATGCATCTGAAGCAACATTCTTTTTCTGCGCAAAATGTCATAACATTAACAACTTGAAAACAAGTAAAAACAGCCTGGGTGAATGTGATCATATTTAAAGAATTTCTACCCAACAGATATTGTGTTCAACTTGAAAACATACGAAAAAAACCATCGAACAAGGTGTACAAGAAAATTAATATTCAAATTTCATAAATATATGGCATTCACATTGAGTTTGTTTTATTTGTCCAGGAAGTGAAACTCTTGAGATTAATAACCTTATTGTAGGATCCTTCTGGGGCCAAGATAGTAGCGGTGCAACAATACTCGTATCGATATTGAACTGTTCGAACCAGTACGCATATGTATCGAACAATACAAACTTTTCTTCTGACGATGCTGTCTGTGTTGAGCGCTAAGTGGATCCGCGTTCGACTACTCCGCCTAGGCTGCACTGTCGAGTGCAGATCCACTGAGCGCAGCGCAAGCTAGCAAGACAGAAGCTAAGCTCGGTGCAACATGGCAACTGCCTCAACGCTAGCCGAAATTGAACCTCCCCCACCCTCATTCAGATCTGGCGTTTGGAACTATCTTGGTTTTCATGTGAAGCATGACCCTGATGGACAAAAGTAAAACAGTATGTCGGATGTGCCACGCAATGCTCAATTACATTGGTGGGAACTAGTGCGTTAGCGCAGTTAGCTCGTTAACGTGTTGACGCCGTCCAGCCCCACGCACGGGGCGATCTGCGGTAACTCGTTAACGGAGATTTGCCGCTTTATGGCGTTAATCTCATTTTAATGAGACAGCACTAGTGGGAACACAACGAATATGACTGCACATTTACGCCGACATCATCCTAGTGCAAAGACAAGTGGAAGCAGACAAAAACAACAAGCACGCATGCTACAAACTTTACCCGAGTCATTTAGCACATGATTCCTGGTATGTTTAATATGCTGCTGAGAATATAGCCCAGAAGAAGCGTATAGTATAGCTTTTATTTTGGAAAGAGCCATTTCTCTGTAATAAACTCTCTTTTCCAAAGATGAGTGATTTCTTGATCAGATTGATTTATTTTTTTTATTATTATGTTGTTTCAGCAACATTACATTAAAAAAACTGTACTTCTAAGTTAAAATATATATTTATAATTTTAATAAATGGCAAATTAAAAAAGCATGAACATTTTTTTGTATCGAAAAAATATCGAACCGTGACACCAAAGTATCGAACGGAACCAAACCGTGAATTTTGTGTATCGTTGCACCCCTACAAGATAGATATATTCCAAGTTGGCAATACTTATTTGTTCATTTTTTTATTTAAAAAAAAGAAGAAAGCACTCCTGAATAAAGTCCAGACAAGCACATATGGAACATGTAAACTCCGCATAGATGACCCTGCCTGAGTTTGAACAAGCATCCATGTACTGTGAGACACCAGTGCTAACCAAATTCACCAATCCAAAATCAGTTTGGAAATGGTAACATAAGATATCCTGTTTTCATGATGCATCCCCTTGGGATCTTTCCTGGAACGCTGCTTGCCGTTTAAACCTCTGCTTCTTTTAAATTTCAAATGGCCTGTTTGCAATCCAGGCCTTTTCTTTAAAAAGTAGTCCCCAACTCTTGATAATATCATAAAGAGATTTCTTTAGACTTCAGAGGAATCCTTTCTGAAACTGAGAGGCCTCAGAGATAATCCTTTACACTTTGAAAACGTATGTTGTGCATTCTTTTGCAAGGTGACATTCTGTAAATTATCATTTAATTTCCAGTTATTTGGTTCTCTATCTGACAATTAGTTGACAATGAGGAAAAGAGAGAGGGCATTATGAGGTAAGGGCACCTCAGGAGTCCTGGGCCCTCGGGACTCTCTCATTTATCAGCAGCTTTGTTTGTGCTTTCAAAACATTCCCTCAGCAATTATCCCCTTAGCATTTCAATATGAACAAAAAGAAAGGAAAACAACAAATAATTATGACAGACATACTTCAAAAGGGATGGGAAAAGGAGAAAGGAATAAAAGTGTTAACAGAACAACAAATAACAGAATAACAGGGGCAGTTTGAGCTGAGGAGGATGGGAGAGCCACATTGTTGATCAGATGTTTTGTATGCACCATGTACTTACTCAGAATCTTGCTGACTGATGTTCTCATGGTTTATCTGTGAAAAATGTTTGATGGGTGGGGAAACAGTTACATGTGGTTGAAGCTCCTGGCTCTTGACACAAAACATTCCCAGACTTGCTTTCTATTTTGGTCCAGTCAGTATTAATAGGACAGAGACCACAGCAGATGCAGATGCCATGACTCATACTGCTTTTATTGTAATTTTTCCTGCTCTTTATGTTCTCAGTAAGTAACCATAAGAGCAAGAAAAATATGGTCATTGTAAAAGCATTTACAATGAAACCCAGCTCCTGTTCTGCATCTCTGATGATCTATTCCCGGCCTTGCTGATGAAATCAAATCAGTTTTATCTCCTATCTCTGTAAGCTTTGCAGGACAGCTCATGTATCGTCAGAAGGCCTCAGGTGAACCGAAAAGGGGGGGGGATCAATCGATCTGCGTTTATCTGGAGTTTTAATCTCTCTCATCTAGTGTTTTCCTCTTCATGTTTAGGTGAAGCTGAGAGGACGTCTGTGAAAATGAACCTCAAAGAACCTTCCCTGCTTGCCTCATTTGAGACCAGAAGTGGGGCTAAATGTTTGGGCAAGCGAACACACCAAAAAAAATTTTTAATGTTGGGTTTCAAAAAAAAAAGTTGCCAGTAAAAGAGGCTGGCTCCGCCGCTAAAAGCACTGATGACCTTCCTGTTGTTTAGCCGCTACAAAGAGAGGCAAAATGAATTATGCATCACGAGGAAATAATCCTTCAGTTTAGGCACATTGGCATTGGCACAGGCTTCTGAAACATCAAGGTTAGGAACAGTTTATTAAGATTGTTGTAGAAAAGTTTAATCCCCTCCTCCAACCACTGTATGTGAGACACAGTGTCTATCTGTTCCTGGGGACTGACTATGTTATGATGACTGCTAATACCAGATGAGTCATAAGTCAAGTTTTTACAAACAAATTTTGCATGTTCAGAATGATTCAGTTGGTGTGACATTTCTTTATACACTTGTAGTATTTGAAGTGAAAATAAAAGCGTTTTGTGACAGACTTTTGCTCTGATCTCAACTTGTCTCATGTTTTAAGCCACAATTTGCACTTGCATCCCCAAAAACTAGTAATTAACAAAACTATCCGTGTGCATTCAAACAGTTTAGATATACATGTCAAGTAAATGTTGCTCCATCAAATAAGGAGCTAGACGTTCAGCTTGTGTGACAGTGATAGTGCCACGTCATATCGATGACTACTATTTCTTTTATTTTGTGATGGTTTCATGTTCAGAATTGAAAGCAGAAACAAAGCAGGTTTTAGTATCTTTCTGCAGCTGCAGGGCATCTGAAATGGAGAGGCAGGTTATAGTGTTTGCTCTATTGCATGTCAGAGCTCTGGATCTTATGTCCTGTCTCAAAAGCATGAGGAAGCCTTTTTCTTATTTATTATCTTGTTAGGCTTCTCAGTACAAAGATTTCAAAGTTGGCAAATAGGAAGAAGATGTATTAGGTGGCACCGCCTTTTTATAGTAATACAAAACATGGTGGGAAAGATTATGATGTATTCAAAACATGTGCAGCAGTATTAACACTTTGACTTTAAGGTAACTGATGTTCTTCATATTGTATCCAGCAAGAAAATCCTCTGCGTGACTGAATTCTATTATGATTAATTTTTGTCCAATCAGACACGAGCTCCCGTTAGAGTTTGTATCCCGGTCAAGTTACGTTCCCCGTTCCACGTTCGGAACACTTGAACCTAACAAAATAAACCCTGCGTGTGTTATATTAAGGGAGATAGGGAGAAAAAAACATTAAGAACTTGGCCACAACAGAGAGAACAGCAAAAACAAAGGGGGGTGAATTGGTAGTTGTGCACGAAAGCTTTGGCACGTTCATTGGCTTTTCGTACACACTGTTCCTAAAAATCTCTCGTTTATATGTACTACCCCCTCCACTATAAACAGAAGAGAAGGGCATGCTCATGCGCTCTCTGAACCACAACAGGCTCGCCACTGTATTATCACACAGGCGTGTAATATTTTTTCTGTGTAATGAGCAACTGAATGTGTAGAAATACTATGAAAAAGCTGTGTAGTGGTGTAAAAGTACACTAGAGCTAATATCCTCATTATTGATTGATCTATAGTCTCTATAAAGGCTAGATCAAAAGTAGTTTTACACACCTCAAACTGCATATACTCCAAAAAATATCATTTTAATTGGTTGATTATTGCCTTAAAATTTGAATCATGCAGCATGGAGTCACCCTGTTGACACTTTAATATTAGAGGTGAAAAGACCTCAAATGTAAAACAAACATGTGAGCCTAATTTGATATCTGCACAATGTTCATCTCATTTAACCATCAATGAAAACCTAAATGTTTACTTGAGTTTTAACCAGTTAATTAACTTCTTGTAAAAGAAGATAATTAGATAACATTCTAGCTCATCTGTTTCATCTTATAACTGCTCTGCTTGTACTGCTGCTCTTCGTCCTGCGTTCCTTCTACATGTTTGTGGGGATAATCACTCTATAATCAAATTCCTTGTGTTTCCAGGCATCGCTAGCTAATAAAAAATGTTGTGCATTAAGCAGAACAGAAACTAAAACAACACATTTCATTTACCAGAATCCTGAAAATGCAAATAACAAAAATGTTCTTTTAGATTATCACAAAAACATCCACAGCCTTTTACTGCTGTCACCATCAGCGAACCTAAAAATTCACCTGTTCTACTCTGCAACTTTCTGCCAGATACAGCAAAGCAATAGCTGCACTGTTTTCATTACAAAAGGCAGGAAGCAGTAATTGTTAACTGTAACCATGTAATTCAGGCAGCCCTAGATATGGTCTGCTTCTATACTTGTGTTTGCGCACGAGCACATTAATGTACGGGTGAGTCATAATACAATCCAATTGATGTAGAGTTTAGAGTGGGAAAATGGAAAGGATCGCAAATATTGTTTAGGTAATATTCACTTGGCAGTTCATTTAAACACTCAGGTTTATGGCAGAAGATCATAGTGCTAGTGGATGATTGTGGTAGTCTGACTATATAAAGGGCTGACCTAATTCTTATGGACTTTTCATCTTCTCCCACAAGCACAGTGGCATTTACAAACTTGTGTGATATCAGGTGACGGGTAATCCTGGATAATCATAAAATATGTGTGACTGTCGTTTATTTGGACATTAAAAGGAAAGTGAACTAAAAGAAGGAAACACAGGGAAGACAGATCATGCCCATATAGAGCCCTAAAATGGGTAATATATCACAAGTATCATTTGGAAGATAGCACATGCGTTCATATACCATATCGCCTGCATTTTTTTCCCCTTACATCTCTCTGAGTGGCTCCAGATTCCTGGGCTGCCTTCCTTCTCACATGAAAGGTTAGGAGCACATTGTCCTGATCATGGTCAATAACAATAGATCTGTTTGTATAACTGGATGTCTACAGTGAGCTGAGCATGCTGCAGAAAGCACTCGAGCTTGACCCACTTTCCAGTCCTGTGAACCGCATTAAATCATTCTGCCAGGTGCTCTGAAAGCTGCAGGTCCACTTAGTGAAAGTACTATAGCCTTCTTCTGCTTTTTCCTCATCTTTTTTTCCCCTTAAACATAAGTTTTGGATTTTGATGTAACAAGGCATAATAATACAATAACTTTACGCATGTACAGATGTTTGGGACTTTCAGATCCCCTCCCAGGACGTTCGAAAATGTAAAAACAAAAACGAAACACACAAAAAATACAGTCAGTTAAAAGTACAGCATGTGCTATTTTTTTCATGTATTTACAAGCAATGTTTGAAGGGACAGTAATACAACTTAAGAAATCAGACTTTCCTAGTCTCTCGGTTGTCTTGTGACCGATTTCTATATGAAATTCTTGAAATCTAAGCATCATTGCCTCTCTTCCATTTCCCTACAGTGCAAATGTCAACAATGAGCGAGTCCCAGTGCAACATAGACTAAATATCACAAGGAAAACTAAACAAAAACTGATCTGGCTTCAGATAACATTTTGATAGCTACTCCATTAGTGAGAGAGTAATGGTTAGCCAGATAGCTGTACAGTATGTTTTTTTTCCCAGTGGCCCATTATGGACCTATAAAGTCTATAGGTCTATCAGAGTCTTCAGAGGATGCTGCATGTGCTGTGTTCAGGTCACTGTTCGAGAGAGACACGATGCAAAACTTCCCGTGGGACATCAGTCTTTTTTGATAATACCTCAAAAGCTTTAATAGATGTTTAAAAACACTTTTCCTACCCTGACATTGATACAAACTCACACACGTATTCTGTAATTCAGCTAATTTAGACATCAAATATCGACCTTTACTCTATTTTGCCTCCTCTGCTTAGAGTACTGCAACCTGAATGCTTCTTTTCAGTTCACTGAGTCAGCAGGTGTAATTGCTTGGAGCATGAAGATGCCTGCAAGAGCTCTTTAGCTGTGCTTGTGTTTTTCCATTCATGTGGTGTTAAAAAATAAAAAACGATGTGTTTCAGTGTACAATTTGTGCCATGTCCTGTGTGAAAGCACCTTTGGGAGGTTGAAGGGGCGGTGATAAGCATAGATTGTAGCTTTGTCAGACAGGAAACTGTGTTTTGCACTTGTTTAGCTTTTCATTTCCATTTTCCTTTAGTTTCTTCGCTTGATTTATACTTTTACTGATTGGAATAGGCAAAAAAAAAATCTACATAATTGGGTTTAAGGACTATGAAATGCTCGGTTTGGGAAAAGATTGGGGTTTTTTTGTTTTTGGAAAAAACACAGAAACAGTAAGCAAACAATGGCCAACCAGATATTGATGCCAAAGGACTCAACCTGCAATCGAATTCATGTTAAGTCAAACACTGCCGCAGTAACTGAGTACCACAAGGATTATCTGTTTTATTCTACTTGCAGCATGTTTTAAGACAGCCCTGACTACAAAAATTCAAATCAAACCTTAGCAACTTTTGATGCTCCAACAGCTGTGATGAAAGGGAAAGGAGGGATTTGACATTTTTGTGGCCTCTTTGAAAAATTGGAGAGACCCTTTAACACACGTGCATATTTTTTGCAAACACATTCCTTCTCTGAGGTTTGCAGGACGTAAACACCACTCAGTTCCAGTGAATTGATTTAAGTGCGCAGGAATCTCCTTTTCTGCAGCACGCTGAGCTCCTCTCTGACGCAGCTGCAGAAAAACATCTTTTTTTTCATGCGTTGGAATGAAAACTTTCCTTAGAAAGAAATAACCGCACTCACCTTGATTTTCTTCTATGCCTCAAACCAGAAGAAAATCTGCCACAGAAATGAGCTGCACTGCATCCACTACCCATCAGTCTGTAACACATCAGGCAAGTTATTTTTTTCAAGCATGTTTATAGGAAGGCACAGCTTTTTGTGTATGAAGGCCTATTCAGTAGTTTAATAATGGGACATGATGTTGTAGTACTCCTTCCTTCAGGAAGTATCTGACGCACATCTTTTTCTTTTTTCGTTAAGCTTAGTGCCAATTTTCACGCTGAGTACAGTGTGTACCCTTCAAGAACACTGACACGTATCCTGCATTATTGCCCAGGGCTGTTTGGTCTAACTGTTTTTCCTCTTCCCATTCTGTGGCATCCTAATGGCCCAGCTACACCACTCCTTGTATCTGAAGGAGTCACAGTGTGTTTCTAGAAGTCAGGCTAGGGTTGGAGACAGTGTGTACTAACCAGCATCCATGCAGTGTTTGTGGTGAGAGAAGCAGAAGACTCGTGGAGCCTTCATGATTAGCTGCTTGTTAGAGAGACAATTGGTTCATCGCATGGAGGAAAACAGAATGCGATGCTAAAAAAAAAAGTGTGCAGGATTTTACTGAAAGTGAAACGCAGTGGTACTTTAAAAGAATCATCTTTACTCTGTATGATGACAAGAAGAAAGGATGTCTGAATACAGTCATCGCTAGCTGTGAGCACAACGCTTCACCCACCATACCTTCTGTTTATGGTGGGCAAGAGCTCAGAGGAAAATGTTTTCAAAAGGAAGGTGGTCTTAAAAGGAGAGAGTATATAAAATGACCTTTTTCAGAAAGAGGTTGAACTAAGGGGTTGCACCAAGGCCCGATATAAGATGAATAAGGATTATTGTGAACTGTGAGTCACGCAAAACAACCCAAGAACAAAATATAGAGGTGGAAAACAGCACGCTGGATCACCTTTGAAATATAAATACCAACAAACACTTATGAAAAGTGTCCTGCCTTCATATATTTTTCATCCCATCAGTTTACACGTGAGATGACAAAACGTGGAGAGATTCTCACGTTTTCAGCGTCAGAACATCAATACGCTTCCGCTAACGCACACACTAAAAACACCAGCAGCTGTTGTTTTACATGCTCTCCTACCGGTACATGCCCACACAAAGGAGAGCTGCTTCACACAGAGGGACCTTGAGAATCCGGGAGACCCATCTCCGCCAGCCTCTGAGTCACACACGCATATTCAATTGGAAGCGTTTTAATTTTTTTGTCTACGACATCTGCGAGCGGGCTGCATAATTTCCGAGGATGCGCCGAAGCACTGGTTTCTGAGTGGGTGTGTTTGTGCTTATGAATGAGAGCTGGGCGTTGAGTCATGAGCGTATATTGTGTGAATGAACGTGCCGGAAGGTCTGTCTGCATGTGCGCGGCCTGAGGGAGTTTTCCGGCAGACAGTGAAGGTAAGAAGATCAACTCATCCTGTAAACTTCACCATGAAGAATACGAATGTCAAGCTTAAAATGATGCAAAAGCAGCAGGTAAACCACAAACATTAGCAATTAAACGCAAATCCTAACAACAACACGAAGACACTTGTTCCCATAAGTGAGGTCAAATGCATAACTACCTCACTGACTCTGTAAAGGTCTTCTGAGTCAGAGCACACACACTTAAGGAACAGAGACTAGATTTATTTCACTGGGGAATAATTAAGCGTGCTAAGGAAGCACCTTAGAGTTTACCTAATGAAAAAAAAAAGAAACCTTTACCATGTTTATTTTGTCAACTTTCAAACTGGATAAATGACTAATAGCTTCCAGTTTAGCATGCCATCATAAAAGGCCTGCCTGCTTTAGTTTCTGTGATCATATTTAACCTAAATGAAAACAGGACAAGACTGAATTTAAAGCAAGCTGATTACCATCCAGTATTTTCCTTTGCTTTTAAGAAAGCACTGATGCTATCAGATTTGTGTTCACAGGTGTCTAATCTACCTGCATTCAAGTCCATTCTTCCCCCAAGAGTTAGGTTAAGCACATAATGTTATCAGTATTGAATACTGATGCTGACAGAAGTCGGACACAGGTCTGCGTGACCGAGAACATAATCAAAGCAAATATTTGGGCGCTTATTTTCAACATGCAAATGGTGCATCTCTCGTTCGTGTTTACATTCATATAATCTACACCCGATTCAGGCTGCACGTGCAGAGTGACATCTTCTTTTCCCTATTCATCACTGAGCTCTTGTTACCTGCGAGCTGATGAGCTGAACAGGTCACAGTGTCCCACTGTGAGGAAGAGAGACGAACTGTGATAAGAGTCACATCAGAGAAGGCAGAGTTTCGAGCCAGAATCACACCTGAAACACATATTTCAGTCCTTTTTGTAGCACGCGCACACACGCACACTCACAAATCAAGTCCACCCCTGATACATTATGAGACGGAACACACAGTACTATGCATGGACTTCTCATTGCGTTTGTGTAATTGCCAGTATGTGAAGCAGGACTTGAGGCCTGGCCCTGACTCAGCCCCCAGAGAAGCTGCTCGTCTTTATTAAGCCACCGCAGAGACCGATCCTCACTGCCTGGGCAGTAAACCAGGCTAGACTAGAAACAAGGCCCAGGGGGGGAAGTCTGAATTACTAACGGAGGCTCCAAACCATAAATCTCAACTAGTGAACGCTGTGTCCCAACATGATCTGTCCACTGCTGTGTCCCCATCCCTTTGTGTGTCATACTCCTGAATAGAAAGACGAGTTTCATTTCATTGCCATTTCCCAGTTTCTGCAGAAACTTACATTGTAAATAAATGAATATTTGTTCCCACGAACACTCATGATTCATGAAAAAGAGGCAAATAAATAAACCCACCTACTCTCCTCTCTGTTTATCTACTATGTGGTCTAATTACACCATTATTTACTGTACACTTTAAATAATGGTGGAGAGGATGATGCATTAAATCTAATTACTGTGGTAAATGGTGACTTTCTGGATTTATTGGTTTCCTTAAAATCCTTATTTTGACACTGACAGCACTTTTTATTGTACAGTTGGTGTTTAAGGCCATTTGTATGTGATTAAGCCATGCACAGGTAAATCTACATCAAAACAAGCAAACACTAAACCAAACCTGCCTTTCTCAGATCAAAACTTTCCTGATGTCTTTACCTAAAATAGCAAAGAGAAACAAGACCACGTAATTTTTCTTATTTGTATTTCCTTTACAGGTTATGCAAGAATAAAAAGACTTTAAACAGCTTCTAAATCAGGAGAAGCAGGATAATTCCTGAGCTTAAAGTCTTTTACCTTATATACCAATATCTAACAGTCACATGCATGTCAGACTAAAACACCCCTATGCTCTGTTATTGCTGCAGCACTTACTGTTTTTTCCTCTCTCTTCTCTTCAAAACATGTTGGCACACACACCCCATTTGGTGACTGACATATGCATGTGAATCCAACCGGTGAAAGCCAGAGATGAGGCGCGGCATGAATGAGAGATGGCCACTCGAGATTTAAATATTTTACATTGTGCTTTCCAAAAGGTTGGCAATGGGCAAACTGCTAACTTCTTTTTCACAGCTAAGCGCTGTCGTTCCCCGAGTGGGAGGAGGTGCCATGTGCGTGTGCGGCGGTAGTGATGGTGCTGTTAGGGAGCTATTGTCATTGAAAGCCAGTGCCATTGCAAACACAACTGCAAAAAACCACTGCTGCCGTCGCCCTACGACTGCTACCATTCAGAGGAATGCAAATGCTGAAACACGTTGGAAGGTTTACATTTCAATGAGAGAAAAACAACCTTTTTGCCACTGAGCAGCTCAGAGCTGCTTGTGCTGGCAGGCCATTTCAATTTCCATACATCAGTGGAAATGGAAATGTGTTGCTGATAAACTGAAGAGTGAAAAGATGTGTGCTTTTCAGAGATAACTCTGTTTCTGAGTTTAAATTTGAAGTAGTGAGTATTGTTTTGTATTACACAGCTTTGAACGTATTTCTGAAACTTGTGGCACTAAATTAAATAAAGTGAATAATTACTAACCAAGCAAACAGCAGGCCAATGGACGATTTAAGTGATGAAAGTCAAATATTTTTGCAACACTTTTGGTGCTGCAAACCCAAACGCAATCCTTTTTGTTGTTTGAGAACCGCCTTAGCAGAAGCATCTTGAGGTATTTTTAACAGATGAATAACAGAAGGATTGTCTATGTGATGCATTAATTTAAGCTTTGCACATTAGTACACTGCAGCTAACAGCGCCTTCAGTTAAAGGTACGGTCAGAGTTCACTCAGTTTTGATGATGTTTTTAACGGTTTTTAGCGTGCAAAGTGTGGTTTTTTTGGGTGGTTGTCTTTTTCTAGTCTTGGAGTTACTGTCCTTCTGCATTTTCTTATGTTTTTAGTTATTAATGAATAGCCTGTTATAGCAGACAGCCCAACTTTGACCCATTTTTATGGGGCACCTAAACACGCAAAAGACTTTTTGTTCTAATTATATGTTTTGTACATCCACAGTTCGGGTTATGACATGACATCATAACACAGAACAAGATTAAAAGGAAAATTTTCCCTTTAGTTTACAGTCTTCTAACCGTCATAGAGAAGACTAAACCTTCACGATACAGATCGATACAGCTAGTGTCAAGAAATGTGCCATCAACCTCACTGTTTCAAAGACTATAACTTGACACACAATTGATAGCTGACAGAATAAACCACCATCCTCTAAACAGACATTCATTATTGTTTTTACGAAATGCATTCCCCCCCCCCTCTGTCTAGCCTTCAGGTATAAGCTGGCTCCCTAAACTGTCATTCATTTAATAAAATTTGAAGAATCCCAGTTTTAAACCCTGTGTTTCAATTCACTGACATTACAAAATGACTGTCTTATAAGATTTGGCTCTGGAAAGCCTCTTAACCTGGCCTGTGCTTCTCTAACATCCCAAATGACCCTCTTTTGTGGGCTCGTGCCCCGGGCAAAGTGAAGGCTGCCTCTTGTCAGCTTTACTGCAAAAGGCGAGGCCACCTTGGGAAATCAGTCCACGCTTCTGTGTCAACAAGGACATCCTTCTGCGAACACCACCCTCCTCCCCTCCAGATTTTGACTGCCCTCCCCTCCCAATTAACTCCACATTCCTCCGTTTGCAATAAATACCCCAAATCCTCTCTGACAATTGCCCACACCACAACTAAAGGATTAGCCCCATTCTACCCTTTATAACCATCTATTGTCACCTCTATGTGAGTGACACCCTGATCCCTATAACAGGCCCTCCACTGCTTTGCTGTAGTTATAAATATCTTTCACTTAAAGGCATTAATTTGCCTCTAAGAAGCAGAAAGGAACAACAACACAGAGAGTGCACTTTACTGCAGTCACTGTGCTTTCGTGTCGGGATAAATGCTTTTCATACAGACTGAGTTATGGTGCAATGTATCATTCACAAAACAGTTTAAAGTCGTGTTAACAACCTGCTTTGCCTACCGATGTGAGTCACTCACCATTTTTGATTGTGTCAAAAGAGTGAACCCTGGCTATCCATTAGGCTAACAAATAAAAACACCCCCACAAGCATCCTCGTTTTATTATCTGTCATCATTAGCCTTCTCCCCTGATGTCGAGGAGAGAGCACCAGTGATGCTTTTAATTGTTCTGCGCTACAAATGTGCTGGTGTGTGGGCTAAAATTATGAAATTGCACCTCACTCAAAACATTCACTTAAAAAGGTCAAACCTTGGGCTTTATGTTTAACTAAAGCCCTGCACTGAGCCGTGGGGGTGAACTCCAGAAAATCCTGCATACACGCCATCAAATGTAAATACAGTATTTATGCACTATTAGCAAGAAAACAGGCACTAGCATCACAGCCAGGGTGGAGTTCACCACATCGGCTGTGATGTGGTTAAAATGAACAGCTGTGTGTGTGTGTACACCTTGCAACGATGCCTGCTTGTGAATCATGGGCACTAATTTCATATTTCAGTGCAGCTGCCTGTCATCAGCACTCTTATCAAAAATACATACCAGACCGTAATCACGGCGCAGGAGAACTGGGTGCCAAAATACCTCAGAGCACATGAGCATAAATGAAAGATGGGAGAAGGAGGAAGGGAGGGGTGTATGACAGGAGGCAAAAGAAAAATGGGACAAAAAAAAAGCTAAAATGGATTAAATCACAATGGAGAGCAGCTTCAAATTGAACTTGTCATGTAACTTGTGCACAAATGTGTACCTTTAGTGGCACAGCTGGCACTAAAATGACAGAGATGAAGCGCATACGCTTGCATGAGTTTCTGTAAGGTATGCGTGAATGTGTATGATGTGTGGGAGGGGGTGTATTGATGCAACATCAACAGCCATTAACCCCCTGTGTGGACAAGTTTAGGGGCATGTCTTAACAGGTCACCAGCTGCAACGCAACACAACACAGGCTGGGAGGTTGAACAGCAACGTGTGCATTCAACAGAATAGGAAATAAAATATGATATAAAAATCGTATTTAAGACATAAATAAAAGTAGTGGGTTGAATTTCAAGGATTTCTGGTAACGATGGCTCTTATACATGCGGGGTATTTGTTGTTTATTTAGGGGAGACATTTCACCACACAGCTAAAGCTTTGTTTATGTCGTTTTCTTTCCCAAATCTGTGTAATTCATAGTGACATACCTGCAGAGGACAGACAACCTTTCCCCGTTCAAAAACAAAGGGTATTTTATCAGAACACCCAGACAGAGGTCTCACCTGTTGCAAAAGCTTTCCTGCTTGAGGATAGCTTGAACATCCACGTGTAGGCGGGGACGCACGAGGAGAGGAGAGGAGAGGAGGAGGGGGGGGGGATCACCGACACCCAATCAGATGTGGCCGCTTCTGGAGCGCTATAAAAACTCCGTGGTCTCCTCTGCGCCAGCATTTACTCGCAGCTTCTCCTTCTACAGACTGTTTTGACTTTTCCCTCCGGTTTTTACAAGAAGAAAATAATTGACCACCGAACCACTTTGCGAGGAAAACGGAATTTACTAAACTCACTTTATTTAAAAGCTCGCTTTATACTTGGACTCGAAAATAGTTTCGTCTCTGCTTTGGATTGTTTTTTCGTTTTTTGACTGAGCTGACGGGCAAAAACAATGCGCCTCATCCAGAACATGACAACCATAGCGGAGTATCCAGCTTCTGAATACTCGGCCCCCAACCGGGCCATTAAAATAGCCGTTATAGGAGGCAGCGGTGTGGGGAAGACAGGTAAGAGGAAACTGGAAAAAAATACGCAAGCATTGTAGGTAACGTATACCCTGGCGTATATGTTTAATGTTGTTTTCTCGCTTCTCCTCAGCACTCGTGGTGAGATTCTTAACAAAACGCTTCATCGGAGACTACGAGAGAAATGCTGGTAAGTTGAATATCTGTATTTTTATGAATGAAAAACGCTAAAATTGAGCTAATTGTTATTTTGTGGGGTACTAAAGGTTTTGTTCCTCCTATGTGCAGGTAATCTCTACTCCAGAGAAGTCCAGGTGGATGGAGAGCAAGTGACCATCCAAGTACAGGACACTCCTGGTGCCGAGGTGAGCAGAAAGGGACATATTATAATCTGTCTGGGCTGACTGGAGGGTAACAGAGTGGACAAAATAACCGTTTGGTTAAAAAATATCTAAGCGTCTTCAGGCACTGCTCCAAAACCGAGCATGTCTGTTTTCCTCCTGAAGTAGAGCCCTTTGTTTTGCCTGTCTAATCTTCCATTTAAGCTAATGGATGTCTGGGGCCAGAGTAAATGATACCCTGATCCACATCCAGACTTCTCAATCACCCACACCTCTCTCTTCTGGAGGAGTAATCCTATAGCTTTTGTCTGCCTCAGCTGGCATTCCAGACATTACAAAAGCTCAGTTTCATAACATGAGGAACATTTAATCTTTCCTGAAATTTGATTGATTTTGTGCATCAGAACAAGAATGCTGGAAATGTTTTTCAGAGGAAGTTGTGTTTTAATCATTGTCTTCTTTTTTTTTTTTTTTTTTTTTTTTTCCCCCCAGATGACAGATAATGGCATCAGTCTACCTGACCATGTGACCTGCTCCATTCAGTGGGCGGATGCTGTGGTGCTGGTGTACTCTGTGACTGACCGCAGCAGCTTTGATTTGATCGATCAGTTGCACCAGCTGGTTGTTCGCAGCAGCGGTGCCAGTATGCCCCCAGTAATCCTGCTGGCCAATAAGGCAGACCTGTTGCACCTGAGGCGAGTCGACTCCCAGCAGGGTCCCATTCTGGCTGGAAACCTGGGCTGCTCCTTCTATGAAGTATCTGCCAGTGAGGATTACAACCAGGTACACGGGGCTTTCCACAGGCTGTGCTGCCAGCTAGCCAAGCAGCCACCCCCTGCCTCTAGCTCCCCACCCACCTCTGCTAGTGGTGTCACAGAGAAGAGGCGCTCTCTCCTCATCCCCAGACCAAAGTCTCCCAATATGCAGGATCTGAAGAGGCGCTTCAAGCAGGCGCTGTCTGCCAAAGTCCGGACTGTCACCTCAGTGTGAAGAGCGCTACAAGCTGAAAGTGGTTGAGAGTGGCCACAGAAAGTACTAAACGTTGGAAAAGAGGATGGAAGATTCACGCTTCTCCAGTGAAGTCCTGCTCCAGTTCAGCTGGTGTGATATGAACAATATAGCAGGAGGCAGATGAATCTTTGCAGAGATAAATGGCGTCTTGGTGAGATGGAGTCTGTCCTGTCAGATGACGCAAAGAGCAGCGGTGAAGCAGTTCAGGGGGAGAAAATTTCCCTTTGAGGACAGAAACAGCCGATTGAAGCTGAGAGAACTAAAAACTGAATATAAAAATTGTACATAAAGCCCTCCTGGCAACAACAGCTCTGAAGGACTGCTTATTTTTAGCTGTACTGTGCCTGTTGTGGCTGTTCTTTATTCAGACTGCCACTTCATCAAGGCTAAACGCCGGCATTATTATACCAGCCACTTAAGCTGGGTCTCAGTGCAGCTCTCGGTGTGTTCACTCTCATATTTGAATATCTGCAGTTTATTTTTTGCAACTTACAAAAGCATCATTGTGCATGATTGATGAGTGAGGGAAGGGTGGGGGTTGAAGTATCCTTGTGGGGTAGCAGCCACTATGTAGCATGTGTTGGTGATTATCACTGATGCACTTTATTAAAAAGAGTCCAAAGGGCCTATTGTTATTTATTTGTTACAAGTTCTTTTTCATAATAAAAATATTAAGAACTTCCAATAAAATGTCTCTGGAGCATTATTCATTTTGCATGTGTGGAATAAAGTTTACAAACAATAGATTATAGAACTTCTGAGTCACTGATGTCCTTGGGACTGTAACACTAATAAACTGCATTCATACTGGGAGCAGATGACGCACACAGAACAAGGTAGTCTGACCCATGAATACAGCAATTCTTAAAAAGGCTTAGATATCAGACTAGTGATGAAAAGCATGGACACAATGGAAGCATGACTGTACAGCCGCTTCACAGATCTTGTGAGCTGTTTAAAATTAAAAGCTCTGTGCAGTCCTTGACCTCCCAAAAAGTATTTTGACTAAAGAATGAAGCTGCTGATGCGACTGCAGCCAAATCCTTATGGGGTTTTTTTCCCCCCTCTTTCAGACCTTGTTTTCATTAGAGACCTCGAACAACTGCACCGGTCCCAAAGATGAGGTGAAAATTATATTAAAACATCCAATTGCATCAGTTTACTGGCAATTCAGAACCTAATCAGGGAATTCTGTTCAAGCCTGCCAGACGAGGATTTGCTGAATTACACCTGTGTTTGACAAAATGAGGGAGATTCGAGAACGGCCCCAGTTGTGGGTGAATTTCTGAGCTTTAGCTGTGATGATTCATGTTGGAGAGAACAAAGAGAGACAGGAGAGTGGGAGGGATGGAAGGTGGAGGTGAGGTCTAAGTGTGAGCAATTTATCGGCCTTGGCAGGCAGTGTGAAAGGCTTTGTTAATTATCCTGGTCTTATTTGTCACCATATGATGTTTGCGAGGGGATGATGTTAACAGAGAGTGTGTATTCTTCCGGCCACAACAGCATGCTGTCCATTGTTAACACTTCTAATGGGTTCACACACAGAGACCTGCTTTAAACAGCTAACTTGACCTCTTGTGTCCTGTGTATATATGCAAATAAAAGACATCACACATGGGTGTCTGAAAAGTGACTTTATTGCTTTATATTAACATTTGATGGAATTTTACGCCTCACGCTTAGAGAGGTGGCTTTTTACAGAACAGGAATGTTGCTTCATTTGCATGTCGTCTGTTGACACGCCATTTTAATTTCTCATGCCCTCTTCACACCTCAGTGTTTAGATGTTCGAGGTGCATGTGTTCATCCGCGTGTTAACACCTGCGTTTCCGTTTTTACACACCGATATCAGGTACCAGTCTCTGGGTGCCGAAGAGCAGCTCGGGGATGTCTGTCGGTCTTAGTAACCTGGTGGAGAGAACGAGCACCTGGAGTGGGGAACAACACACTCGTCAGAGTTAAAGGATGTCAACATGTGCAAGCCGACACTTATAAATGAAGCACATGTTGAGAAATTCGCAAGGTGGAAATCCAAGAGCTGGCTTCTTTTGGGGTTTTTTTGAGCTGTCAAACAAATGATGTTTTGGTTGGTGACTCGCAAACCAAAGTTGATCTTTTCATTTTAAAGTCTTTGTAAGGGTGATGTTAAATCAAAGACAGCAGTTATCCATACATTTAGTTTGGAGAATAAATATGACTGGAATAATTCAGTAAGTTCATTCAGACATAGGGAACGAATACAATCCTGCCATAACTTTTACTTTATAAGTACGTTACTGACAAAAAGCTTTATAAAATCATTTTGCAGGTTTTTGTATGTAAAGAATAGAAGCACTGAAAGTTAGGCAACAGCTGAATGAGCACAGGATAGAGTTACAGCGTCGATCCAGAAACGTTATTTATTTATTTTCACGTAAACTTTGGCACAGGTTTGGATGCGAAAGATGGAAATAGAAAATGCAGGAATTATGTCAAGTGCATCCAGTTGCTGTGCAGCACGTGTGAGGCTTTACTTGTGGGTGAATTTGGATGGCTGGCTGCTTGGCTGCCCGTCACATTTTTCAGTTAATAAGAAGCTCAATAAGATTGTAAAATATGCTCAGTAAAATTCAACATCAACACAGTATCACACTGCTTTGTGAGCCTGTGTGTTTTGTGATCTTTAATACTTTGCAGCATATCTGTTAAAAATGCAGTTGATATGAGGTGTGTGTGCGATGACTAAGATGACTGTTGCTTGTTGTGGAGAAGCTGTTTTACAGCAGTTGGACCACGAAACACAATCTCCTCCCAGAGGCTGATAAGGTGCAAATACCACTCACATGCTGGAAAGCATTGATGCGTCATTGATACGTAATCTTGGGTGTCATTGTCGATCTTTAAAGATGATAAGAAATAAACTCGGCCTCCTGGTCTTCTTTTCTTGGGCGTTTCTCATGATAACTGCTTTAACTGAGTTTTCTATGACTGACAGCAGAACAGCTGAATACAGTTAGAGTGTGGCGTCTATGCTCAGACACACATAGAAGTTAGGAATTGATGAAGCAACCCCCATCTGGGAGGATACAGGTGGATGCTAGGATGGTGGAGCAACAGGTTCTCATCCCAACACGTTAAGGGGCATGAGAGCGGGTTTGCATGAATCTATAAATGTGTTAAGGTTAGGTTCAGGGCTGTAATAGAAAGCCGCAAGCGTTTCATAAGGACGTAGAAGGGTACATTTAGCGTTACTATGAGACGCCTAGGGGCACGACAAATCGTTGATATGTTACGCACTGGGAATGATAATGCTCTGGCTGGAGGTAGTGATGTAGGGCACTAAACCGTCAGAGGGAGAGGTGGGACATTTTGCAGCTTACATAGATTGCCAAATTGGGAGAGCTTATTGTGTATGACCTAAGTTCTGATAAGGCTCATTGTTAAATGAAATCCATTACGGGTGACAACCCCATGAAGCGATTGCCAGTAGTGTGCAATATAAGGCATTTTAAGGTCTGTCTTTTTGCTTACTGCATTAACCCATATCTGCTTTTTGATAATTTTTACCTTGCGCCTGTCCAAATTCTTGTTTGGTAGTGTAATGGATGTTGGATCAGTGGTTGTTTTCTCTTACGCAGCTCTGGATTCAGATGCAGCTTTCAAAAACGTAACTTTAAAATGACAGAAGTACACAGCTGAACGGCTTTAGCTGAAGTATGCACTCCTATAGTTCTGCAGACCTCTTCTGATGTTGTATAACAGAGAAGCCCTGTTTCTTTGCAGCAGCGTTGACTTAACTCTGCGCCCTTAACTGCCTAGAACAGCAGTGGCTGTTTGTGGTGGCAGAGTGACTGTATTTCAGAAGAATTACATCCAAGTGCAAAAGCAAAACGTCGCTGTTTGTTTTCAGTGTAAATACTCATGAATGTCTGGTCCAAACACATCACATAAAGTGTGAGCACATCTCTGTGTAAGGGTTAGAGTGCGTGTGGCCCTGCAGGTTATTATATAAGCTGGTCTTTATTCAGTTCTTCTGATTACAGATGGGGGGGCTTTGATCTTTGCCAAGCCTTTCATTGCCTCTGGCCTCTTTCTCGAAGCCTTTTATTAAGACGAGCCTCATGTCCCTCGCGTATTTCTTGCACTCCTCTCATCCAGAGGAAATGCATCATCTGCATGTTTTGTGTGTTAGTGTTGATTGCATATGCAATAAGCACTCAAACCACCCAAACACACAGACAGGCAGACAGACTCAACATCTTGTGTATGCAATTAGTGTATTAAAAGGTGTAAAGATCAGATGACATGCTCACCTTTATGCCTGATCAGAGCCACCTGTTTATGTAGGTCAGTACTTAGGTTTGCTCATGCAGTCAGTCTTTGCTTGAAATTCAGCAGATACTACTGAGTATGGAACTTAAGGATTGCTTGATACTGTTAATGTTAAATTTCTAATAATCTTTTATATCACCAGTGGCTTTTGTCACAGGAGAGGGTAACAAAGCTTGGATAGCTATAATATAATATAATATAATATATACTCACTAGCTCCTTTAACAGGCCCACCTGTTCAACTCTATGTTAACACAAATATCTAAACAGTCAATTGCATGGCAGCAACTCAAAGCATTTAAGCAAATAGAGATGGCCAAGATAACCTACTGAAGTTCAAACTAAGCATCACAATGGGGAAGAAAGGTGATTATATGGTTGCTGGTGCCAGACAGGCTGGCCTGAGTATTTCAGAAACTGCTTATCTGCTGCGATTTTCCCATACAACCATCTCTAGGGTTTACAGAGAATTATCTGGCAGGAAGAAAATATCCAGTGAACAAAAGTTCTCTTCATAAAAAAGGCTGGTTGATGCCTAAAGTCAGAGGAAAATAGCCAGAGTGCAGAAGAGGATCTCTAAACGTATGACATGTCGAATGCTGAAGCAGATACGCCACAGCAGCGGAAGAACACGCCAGGTGGCACTTCTGTCAGTTAAAAACATGAAACTAGGATTGTACAGTCAGAATTTTGAATAAACAACATGAAAGCATGGATCCAATGGTGTAGTGGTGTAGGGGATGTTTTCTTGGTATACTCTGTGCCCCTTAGTGCCAACTGAGAATTATTTAAATCCCGCAGACTATCTTGTTGCTGACCATGTCTATCCCTTTATAGCCACAGTGTATCCATATTCTGATATATTTTGTTAGCTTTTCAAGTTAAAACATCTCAAACCCGTCCACTAATAAAGTGTCCATTCAGTGTATATTACTATAAACAGTTCAACATAAAGCAAAATATGGAGCTCAGGCATTAGGTTTCTGAATTAAATGAAACTATATTTTTAGTTGTAAGTTTAATCACTTTGTATGGCATCACTTTAAGTGATATGACGGTAAAAGTTATTTCAGTGCTCATTCTTGAGGTTAAAGCATGCAGGTAAAGCTTGCTAGCATGGATCTCAATTCTGCTTTAAAACATGATGTGTTTCATTTAATTTTACCAGTGAAGCCATTTGTAGTTTGAACAAAACATTTCCCCAATTATTGAACTGGACTGGAAGCAGAACTGGGAAAGAGCAACGTCACCTGACAGCGACAGGCCACAGACTCACCTGGGTCCCCGGTCTGTGTGTGGCAACAGTCTCTTTGATGAGACGAAGTTCTGATGGTGTGACTCCACCAACCATGAAGAGGAGGAGCAGAGGGTTGTCGCCAGGATGTGGACGGCTCACCTGGAGTTAAGACGAGACATTTTGACAGGTATTTTTAGGCCACTGGAGTTGTTTATGCTGCTTCTTTCCTTCCTTTAATAAACATATATTTTTGTCCACTGAACACTTTATATCATCTCTTTTCTATATAACACCTCTGCCATCTCTTCTGTATTATTGCTGAGTCACCTCTCAGCTGGATTCCTGTGATATTGTGGTGCCACTGATCACAGTGCACCTGCTAACAACACTCGGAGTGAGACGTCTCCTCACACTGGTGTCATGATGGCTAACACGTGGACATGTAAGCTCTACACACACACTTACACAACACACAGACACCTAAATATCCCACATCACCTGTGTCAGGGCGCATCTCACAGACTGATATAAAAAAAATTGTGCTAGCACATTATTAACTGTCATTTAAAATGCTGTTTTAACACCAGGTAATGTCTGGTGCTTATGGTGGTGAGCAATGGCTTTGTACTATTGGTCAGCGGGCAGCGGTCAGGACGAGCCTGTGAATGCTAACCAAGCAATCAGAGCTGCAGGGGGTGGACCTAAGGAGAGAGTGGCTATCCACGTGAAGCAGCAGCAGGCTGGGATAAAGCATGTCAGGGATGATTCAACATGTGTTCATGGGAAATTTTGGGAACTTGCTCAGCTCAAGCTGTATGTTGTACATCTAGGCAGATCTGGTGGGACTTCTAAACAATGCAGACATGGCATCCTCATGTGTAAGTAAATCCCCACTAGTGTGTTCCCTGGATCTGAACCTCACATGGTGAGGGAGGGGCTGTGAGCTGAAATGTGCTGCAGAGTGTGTCTGAGGAAAAGAAAACATACTTTTAGACATCATCTGTGGACTTCTTCTACAATGCCACTCACCAAACTGTTTAATGTGAATTCTCAAAAAAAAAAAAATTCTCAACATTATCTGCCTCTGTCTTTTGCTAGACACCAGCTATTAATTTCTTTAATAAAAAAAATAAATGAAGTTGAGTTTAGTTCAATTTAAAGCAGTCCATAAAAACACAAAGATGAGCACAAAACACAGAATCATGGCAAATATCAACTGAATAATTAGAAAAAAAATCTATAAATATATATAAAATTATTAAGCAAAAATAAAACTTTTTTGGGATTATGGATATAAACTAGTGCTTTCAGCGTTAATCTCGTTAAAATGACGTTAGCGCCATAACTGCATTAACGCACCAAATCTCCGTTAATGAGTTAGCGCATGTGTGCCCAGGAGTGTGGGGCTGCACGGTGTTAACGCGTTAGCATGGTTAGCTTGCTAACGTGGCGCTAATATCATTTTGACGAGATTAACGCTGACAGCACTAATATAAACCCATTTTAGGTTTACATTTCTCAAGTTTCACTACTGCTTGGTTAGTAATATGTTGGCATCAAGATGGTATCATCCATCCAAACTACATGTGACTGCAGCAGTCTGCTAGCAAACAGAGAAATCACAAAGAGGTTTTTGGTGAAGCATCCTGTTTGCACCCAGTTTCATTCAGCTGCAGCGGGCAAACTCCATCAACCACCTGGTTAATGCACATTTTTGTCTAGCAACCAGATGTTAATAAGTGGTTGCTGAGTGGTCTCCAAGCCTTTGTGACTGATGCCTTAGCTTGACTTGTCCTGCTAACTAACTAATCAACACTATGCTTAATTAGTGTAGATGGACCCTCTGGGCTAAGATTTCCCCTTTGACATCTGGTAACCATTAATAGGTAAACCAAAACAAAATAGGATCAGTTAGTTTATCTATTCTGCTTGTCAGAGAATTCAAGTAAAGAAGCAATCTGATGTGCAGAAATAATGGAAACCCTTCACAAACGAGCCCCGAACTTAACTGCAGAAAATCAAACGTTTACTGTTTTGGATTTTCTGTTCTGATGAGTTTATTTAAATGCTTCTAATAAAGGAAAAAAAAATAGTTCCCATGCAGAGATCAATAAAGATGTCCTTATCTTTATCACAAAAACCGTTCAGATTTCTGATAAAATGTAGCTGCAGGGTGCTCACAAACAGCAGATTTCAATCTACACAAAGTGAAGAAGTAAAGTCTTCACTACACTTGTAGCACACAGAACAACTTTATGGCTTGACCAACACGATAAGGTCATCAGGGTTATCAGATGACGACCATGATGAGGCTACAAGCTGAAACGCGCCAGTCAAGCAACAACGTTGTTCTATAAAATACAAGTGTTGTTGTTTTGACCACTCCAGACTTTCTCCTCTCCTCCATGCACTATTTGCATTTGTAAATTGTGCAAGATAAATCACTGTGATTCTCTGGTGTCAGTCATAGGCAAGAACTATGGTTGCATTAACATTACAAGATCGCTTGTACAACTGGGATTCTGTTTAAACAAAGACTAAATATGGTACACCAGACACACAAATAATTTGGTTACAGACAGTTTAAGATGACAGTTTGAAACAACACTGCACAGGCTTTCAGCAGGTCACGGTCCAGACAGCAGGGTCCACTGTGTTTTAATAATGTAAACTGTGTTCACAGTAAACTCTTTGGCTGAAAATAGAAGTTTTATAGGAGGTGTTTTATGGCATAAAGGGTGTGCACTGGGCTCCTATAGACTACAAGGTCAGTTTTATAGGTTTAGGTTGTCTGACTTGGTGGTTTCTTGAGCCAAGTTTCTTAATTTGAGTGAAACCGGGCCACAGTTACACAACTTGTCTAATTCCTTCCCTTCTGGGTAATCATCAGTTTAAGCGGGCCCAGATGTGAGACAATCAGACTGTGGAGAGTGATCCACTCTGCAGGAAATGTACATTATGCATAGTGTTAGAAAAAAAAAACTCAGACTAGTGCTAAAATAATGAAAGAATAATGAAAGAATAAGCCAATTATCAACGACTTTTAACAATTAAACGTTGCAAATCCAACTGCATTACTTCTTTCTTTTCTGTTTCGGTTCCCATTAAGGTCTTGCTCTTTAAGAGCCTCAATATCATACTGTGCTGCTGTCATCTGAGGATTATTTTCTGCCTTAAAATAAATGTGATTCTTTGAAGTAGTGACCTGGCATAGCTTCTACTGTGAGCTGGATATCCAATTTGAAGGCTTTATGACCAGATCCAGGCAAAAACGTTGGGGTACGGCGGCAGACAACAGTTTCAGTTCTCATATGTGTTTTTTCTGCAAATCTTTCTGCAAAAGTTGCAAATTCATTGCTATCCTAGATATCCTAGAAATATCACAGATATTTAAAAAAAAAAATCGTATAATACATATTATGGTCACCTACTGATCGGAAGGTTGCTGGTTTGATCCCTGACTCCTCCAGTCTGCATGTCAAGTATCCTTGGGCAAGATACTAACTACAAGCCAGGCTTGTAATATTGTAGCATCAATTTCTACCAGGACAACTTTCTACAACAAAATCACTGAAGCGTTCTTTGGGTTGGTTTATGCCAGTGTGTTGCACTGTAGCATAACATTTATATTGTTAAGTAGTTATTACATAACAGTACATCTTGTAGAGTTAAAGAGTAATAGAAAAGCAGTAAGGAATTAAAGAAACTAATTAAGTACCCCAACACTGTCGACAAATGTAATGCCATTAGGCTGGAAACATTGTGGAGATGAGGCTAATACACATATAGATCCCAGAGATCAAAAATCACCCATAGGTGACAGGCACTGGAATATCATGAAGATATTCATCTCCACAGACTATAAGGCTTCATGCTTTTTCATCAGTAATCTCTGATTTTCTTCAAATGAGCTCCCAAAAGTGACTCATTTTTACCAGTTATACAATAAAGATGTCTCATTCTTGGGAATCAAGAAAAATAGTCAGCAAACCCTTTCTAGTTATATCACTGGTTGATATGTATAACAGACTTGAGGTACAGCACAAACACTTTTGAAAATGTGTATAAAAAGTATTAGTTTGGCGGTTTATCCTCTGAAGGGTTGATTTTTGTCCAAAAAGTATAGTCATTTCATTCAGCTTTGTGTGGGATTTCTGAAATCTGCCATATCCAAAAAATTGCGATGCAATATAAGATTTAAATGAAAATTTGTTTAAAACTATATTTGACTATAAACAAAGTACAAAGACATCGTAATAAAAAGCGGAAGCTGAAAAACTGATAGTTTATTTGGAACATGATGCTAGCAACATGTTGGTAAAAACTGGCACAGGAATATGGTACGACATGTTTATCACTGTGAAGACTGACTTTTCTTTTTTATAACTGCAGTCATTTAGCAACCAAAGAAATCAGTTGCTTTCGTGTGAAAGTGAATGGTAAAGGGTTGACATCGGCTTTCAGTGGCTTGACAGTTTGGGATCTACATTGGGATTTTCTGTTTCACAGTATACCAAATGTCTGGAATGCAGGTTCCGCATGCACATTTCAGTATAAATGATGCCTTCAGAGAGTGCATGTTACCAGAGCCATGTGTACTAATGTAACCCAGTTGTAAAGTTTCCATATTTAATCTTTTATGTATTCGTCCATTCATACATTTTCTTAACAGTTTATCCAATTTAAGTATAAATAACTCAAATCAGGTAATTTCTTCTGCGACAGAGCTGACTCTGTTGCATATAAGTGTTTGTGAGGAATGTCTAACCTTCATGAACATGCTGAAGCCGGTCTTCAACAGGTCTGTAAGACCTCCAGACATGTGCTCGATGTCAGGACATTCACGTCGATCAGGGTGAAAGACTTCCTCTAGAATCTGCCGCAGGAAAGGTCGATAGGTCGCCTGTAAAGCATAAATATCAAACCACACAAATAAGCATGCTTAACATCTCCAATGACAGTGGAGGTTTTTCTTTATAACAGCCTCTATGCAAATATACAGATTGCTACAGGTGTTTAAATTGGGGGTTGAGGAACTGTTGGTGTCTTTGTGGAGTCCATATTGTTCTGGGCTTTTAGCCCCTGCGTGATTATGTGAATGGCTCTGGGTGTTAGACAGTGAAGTTATAAACAGCCCTGTTCAAGCTCTGCACAGGCTGCTGACTTATGAGTCAATTCAGGAAGAGCTTTTAAAACAGCGCAGTAAAGAACCCCACATGGTTATATGTGGCTAAAAAAAGCACTCTGGCCAACCATGTGGGTGATAAAGGGATGAATCAAATGAAGAATGTGATATTCCATTAACATGATTCCCAGAAACTAAGATTATTCAGACAGGGATATTTAAGTTCATGCTGAAAGTTTAACTATTCTATGTCCAGTCTGAATTATTATTAGCAGCAAATGGTTGTGGATGGTTTACTGTGAACTTTGGTGAACACATCAATCCCCCCTTTCGCCTTAGACAGCTTAGTGTGTGATGTAACTTGCTTCTTCAAAGTAGACACCTGGCCCACTTTTCCAAAGTTTCAGCAGCCTTGCTTTTATAATAACCGCAGCTTATGTTTTGTCCCACTTCACAGAAAAAAGAAGGTGTTTCAATAAAGTGTGTGTCCTTGGAGGAGCTGAATTGCACAACCTCAACTAAAGCTTCATAAATGTCTTTATTTACAGTGATCCATGGAGGAAAAAAAAAAAAAAAACTCTAACAGAGGACTTTTTCTGCCCAGTGACCCAGGACAAAATGAACCATTTATAGCCCTCAAAGCTAGCGGATCAAGAATTCAAGGCGGATTTTTTTTTCTCCAAGGGACCAAAGCTTGCTCTCTCAGAGAACAATAAAGACCCAGATAAGACTTGGCAAAGCCTTATTTGAGTACTGTGAATAGCATAAGTGTCTAAATAAACATTGTGAACATGTTCCAGAACTGAAAGTCTCTTTTTTACATGAGGTTATATTTGGTGGGAAGGAGCGGATTATCCTTTAGATCATTGGTAGATAATTTAATCTCCCTAGAGAAAAAAAAAATATTGAGCAGAACAGTTCCAGTTTCTCATGTGGACCCTTGAAAAAACTACTTGCCCACCCCCGATTTAGATCTTGCAAAGAAACAAGCACTAAAAACACACACCTACACATACAATACTGTCTAAATGTTAATGCGTCCAGGTGTTTCTGCCCACAGACATCCTCTCAATATGCATCATTCTTAACAGACACCTCAGAGCCTCCCACTCCTCAACAACCTGCAGGAGAATCCAGATTAGGCTTGGGGAAATCCTGCTGTCCAAATGATATAAACTAACATACACCTCCACCAAAATGACTGTGCAGCTTGGGTCACTCTGCACAAACAGACCTTGGAGTAAACACAATAATGATTCACCTCTGGCTCAAGCATGATCGTGCATGTGCATACGCAACATCAAGGCATAAACAACAAATCCAACCCGCAGTCACGCACTCTCCATTATCATCTGAATTTGAAAAACCTAAAACCAATACCATTAAACCAACACCCACATGTTAAAAACAATATTAGAATTAGTCATATGATAATGTCAGCGCTTAAATATTCCCTTGCAAACACAAACATGTGAGGGCACATACACACCACCGTCAAATGTGAGTATCAGGTTTCCCCATGGGTTTTATTGGCTTTGAGGTAGATGAACGAATTAATGTTCCAAAACAACAGGTGATAAAATGAAAAACACAAATGGAGCATGGAAAACTACAGTCTGGCATGTCCCTGGAAACAACCCAGTCCAAAAATATGATAAAGTTGTACTATGCATATCATTTAAATGCCTAAAAATGGTGTTGTTTAATTCATCAGCCTGTGGACTCTTTTCTTTTTGAACATTCCTGTCAAAATATGAAACCTTTTAGCGAGTCATGCTAAATGTTAAGTATGTAAAGGAATACACTCTCTATAGCAGGATGTAGGTAGTAGGAAAACTGATGCTGCTATAGAATATATGCTGTAATTTCTTTTTAATTTACCGCCAATTGATGGCAAAACATTCTCAGACGTGGCTCTCCCCAAAACTGGGCAACACACAACCATGAGGCCATCTCCTCCCATTAATATATCAATATACTGACTAAAAATATCCATCCATCCATTCGCTTCCGCTTATCCTTTTCAGGGTCGCGGGGGTGCTGGAGCCTATCCCAGCTGTCATAGGGCGAGAGGCGGGGTACACCCTGGACAGGTCGCCAGTCTGTCGCAGGGCCAACACACAGGGACAGACAAACATTCACGCTCACATTCACTCCCACATTCACACCTAGTGGCAATTTGGATTAGCCAATTAACCTATCCCCACAAGCTGCATGTCTTTGGACGGTGGGAGGAAGCCGGAGTACCCGGAGGGAACCCACGCAAACACGGGGAGAACCCTGGCCTGATGGTGGAATTGAACTCAGGACCTTCTTGCTGTGCGGCAACAGTGCTAACCACCGTGCCACCGTGCTGCCTTGACTAAAAATAATTAGAAAACAATTGAATAGTAATAATTTTGAAGCAACAAGGAGTTTGCTTGACCTGTTTCCTGGCAGGAAACAGTAGCTTCCTGAACTAGAAGGCAAGAGCTGATCAAGAAACAGAAACTGTATGTTAGCAACTTTACTTATCACAAAGTAGGGCAGCCTTAAATAATACCCTCCTTTATTATTTTTTTCTATGTAACATCTAAAAATTAATATAACTGTATATTAAATAACAATTGAAATTAATGTTTAATGTTCAATAAGAGTCATTTTCAGTCACTGCCCTCGCTGGACATTAATTTTCGTTTTCTGAATTTCATTTTTATTTTGGATGCACTTATGCTTTAGACTGCTTCACATCTCATGTAGGTGGTAATAGATTATATCTTATTACCATGTCAATGCAATGACTGGTCATAATAGAAAGAGAAAAGATATTATATAAGGCATAAAAACCTGAGTAAATACCTCCGAAAGCCTGTGCTCAAAAACCCACGCAAGAGGGAGGACAGTCTATCTAGTCATAGGTGTGTATGCTCACCCATGTGTCACAATCTGTTCAATGTAGATGCAAATGATTCATTTTCTCGTTACTATGGTTTTTGGTTGGTTATACAACTCTCCCACCTTGTTGCTAGTCTCTGAAAGTCTTAAAACTTTTCATCATGATGCAGATGCTTGCTACTAAGAACATTTTCCACCCAATTTCAAGTGTTTCCCACAAAAGCAATAAAATCAAGCCCTTTGTTGAACTCGAATTCAGTTTTTTTTAGCATCTCGCTGTTACAGCTTGATCACTTATAGCCCACTGTTTTCTTTTCTCGGAATTTCAATAGTGCTCAGTTACTCACACCATGACATGCGTGAGTTTTGTGCGCCTCTACAACGAGAATACACGTGACCATTCAAGGCTGTGAGTGTAGCTGTCTGCTGGTCAGAATAATTATGGTTGTAACAAAGAAAGCCTAACTGAAGCAAACAAAGGAGCTGCGGTATTTGATTTTAATTTGAAATATTTTTATGTTTAGTGTTATAATCACACAAATGTAGTTACAACACAACACAAATGACAACATGCAACGACAGAGCTCAACCCCAAAACAACCCTACTTAAGCCACAACTTAATTCATTTGCTCTTGTTCACCGCTTTGATGAACCCCAAAACACTTGATTACTGAAGCTGATGGCACACAACACTCATTCCCTCACACTAGGATAAAAACATATGATTCCCATGAGTCCCATCACAGAGTCAGAGCAAGAGATTCTGACCCATGTCAAGCCAAAGCCACAATCATGTCTTTCCACATATTCTTTTGTAAAGGGTGGGTTATATAACATCATTACACTGGATTTACAGGTACCACACGCACACAACAGGAGTAGATAACACAGAACGACTTGACTCCTCTTCAGTGGCCTTAAACATTGGAGTGAGGACCTCTGCATATTAGGCTACGGCCTAATAAGAAAACGTCAGGTGTCGGCTTCACTGGAGGCAGGGGTGCATCCTCAGAGAGGCTGGATGATTTCTGACGTTTCTCAAGAACAAGCAGTAGCTGGCAGATATCATACTGTCCTACTTTCATATGAAATCATTTTATAATAGTCCTGGAACAAGAACAGCCAGGTCTGGCCTAACACAATGCTTCTCACATGCATCCAAAATGCTTGCTCAGTCAAGAGGCTACTGGCACATTTTCACAGACACTGCATGATTATTATTATTTTTACAGTGTTATTCAGATGCAGAAATGAGAGACTGAGTCATGAAATGTATTCAAACTTCTGTGTTAATCAAGAACATAAGCCTGAACTGGAACAGTTACTAGATATTTAAGTTGTCTGAGAAAGAATTAGACTCCAGTCTTGGGGCACACCTACGAATCTGAATTGCACATCAGCACAAAATTTGAGCACTGGGAGCTTCAATGCACAGGCCACCTACAGTAACATGTAGATGGCCCAGTCCATGCAGACAATTTATATAAGGTAATTCTTGTCTAGTTGGGAGGACAGAAGAGAAGAGAAGAGAGCTGCAGAAGCACAGCTGTCTATTTTCTACTTATGGTGGAGCTTTTTATTATTTTCTCTATTTCTATGCACTGAAGAGTGAATACAAGAAACATTGTGTAAAAATGACATATTACATTTTTTGTAGTTGTTATGTCTAGATTGTAAATTGGTTGAAGATGTTTAGACTGCAAACAGGCAAGACTTCACGTCACTGATCCCAGTCTTTGAAGTTAGCTAGCTGTGGTTTGATTTTCTGTGAATGCATGCAAGCCAGAGAGAAAGAGAGCTCTCATTCTTGTCAAGAAACTAAAGTAAGTTATTTCACAAAGTAATTACATTTTCCTATGACTATAGTAACTACTTTATATTAAATGTCATTTACTTTATACTGTGGCTAAAATGTTTGAAAAAGCATGTACAATGGATAAAAGATTGCAACATTCAAATGCATTTCAACCATATTATCTCACTATTCTGACGAACTTCATCTCCAAGGTTTTCTACATCATGGCTGTGTGATTGGTTAAATTATTGATGTAAGATTTGAGAGAATCACTCAAGAAATAAACCTCAGAGGGTAGAAGGAGGAGAAGTAGACAAGAAAAAGACTAAATGACAAGGACACAGAAGTATTGTTAAATGAAACTTCAGCAAAAGCTTAAGTTCCAAGAATATTTCTTTTACTTTCAATCGACTGACCTTAAAGCTCCTGGCCTATAATTCTCTGACAAACTGCCCAATGAGAATGAAGGACAACAGCAGTGAAGCCGCCACTCTAGAATGTCACTGTCTATACCAAAAGGACAAAGCTTTCAGATGCACTGAGAGGGCCTTTGGAGTTACATAAGCTCCAAGACGAGTGTGACGAGGCTCTCGCAGTGAAGTCCCATGTGCCTGCATGCTTGCATGACGCAAAAGGGAAAGCAACAAAAGCAGGAGAGGTCAGAGGTCCTCTGGTAAATCTGTGCTTGTGCTACAAATAAGGCTGGGTATCGTCACTGATTTCTAGAATCGATTCGATTCCGATTCACAAGGTCCTGAATCGATTCGATCCACGATTCGATTCAATTCGATTCGATTCTATTTGAATCTGGGAAATTTTGCCTCAGACAGTCAGAAATATTATAATTCAGATCAGTACATTTACATATTTTTGTATCTATAAAAAGGAAGCTGACAATTTCCAGACTTTATCAAAGGTGTGAGCGTCACAGCAGAGGCCTTTGTGTCAAAGTAGCTGAAGATAAAACACATAAAAACATGAAGGTGATTTTCCTGGCCTGGGATTTTATAAAAATATTCTGCAGTACATCAAAAACAAAAGAAAACCATTAATCAACATATGAACATTACCTCTGAAGTTACAGTGGTTTTATTAGAGACACGGCTAAGCGTTTTGCATTTTGTATAATTTTAAAAAGTTTATAAATTTGTTCAGTATTGAACGGCAGAAATGAGGTTTTCTTTTCGGAAGTAAGTAAAAGGAAAAAAAAACATCGGCCGACAGTGCTGTAAACAACGGTAGACTTGTGTGTAACAAGCAAGGGAATAATGCAGAAAACAGATTTTGGGGATAAACGGGAAACTGTTCTTGAAGTATACAGAGAAAGCGAGAGAGAGAGAGATGTGCATGAAGTGTGATTTTATCGTGTTCGAAGCAAAACAGCAAAAGTAAGAGGGAATTCATGACGATGTTTATGTGAAGCGTAGTTTGGATCTTCTTTTGCTGCTGGTTTGGTCAATATTGTTTGGAGAGAGATAAAACTAACAGCTTTATGATCAGCGCAAAAAGGACATAAACACAAAGCGCAGACCCGCCGAAACATCAGAGTCAGCGAGCTGTCGGCTTTCAGCCCCGACCGTGTCCGTGCCGTCGGGTGAGAAAGGCGACATCTCACTGATTCTGATCCGCGGGTCCGCGCTTTGTGTTTACGTCTTTGTGCAGAAGCCGTGTACCTGCTCTCATTTACTTTTTTAAATGTTTGGTGGTTGTTGAAATTTTGTGACGTTTCACCTGAGATTCTGGAATTTTGGGCAAAATATATTTATATAAAAAAATCGATTCAGGATTTTAATGAATCGATATCACGTTATCCAAGCCAGAATCGATTTTAATCGATGAATCGATTATTAAAACCCACCCCTAGCTACAACCACTGCAAGAGTGAACATTACATGGAGTAGTTAAATAAAACACAAAGTAAAAAGTTACATGTACAGTGCAGTGAAAAAGTGTTTACACCATCCTGATTTCTAAAAGATATTTGTAATATTTACGTTCATGATCATCAAGCAAATTTTAATATTAGACAAAGTTAACGAGAGGAAACATGAAACCCAGTTTTTAATTAATTATTTCATTTCTTAAGGTGGAAAAAAAGCTTTCCAAACCTATCTTGGCTTATGTGAAAAAGTAAAATGTCCCCCTTGTTAAATCATGAATTAAGTGTGATTCACCACAGTTTTCAGAAAGCTGAGTTCAATTACACAGGCCAAAGCCGGGCCTCATTAATTCCTGGCCTGTTGAGAAAGAAATCTCTTAAATGGAAAGTATCTGACAAACTGAAGTAGGCTAAAAGATCTCAAAAAGCAATACATCACACCTTGATCTACAGAAACAGTTCAGAAACAATGTCACTGATATCTATCAGGCTGGAAACGATTTGAAAGTAAACTAGTGAGCTACGGTGAGAGCCATTATCCACAAATGGAGAAAACTTGGAACAGTGGTGAATCTTCCCAGGAGTGGCCAGCCTACCAGAATTACTTCAAGAGCGCATTAATGGATCATCCAGGAGGTCAAAAAACAATCCAGAATATCATCTATAGAACTGCAGGTGTCAGTCAGAGTAACAACAATATGAAATAGACTGGGCAAAAAACATCTATCCATGGGAGAGTTCCAAGGAGAAAATCACTGCTGACCAAAGGCTCATCCCACATGTGTCTAAAAACATCTTGATGATCCTAGAGACTGACAAGACACAAGTGGAACTTGTTACAACTGGTGAAAAACTAACACAACATTTTATAAAAAAAGAACATCATACCAACAGTCAAACATGGTGGTGCTGGTGTGATAGTCCAGGGCTGCTTTGCTGCTTCAGGACTTGGAAAACTTGCCATAATTGATGGAACCATGAATTCTGATCTCTACCAGAAAATCCTAAAGGACAATGTCTGGCCATCAGTATATACCCTGATGCTCAAGAGCACTTGGATTAAACACAAAATGATGATTCTGGAGAGGCTTAATCCAAGTCCAGACTTAAATCTGATTAAAATGCTTTGACATGACCTTAAACACGCTGTTCATGTTGGAAAACGCTCCTAATTAAAACAATTCTGCAAAAAAGAATGGGCCAAAAATCCTCCACAGCAAAGTGAAAGACTCATTACCACTAACACAAATACTTGACACAAATACAGTTCTTCCTGCCAAGGATGGCACAACCAATTATTAGGTTTAGAGCACAATTATATTTTCACATCAGGCCAGGTAGGTTTGGATATCTTTTATCCCTTAATAAATGAAATCATCATTTAAAAACTGTATTCTGTATTAACTTGGGATATGTTGAAGCTGTGGTAGTGTTCATACTTGATACGGGTAAAGCAAACCACCCCTGTAACATGTGTTTTGAGGCTGGCAGTCAGAGTTTGTGTGCCTCCAACCTGGTGAACTCCATCGCTGGCAGTGTAGATGGAGCGTAGCTGCTTGAGGTGGTTTCTGGTGCTGCTCAAACCTCGGAGGGTCTTGAACATCTTCTCCACTGCAGAATGAACTCGCTCTGCGGTCAGCTCCTCAGGATTTGTACAACCTAATAAAAAACAAGCACACAGTCTCATTAACAGAACATTAAAAACCACAGATTCATCTAAAAGTAGACACATTACATTTTGCTTCAAAACTGGCCAGAGAGGAAAGCTAAATAGGCAAAAACAACCCATTTGATTCTGCAAAAACAATTGGCCATAAGATGTGGCATGTTCATTTTTGTGGGTAATTTTCTCAGCTGGGTGTGTACTGAAACCAATTATCAAGGTAAACGCAAGGGAGTGAGAGGACAAGAGCTCCTTTATTCCAGCGGAAAGCACTGCAGCCTAATCAAAATCTAATGTTCCCTTCTTTCTAAAGAAGTGCCTAGGGAAGCAAAGGCTTGCTGTGAAATAAACCCGAAATGACAGCGTTTAAGAAGAAAGAGAAATGGCAGTGAGAAAAGGAGAGTGGGGCTTAAAAATATCAAAGACAAGTAAACCGAGTGAGAAGATAGTGAAGAAGGCTAAACGATGGCGCCCAAGACGTCCGTTTAGAGCGCTTCTGGCAAAGTGGGTTGAGGGGCACCTGCAGTTCCACAGCACACAGCTTGGGGATTTGCCTGCCTTTAATTAACAAGGAGGTCAGCTGTGTTACAGAACACAGACCTGAAAACTGAATCAGCACTACAGACTCTGAGAGGCTCGTAACAAAAAGAACAATGATGACTCCACCATTTGTACAAGTAGTTTACACATAAAAGTGCTTTTCACGCAGCGGCGTGACTCCAACATTAAGCTACAGTTTCCTTACAGTCAGGAACTGGCTCATGTTCTGCTTGGACATGTTGGTCCACTCAGTGATAAAAATGCACAACCTATATCATATAAACCTGACGTACATTTTAACCGGAATTACAACAAGATCTTATTGCACGTATTGAAGCACGTATTAATGCCGTGAACGTCACTTCACTCTTGTTTTATCTGCTTCATTACTGAAGTAATGAGCAGTTGCACACACAGTGAAAGCCAGAGAAAGGACAAACTAGTGCTACCACAAATTACACCAAAGTGCAGTAAAGACTAATTGAACTCAACTGAAATGAGTGCAAATAAGATAAACACATTTTTGTATTTTTCATTTTGTTCATCTCAGTTCTGTTCTGTTTTGTTATTATCTACTATATAACCAATAAATGCCAAATCATTACGTTTATATACTCATAATATGTATTTATAAGTTACACTTTGTTTCACAGTGTTAGGAAAGCAAAGTTTAAACTGAGTTTAGTAGGAAAAATGTGTATTCCCCAATCCCAGCTGCTTAGCCTTTAAAAATTGTGATTTCAATTATTAAACTGTTGCTGGAAGTCACAAGAAGGTTGCCAGCCAGGTTACAGGCTTGTGTCACTGGGGACATAGTCCATGCCTCTCACCCTATTCACAGCTAGGATAGACTCTAGCATTCCTCTAGCACTCCTGAATAGGATAAGTAGTTCAGAAACTGGAATGATGAATGGGTGAATCCTAAAAACAACAATAACGCAACAAGACTAGTCTACAGTTATTCTGTTGGCTCGGTAACACTTAGCCACAATAAGGGCCAAGTCATAGTTTCTGCATGCAAATGTGCATTTCATAAATGTTTTATCTGCTTAAGTATGTTCGGGTTCATGTAGCGCCCCAGATTTAATACTGCATGGACTGTCAAATAACAAACAGGCAGCTTCCATTCCTGCAGGTACAAGGTTTTCATCACGGTTTCTAGCCCATACTCGTGGTCTATGGCAGCATATGCATACTTCTGGCTACATATATTTACCACACTTACATCCTGAAGTATGACAAATGTTTACATGATTTCATAATATCAATGGAAACATTCTGATGTTTAGCAGGTATGACCCACAACAGCACTGCTGCTGCACAGTAAAAAAAATCCCATCCATCGATCCATTCATCAGTAAAACCTGCTTGTTTTTTTAATCCCTCAGTGATAGGATGATTCTTCTGGTGTATATTGTAGTCACCTGGCAAAACGTCAACATTTAGACCCTTTTAACTCCATTTTTGGTATCTCCCAACTCCTGCGGGACATAAGTGTGTGTCTGCCGTTTTGGTTCTAGACATGAAGTCTACAATGAAATGAAACAAATGAAAACAGATGTCTGCTACAGACAAAAATATTGTTCCGAGCCATGTGAGTGAATCAAAACAGTTAAGTTGCACAGTGAATACAAAACACTGAGCTGAAATTAGAAGGGTTTATAAAGCTGAGAGATGAGGGAGTTTCAGGCAATTCTTTGTGGACCCTTCACTACAGAGCCTGTCACGTTGTTCTGACATAGGCATTGCCAAATGATGCACAGTTATTACAAAGATATTAATTGTGGCTGCTTTAACAGAACGGTTTACACCCAACTCTTGTTTAAATTATTTTTCTCTGGCCTTAAGTAGTATTTATTCATCGAGAGTGTGAGTTGTGCAGTTTTAAAGACATGAGCAATAGAAACAGGCGTTTTCACTTGAACTAACGTAGCATCTGTTTGTTCTTTCACTCGTGTTTCCCGGCACACTTTACAGATATCCACTAATCGCGTTACACGCAGGCAAAAGCGGACAGCTTTAAGGATACACTCACTGAAGGAGTGTGTGCATGTGACTGTGCACAGTGGACAGATTGTGGGATACAGCTTTATCAAGAACCACTCATCCAAAAAGATGAGTAAGTGATTTTAGCCATCTTTCACAGGAAATGCAAAAACAATAAAAACAAATAAATAAATAAAAAACTAAAAAAAAATCATGACCAGCTATCTTTTGAGCTAGATTGAGTTCTGGGCCATCAAAAAGATTAAATCTTTGCAAATGTTAGAAGTTTTTTGGCCTGTTTTCATTTTTTTTTATCCACATCCTGTTTTGGGGTTGAATTAGGTTTAAATTGCACATTAATTTGTTAAGGATAAACCTTACGGGTAAGAGGTTCAGGAATGTCAATGAATGCCCTCACAAAGATAACCAAACACTCACAGGGAGGCCCAAACAGCAATCACTGTAGGAAACCAAAGACCACAAGAATCCTGGGAATTGAGAGCAATTTTAGCCACAATACACGAACCACGCATCCCAACTCGGGTCTGTAACAATAAACCCACCAAGTGTGAATTGTTCAGATGAGCAGCTGTCAATATAAAAAATAAAAACAGCTGCATAATATATACATTTGATTTTGTGGACATCACTTTAAAGCAAAAATTATATTGTTGAATGCAGAAGACACTAAAAAACAAGATATCTCTATTTCTCTGAAACACTCACTACTGCTCTCAGCTAAACCCAACATCGGTCTAATTAAGCAGACTCAAAGGGCCATGCATGACTTCTACCACCACAGGGTTACCATTGAATCCTGGAAACTCTCTTAAAGCTCTTACCTAAATATTACATAACAAACCATGAGCTCATGTCTTACACAGACCTACTTCTGGAATGAAAGCAAAGCCAGATGTATACATTGTGTGTTAGGAACATGTGAGTTTTGAAGATAAAATCGAACATTCGCAGAACATGTGGTAAAAATCGCCCTTTATGCACAGCAAGCTAAATTGATGGAGTGCAAGAGCACCTACGCCACCTCAAACTCTTATATCTTCAGGAGGATTTTCACAACACTAAAAACAGACCTGCAGAAATAGTTTGCTTTATGGTATTTGGCATGCTATATATGTAGAGCTATACATCACTTTCAGCAGTTAGAGTGAACAGCTTTACTTTTTCAGCATGCTAGCTTGGGTTTTTTTGATCTCTGTTAGTTCCTTTCCCCATCCCATATAGATGATATCAAATTAAGCAAAGCGTGTCTTTGTTTTGATTTGCTGTCTTCAGGAATGTAAAAGTGTCTGGTCCGCTGAATTTGCTCTCCCGCGTTGCCCAGGCTGAGCGGTAAACTCCTACAAAAAAAACAGCGGGTCTATTCAATTGAGCTGAGCGTGAAGCCTCAGACAGATGTGGGTCTTATCTTTCCAGACACCCGCAGAGGGGGAAAGCGTCCTAAAAAACACCCTACTACAAATGTTAGTCACTGAGCATTTCTACAGTGAGAAGCAAAAGAAAAGGGGGATCAGGCAAACACGCAGTAAATTTTACTGATTTACTGAAAGCAATCAACTAAAATACTGTCTGTGCATAGTGGGTGTGTTAGTGGTGGCAGTCCACTCCAATATGAGGGTGAGGTAGAGGGAGATGTGTAAATCTCTTTGAGCGCTTGCGTGTCTGCCATGAGGGAGCTGCTCGACTTGTTGCCAAAGAATACAGTACACGCCCAGAGCTAGGAGTTGGATGCAGGTCCCACCCCGAGCAACCTGTGCTTTGGATGTTGATCTGCAGACACCGAGCAGGAGCAGGACCAGGTGCTGACCTGGGAACATCCAGTTTGGCGGCGAGGCTGAACACCTGTGTCTGAATTCATCTCACGCGGCACAGTCACGCCACCCACCATATCGGCAGCACACGTGTCTCACATGCAAATATGCAAGCTGAATTATCTTTATCCCCCCGTTTCTTTCTCTCTCTCTTTTTTTTAAATTAAGTGAACAACATTGGACGATGATGGAAAATAAATGAGAGCTGTCATATGAACAGCTCTGCCATTTCCATGTATGCATTTATATCCAGAAACAACCCATCTTAACAGACACCAACTTGTTTAGTAGATAAGAAAATATTATTCAAGTCTGACTCATCGCTACACTACACTGCTTAGAGACAAAGAGATTAGGTAAAGAGTCCAGTCAGAGTCCAGGCAGGAAACAGCTGACTGAGTGTTTCCTTAATTTGATCTAACAGAGCCGGAGGTGAGCAATAAATTACTAAGAGAGGTGCGAACATAACCTGTGACACTCACAAGGTGAAAAGAACCAACCAGAGGAGGATGTTAGGTAATAAGCAGAGCTGGAAGATGATGCTGAAGACTTAAGAAATATTAAAATATTCATTGTTGAAGTAAAACTACTATCAGGTTGAAAAGATGGGATTTGATGAGTTCTCATAAAAGTAGGTGTTGCTATTTTTTTGAATGTGTAACGCATTGATTCACATAAAAGCTTGGATGATTCAGATGACAAGCTTTTATACCACAGCTGTGTGGGATTGTACATAAAGAAAAGACAGGCCTTCTTTTTACCACTTTATACGACAACCTCAGAGGCTGAAAACCAAAAAAACAGGCTAAGTGCCAACGACTGAAGTTTCCTCAGTGGGTAGTTGAGTCCCTTTAGATTCCTGTGTGTCAAAGCCCAACTTTAGTGCGCAAAGAAACATGTTTGCAAACTGTTATGAAAAAAACACTGTTTTGTCTCAATAGCTAATCTCTTTGTCATTATAACTGTACAGGAAATTGATTTTATAGGATATCTCAGTCGTTTAAATGTTATTAAAGTTGTCTATTGTTGCATGATGACACAAAGGGCTGTAGCTTGTTTGATGTGTGAATTGGTATTTTCTTTACATGTTTCTTAGCACTAATTAACAGATGAGTAGATTTGTTTTTACAGATTCATCTTGGGCTAACAACGTTAGCAAGAGTTAGCGCATAGTTAAACACTCGCCTATCCAAAATAAAGAGGGGGAGTGGTGACATATGCGTATTATACAGTTAAGATCACACATTTACATGAACTCATCATTGCTGTACTGTACATTGTACATCTTTAATGACTTTAAACAAACAAGAATTGGGTGTACAAGTTTGAAATGATTATATCATTTCAAATTTGTGAACCCAATTACAGATTAAAGATGTAAGCTAGTACAGTCCTGGAAAAAGAACATAAAAAAGAAATCATTAAAAGTACCACGATAATTCATGTCCACGATAAGTATATAAACCTCTGACCACAACTGTATTTAGTAGAGACTGTGATTACATAATGTCATAAAAAGAAAAATAAACTTTACGTTTTTGCCCTATAAGCACAAACTAAGCCACTTTTCACATTCATACATCACGTATTCTGTACAAACACGCCTTTTTATCGCTAAGTAATTGTCTATATATACATATTTTAGATCACCCATTACTGAAACAGGAGGTGTATTTGCTGGGGACTATTTTCAGCCATGATTTACCCTCTACTGAGTTATTATGGCAACAAGACAGTGTATGCAGGATTGAGTCAAAATACAGGAGAGTGCCAATTCTCATGCTAGCAAAGAAAGATGTCGCCTAGTGCAGGCATATCGGACAGATCAGGCTTTGCTTATACAGGAAATAATTGTTACAAGGATCAGCGCATTAATTACCGGAGCCTTTTTGTGTGTTTTCTCCACATTATGAAAAATTCCAAATGTACAGTTACAACTGAGGTTCAAGAAAAATATTCTCTCGAGCATATAACAGAGCAGCTGCACCAACAAAGACTGAATGCACTGTGCACGTAAACAATCAAGTAAAAAAAAAAAAAATCATCAAAGAAGAGGAAGTAAAAAATGTGGAAGCATTTGTGTTCATTACCAATGCCACACTATTCATCTCACAAGAAATCCACTCTCTGCTAAAGAACACAGGGAACATTAAATTAGAAAAACACAGTCTGTTTCCTCAACAACCCTCAAAACACTGAAACTGCACTGCAACAGCTCACTGTCTATGGCTGACCCCACAATCAAACTAATCACTCTGTACTTATCAGTGGAATGTAGACAACCCGACTACTTATAAATATCACAGCTTATTTTGAAACGTGATCAAAAATTCTATTCTGGTCTGAGAAAAGAATGAGAGTACGTGATTTTTAAGCGAGGGGGAGAAGGATTCATGCTGCCGAGCACAACTTTCTAAAAAGAGTTTATATCAGACGTGGTAATCCCGTGTGGAATGCTGAGGAAGAAAATCTTTCCTGCAGAACGCCGGGATGAAAAAGGAGAGACGGAAGTAGTGGGCTTTTTGAGCTACATGCTTGTCGTGCCTCTTTTACCTTACATGATGATGCTTCCTGACAACTGAAAAACAAACACTGTATCCAGCTCGGTCAAGGTTAACCTCAGACAGATTTGCAGGTTAAAATTAACCATAAAATCTTTGATCACTGAGGTGGATCTTTTGATATACAGGGATTTGTGTACTTTCATTTGCTAACACAATAATAAATATAGGAAAATCATAATGGACTTTTATGCAAATGAACAGCAAATCAAAGTTATGAGGAAGTTGAAGATGATGCAAGCATGTGCATGTTCATAAAATCTGATAAAAACAGCAAATTACATACACCGTTAAGAAGAATTTCTAACATTTATGAATTCATTTTCCAAAAGCTATTTCTCTATTTCCCTGGAGGCCAACCAAAGTTTGGCCACAGCACCACTGACTAAAGACCAACACCAGTGGAAGGACATTAAGGGAGGGTAACTGCAGCGTTTCTCAATGGGAGTTGTTCCCACACAGACAAACTTTTTAAACAATTTCATGTGAATATTTGCAATTTATTGAGTTTAAATTAATTAAAATTTAATAGGTTGATAAACTTTTGTTTTTTTTTTTTAACACAAAAAAAATGTAAATGTACCAGCGGCTGCCAGCTCTACCCTTCACTCTACTAGTAGATGCACCAATTTGAAATCCCTAGGCGATCTTCTGAAAAGTTCACCTTTGGCCTTGACCTTGAGATCAGACTGAGAGTCGAACCAGACTACAACTTTGAAAATCCAAAAGTTGCATCTTTCCCAAGTTACACCGTTCACAAGATTTTCAGAAAACTTGATTTCTGGTCAAGGTCACTGGGCTTCGGAGTCGCCTGAGAAATGGTAGCCCACAAATCAATAGGGGGTGTTATGGAGGCTTTATCCACCAATTTTTCTTAACAGTTTAGCTTTTTCTTCACTTTACACTTTTAAATACCTGAATGATGTGTGTCGAACTAGTCAAAAGGACCACTATTTATTATCACTTAATGCAAAAATGGCAGATCTAAAAGGACAAAAAACAAAATAGGACGTCCACCTTTAATCAGTGATAAACTAATTAAAGCTGAGAGCTGGATTGCTGTGTCAGCATCCAAGTTGGAAAAAGTTGGGCATATACTTGTGTGAATTCCACTGTGAGAACTTAATCCTTCTCAGAGTGGCCCACTTGACAAAAAACACAAGACCTGTTAATCTGAGCTGCTTCACTGACTCTTTAAGAAGTACAGAACAATGCCACACACACACACACACACACACACACACACCCACACACCCACCCACCCACCCCTTAGGCCATCAAGCACTCACTTTTAACTCCCACCTCCCTCACTGTTATAAGACCTTGCAAAGCACAACTCTTAGTGTGGATCTGAGTTTCTATATTTATTTCCTCTTCTTGTCATTTCCAAAAAGGACACACACCTCTGCTACAAGAGATAGTGCGAGGCAGCTAATGTGATTAATTACATGCTGGGGAAGGTGTGGTCTCCACTCTGCCACTTATGGAGAAAACTATCATGGTTAAGCAGCCCGCAGACAGCATAACTGTGGAGAGCAAAAGGATCTGCCTTAATAACACAGAGCACTTTCATGTCAGCTTGGTGGCTATGTTAGATGACAGGAATGTGGGATGCAGTGGCGTGGCAACCCTCAGATGTTATGCTGTTTGCTAACAGGTGTGATCAAACAGTGAGCACGCAGGACTCACCCTCTGATGGAGAAAACACCCTGTCACCACTAAAGGGAGTTTCTGCCAGTATGCATGAGTATAATAAATGACTAACAAGGATAAGGGTACATGTGTCTAATGCTATCTCTGAGCTGAATGTGAGGACACCAGTTTAAATCATAGGGTAACATACCAATCTGCTAATTCAGAGAATGGCAGGCCCTAATTTTCTCATCTAACTTGAGGTCTTTAAAAGCAGATCAGATGGGTAGGCGCACAAACACTCACACACTTTCACTGTGTGAACAAAGCTGCACAAAAACTACAGCTTTACCATACTTTGTGAATGGCACATTACCTCTTTTCATATTAAAGTCAGTACTCAAATTCTTTTCCTTTTTTATTTAAAACTCTTCGATTGTGCCAGACATCAGCTGACTCATGACTGCAGTGTTAAATAAGACATAAAAACTTCACTGTAAAAAAACAGTGTTGAAACTTCTCTTTGATATTGCTCCTTATGAGTTGCGCTTTAGCGTGCCGTCATGTGCTATTAGTTGAGATGTCAGGCATGCTAAATCTGTCTTTGATCCTTTGTAATTACAGTGCTGTGTGTTTGCAAGTGTGTTTGAATGGCGGAGTGTGTTATAATCACAGCGGTTGCAGTGTTTCACGGTTTTGGGGTAGAAATCTTAGAAATCTGGAGGAGAGGTACACAGAAATTACACCAATTCCAGACAAAGTCAAAATTACAACTCTGCACGCAATGCAACCCGAGTCCTCTCTTTAATATAGAGGGACGAGGGGGAGCAGGGGAAAGCAGTGTGTGTTGTATAAAGTGTTATGTTGAAGATGTTGAACAAACTCCCCATATCCACATCAGCTTAACTGTGGCTGCCTGACTGAATGCATATGCAGCATGTTAGCTCTCCTGTCTCATGAATTTCTCAGTAGTTACATAACTGCATCTGAGCGAGACTTAAGCACATGCAAAATATTCTTCTCGGAAAGAATTATTACATGCACACAAGTCTGCTGAGTAGTTGTTGAATATTTCATGCGTTTTGTAATCGGATCGAATATGTATTATGCAGTCATTTGTGTCAAAACTACATTTATCATTGTTCACCGTAATCCAGTCCAAACAGGGCAAGTCAAATCTGCTAGATGTTACAGCAGGAAAATGTAAAAGCCCTGAGCTCCACATCTTTATTTTATAAAGTGCAGCAAAATGTAAAGAACAAGTTGTGTAATTAAATCCAAATCAATAAATCAATCGCAATCAGACTGGAGTGATCATACCAGTTTAATTCAATTCAATTTTATTTGTATAGCGCCAAATCACAACAACAGTCGCCTTCAGGCGCTTTATATTGTAAGGTAGACCCTACAATAATACACACTGAGAAAAAACCCAACAATCATATGACCCCCTATGAGCAAGCACTTTGGTGACAGTGGGAAGAAAAAAAACTCCCTTTTAACAGGAAGAAAGCTACGACATGACCAGGCTCAGGCTAAAGACATGCTGTGGAAGAGAGCCAGAGATAAGTCTCGTCTAATTACCTGGTACAGTGGAACCCAGACTTACGAATAACCCGTTTCACAAAAAATTCAAGATACGAAGGCACTGAACGGCAATATTTTTGCCCGTGTTACGGCAAAATGCCCGAGTAACGAAATCCGCTGGCTCTGACTGGCTGAGCCTACAATGCCCACAATGCCTTCCGAAACATGTGACAACCCCTTGGCTTCTGTACTTGCGCTTCGCTGTTCCACTTGAACCACGTATTGTTGTTCTAGTTAGCAATTAGCCTATAGCCTATCGTTCAGCATCACCTCAGTCAAAACGCGCGATGGGTCGTCGTGGTTCCACTGTATACGTTTTAATTTAATCTAATTTTCAATGTGCCATTAGCTTTGCCTTCATGGAATCAGCTTCCTGTGTGTGACAATGATGCTAGGAGAGCACTGGCGTTAAAAAAAAAAAAAAGGATAAAACATGTCCGAAATCTGAATTATGAGAGTTTATTTTTAGTTATGCAAGATGGAATAGAATACCTTTAAAAACTCATATCATATTCTTTCTGAATTTATCCTATTAATATTAAGTTTCTTAAACTTTACCTCCATATTTTTGCATAATTTTAGAAAATTTCAGGAATGTAAACTTTTTGCTACTATATCTCCACTGGTTTTAACTAAAATTTTTACAACTATACATGGAACATGCACCATACTTGTAAAATGCAACCAGTAATGTACATCAAATTGTAACGGATACAATGCTGTGTAGTTAAGTAGCAGGCACTTGCAAACACACTGGGAGCAAAGTTACTTACGGAATGCTATGAAAACTGTATTCACTCTCAATTTGGGTGTCTGAGTTCATAAAGTGTGTCAATAGGTGCTTGCTTATCTGGACAGTTTGCAGGATCTGAGTGTCTGCGGGTAAGTGTTAAGTTGACATAAGAAGCCCTTTAGAAATGCTTAAAAGGCTCCTTGCAATGAATAGGCACAGTATATCTCATAAAGGCTCAGGGTCTCTTTCATTTGTGCATGTGTGTGCACTAAAGCGTGTAAGTATGTGGGGTACCTGTGCATATGCAAGCATGCATGTGTGCATGAGAATGGCTTCTCTTGCCATTTGAAACAACTGAACTTTAATTAACAGTGAGCACGAGGGATTTGATTACAGGAGCCAAAGATACATCATCATGCAGCTGGCTGGCCATTAAAGCGTTATGTAATACAGAAAAAAACAAAACACTCAACACCTCATTAAAAAAAAAAAAAAAAAAAATCCTAATTATAAATTATTTATTTGACAATCCTAAATCTAGTTTTGACTGTAAAATGTGCACATTTGGAATCTGTAACAGTCACAAAGTCACAGTGCAATCCCCTCTTGTAGGTCACATACTGAACCCAACTGAACCTGCTGTGCAATCATAGCTGCATGTGTGTGAAAGAATGTCATTAGCACTGTGATGACTGAGTGTGTGCATGTGCCAAACCCGGACAGAGAGGTTTTTAAAAAAAAAAAAAAAAATTGTATTAAATATGTTGTGGTTGTGTGCACGTACTTGGATAAGCACCGTGCACACGTCAGCAGATGGTAAGGTGCAGTTTTCATCACTCCTCAATTCCAGATCATTCTAGAGGCCGATCATCAGCGGCTGCAGACATAAGGCCATTCCACAGTAAAAGTGCTCACAGTGTTTCCTTTTCTAATCCTCCAAATTGCTGACAAAGACTTTGACTGTAGGATGGGCAGTGAGATTGCATATCTTGTTTAAGAAAACAAGAAACACAGACACACCATGACACAACAGCTCCTTCTTCCACAGGCAGCGGTGAGGGCAGTGAGGCCCAACCTAAACTAAGGCGTGCTGTGAGCAAAAGTTGGTTTAGTCTGTCCCCTAGAGGACGACAGCAGCAATGCAGAGAATAAATTACATGCATCTTGTTTTGGAGCTAAAAGAAAAAAAAGCTGAATGCATTGTGTCTATAAGGCTGCAGTTCCTTCAGCAGTCTAAACAGTATAAAACTTTATGACACTTAATTTGCAATAGGCAAAACATTTATAAAGTCAAAGGGTTGTAAACATCTTGTAAACATCTTTTTCCATGAACAGAAAGCCTGTTTTTAGTCAAAACAAACATAACCGCTGTCTGATGTGCAGCTCTTAAATGAGTGTAAGTCATGAAACTGTAGTTTAGATGTCATGGCCATTAATCATACGGGCACACTCTAAAATAAGGGTAAAGATGTTTTGGAAAACAAGTTCTGCTTAATTAACATTGTGGAAAATCTTCTAATGAAGCGCAACTAAGTTTTCATAAACCTCAATTCTTTTTTTTTTACTCAGCAAACATTTGCTCATTTACACATCCTGCAGTTAGGGGGCAATATTAACATTAATTTGGCATAAAATCTTTGACCAACTGGCCTGACTTGAATGTTTGTCTGATATTCACTATTTTGTTAATAATGTTTTTGGTCTCCTAAAAACATGTTAGAGAAAATATTTGGTAGAATATCTCCTCCCTGTTAATGTTTTTTGCAGTCAAGAACAATTCTAGCCTTGACCTTATTGCCAAATTCACTGCAACGCTCCATTAAAATAGGAGGAGGTACAGAGTCGGGTAATAAGAAAACATCTACTACCAAATACTGCCATGTTATTTTCACATTTTATACATTATCATTAGACAAAGATTAATTAGAAAAACTTGTCTGGGAGGCAGGTAGTGCTGTTTTCTTTTTACTACAAATTTTATTTCAACTGTCACAAGTTTGAGATGAAGTTCTGTTAATAATAACAAAGTTTACTGGTGTTGTCAGGTTATACTTAAAGGAATAAAGCAAATAAAGTCAGGTCTATAAAAGCGGCATGATTTTAACTTTGAACAGTCATGAACATTTTATTGTAGCCAGTACATGATGATATTTAGAGATAAAAGTGCACAACAGTGTAGAACACTGTATCTACACAAGCGGGATTTAAATCTGTGTTAACCTCGGATTTATAGAGATGTTATGCAATCTTTAAAAAAAAAGTGCTGCTGAGACACCTGCACTGATGTCATCACTTTGTGTTTCAGTGTTCGCCTGTGACTGGAATGTAGCTGTGGTTTTGGTTTGTAACAAATACAATTTTGTTTTAACATATCTGAGTATATAATATCAAAGTCCACCGGTTGAGTATCATTAACATGTTGCGGAGCAGTTTGGCTACCATAGCAGAACGTCCGTGGGGTCAGAATGCCTTAAAAACAAGGGGGTGGGTGGGTCAGAAACAAGGTTAAATATGAGTAAACAAGGACTTCCTCCCCAAGGGTAAAATCTGCACCTGGACTTCTCATTACTGCTGTGCTCTGAGTCTGCTCAGCACCGCAGAGCACATGTGGCTCAGAGGAAACAAGCTCATAGCACTGCGAGTCTCCAGCATTGCATCAAACACAAACACAGAGTTCTGGGAAAGCGTGCCGGCCAATAAGGGTTCAATGGACCACCTCCTCAGTCTTGATGAGCAACCTCAGCAGCGTTACCGTCTCTTAAAGTACTGACAGTATTAAGAGTTTGCACATGCAGTTATAAAGATTCGAGTGTGTTTCCTGATGCTCACGGAATCAGTGCAATGCAACAGCCTGTCCATCTACCCACAGGGAGGGACCAGGATTTATTTACGACTCGCTGACACTTTGATCCTCTTCAATTTCACAGCTCACACAGCTTGTTTTCTTCTTTCCCCTCTGCTCTGACTTTATCACACCAATCTTCTACTACTGGCACTGGCACAAAACGCGGGTCTTTTCAGAAAAAGTATATGCTCTCATTTTGAGTCTCATCATCATCATCATCAGTGTGAGACTGATGCATGTGTCAGGTAAAACAAAAAAAACAATGATATCATCTTTGTAAAGCTGAAAGACAAATGGCTGGCCTATGACATGCAAAAAAGAAAACAGCTAGCCCACCGTCTCATGTTTTTTCTATTTTTTTCCCCTTCCATTTCGGTCTCCCCAAGGTCCTCACCTGGGGCCCTGTAAGGCCCCGGTGGAGCCTTGCCATACACTGTAGAGCACGAGACATCAATCAAATGCGGAGCAGAAAGAGGAAGGCAGAAGGAGGAGAGGGCGCCCTGCTCTCCCACCATGACTTCTCTAATCCCCCTCCCTGGACTTTAAATCTCTCTCAGTCTGAACCATCTTCACCTTCAAAGCTTCTCCCCTGTGTGCCACAAGAAAAATGTGCAGTCCAGAAGCATGTGCAAACAAATATTTATAAAATTCAAATGTAGAAGAAACTCTGACCTAAAACTAACACATGCAAATGCAGGTCAGAGCGAGTAAGGAACCTATGAATAAGAGTCTCTGTTTCAGGGGAGATCCAAGGGGGGGGAGGCTCTTATTTTGACAGTCACTCTGTCCAGGGAGAAAATGGCCTCTCTGTTTGTTTTCCAAGGAGAAACATCTGAACATCTGTGGTGTTCCTCTGTGCAACATGCTGGGCTAGAGTTACAAGCTGCACTGGTGGACAAGAACGCATAAACACATGTGCGCTGTTGGACACATTAAGACGCACATACACACTGGAGAGCAACACATAAAAGTGTAAGGGCATTTTGAAGTTGATGGATTTTATCTCAGTTGTAGTATATGACTATTATATATTAAATATGCTGCAGTGAAGTTGTGCACAATTTAAATCTTTTTAATTAGATGAAAAGTAAATACCACAAACTTCAAAGGCAGGCTGAGGAATGCAGTCCTAATGTCCTGGCTGTCGGGGCACTGTGAACGTGTGAACGTGGCAGATACGACTCTCCAGTGAAAGCTGCACCGAAGAGCTTATTGTCTTCTGGCTGTGTCTGACGTTTTTATTGCATTACTACATATTGAACCAAGAAATCCAAGGCTAAAAAAAAACAGCTCTTAAGCAAACATTGTGTAAGCGCGAACATATTTCACTTGGCAAGAATATCTGGCCTTTGTGACAGGCCTCCCTTTTTCAATAAAAAGGTTATGTCTCCAGGCCCATTTTACTCTGGGAAATGCTGCAGAGCTGAAGATACTCTAAAGAATTTTTGCATAAACCATGCGGGATCTTAGAGCAATACTTTGTTTTTAATCTTTTCAGTTTCTCACAATCTTGTAACGCTGCAGCTCTCAATATGGTCAAAAGGGTGCACTATTACACCACTGAACCCTGAACTCCAACACACACAGCCACACAGACAGACACACACGTTCCAACTCTCACTGCTGCCACGAATGAACTGTTTTCTCTCGTTCTCCTGGGGGAGCTCGACGTCATTTCTTCTTTTTCTGTGACTCAAACTTCTCAGATAATACACGGACGTTGTAGCCCAGACGTGGGCGCAGTGTCTTCAAACCTGCGAAAAAACCAGAACCACTTTCCCTCCTCCTCTGGTCTCTCTGCCTCTTTCTGGTCGTTCTTTTTTGCTGTATTTTGAAGCACATTGCATATTACTAGAACCACAAAAACATTAAATTAAATTTTTGCTTTTGTGGTTCCTGCTGAGTAAAGAACAGTTAACGTGTATGATGTGGAAGAGTAGAAAAACATCCAAAAATACAATTCAAAAGTTCAAATTTTAACTGTTTTAACAGTGCATATTACAGCATGCATTTAAATTAGTTGTTTACTCTGTGTGTATGATGACCCTCACACTAAAATGCATGAAGCTGTATTTACACCCACACCTGACTTTTCTTTTAAATCACAGCCTTAAGGGACAGTTTAAGGAGCTCCAGTAGTTGGGAGTGACAGGCAGGTTGGCTACAGTACATTTCTCAAACCACATCTAGGATGTGCAGGACCTCACACAGAAATTGTGACCTGTAACATGGTAATGATGGTTAAAATAGAGGTTTGATCTGCTTTCAAATAGCATACATAGTAGTAATACACTATCATCAACATGGACAGTTTGGTATTTCAGAGAGACACTGAGGTGAAACAGCAGTACCCAGCTCTTTGAAAATAAGATAAGGTAAATGAATTCCTAGAAAACCAAACCAATTCCAGGCTGCCATAGAGATCCAAACCTAGTATTTAGGTAAAAATAAAACAACCTCTGCAATAAGAACTCCATGAGAACAACTGAGTAAAGAAAATGGGCTCTTCGATAGTGCAGAGCCCACTAAGAGGCTGGTGAAGAGTGCTGAAGTGCCAGTGAGCTAAAATTAAACAAAAAAAGATAAGGATGGTTAATCTCACACTTTACTTTTTACCGCTAGTAGCTATTTGGGGTCATATTTTTATGAATGAATAGCTTGTTTGGGTCTACATACTAATTTGTGGATTTGTAGTTTATGCAAAGAAGCAGCAATGCAGTGACAAGGAATATTATATTTTAATTTGTGGAAAAGATGTTTAATGATATTTTGCACTAGATTATAACAGAGAATTACGGTAGATGGAATAGTTCCTGTATTGATTCAAGGTAGCAGTTTAGTTTTGCATCAAGACAGAAAATAGGTGGAAACTGCTGGCACAGCTGCCACTTTTTAATAGGCCAGCGGAAACTTAAGTTACCGCTGGCCTAGGATTGATCACTCCAAAAAAATAGCCCTTATACAGAATCCCACCTAAACCACTTTGTTTATATAAGAATGAATTAAAGAAATATAATGTGCTAGTTGGTAAGCCTTAAACATGCTGGTAGGTGGGTTTTGCAAACCTTGAAAGAAGCAGTATAACTGGTTTGTTCCAGTGTTTTTGCTAAGCTAAACTAAGATGTCAGTTGTAGCAAGCAAATTTTCCAAAATGAGTGTGCCAAGTGCCTCTGCATTTGGAAATGGCCAAATAAACCCCCAATCCGACCCAGTTCTGTTTAACACACGAATTATCAGGAGACGTCATTAAATCCTTTCTGTAAAAATCTAAAAATTCGACATATGGTTGAGCCAGAGGAGCTGTTGTTATGGTACAGAAAAGTACACTGCATCAGTTCTAGCAGAGAAAATTAGCAGCCATCCACAGGAGAGTAGGACATGTAGCAGCCTCCAGGAGCAGCAAATGAGGGAAAACACAATTATTAACTTCTATATATAACTTTTGTCTAACTTTGTCGTGGCACTGGAGGCAGTTATATAAGCACAGCTCATAAGGGCCTATTAATGTGGAGTCGAAAATCCTAAAAGAAATAATCTATTAGCTCACTAGATGTTAAAAGCTTATGAAACCATGTTAAGTATAAATTTAACCCTGAGGAGTCTGGGGCGATCGTGGCTCAAGAGTTGGGAGTTCGCCTTGTAATCGGCTCCGACAATCTTGGTCGTTGTGTCCTTGGGCAAAACACTTCACCCGTTGCCTGGTGGTGGTCAGAGGACCCGGTAGCGCCAGTGTCCGCAGCCTCGCCTCTGTCAGTGCGCCCCTGGGTGGCTGTGGCTACAATGTAGCTTGCCATCACCAGGTGTGTGAATGGGTGGATGACTGGATGTATAAAGCGCTTTGGGGTCCTTAGGGACTAGTAAAGCGCTATATAAACACAGACCATTTACCATTTATTTGCTAAAGAACGTATTTATTTGATTACGTCTGCTACTACCTATTTTTTTGATGAACAGCAGAAATCCACCACGAGGATTATACTTTACATAAAACACAGCAGAGTCAAAGATATGCATGCTGCTGATTTAAAAATAATCTACATTTACATGTAGGTCGCAATGACATCAAAAACTCTACAAGTGTGTGGCGGATCAGCGGGTAAAAGTGCTTAGAAGCCTTACGGCAAATGTTCAATCCCACACACTAGGAAGCATAATAATGTGATAATATGCATGGCAGCCTGGATTGCCCAGAGTGCAGCCTGGCTGCTCTGAAGCTCAAACCCACAACACCGTGCTAATGAAGAGCTGGAGGAAAGGGACGGCTTGTGGCCAACCTCACTGATGGGGTTATCATTAATGAACTATGGAGCAAGGCTGCTTGACTTCGCAATGAAAGTCAGCCAGATGCAACAAGAAACAACAGTGATAACGGCTAGAACGCAATGTGATTTACATATGAAGTCTTAAAGATTGCACAGACACACACAGGTCTACTTTCTTCAGCTAAATAAAGAACTGTAATTACAAAAATAAGAAAGAAATTGGTTTTAATAATAATTGCAAACCACTTTGGACAAATTCATACAGCGCTAGGAGGAAACCGTTAACATACCAGGTTTCATAGTCTGAACGTGTTCCCAGACACTGCATAATTTATTTCTATTTACTTTACACACACACTGCCTTAAGTGTTGATGTTGAAACACACTCTCACAAGAATATTTCTAAATACCAGAGATAATTATGAAGTTTAAAATTATTGCCACAAGAAAAGCTTAGAAAAAAAACAACACAAAAATATCCACTTGCCAAACTCATACTCGAGCACTTATTTTGGAAGGAGGAGGAGTTCTCAAGGTTTACTGTGAATAGTGTTAAGACGTGTTGTTTTCCAAAAAAGAGAAAAGACTTGAATAAAACTTGAATACCTCATGTCTTGAACGTTACAGTACTCTGCAGCCGTATTGAACCCCTGACCCACAAAAATTTGAGGGTGCAGAGAAAGAGGTTCTGTAAACGTACACCTCGAGAATAAGTGCACGCTTCCTGCTTTAGCCAGGACTGGGGTTCACACGGGGGGGTTAAGTTGTGAAGTACCCCACTCTCTCTCTCACTTTTTTATTTTTAACCCTGAAAGAGTCGAGAGCAGGATTTTCAGTTCACTTGCAAACTCCTAGGCATGCACTTTAAAATCTCACATACTTATCAAATTATAGAAAGGCTCTGTTACAGACTTTATTGGAGCATACGTCAAATTAATAGCCAATTTTACAACTACAAAAGAAACACTAAGTCTCCCATTAATCGCTTAATGCAAACAAAACTGTAGTTTCATAGGGGGGAAAAAAAACATCCAGGAGATGGAGAAAGATAGAGGAAAACAATGGAGGAGGACAGGACTGTTTATTTACTGTGTGCAAGGAAAAAAAAAAGCCTCTCCAAAACGTCGCCTGGTGAGGACAGAAATGCTCCCACAACCACAGACAAACGTCTGCTCGTACTCATGTACACATAGCTTCACACACAAACACACAACCATTAGACAGGAGGAGGACAGATAGAGTAGAGGGTGGCGCAGCTGATGAAAAGTGATGTTTAACCTTTGATCTTCACTCTGTAGCGTGCGTTTGTGTGTGTGTGTGTGCATGCAAGCATGTTAGAGTGTGCTGGAAGAAAGAGACCGAGAGTGAGTGCTGCATGATAAGTGTGCAATGTGCTCGGCTGCTCCCATGGGAGACAGCCGATAGATAACGCTGACGTTGTTCAGATCCTTTGATAATGGCTGCAGGGATGGAGCAGGAAAGAGGCAGGGGGGAACGAAGGCTTGTGGTGGCGGCTGTGTATGTTTGTGTGCTTGTTTGATGAGTGGGTGACAGTTTGGTCAGGTGGTTGTGTAGTCTCTATCCCATGGTGGTCACTGGGTGCTGCTGGTCTGAATTACATACTGCAGATGAGGGGATGGAGGGTCGGACAGCAGATCTGTGTGACCTTTAAAAGCCAAGTGTGCCTAGGGACAAAGTATGGGAATGCAGAATACTTCTATATGTGTGTATGTTAAAACGAGTGCCGGAAAAAGTGAGCAGTAGGGTCAAAGAAGGGAGAAAATGTGTTTTTGTCTGTGGGAAAGCAGAAAAGAGAGATTAGTTTCTATATGCGCTGGAGACAGACTTGTGTATTTGTGCGAACAAGTTCTTGCATGACTGTTTATTGATTCTACAAAGCCATTACTGCATGGTCAAACTGAGGGGATACACATACGATTGTGAGAGAGAGTTGCGGGTTTCACTGGCTTCATACCTGGAAGCCAAATAAACAACTCGGAACTGACCGATCTAAACGCAGAGCAATAAACTCACTGATATCTGAGACGCAGGGTCTGTTTACTGGCTCATCAGTCAACACACTACAACGGTCGTACTATACCTGTTTGTATGGACTACCGCTGCGCAAAACTGGATTTTTTGCTGTGACGTATTCCGAGTCATAATGAAAGAAAAAAAAAGTGAGGACAAATCTGATGTAAATTTCAATATGAAATGACTTGTTTTGAACCACAAAGACGTCTTCGGTGGTCACAAGTTTCTGTAAAGGGTAAAGGAGGGGTGGGACGGAATAGAGAGCAGAGATTGAAGCCACATGTGGAGGAGTAGCACACATCACATGCACGCACACAGACTGATTGATTAATCTGGATTTTTTTTTTTCTTCTCTCTGAAAATTTCCACTGCAAAGCCAAAACAGACAATACTGCAGTGCACATTCAGACTAACATTTCAAGGGATTTTTTTCCAGTCAGCCACTTGCTTTACTTTAGTGTGACTTAGTCATATGATTATCTAGGTGACTCACAGGATTTTTCTCAACATGGGAGACTGAAGAGCTGCTGCACTGGGCTTTGCTCACAAACTAGAGCTGCAGAGAACAAAGAGACTGAGGTACTCTTCATCTTTAAGTCTCAGTTCTACAAGAGCACTGTAGCATGACAGAGGAAGTAGTTGTGTTCTCCCCACAGACAACTATTCTATGAAGACGTTTCTGATACTTCTCTAACTGTAGGAACAGTAGCACACGGTAGGAGGGATAGGTTTAGTCTCTGTGTAAGCCCGTGGTGATGAAGAAGGTGGAGGCTACAGAGGGATCAGAAGTTCAACATGGGACCTAAAAACAAAAAAATGGGAAACTTGTGAAAATACATAGTTTTCAGATTTCTCTCATAGGAGGTTTCTGCCACTTAAAACTGTTTACATGGGTGTGAGGATTTCCAAGGGTAGCTGGCATGTTGATTTTGGAATGATAGGCATTTAAACTTCAATTTCAGTTCTACTTTTCAGTGCCAGGTAGCCAAAAAACCCCAAAACAAGGAACATGTCCTTGTAAAAAATACAGATAACACACTGGAAATGTTGCATGTAGTTCAAATGAGGAAAAAAAAGAAGTTTCAAAGTAATGGGGACTTTTAAAGCATTGAAAAGCGTTAATCAGCTTTCTGCAACATGAACATTATGGATAAAAGAAAGTCATATTCTGGGCTAACGGATTACAGGAATCTCATTTCTGCAGCAAGATTTCTCCTAGAGAACAGCGATTTGTTGTGCAACTGAGTTTATCAAATGCACGAAACAGGACAAAGACTTGTGACAGCAGAGCTGTGGGGATGATGTAAAGTGATGCCAACACTTTTTCACGATAATTCGAAGAATTTATAAAAGGCTAAAAGTGAAACTAAGTCGTTTGTTACAGAGTTACCAGAGAAAAAATACCCAGTAAGCAACCACTCGCTGGGGAAAATGCCTTGTTGATGCCAGAGGTCAGAGGAGAATCGCCAGACTGCTTTAAGTTGACAGGAAGGCAACATTATCACTCATTGCAACCAAGGTATGCAGAAGACAATTACATGACATGCACAACATGTCAACCTTGAAGCAGATGGGCTACAGCAGCAGAAGATTACATCGGGTCGTATTCTTGTCAGCTAAAAACAGGAAACTGACACTTTAATTCACACAGACCGACCAAGGTTGGAAAATAGAAGACTGGAAAATGATGCCTGATCTGAACATTCAGAAGATTTGGTCAAAACTGGGTCTGAATTAGGTCTGCCTTGTTTCAACGGTTTAGGCTGCTGGTGGTGGGGATGTTTTCTTGGCACAGTTTGGGCTCCATAGTACAACTTGATCATTGTTTCAATGCCACAGTCTAACAGAGTATTGTTGACGACCCCATTATCCCTCCCTAACTCTATCCCTCTTTTGATGGTTAACAAATCTTAAATGATCTCAAGCTAATTTCTTGAACATAACAATAAGTTCACTGTACTTATATGCCCCCCACAATCACCAGATCTCCGTCCAGTGGGACATCTTTTGGTTTGGTGGAAAGGAGCCTTGAATCATTGATGTGCAGCTTACAAATCTGCAGCAACTATGTGATGCTGAAGACACCCGAAACTGGTATCCAGGAAACGTAAATAGCAGCAAATCTGCTGGTGTGGCCATAAACACCACATTCACCACAGCCCAGGTCGTTTGGGGTGACTATCCTCTGTATGCTCCTTGTCCGGCTCCTCACCTTTTGTGCCTCCACTGCTGGCCCAACCACTGAAAAGTGCTGTTCTGTTTCTGAGTCATGTCTGGAACAAGTGACGATCCTTGACATGAAAGTTGGGTCAGCTTCACACAGAAGTTAATGTTTGCTTTGTGAGCAAGTTTGGTGAAATCTCAAATGAGATTCTGTAAATGATCAGAATGAGACTTTTGTAAGGCGATCCAAACTTAGCAGGAGCACTTGAAATGGTGAAGAGGTGCATTTGACCCTAAAGAATACTGGGCCAAATTTGAATCAATTACAGTTTTTTCTGTTTTTATGGGAAAACATGCAACTTGTATACTGTCCAACTTCCTCCCTATCATCCTCCCCATCTTCTTTTTTTATTCATATTTATGTATTCGAGGTTGTTGTTAGTGCTGCTTTTTTAAAAACAGCATTTCTCAATGTTGTGAGTTACACATACTATATTTCTTTGCACTCATTATCACTGGCTGGCTGAAACAAATTTAAATACAACTAAGATTAAGTGAAAAAAATGTTTTTTAAAAAAAAAAAATTGTAAATGATGCAAATTGAACTTCATTTATAAATAAAATATGAGGCTTTAACAGGAAACATGTTTGCGCAACCGTGAGCAAGAAAGGAATGAATTTCAAGAGAGTAGTCAACGCCAGATAGAGAACGGGGGGGGGGGGGAGATAAGAAGGTGAGTCCCAAAGACACAGAGGAAACCTCGTATCACAGGAAGCTTCTCTTGCAAATGTCAGATCCTCCTAATCGTGGCTTCGCTTCCCTTTTCAGTCCCTGGAGCTCGACATCATATGAGCACTTACAACGATACCCACAAACCAAAGGGAGTCACATGTATACTTACCCATACAGGCAGGCATCCTACATAAACATCACATCCTGCTGGGTTTTAGGTCCACATCAAAGTGGATTATAGGGTGGACGAGCGCTACAGTGACCGCTAGCAGACATAGCACTTATTATTACTGACCTTGATATGTTGACGCCACCCTTGTTTTAAGGAAATGTTGCAATGCTTCATCTTCACAAAAAAGTGCACAAATATTTAGTCGTTTTATATGCCTGTCATTTTCCATTATTTTAAGGTTCATTTTACTTTTAATCGTATACCGTGCATGCATTTTTACCCGCGTCTGAGGGCTGACAGTCTTACTTCTGCTGAAGACATGCATTATACCTCTTATAAAAGTGAGTCAGCAAAACCTAAACAACCCAGTGCACCAGTTTTATATGAACCAGTCCTGCATAAACACTCAAAAGAGAAAAACCAAAAAAATCCCAGCTAATCTGTACTTCCATGCTGCAACATAGAGCTGTCACGGATTAACTAAGAGTAACAACTTCATAGTCAAGTTCAAGTGAGAGAGTGAAGTGGGTGTTGTGTGTGTTGAACCACTTGACTACTGCAGCGATGCAGAGGCCTAGCAGAGGCTGGCTGCTCCCACCTGAGAGTTTGTGTATGCGTCCAAGTGCCTACGCGGGTAAAGAGACCTGCCAATGCAATGCTATTAAATGCACATTAGTGTGTCTATGACAGAGTCTCTCAAACATTTTGTGCCCAAGGCACACCTAAGGAAAAGCCAAAATTTCAAGCACACTTATATGCATATGTGCACAAAACCACTTCTATGTGATCTGACACATAATCCGTTTGTTTGATTGTATTGTAAGCCAAAGGCACTTTAAACAGCTCGTTTGTGGCCGTCTGAGGTTTCTTTGTCTCTGTAATAAGCTCCACTGCAGCACTGATCTCCGCTGCCTTATCAGACACTTTCACACAGTCCAAAAAACAGTCTTACTGCCTCTTGTTGAGATCATGACCTCTTTTGTGGTTTCTTTGAGGGGGAATGTTTGGTTTCCAAGTGTCTATTGAGCTTGCTTGGAACCATGTTAGCATCAACCACCTTGTCTCAACAGATTACACACTTGATCTGAGTAATGCAGACATCCCAGGTGCACTCATAGTCACACACAGGGAGTTTCTGCATACTCTTTAATGAGTAAGATTGTTGATTAACTGAAGTGGTAGTTAGTTTTTGGTTGCATCACCCAAAAAAGTTTCTTATCTTCCTCTCTGTCACTTAGGACCTCTGATAAGTCATGCTCTCATAATTCGTACCATTTGCAACAAAGTGAACAGACTGGGGTTCCTCTTCACAGAAGTTATTTTTAAGAACTTGTCCAGGGCATAGAGCTGAATCCAAATGCAGATTCAGTGAATTAGCATTTCATTGCAGTTGTATGTTGCAATAACAACTGAAGTATTTGTGCTTTGAGGCAGAAATGAGCCGGCCAGTAGTGGCAAATACTGGTCTAATAGTACTTCACACACTTAACACGCATATATTTTCATTTTAAGACTATCTGAAAAGAATTCTTTTGCGATTGTGCTTTATTTCAGTCGCAATTCTGAGTCTGTTTAATACACCAACATGCTGCATTAATATCACTTTGTCAACACGTGTAGCTAAGTGAATGATTGTTTCATTGGAGAGGAGAGGTTGCATACAACTGTGAAACCCTGGAGAGATGCTACTAAAAGTTGTGTACGCTTCCAGCAGCAATGCAAGGAGAAAGTCTAAAGAGGGAGGAGGTGTGGAGAAGAAAACAGGAAAAGGAGAAAATTAAAACCATACTCTATATCCCTTCCTGGAAATATTACACCCCTTTCAGAGGATTTTCTTAGAATTTGCTTTTGCTACTGTATGGAGAGGAAAATGAAAGCACAGTCAGAAATAGTGAGTTCTTTCAAAGTGGAAGCAGTAGTTTGTATGTTCTGGGTCAGGGATGAGAAAAAGCTGTATTACAGGAATAGTGTAAAATAGGAGTAGGTGGGCTGTCTTGGCTTTAACTCAAGAGTGCGACAGTTATAAAGGAGGTGTGTGTGTATATGTGTGTGTTCTAATGTGTTTATTCTGGGGGGGCGCTGAGTTTATACTGGCCTTACTGCAGCAATACTGGCTGTAGAAGGTCCTTATCGCTGTCTATAGAAGGTCCTTATCGCTGTCTATACGCCTACATGACGTGGATGACCATGATTAATGGCAGTGGTAGTGCTCTCTGCTAAAACGGTACTCGCTTTGTGAAGAGACTACACAGAAAATGCTAAAAGAACCAGTTCATTCCTCCTTCCATCTCTGCCAGTCAGAATGAGACGTTTACCTGGACAGAGAGTCGGATGCGATAGCGCTGGGCTCACAGACACAGCGCAGATGCCAAAAAGCTGTCGGCAACAGAGAAGTTAACACAAGTCCAGTGTGTGTGTATGTTTAAATGTCTGCAAGAAAAACAGAATAAGAATCAGTAAGAGGGGACCAAGAAGCAGACTGAACTAAGAGAAGATCAGATCCAATGATGGAGAGGCAGACATAAGATGTGATGATGGAATAACGCTCTACTGACAATAAGATTTAAAAGACATAAGATATCTTCCCCCAATGCCATTTACTTTATCAGACTCTGTCCCACAACAGGGACACTCATCTACCAAAGGCAAACAACTGGAACACTTCACATTTTCGGATTTGTTTTAAAACATTAAGTACGTATTGAAATGAAGTGTGAACATGAAGCAAGTGTCCAAATAAACACTCTCGATTTCAAATGGTGCTTGAATTTGTTAGTGCCACCAATTGCTTGGTTTCCTAGCAACTTGCTGGCTCTTGTGTTTTTAACTACAAGTCTGAACTGGTCATGAGAACTAAATCACTTATCTGATAATACAGCTTTCTCCTAGTTTAAAAGTATACAATTTAAGTTAACTCATGCCTCTAATTTGGCTGCAGGTGAGGTACCTGCTTAAGTGTGTGGAAGATGCGCTATATGAAAAACTAAATTGCTTTGAGTGATCCTTAAGGGCAGTCAGTTCTATCCCAATGATAAGGAAACATTAATGGATTATTACGTGTCTAGCAAATTTCAAATTTAATTTGTTTTTCATATTTAGCTTAACTGAATTTTCTCTTACTGGATTATGTTTTTATCTTGAATCAAAACTAGGATATGTGAGCCACACATGAGAACCATGTATCTAGGCTCTTAGCGCATGTACTGTTAAATAATTTCCATGAAAAATAATCACATCTTAGCCGATGTGTCACAAGACAAGGCACGTAGACCATTAAGCAATTGAGGAAAACATAGCAGGAATATAAGGAGAGACGGAGTTCAAATGTTCCCTAAAACTGAGGCCCCCTCTCATTTCTAAGGCCTGTGTCTGCTCAGTCGAGAGGTCAGCTGAGTAGGTGGAGCAGGAGATAAGCCTATCTGTGACTGTGTCCATCACACTCCTGAAGACACCAACAGACACAACAGAAAATGACCAGACACCAGATGGCAAGTAAAGAAAGACTCCTTTTTACTCATTCCTTACTATCTCCTTCTATCTATTGGCTGGACCTGCAGTTCTCAGTAGGGACACTTTGATAACATGATTGAAGACCAACTAAATACACCCCGATTGTAGCATGTCATAAACTAAACAAAGCTGGGGCATAGCATGGAAGACAAAAGAACAGAAACTAAAGGGGAAAAATGGGGGAGGAGAGAGAAAAAAGTGTATTTTCAAGTCTCTTTGCGTGATGAGGGGGTGTAAGAGGAGAGGGGCTGTAAAAAAGAAAAGGAGGAGGTGGTGGGGGCGTTCCTGTTGGCTCAGCGCTTGATTAACACCAGGCCTGACAGGAAATAACCCGGCCAGTTCAGCTCCAAGAGAGCTTCCATCTGGTATCGAGGCTGAGTCCTCCACCCAGGAGAGCTCCGAACTGAGCAAAAGTGAATGAAACCGTTTCACTTCCAGGACTGCTGAGAATAATTCCACTGCTTGTACAGGACACTGCTGCAAACACTGTCATTCTGTTCCTGTTGTTTGAGGTCAAATGAGGCAAAAGCAGTGCAAGGCTGCGGTCTTTCAGTCTAGACCTCGATAATCAAGATCACCTTCTTTCTATCTATCAGTACTCGGTGTGGCTATTTGGTTACTTGAACATTCAGTGACATGATTGAGGTGAAACTTAGACTCCACTGATTCAAAATGTTACTTAGGATGGTTGTGGAAGGGAGGAAAGGGGACAGTTTAGGGAGGAAAGCGGGTACATTAGGAGAGGTCATCTTTCACTGGTGACTGGAATTCTAAATGTAAACAAGTTCTTCCGCACCAACAGATAAAACGCAGATATGCTGTAAAACCGAGTGGGTCTGGTGAAAAACTGGTGACTCACATGCAGGCATCGTGAACCACACTTCTACACTTATTCATGAATACTTTTTGAGCTATGGCCATGAAACTGCAGAAAAATCGCACAGAGACCTCCGCAGACTCAAACGAAAACATCCTCTGAGGCCTTATTTAAATTCTTCTGCAGGCTGTAAAGCAGAAGCCCTATGTATACAAGTACAGACCCAAAGATGTGTTTGTGCAGAGAGGCATGCAGGTTTCGATCAGCCTCCTCAGCCGGCTCGCTGTCCAGGGGTCAAAGCGCAACCCACGCCTGCACTGACGCGTGCGTAGAGGCCATGGGCCGCGGGCTCATTTAGAGTCCCTCAGGAGCCAGCCTCTATGCGCCTCTGGTATGTATTTCTTCCTTTGCTTTGTTTAGCAAGCATGTGCGTATGTATTTGCAAATCTGTGTGGGATCTCGATAGTCTCCCTTTTCATCAAGCCTAACTCCCAGCAGAGAGATAAGTGCTTACAAGCCTTTTATGATGTGCATTTCCTGTCATAAATAAGAAGCAGAGGGATTCTCAGACGAGCGCTAACACACTCCATAAACCAAACAGAGGTGTAAACTCCATACTGGGCCAGTTCTGTGAAATCCACCCAACAAACAGCAGCTACTGCTGACTAAAATGATTTGCTGCCGAGTGATCAGATCACAGGTATCATTTATAGCTCATGCAGTCTCAGAAAAAAGTCTTAAAACTGTGATGCCAAAGGACTTTTTGAGTCTTCTAATGTGATTAAAATAGTGGATTTTTGAGTATAATAAGTACAATAATAACAAAAAGTATAATATGCAGCAATATTCAACTGAATGTGGATCCATCCATCCATCCATAGATAGCAGCGGCAAGTGAAACACCAAAAACAGGATTAAATACTTAATAGCTTTGAAAAGAAGGTTTACTAGTTTTGAACATAGAGACCAAAAAAATCCAAGAAAAGAAAATCAAAGTAATAAATAGTTTATATGAACAGGAAAGCAGTTGATTAACCCTGAATGAAAGTTGCATGATTGTAGAAACTTTAAACATACCACGAACAAATTCTATGAAAATCCATGAAAAGGTCTACTTTTAAAATATTTCTTCTTTTTCCCATTAACAAGTATAATCACTTTCAGCCTGCTAGACATTATGTCATCAATACGTTGTTATTTGAAACACAACATATCCTTTCAATTCAATGGACGACACGCCAAGAAAATGTTGTGAGAAACTGAAGCGGACAGACAGAAGCGCTGGGCTGATTTGATTATGAGTATTATAAGTATGTGATTCATCATCATCTACACATTTTCCCTTTAGCCCTGTCAAATGGCAGGTATATTACATAGCTAGCAGGAAATAAGAAAAGGTATAGTATCTGGAGGCAGTGCTGAGAAGCAACCACAGTGTTGACTTGGGAACAGATTTCTTGGGTGCGAGACTCTGGGGCTCATCAAGCTCTGTGTGTGGCCCAGCCTGCTAACCAGGCCTGCCAGTGAGGACTCTGATGAGCTTTTGCTAATTAAAGCCTGAACTCCAAATCTTGAGCTTATCTGATGAAGTGAACTAGAGAGAACAACACCACAGGCTGCTTTGTTCACCCTGGGGCGTACGGTTTTCACCTCATATATGTATGCATATGTGTTTGTATAACAGTAGCGGAAGTAAAGAGAGACCACCAATTAAAAATAATTGGGACTAATTTCATAAACATAGCGCAACAGGGGGAATATATTTAATCAGGCGTAATCATTAGACTAACTTATGCTCCGCTTCCCCCCTGCAACCAGCTAGGTGCTTAAGGGAGGAGAAGAGAGAAAGGAGAGATGCAAGGAGGCAGAAAAGAGAGAAAAGGGGGAGAAATGGAAAAAGGAAATATAAAAACAAAAGAGAAGTAAAGTTTAAAAAGTAGGCAGAGCGTGTTGGTGGCCAGAGTTATGCGAGATCCCTTTCATGTCCGGCCCATGCTGCTGTGCCAACCCAAACAGCAGCATTGGGGAGGTCCGAGTCTCCGACTGCTCCCCTCTTCCTTACCCTGTGCACACCCCACTGACAGGATGAATAACAAACAAAATGTGCGACTGAGAAACAGAGTGAGAGAGAAGAACATGTCGTGTAACCATTTCAGTTAAGATTTTCCCTAGAAGTTCCCTAGAATACTGTGACTTTCTTTCCTTCTTCTGTCATCGCAGTGAGTAAATCATAAGCATCAGTACAAATTGTGGATTGCCCGCCCTGTACGCCCCCACACTGACATAAGTATAGACAAACTACGATCCATCATCCGTAGCCAGCTAGATGTCATACAAAAGGGAATTAAGAACATTTGAATCGGCCCGATTTCTTTTTTTGTCTTCTGCACCCCAATGCTGAGAGAAAAGAGGGAAAAAACAGAGGGAGTAGGTTTGATTCTGAACCAAAGAAAACCAAAATTTACCAGGGCTGACAGGAAACAAATCCATAAAGCACAAAGTAATGCAAATTTTTTGCTCTCTTACCACAATAAATGTAGTTTTTGCCACAACTGAATGAGGGATTAACAGTAAATGCTCAGAGCTATTTACAACCTACACACATCACACACACCACATCCACATACACTACAGTCTGCCAGCAGCCAATCACATTCTAGACTTCAGGACAAACTGGGCTGCTTCTCCAATCCCATCATTTGCTCTCTGTGTGCGGCGTTGCCTACAACCAATCCAGATCGTTCCAGATGTGGTGTTGGCTGCGGAGCATTTGGTTTAAGAGCTCATTTCCCAGTCTGGAATAAGTGGAACAATTTTCTTGGATGAATACTGTTCAGCTCTTTAATCAAATCCATACCCTAATACAACAATACATGCTGCACACACACTGCAATATGTCTATAGTATATAGACACATGCTAACAATGAAAACAAAGCATTGCTCTTTGCACAAATCCAAATTTACAACTTAAAGAAGCGCTGCTACAAGAAATTACTGGTGTTATTCTAGCCATTATATTAATTTATATCTATTAAAAGGTCTTCAAGGGCTTTAAATCATCCCCTTGCACTGGCCAACATGTTCTCTCACTACCACAAACATTAACACTGCAGTTTATTTTGAGCCAGCCCCATATTCATGGTCCAGCTGCCATAAATATTTAGTAGTGTGCCAAATCTTTTGCTTAAAATAGCCCCTCAAAATTATAGTATTTAATCCAGTTTGAGTAATTTTACTAAAGACAACACTGGCAAAATGAAATTATTTTCATAACCAATTTTTTAAAAAGGGTTGGGACATATGAACTGGGGTCTCAGTGTCACAGACTAAATGGATAAGTGAAAAATTATTACACATTGTTGGTAATCATTTTCTGGGATTTTTGATGGGGTAACCACAATTAAAATAATTAAAAAAATAATAATGTTTTTAATTTCTTTAATTTTTGGTTCATAGAGCTTTGTGAATCTGTGACACCTTAATGGGCTTCTTGGTCAACTGTTGCAGCTGCAGTGCTCATTATTAAAATATAAATGTGAGCATAAATAAATTTTGGGTCTGACAAATGAAGCCAATAAGGTAACCTGAATTCTTTCTAATGGGCAATTCCTCAATCAAGAAAACTGATTATACATAAGGCTTCTTTGCTCTATAACCACATTAAGCACTTCCCACAATGAGTTTATGGTCAGTACTTTTAAGACTTACTGAAGATATTCTGTTCGTTTTATATGGCACCCACTAAACGATGTCCTCAAATAAAGTAATTTGCTCATTGTGCATCAATTATAACTCAGAGCTGGCTGCTAAAGGACATTCCTGACTCCAGTTATGCAAGAACCCCTAAAATGTGTTGACAAACTGCTCATACAGTATGTCAGTAAACTGTAGTCTTGACTCCCATTGCTAGTTCATTTGATTTCTGGCCTTAAAGTTGAGTTTAACTCATGACCTCACCTTACTGTGTCACTAACATTTAAAAAAAAAAAAAAAAAAAAAAAGATTATATTTCGTTGACAGGACTGAAATGTTAGGGTGGTTCCTGAATAGCATTCAAACATTACTACTATGGTAGAATTTAGCTTAAGCATTTACATGACATTATTAAATGTTTTAGCCAATGGAAAACAGCTGATCTCACAAGTTGAAATGCTCATCTAACTCTTACTGCCTTTCTAATCAATGAGTGTGGGGGTGGGAGCTAACGTAGCAGTACTGCCTAGCACTAGCACTGTCAGTTCACGAAGAATTTTGGTACGCATAAAGAACAAGTACTGTCGTTTTTAGCATTATGGTCCTGGTTACTTGCCTATGGCCGGCTAGCTTTATCTGCTTAGATGACAACAGTAAGATAAACCACCTTTTTTGGAGTACATCATTCTCAAACATATGAAGCTAAATAAAACCGATGAAACAGCCTTTTCACAGCTAGCGTGTTCTAGTTTAAAAAAAATCAGTGGAAAAAAAACGTAACAAAACAAAAAAAAACGTATTTCATATCCAGAAATGGGAAAAAAAGTATATTTATGCTTTTTCATGTCGAGAATGAAACCTCACCTTGCAGAATCAGATGTAACATATAAACATGCCAAATCTATCATTGACAGTTTATCTATAAAATCATTCAGTATTTATCCAAGGACTAAATAAATGAGTGTGGCAAATGATAATGTATGCTGACTAATATGAGAAGATTTAACTGCAAGCTTAGAATTCCCTTTTGTTTGAAAGACGCCGAGTTTTCTCAAGGTACACATATATATGCTACTGTAGAACAGTCTCTCGCTGCCCCGCCCCCCCAAAAAAGACAAGAATAAAGTCTGGAAGCTTGTTTACTCCACCATGGACTCTCGAGCCCTCAATTTCTTCAAATGTTAACACTGTCTACAAGGCTTGATATTTGTCCCTGATGCAAATTTGTGAGTCGAAATTCACTCAAGTCATGGGGGGAAAGTTTTTACCACCCCCATTAGCATTAATAAAAAAACCACACACACCAAACATCCACCTTATCCTAACAGAAACATTACTCAAACGGGGCTTTACTAACCCTTGCCACACACATGCTGTCTGAATATATTTAAAAGTTAACAGGAGTTTCATGAAAACTAAAGTCCACGGGGGCTGGCAGCAAACATCGAACAGAAAACAATTCCACACGAGGAACACCATTTCCTGAAGATGCTCTTTAATTAAGTTCCCAGAAGGAGGTAGTTAGAAGGGTTAGGGTGTGTTGCTGCTTACTATCACAAACTTATTTGTCCTTATTTCTTACTCCCTTTCACTGGCATTCTGGCTTGTGTATATTATTCTTGTGTTTCTGCACTATGTTTGTGCATGCGCTGTGTGTTTCTGTGTATCTGCATCGTGTTAGCTAAGCTCTGGCTGTGTACTGTAGCCAAGGGGAACAAAATAAAAGAATTTGTAAAAACATTGTTCTCATGGCGACCAGGTTTCTTTGAATGTCTGGTTTTCATTTGAGTCCTTTAATTGGGGAGAATGTCACAATCAATGTTTTGCTCTGGATGCTGAAAGAGACGACCTCCCGACTCATGTTACCCCAGCCAAGCACTTCATCGACTGCCATAAAGCCTTTCTCGCAGACATTCGTGCACACACACACAGACTCAAATTTAAAAGAGTGCACACACTGCCAAATTACACTGAATGGGCGAGACGTGCGCAATGTGAGTACATACACACATTGTTTTTTTCTGTCTAAAGCACACCTGGCACACCATGACAGGCTAATTTGCAATGAAGTGTTTATAACAGAGAGTCAGGTTTTTAACATGAGCCACATCTCACAGCCTGTGCCTGCCAAGAGGCCCCTCGCCTCTAAACTGCATTGGCCAAGTAGAACAGGAAGAAGAGAGAGACCGAGTATAAGAAGGGAAAGAGAGAGAGAAAGAGTAAAAATACAAAAGATGTATCACTAATCTTTATTAGTGCTTTACATAGATTTACCAACCCTATATGTACACCATATGACCCCATGTGCCATATAAGATGAAAACCCCAATCCCAGTGTAATATTTCAGGGCGTGTGCTAAGGTACAGCCAAAACTAAAAGCAGCGCTAATTATGAACTATGTGGTAGGGGAGGAGAGGCTCAAGGTTAAAGACGCCATTACTCTGGGAGGTACAGTCGGCTGTGGTGTGGAGGAAGACTGTTAATTCATCTTATGAGCTGGCCTTGATCTTCTCTGCCACATGGTTTCATGCTCAGCTAAACCAGTGAAATGTCTGGTAAAGTACAGAGAAAATCAATATACTCTCACGGACTCCCATAGATGCACACATTACAGGTAAATCTTAATATTGTGGAAAGGGAAGCTGTAGGGGTTAAAGGTAGAAGTAATTTCTCTCTCACACCTATCCAAATATACAAAGTTCCCACAGCCACTTGGCCAACTGACTAGAAAATGCGTGTAGGTGTGTGTGCACTATAGTGTGTGACACGAGAAAAGGATGAAGTGTCAAGACAATGATAAAATGACCCCTATTCCAAGAACTGGGGCAGCAATAAACAAACCATTTGCTCTCATTTTCCAACAGCGCTTCTGCAAAACTGAACAACCGCAATGGCAATAACTTTCTCTCACCAGTCAGTTTCTGAAGCAATGGGCTGAGTTCTTTTTCTCGACTGATGACTAGGGTGAGCGCTCCTATCAGGTCCCTCTCCAGCTTCTCCAGCTCCTCCTCCTCCTCTGTATCATGATCTGCAGGCTGGGTCTCATCAGCCAGGGAGTAGAGATAGACCAGCAGGAGGATCAGCTCATCGGGACCCAACTCGTCCTCCCTGAGCCTCGACCCTGAGGCCGAGGTGTCCTCGACTCCACGGGGCTTCATCAAAGGCAGCAGCTGCCTCAGCACAGCAGGGAAGTCGGCGTCTCCAAGAGCCTGTGACACGGCACACAAACACGTAAAAAATAAAATAAAATACAAATAAAAATAAAAATAAAGGGCTTAGTCGGTGGAATGCAGTTTTTTGAACCTTGCTGGTTTTATTATTTTTAATGACCATACCAAGAAATGACCACTGGCTTATTAAGGATGTTCGTCATAGGAATCATTGGACATGTTTGGAAAACATATTTTCTTGCTGGAAGTGAAATTAAAATATCAATACAATTTTGCATGCCATATATGAAGCCACCACAATTAACCTGTTAGTTTAGCTTAGCCGAAAATCCAAGACTTCATTAAATGCTGTTTAACTCTTTAGCAGAGGCTTATATTTCCAGAATAAATGACTTCCAAACACACAATTACTTCACACTTTTCAAGAAGTAATTATTTTCTTTGTTTCTTTGTTTTAAATGAAACTAAAAAATTTTAATGTGTGGTGAACATAAAATGGCTAATGATAGGACATATAGAGTGCTTTGAAAAAGTATGATAATCAAATTTAAACATTACACAAAGAGTAAATACTAAACTAAACTCAACTAAATTCTATATTTAACTGGCAACTATAAAGCTAATAAGCTTTAGCAAGAGCATAGCTGTTGCCTTCAAGGCAAGGGTCATATGCAGGGTAGCTGAGTTAGCATTACAACACCCACGCTAATCTGTAATCGTGATTACTGCAAGATGTGCTGGTTCTTACGTTTTCTTTTCTAATGAGCATTTATGTAAACAGGAGATTTACAAAAAAGTTTAAGATATGACAGGTAACATACAGTTCAACAGTTACATTAGAATCCTTTAGTTAACGCTAAATTTCATATTATTTAAATGCATAGAAAACAAAGTCATCTCTTTAATAAGAAACTTGCTAATATGGACAATATAATCAATATATCTATATAAATTACACAGAAATGAACATTGTAGAGCACATCATCTTAGAAATGTATTTTATTTAGAGAATAATAGAAATGTGTACTTCAAGGAGAATATTGTTTATAATAAAGTACACATCACACTGACTATATGTTTGACAGTATTGTTTTAAGGGTAATTTTTTTCAATGGTACAATGGGAAGTAATAGATACCCCATCACTATAATATAATATAATATAATATTGTATAATATTTACAGTCTGTCTTACCTTCGGATTTTTTTGTTTATTTACTGCAGATTTTTATGTGTTTTTTACTAATATTTATTTTTAGTATTTTTATCATTTTAATATAGATATGAGACAAAATTCAACAAGTTCAGGACCCTTTATGTTTATGTTGGTTATTCAGTCACCGTCACAAAGACATCCAAGTCGTAATAAACTGCACTGAATCCTCCTTACTCTTTTAACTACACTGGAAAATATCCAAATGAAATAAATTTCCAGAATAAAGTCTAAATTTTATTTTTGTTTCAGTTTATTACTTCCACATACAATACTATGCAAAGTCTCGAGCCACCCACACACTCGAAGAGGATAAAGAGGTGGTCCAGCGTGTTCCTCCTGAATCTAAGATTCAACTAACAGATGAGCGCTCCTTTTCAGGACTTTGGCATAGACCTTTTTAGGGAGGCTGAACAGTATGACCCCCCTGTAGCTGGAGCACACAATTTAAGATTCTCCCTCTCTCAGAGTGAAAAAGCTGCCAATGTCAAAAGAAAAACTTTGAAATACGTTCAGAAAACTTGAAGAACTTTTGCTCAAAACCACTATAAAACTACAAGTAAGTCTGGCACCTTGGAAGCAAAATATAAAAGTCACTATTTTGACAGGCCCCCATTGTTCTGATGTCCCAGTTACTCATTTCTACTCCCAGTGGACATTTTACATAAACAAAAATCAAGAATAAACTGCATTGGGAGATAAACTATTTCGATCATTTGATTTAATTAAACCACAAGTATACATTCTTGATGACTGACATAAGCGTAAAAATACTGTGTTGCGTTGTAAGTGTTTAAAAATCACAGGGACAGTGTGAGTGAGCTCATCGTTCCATTTGCTAATTTTACAACTCTGGGTGGCTGATGTAACGCTTAATTTTGTTTTAGTCTTTTTTTGGATTTGCTCGGGTACCGAACTATTTTTTTCCCTCTCTTTTTATCACAAATGCACACATACAAAGACACACACTCACAAAGCCAACATTTGGAGCAATGTTTAGGTGCAGTGACCTGTTTTTGTGAGCCTGTCTGAGCAGGTCTGAATAGTCGGGCCCTCACGATGGTTGGATGGCATTCTGATCCAACGTGCTGCAGATCACGGGACCGTTTACAGAACACTGGCTACTCTCACAACAAGGGTGAGCTCACAGACCTATAAAACAAGGGTGTGGATCTAATCTGTCCGATGAACAGCATGAAATTCAAATGGGAAAAAAAGGGCTGAAGGCCCAAAAAGACAAAAACAGAGACAGGAAAGACTCACAACAGAGGGAAAAGTCAAAAAAGCAATGCAAAAAAAGATACTAAGGTAATAAATGAGTAATTAACCTTCAGATGATAGCATAAAGGGGGGGCTGAATGTTAACAGAGGATATTATGTTTGTGTTGGCTGTAGCTACAAATGCCCACATGGATACATTTCATTTTGACAAGAGATTCTTTTGTAAAGACATTTGTGTTTCTTTCACCAAGACAAACAGGCCTTCAGAATGAGCAGCTCTCGATGTTGCGGTGGGCCCAGTGGGGGGATCCTGTATCTGACCCAGAAGATCTCCTCACTGAGCCAAAGATCCAATACAGTCCAGAAATGGTAAGCCAAAGCCACAGAGCTGACTGACTGTCCCTTGTCACACCAAACAATTATCTCAGTATAAGGTCACCTACGATGACGCCAGTGAAGTCTTTGATTTCATGCATCATAAATAACTTAATATGAATGAAAGTGGCAGGAAAAGACGTTGAAGGTGAATTAATCAGTATCATTCACGTCCTTTAAACACGCAGGTATCACAGAAACAGAAGTCTCTTCACTCCAACGAGGCCCCCTTCCTGCATCAGACCCCGGCCAACCACTCGGCCCTGGGGACCGTTCAAACACAATCCCACCACACATTTTTCTTCTTAAACATTGTGAAATCAAATACCTCTCCAAGCTGCTCTCATTTGAACTGCCAAACAATGCTTTCCCTCACTCGTTTCACTTGCAGACGGCAGTGAGGAAAGACAGACAAAGAACATTATGGCTTTCTTGTTGAAATGCAAACTGCTGAGCACTTTCACCCTCCTCTCTAACCTTAGAACAAATATTGATTTCTAACACTTCTGTCTATACCACGACGCTCAACCTGATCTTTTAGGTTTGAAAAGAAGCGTGCCACTGTCAGCAAATTACATTTTCATTTTGACCACAGTTGGCTTGAAAGGTACCCGTTGTCATGTAACTTTGGCATCAGAAGCTTTCAGCATATGGTACTGCAGAGAAAGCTGAAAGGGGAGCTCTGGAGTGTTTCTGGGGCCCTACAAAAACTACCTCACTCAAACAGTGTACTACAAGTGTAGAAGATTCAGTGTTTTTAGTGTTTGCTCCTGCAGTTAAAGTTTCAATTTGACACGCTAAACAGTCTTATAATCATTACAAATGGCTCACTTATGGTATTTACACTACAACAGAGGATGTAAGCATTTGATAATATTATAACACAGAAAATTATTTAGTTTTTTAAATGTATATATGGTTCCCATGTCGCACTCTTGCTTCATTTTAAATAAGCTTTCTGGCTAAGGTATTTCTGTTTGGAGTTTCCGTGTCCTCCCATCTGGCTTCTCCCCACAGTCCATGAATGTCAAAGATATGAATGTTAGGTTAACTGGTGATTATGAATTTTCCATAGGTGTGAAATTGAGCAAAAATAGTTATTTGTCTCTCTGGTTTAGTCCAGTAATAGAGTGGTGACCAGGGTGTATCCTGCTTCTCATCCAATGACAGTTGGGATAGGGGCCAGAGCCACCATGAGATGGAAAAGCTGAGAAAAACGGATAGACAGATGAACATGCGGTTACCAACCTTTATGGCTTGTGGCCTTTTCAAATGGAGCAATGGCCACTGTGACAGATCGTCATACGTTTTGGCCACAATGTGGGTTTGAGTTAAGAGCATTCGAAGTTAAGAATGAGGTTTTGTTTCTTACATTGATATATTTGGATGAAAAAAATTGAAAACCCCATCCATCTTCTTCCGTTTATCCAATTTGGAGCTGTGGGTGAGGGATGTGGGAGCCTATCCCAGGTGGCATGGAGTAAGAGGCAGGGTATACCCAGGACAGATCGCCAGTCTGTCTGGGCTAACAGAGAGAGAGACAACCATTCATACTCATATGTGAGCTTTCCCTTAGAGAAAGGGCAAGGACCTCAGTCATTCAGGAGTGACTCAAAGTAAACCCGCTGGGCATCAAATGGGTCAGTTGGGGTGGTGTTACAGGTGTTTCTGGCATGTGCAACCCGGAAGTAGCCCGAAGGATTGTAGCTTTTAACTGGCTTGGGAACACCTTGGTATTTCTACAGAAGTGCTGAAGGCAGGTAGGGAGGGCCGGACATTTTTACTTAGACTGCTGCCCCCTGCTGTAGAAAATGAAAGGATGTCCTGATTCCCTATTTGGAGCTCTATTAGCTCACAAGAATTACACATGATGATTTAGAAAGTCAAATGAAATGCACACTGTGTATTCATCCAATGAGCTTCTGATTTTTAGATACCCATTGATATCATGGACTTTTGACACATCTTATTGGAATTAACACAGTGGCATAGATCACCTATAGACAGTAAGGGACAAAACATGTTTTGGTACATAAGCAGAACAGCAATTACGAGATATCAAAACTTGTGCCGTCTAAACTTGCCCCAATTTTCAAATTTGTACAAATCAACCAAGCATTCCTTCCCTAACCATATGTATAAACTGTGTACTGCTATGTGCATGTGTTTTCACATGCAAGACAAGTGTGCACTTCAACTGAGTCCTTTCAAGCGCGCTATAAAAGCTGCTGTCAGCTGTATACCATGGCGCCAGATAGGAAATAGAAGTCTTGGTACAGAATTGGGACTGAGCTGAGTGAAGCTGAGTGGGACCTCTGAGTAAAACTCTCTCCAAGTTAAATTCAACAATGGCCGACTCACAGCTCTGGCACACAGGATAAGTGGAAATGTGGTGGTGAACTGTACACCTCTGTGAACATGATGGAGTGGAGTAAACCATGCTTTCAGCAGAAGTTTGGGTCAGACAGAAGTGTTTCCCTCAGATTATTCCAGAAGATAATTTAGCCACAAAGGTGTAGATTAAAATGCAAAGTAGGACTTTATAAAAGAAAAAATAAGACAGTGAGCAGTGCAAGTTCCAAGTTCTGGATCTCATAATCACAGCATCAGCAATCTAACGCTCTAAAAATGACCACCTAAGCTCATTTTATGCAAAGGTGTATTTAATTTAAGTGCAATTATCAAGCATATGGGTTATAAGAGCCCAGTACTTATGTAAACTCAGAAAAAAAAAAAACAGCACCTTCCCAGGAAATCCTGCAAGATATACACCCAATGACAGAAAGATGGCTAAATCTGTGACACGCATGTCTGTGAAAGAGTGTAGATTTAGGTGCAGTCTTACTACTGTAATAGCAGGAAACTAGCATTATTATTATTATTATTAAAGACAATTACTGAATCCACGGCCTCTGCTGCCATGCTCTAATGCGACCATTATATACAATTATAGAATAACAATGGCATTACTCTGTCAAAACAAAGCTAATTTTAGGGCTTGCAATTACTCAGAGAAAGCCATTACTTTAAATTACTCTAGTTTCTTATCATGACATAGTATTTGCCTAAGAAAAGCTGACTTTGGATAAAAATATAGAAATTGTCTTTGTTCTCCAAATGGACTCAGGACATTGGCTAATGCAACGTTTGCCAGTGAGGCTATTGGTAGAAAGCTGAAACATCACTGGCATCTTGCTCAGACCTTTGCACCAATCATTAGCTCGCTCTTGCTTATGTTCTGGTTTAAATATGTCTGCCAGTGATTGACAGATTACCGTTTGGCAACTCCAACAATCCTGGAGTCCATAAAGGCTCAATCTCGTCCAATCACAGAGTCGGGCCAAACTCCGCCCAAGCCTAGTGCCTGCACAGGAAACCAGCTCCAGATGCAGCCCCTGGAGGAAGGTGAGTGTTTCAGATGCAGTGCAGTGCACTAACCAGAACCAGGCCTCACTTGCATTGCTCCCTGCCTGCACAATGAACCTTTTTCTGGGCCTGAAGGCAGGGGGAGGGGGTGGGTGTTGGAGGTGTGGGTCCTTGTGGGAGCATGAACCAAGTTGGCTATAGGTCAGTTGTTCTAGTCGACCAAAGACTCTCTGGCCAGAACTCACCTCAAAGGGTTTTCAGACAGTTTATCATTACCATAGGAACCAGGAAAAAAACTAATTTGAATTATTTTGGAAAAGCACACATGTGCTTCATTTGCAAATATATAATCACAACCAATTTGCATTCACAAATAACACGCAAAGCTGGAAGGGATACAAGCAAACTTCTAAAAGCAAAACACATAAATCCTCGGGGAATGAAGACAGCAACTAAAGTTTGCCTCTAAATTATGTAATGCAAGCTTACCATTGATTTGTAATAGAACAGCTGGAAGACAAACAAAGTTTTTACCCTTAGAGAGACTGGAAGGATTCTGCACATGTAAACAACACCAAAAATGAATGCAAACTCACATTCTGTTAATGAGCATGCCTTATCCAAGCCTGCTGGCACGAGTGCACGTGTGCAGTATCTCAGCGGAGACACCTGGTCATTGTAACCTGCTGTGATGACAATGACGGATCCGAGAATGGGTTTACCGTTTATTAAAAGGCGGAAATTTGCCTCAAGTTAAGGAGGAATGGAAAAATATAGTTTATCTCTGGATCTCTTAACAGCCATTATTCTGTCTTGTGTGAAAGGTTGTGGACATTGTATCAGATTTTTAACCAGAACAACGGAAACAGGACTTTAAACACAAAGAAGAGCAAGTGTGCACATAAGATCATAGACATACTGAACAGTGGAAGATCAACTTAAATCACTCTGTTTTCTGCGAAATGAGGTTGGATTTTATTTATTCATCCCATCCTTGTCTTCCTAATCAGGAAACAAGCAATAAATTAGCCATAGAAATTAAGTCTGATTGTGTTTGTTTATATACAAGAGACATTTAAAACCGCTTTTTACAGTAAGATTTTTATCAGCAAACATTTGCAGAGTTTATTTGTCTTTGTCCATTTTTTGTTCTCACAAAACATCATTCAATTTGGCTAATTTTTCAGAGGTTGAGACAGGCCAAAGACGTGGATTGTGCTAACTACAACATCTGAAAGCCTGAGCGGTTCCCTACCTTCTAAAGTGTGAGGCTTCAGCTGTTCAGAAGCTGTACGAAATTACAAATACATCTTACTTTTGCTGCTGGCTGACTTTGATGTAAGTCATGACTATGATGTACAAATGTAAATTGAAAAACAAGTAGCTTCTGAACGTTTTGTGTACTCAGGTACTACATACAACTACAGGTATTGCCACATACACCAGGGCTGAAATTTTAAGGATTACACTTGTCACTTCTCTCTTCTCTAGACGTATCATCATCCAGGTGACCTGGTAATGTAACAAAAATGTTTGAGGGGAAAGCAGACCGAGATTTTCTTTCATGCAACTCCACCTGTACAGGGTGGATTATGGAACGTACACCCTGATCGCAAACATGCATGTTGTCTATCAGTGGGCCAACTCATGCATGTCTCTGACTGAGGGGAACATAAATAGAAAAAAGGAGTAAAGGAGAAAGACATGAGTACTTTATTGATTGCCTGATGGGATAAATGTACAGCTGCCTGGCAGCTCAACGCACTGGAAATTGTTTTTTGTATTACAGTTCATTCCTGTATTTGTTTTATTTTTTTCCTGAATGCTGCACCTGCAATATCAAATTGGTGCAAATGTTTTCTTAACATTTCTTGGATTCGTATGCATTTCATCAAGTTGTATGTACTGAGTTCTTAGGCCGCTGTACAGAAAGTGAGCTTAGTAAGCTCTTATTTGTAAGGTGACCCCCCCAGTCTAGATCCAGCAGCTTGCCTGTAATGCTTGCTGGATGACAGACACGTAAAACTTTTGTTTTAAATGAGGTCTGAATAACCACACAGTGTTTGAGATGTGTGTGATTCCATTCTGCCCAGCCAAGTAGACCGGATGCTGAACTGCACGCTACACTGTTGGGGGAGAAATCAATGAACATCTGCACAGAGAGGGATGGATGGTCAGCTGCCTCTCTGTCTGTGCAAGTAAAAACTTTCAGTAGTTTTTACATCAGTTTTCGTCTCTTTCACCTTTTATCCCCTTTAATCGTCTGTCTCCCCATGCAACTCTCGGTCTTTTATCTTTTCCTCTTTTGCTCCCTGTGTGTCAAAAGTTGGTTTGGCACAGAGCTTGAGGACTATAATTTAGAGGAGACATGAGACCCAATCACAGAAACAAACACAGTCCCCGCACTCCACCCTGTCACCGCCAGTCAGCCACATGCTGGTCAATGTGGCTGGATTCTGTCTGCCCGGCACACGACACCATGCCTGCTTATCTCACTTAGGCTAAGACCTGCAGTTCGTTTGCGGTGCTGGAAAAATACGGAAGACAGAAGTCGCACAAGCTTTTAAGGTAGTATACTCTCTTATGGTTGGAAACATAAGGAAATTAACAAGGCTTCTTTTTTTTGCTGCATGGGCTGCAACAGATTATGGCGCAATTCTCCAGATGAGAGAACTGCAGCCACAAACCCCAGGGCCATGTAAAACCTCCCGCATTTTTCTCACACTGAGGAAAACCAAATCATACAAAGACACATGCACACAGAAACACACAAACATCCCCCTAATACTGCCAAGGATAGTACATTACATCCACTACTAATTGACTCAGGAGGCTCCAGCAGGGAGAAAACATCCTGAGGTAAACACACGGTTTCTACACGAAGCAGAATGAAACGGCCACAATTCGTCCAATGGGATTCAAAGCAAAACAACTGTGTTTGACATTTTACTGTTGCTCAGTTTCACTTTTTCCTGCATCCATTCAGAACAGACACAATATACATATTCACTTTTCTTTTCATGCATCTACTTTTCTTTCTTTTTTCTTAAATCAAAGAAACATGAGAGATTAAAACAGCCCCTCTGAATCCAGGGTCTGTCTCACACATGGATGAGAAGTTGCATAGTCGGTGGGGGCAGAATAGTTGGGGGTTTGAGTATAGTTAACCAGGAGGTTATTTCAAAATAAGAGCTTGGCTTATATGGAAAGAGTAGGCAAAATTCAAATGTGTAAATTCTTACTTGCAATTAAGCATGATCCTTCAATATGTTTAAGCTTGATTTATGATTAAAAAAAAAATTTTAAGTTAATGAGTCTGTTTGTATAAGGGAAGGCTAAAGTTGCTGCCTCTGAGAGATGTTGCACTTTGATTCAGATCCAGGGCTTGAGGAAAATCACAAACATTAGGGGGCACTGCTGCACCATGACAAATCCCATCCATGAATGCACCCTGCATGGACTGAACTGTGTCTGTCTGTTTTCTTTCCCTCCAAAACTCCATTCTGGAAAAGGCTTCAAAAGACAGGAAATGTGCGACAGTTGAAATGAATATTTTTAAACTATATGCTGCATACTGCCGGTCAGAGCTGTGTGACTGTGAATCCTGCATATCTGACCTTAAGTCTGTCCGTGCAGTAACTTCTAAATTCAGCAGCGTGTCATCACTAGCTTTGGCAGAACTCTGTCATCAATTAGTTTGTAGTAACGTTTGAATAAAACATGAAATTCATTATGAATAAACTAAGAGCTGCATCACGTACTGGTGTACTATGACGCGAGTCATTACTCTGAGGAGCAGCAGTGTGCTCTCAGTCTCTCAATGGACGGAGCTAGTGTGTGTGTGTGTGTGTGTGTGTGTTGAGGAACTATATCGTGAGCCGCATATTGGCAGTAGGCAGGGCTTCTTTTCTGACCTCACGTTAACACAGAGGTCAGAGGCAACACTGTACTTACCAGAGAGGACTTCAAAATGAGAAAAAAATGGTTATGCACACATCTGTTTTAAAGCAATGGGTTTCAAGGCTTGCCGAGGAAATGTGAGTGATGCATGTGGGTTTTTTTGTGTGTGTGTAAATAAGGTCTACATCATAATCTGGACTGTCTAGCCAACCTGTGCATATCTCAGATAGACACAGACAAACACGCCTACGCGTGGCAGCTCTTCCCTAAACATTTATAGAACACTCATTACTGCAACGGGAAATGGAAAACAACTAATCTCCCTTCATCCCACTGTAAAAGCACTCTCATACACACACCTGGCTGGATGTTGATGTGTACTGGAAGACTTTAACAACAAACAAAACAATCTGGAAAGAATATACAATAAGCATAAATATAAATCCAAAGACAGACAGAGGAAAAGTTTGGAATTATGGGAAGTGACTGAAGAAAGACCTCCTCTAAGAGATGCTATTAGTGAGTGAGCTAGATCCCATGATGCTCTCTGATGATCTATTTGGTGATGAGACTCAGACCAATTTTTTATCAGTCAATTATGATTAACCAGGTCATTTTACTGTCTGAGCTGAGGCTAACTTTAGATGTCTGAGTATTTATTTTTTTTAAAATCAGCAGATTGTGAAAGAAGACCTGAATTTCAGTGTGTGCATACAAACACTTCAATTAAAGATTTGAATGACCGCATAATAAAGAGCTACAGGCAGATTCTTCAATCCGTTTTTTATTGGAAAGCCATGGTTCACACATAAAGGAGAAGAGAAAATTGAGTTAGGAAACTGGAGCCACAGTCAGGGCTAGTGATGAAAGGAACTTTCAAAATAAAAGCTGAGAAGAGATAAAATGTTTATTTCTAACTTCCAAAATTTGAAAGCGTTACTGACAAACACATCTTTGCAAGATGTTTTTTTTTTTAAACACAGTAACTTCTCTGTCTGTGCTCAGCATGTCAGAGCAGTGGACCATAAAAAGAAAGCTTTTTCTGTGAGTAACCCAAGTCCTGTGTCTGGGTTGCATTCTGCACACACAACAGTCCTCTGTCACACACACATACTAGCATGTCACCACTAATACAAGTTTAACTTTGCCTTACTAATGCAAACATACACCAAATTATAGCAACAGAAGCATTTTGTGCCATGCTTATGTTAACTGACGTGTCACAGGAGAAGCTATACACAACATAACATGCAGGCAAGAGCGCGAGCACAGACATACAGCGATTTGTTTGCAGACTACATGTCTGCACATTAACACCCATCACCCTCCATGAATTCCATCTGTTATAACACTGAGTATCAGAGGGCTTAACAGGATCTCTTTTTGGCAATTCATTTGAGCCTGACCCACATTTCATGAAAAGTGGCAAAGACTGATAGCCACAAACAAGTACAGGGGCTGAAGGAGACAGAAGTTGGGGTCAGGATGGAGACAGGCAGGGTGATGAGCGCATGGCTGACTTCTCTTTATGTATGAATATATGTGTGCGTCTGTGTGAAAACGAAACAGTCCTGGTCTGCTGACTCTGGTTCAAAACACATTCTGAAATGGAACAATACAAACAAAATCAGCCAGGATTTCTACTGCGCAAACATTCCCAGAGCTTTAAGCTCATGGCTCAGCTAAAAACACTAACAGGAGAAGTACTGAAGCAAGCTTAAACCATTAATACTGGCTAACACCTTTCCCCACCTCCCAAACCTGGTTTTAGACGCAACACATCCCCATCCCCATTATTCTCTCCCCATTCCAAGATTTATGAATCCATCACATAGTGTATCAGGGATATCAGGAGTAATTTTTAATTGACTTCCAAATGCATATACAAAATGACATGCCAACTATGCTGAGAGAAAATGAATGTACTTTAAAAACTAATGAAAATAGAAATTTAATCTACAAAAGAAGTATCAAAGCTCACATTCCAATTTAACCAAACATCAAGTATTATATAAACACATCCTGCATTGGCTAGAAACCTGTGAAAAACTGGTTGAAAATTCAGCAAGTTATGATGATTTGTGGATAGATCTCGTACTTCCATAAATATGCAACATAGCACAGAGATGACTTGTGCTAACATGATTGGTGTACTGACGCACAAGATTCAATTACAAATCACAAATGGTGAAATCACAACTGCCAACACTAACAAGTATTATAGCATTAATCAAGTAACAGCTCCAGAGGGCTTTTGCAAGAAAGTTTAGAATGACTAAGGATCAAGATGGTGTTGGACAAATGAGTCCAAGTGATTCACTAAACTTGAACACTGAACTCCCCTTCATACATTATACCCAAATCCTTATCATACTCCTCCTAGAGTTCTTATGGCTCTTCTTCACTTCCCAGAATTCTTGGGTCACGTGCTGCGTTCCCCTCACGCATCACACATCCCTCACAACAACTTAAAGACAACAGCTTGCTGATGTTTCTCACACATTCTATTTGGGTGGATAATTTCTCAACTAAGGAAAAGGCTTAAAATGTTTTCAGCTGTTTCAAATTTGACTATATCCCTTGCACCTCTTGGGCCCACAATCACTGACCATCTCTGGCCTTTATTCCAAGTTAAAGTTGACAATGTGTCACAGGGTGCACGACGTTTGCCTGACCTCTGTGATAACTGATAACAGTAGATGTCTGGCAGTAAATCCTCAGACACCATTCATCTCTTCATACACTGTGAAAATAAATGTCTCTCTTTTTCATCCCTTCCCATCATCTCTGTCCTTCCTGAACAGATGGTAAACACATCACTAATGTCTTGTCTGTCTGTTTGTCTATCCTGTGACGCTGCGCAGAGCCTCGCTGTTAAACAAGAACTAAACACATCACACTGGCAAAGAGGTACATCTTCTCCAAACAGCACTAAGACTGTGAGAACTATAGTGTCACTTTGTGCTTGATGACTTAAGTACTAAAGTGCACCCAAGTATACCAAGTATATTATCCAATTTGTACCACAACGCCTGTATTCAGTAGTCTGTAGACTTGCGCTCACCACACACTTTTTGGTATACTTTGTTAACAAATTTCCACTTCAGGACTTCATAAATCTGTAGATCAAAATATTATAAAGTTTTATTCCATTCTAATAAAATGCTGTTATACTTTGATTTAATCTCCTAAAAAAAGTTCTGCAACAATTAATAGACTGATAAAAATGTCTGATTAATGAGTATCAAAGCAATTAAAGTTAAACAATTAAACTCACACTTTTGTGCCAGTGCTACATGGCACAGTTATCTTTAGACATAAAGGGCAAAAGCTAGCTGAAAGAGGACAAATTGTAAAAGCCTAACTGTCCAGAAACCAAACTGCAGTTTGCTGCATTTGTATCCATGTGGTACAAACCTTAACTACTTAGGTCACAACAGTCGAGGGATTTTATTGTTGTCATTCAGATGTCTTTAGTCTCACATGATATTGGACAAAAGAGTTAATGTCGATTTCTGTGCCACTGGAGAACAAGAGTAATTATTTTTTCCTTTTTCTTTATAACACTTGCAAAAAATAATATACTATGTAAATTTAATGTAAATCGGATGATTCTGACACATCTGACACTGCTCCCCCCCAACTAAATGCACTTCTACAGTGATTTAATACTGAAATGATGATCTGGATCTGAAATACATAAAAGTACTGCTTGACTGACCCAAAACGTTGGAGTGCCACAGAGCCATTTTGGCACTCCAATGTCCATGAGCCATAACAAAAAATAGTCTTTTTTCTCCTCCTTTTGAGTCAGTTTCCATCTAATTGGTTGTTCGTTGCAAATGGAAGGTTTAACCAGCAGGTCGGTTGCTTCTACAGGGAGTGCAGAATTATTAGGCAAATGAGTATTTTGTCCACATCATCCTCTTTATGCATGTTGTCTTACTTCAAGCCGTATAGGCTCGAAAGCCTACTACCAATTAAGCATATTAGGTGATGTGCATCTCTGTAATGAGAAGGGGTGTGGTCTAATGACATGAACACCCTATATCAGGTGTGCATAATTATTAGGCAACGTCCTTTCCTTTGGCAAAATGGGTCAAAAGAAGGACTTGACAGGCTCAGAAAAGTCAAAAATAGTGAGATATCTTGCAGAGGGATGCAGCAGTCTCAAAATTGCAAAGCTTCTGAAGCGTGATCATCGAACAATCAAGCGTTTCATTCAAAATAGTCAACAGGGTCGCAAGAAGCGTGTGGAAAAACCAAGGCGCAAAATAACTGCCCATGAACTGAGAAAAGTCAAGCGTGCAGCTGCCAAGATGCCACTTGCCACCAGTTTGGCCATATTTCAGAGCTGCAACATCACTGGAGTGCCCAAAAGCACAAGGTGTGCAATACTCAGAGACATGGCCAAGGTAAGAAAGGCTGAAAGACGACCACCACTGAACAAGACACACAAGCTGAAACGTCAAGACTGGGCCAAGAAATATCTCAAGACTGGTTTTTCTAAGGTTTTATGGACTGATGAAATGAGAGTGAGTCTTGATGGGCCAGATGGATGGGCCCGTGGCTGGATTGGTAAAGGGCAGAGAGCTCCAGTCCGACTCAGACGCCAGCAAGGTGGAGGTGGAGTACTGGTTTGGGCTGGTATCATCAAAGATGAGCTTGTGGGGCCTTTTCGGGTTGAGGATGGAGTCAAGCTCAACTCCCAGTCCTACTGCCAGTTTCTGGAAGACACCTTCTTCAAGCAGTGGTACAGGAAGAAGTCTGCATCCTTCAAGAAAAACGTGATTTTCATGCAGGACAATGCTCCATCACACGCGTCCAAGTACTCCACAGCGTGGCTGGCAAGAAAGGGTATAAAAGAAGAAAAACTAATGACATGGCCACCTTGTTCACCTGATCTGGAGCCCATTGAGAACCCGTGGTCCATCATCAAATGTGAGATTTACAAGGAGGGAAAACAGCACACCTCTCTGAACAGTGACTGGGAGGCTGTGGTTGCTGCTGCACGCAATGTTGATGGTGAACAGATCAAAACACTGACAGAATCCATGGATGGCAGGCTTTTGAGTGTCCTTGCAAAGAAAGGTGGCTATATTGGTCTCGCTGATTTGTTTTTGTTTGGTTTTTGAATGTCAGAAATGTATATTTGTGAATGTGGAGATGTTATATTGGTTTCACTGGTAAAAATAAATAATTGAAATGGGTATATATTTGTTTTTTGTTAAGTTGCCTAATAATTCTGCACAGTAATAGTCACCTGCACACACAGATATCCCCCTAAAATAGCTAAAACAAAAAACAAACTAAAAACTACTTCCAAAAACATTCAGCTTTGATATTAATGAGTTTTTTGGGTTCATTGAGAACATGGTTGTTGTTCAATAATAAAATTATTCCTCAAAAATACAACTTGCCTAATAATTCTGCACTCCCTGTATGCTCACAGCCAGAGCTAAATCATACAGATCCAAGAGTAGAAAAATCCCCAGTTTTAAACAGAGCACTAAGAGCTGCCTATAGCCTGAGCCTTGCACTGACAGAGATTACTTGTACTTGTTTCATATGAGCATTGCGATAGCAGTATATGTATGACAGAATATCCACTTTTTTCTGATATTCATAGTATACAACGGGTAAAATATTTAACATGTCACCAATTTTGTAAGTGCTACTGACATGAACCAGATGTCGGTAACAACCAATCCAGTCCACACATGAAAAGAAATCAAACCACAGATGTCCATAAATTAGGTGTAATAATAACACATGAAGCAAGGGAGGCGCAAAAAGGCATGGAAAGTCATGACGCCTGCTGAAATCCATCAGTGATTAGAAAGAAATCCTGCCACTTAGTGCAAATTAATATCAGCTGGTTGAGTCCCAACTGATGGACTATAAGAAGGTGTCTCATTACCAAGGTGTCACACAAAAAAATCTCATGATGGGTAAAACAAATGAGCTCTCTCAAGACCTTTGCAACTTATTGTTGCAAAACATACTGAGGGCATTGGTTACAGAAGAAACTTTCTAAACTACTAAAGGTTCCAATGAGCATTGTTGGGGTCATAATGTGGAAGTGGAAAGAACATCATTTCACCATAAACATACCATGAATCAACTATGACCAGGTGCTCCCTGCAAAATTTCAGACAGAGGAGTAAAAAGAATTATCAGTCGAGTTGTCCAAGAGTTACAGAAAGACCTGGAAACAGCAGGTGTAATTGTTTTCAAGAAAACTATAAGTAACACACTCAACCAAAACATTTTACCTCCACCTCCAACACTGGTTGAAAAAGAGTACGACACACACACACACACACACACACACACACACACACACACACACAGCAATTTTTTTTATAGTTGATGTCAAATTATTTTAAACTCACTGGGATTTATTGATATTTATCAAAATGATAAAGCACTATGAGCTAGGTGTATATAATATTTTGTCCACCACTACTGACATTAATGGCAGTGGAAAAACTTCTGCAACCAACTTTACTATAATTTAATGGAGTGTCTCTCACAATAGCGTCCAATATGACCAAAGAGCTGAGTCAGAACCTCTCTGGCACAGTCTTAAGACAAACTGAATATGATAAGCTTTATAAATGAGATTTATTGCAGAGTTTCTGTGTTGGAAAAGATTATAGTTCGATAGTAGGGGTGCAACGATATTCGTATCGATATTGAACCGTTCGATACAGTGCTTTCGGTTCGGTACGCATATGTATCGAACAATACAACATTTGTAATTTATTTTATCAACTTTCCTTCTGACGATGCTGTCTGTGTTGAGCGCTCAGTGAATCTGCGTTCGACTACTCCGCCTAGGCTGCACTGTCGAGCGCAGATCCACTGAGCGCTCAACACAGACAGCATAGTCAGGAGGAAGAGCGCAGGGCAAGCTAGCGAGACAGAAGTTAAGCTCTCCTTGCAAGATGGACCTCCCCCACCCTCATTCAGATCTGGCGTTTGGAATTATTTTGGTTTTCATGTGACGTATGACCCTGAAGGTAAGCGAGTCATGGACTAAAGTAAAACAGTATGTTGAATGTGCCATGCAATGCTCAATTACATGGGTGGGAACTAGTGTGTTAGCGCAGTTAGCTCGTTAACGTGTTGGCCGTCTAGCCCCATGCACGGGGCGATCGGCGGTAGCTCGTTAACGGAGATTTGCCGTGTTGTGGCGTTAAGGTCATTTCAACGAGATTAACCTGAAAGCACTAGTGGGAACACAACGAATATGACTGCACATTTACGCCGACATCATCCTAGTGCAAAGACAAAAACAACAAGCATGCTACTAACTTTAGCCGAGTCATTTAGACAGCTGTTAGCACGTGATTCTCCTTATGCTGCTGAGAATATAGCCCAGAAGAAGCGGATAGTATAGCTTTTATTTTGGAAAGAGCCATTTCTCTGTAATAAACTCTCTTTTCCAAAGATGAGTGATTCCTCAATCAGATACAGGGCTTGCAAAATCGCTAGCCCGACGTCCCGGAGCTAGCGATCTTTCCAGTCGGGCTACAAAAATCTCTCTGCCCTGCCCGTCGGGCTATTGTAGGAAAAATATATGTCAATGCTTTTGCATTCTTTCAGAAATGTAGCTGGGTAATTATGTCATTGGCATCGGTGAGCCACTGTCAATATGTGACATATTGAAGTCGCGTTTGAATTTGCGCTTGTTTTTTTGCTTTCACTTTGCAATGACAGCACTGATCTGTGAGTGATGATAATTTGTGCACCAATTCCTCTGACATCGTCTTATTAATCGTTAGCTTACTATGCAAACATGACAAGTGAAATCTCCCGCAGCAAGCTTAAACATGTGAGAGGTTGATTGCGCAGAGAATCGCTGAGCTTATGTGAGTCGTGTGTAAAAGTAGCAGTGTATATATATTTTAGTTCTGCTGAGCCAAATAAGACAGGTCAGGGTGAAGAAGTGACAGCCAAAGAAAAGCTTACCACAAAACGGAGAAGTTATGACAAATGAGACTATAAGGCAAAAAGAAAGTGCAGCTTTATGGTTTCATGGACAAAAGAATTTCTGTGGCTGCAATATGACGAGCTAAATAACCAGGGGTGCACATAAGTGGTCCGCAGGTGCGCATTCGCTGTCAAAATAAAAAACGCGCACAAGGGTTAGGGTTAAATTTAAAAACTGTACTTTTGAGTTAAAATATATATTTATAATTTTAATAAATGACAAATTAAAAAGGCATGAACATTTTTTTGTATCGAAAAAATATCGAACCGTGACACCCAAGTATCGAACCGAACCGAACCATGAATTTTGTGTATCGTTGCACCCCTATTCGATAGGTGTATCTAACTGGCAACACAGCCTGGCTTAAGGACTGTGTTTTTCTAAACTCAGTCATGTTAAAAATTGCTTTATTTCATGAATGCATTATGACATATTTCACCAAATGTGTCTAGCAAAAGTTTTGCCTGCTCAACAAAGTAAGGGAAAAAAACAGAGACAGCCAACTGCAGACTGGAGTCATGCAAACTTGCAAAAATAAAAATTGGATTCTGCAGTTTAACCTCTGTACTGTTATGCTTTAGACAGGATGTGGAGAAGTGGTTAGTGCAGTGTGAACGAGGACATCTGAACTTCAGATCCTCACGGCCAGATGTGCAGTATGTGCTTAATGTGTCATTTGACTAAATGCTTTATTTTTTTCCTATGATCGTATCCTCATACTCACAATCAGCAACTAAAAAGGCAGATGCTTTTGACAATTTTAACACCAACATGACCACCTAAACAGAACACAAAATCATCAAATCATAAAAAGGTATGAATTATTATGCCGCACAAGCACAGAACATAAAACTTGTTGCTGTCACTGGCACCCGTCGTGCAGACATCTCTGCTGTGTTACGACCCATGGTGCTAAAAGCTCAGAGAGATCACAACTGCACACATGAAAGACACAGCATCTTAAATAACTCAGAACAAAAGCAAAACAACAAAACAGTAGGGTGGAGAAGATGGAGACTTATAGCTGGAGATTGTGAGAAGGGGGAATGTATATAAGCAGTCCTCTCCTCCTCCTCGGGCCCCTTCATCCCTCCCCCCGCTCATAATTAGCGGTTCGGCGTCGCTGCTCGTTTTGGGTTACTTTTATTCCTTGCCCCATTTCCACGAAAACAGCAGTGGGACAAACAGACCCACATGTGTCTCTAAATGCAGCGAGAACAATAGTAGACAAAAAGTGGGGTGTATGAGTTCACTCCAGATGAAAGCTAGAGTGGGAAAACACAGGAATTAGTGAGGTTTTCGCTCACATGTTTTCAAATTGAGTTCTCGTATAAAATGCAGCGTGGAGGGCTGGAACAGCTTAATTTTGGCCTTGGTTGGTATACACCATGACAGTTAGTGGAAACTTTTCAAGAACGCTCTGCAGGCATTGTGAAATGCACTGTTGTCCAATAGCCAACATGTTTTAGTTATTTCTGCAAATTCAATGCATTTATGTAATGTGTAGCTCATTTAAAATACTTCTACTTACCTTTGTGTCACTTGTATCTAGCAGCTATTTGGGCAGTGGTTTCTATTTGTCATAATTCTACTAAACATATCCAGTGTTTTGGCAAATGTTCTAAGGCATTTCAAACAAATTCATTAACAAATATTTCATCAGCGTGTACTTCTTCAAGTTGGCCATTCTGGTTCCAGTGTCTTACAGGCTGTTTCAGCACATGGCTACAGTTCTTTTTTACTGCAGGACCAGATACTCCCCTTCTACTCCAGATAAAAACCAAGATATCGTCAGACACATTTGTACGAATGAAGTCCAATTGTTTAAAAAATTGAAAACTAAAGGGTTAGAGGTGGAAAAAGATGGACACTTGGATGAAACAGAATATCTAAACTAAGAAAGAAAACACTAATAATATGGAATGAGGGGAAAGGAGGACATTTAACCATCACCAGATTCCACTCCAGCAGAGAGCCTGGGGGGTATTTCCCTATTCTTTGCACCCCTATGTCAATCATGTTACAAGGCAAGCAGAGAGATTGTTTCCCTCCACAGATGAGTTTCATTTCTAGCTCATACAAGATCAGTCCAAGAACAACAAAAGGCAACCTTCCTAAACACACGCACGCACACACACACACACAGAAGGGAAGCTGTGCAGCATGCAGTTTTTCATCTCCATAACGCCTAACAAATGCAAATACCAGCTCAATTTGAAAGCTGAGCTCTAAACCAGACACAGCAAGTGTTGTCACAACCTATAAACACTGAACCATTTAAAGTTGGAGAGGACTGGGTTCTGTACGCTCTGGCTGCTCAAATCAAACTAAATGCCCACTTCTAAAGAACAGGCTCGCACAACACTGAGATGACGCTGGACTTAATCAAATCAACAAATAAAGCCTTCCTCTAGAGTCAGAGGTCTCTGTAACATCACACAGGTCGTTTGTGCTCTTATTGCTAACATGACATATCTATTTGACACATTAGTTTCCAAACACAGTCAGAGGTGGAAACCCTCTCTTGGTTCATAATAAAGACAAGTCTGACCCTGTCACAGATAAACGTATGAAATGAATCGGTGAACTTCACCTGACCATCCACTCAAACCATTTGGATCCAAACCTTTCAGCTTTGCATTACACATGGAGCAGTGCCTGGGGAGGTATACGTAATTAATGACAGAGCAGGGATGGCAACAGTCTGTCTCTGATTGACCTGGTTTGACCCTCACCGCTTAGTTGCCATAGTGATTGGTCAGTCTCGTTCCCTATGGGTGACTGGGCAATTCCCTGGGGCCACAAGGTAGCCCACAGAACGGGCATGAGGTAACAAAGTGTTGGGTGCAGAGGAAAGAAAATTGTGCAGACTGGCGTCTCACAATTACACTCTGAAACAAAGAGAGGTTCTAGTCGAGAAGGTGGGCAACATCATTTCAAGGGCCACACTGGCTAAGAAAAAGTGAAGGACCACATAATGGAAATGTGAACTGAAACATGACAACCATAATGCTGAGTACTGTTAAGCTCCATGAATTTCAATGCATGTTAATTTAGGCTGAATATATATTATATATTATAATATAATAGGGCAGCAGCACTATAATAAGTTGGTTAGCACATTGCCCTATAAAAAGAAGGTCCTAAATTTGACTCCATCATCTGACGGGGGCCTTTCTGTATGGAGTCTGCATCTCCCAGTGTTTGTGCGGGTTCTCTCTGGGTATTCTAGCTTCCTCCCACAGTCCAAAGACACGCACTTAGTTGGATTAGGTTGTCGGTCCCTCTGTGTTAGCTCTATGTCAGATTGGCAACCTGTCCAGAGTGTGCAGGTATCAGATTTAATTGTTAAGCTAACTTAAACTCTAATATAACTGCAGTAACAGACTTGGATATGCAACAAATCTGACAAGTTCATTTTTATGCATTTATTTACAGTTTGTTATCGATAATCCCTTTAATAGAGTGAATGACATCATAGTCTTTCAATCGTGTGATACTATACAACCTGAAACATCCTAAAACTACATCACATTTGTTATTTGACTTAAGTTACTGTATCTACAGCTGACTTGTGGTTTATTAAAACATTGACATGTTTTACAACTACAGAACACATTAATTCGCCTTCATTCCTTTTTGCTTGTTTGAAAATTAATGTAGCCAGGGTAACATTAACCCCTGGCTAATATCCTATAATAAAGTCTCAAGATGAGTATTTATGCTGTGGCCATCTTGGTGCATGAAACACGACGTGATGGGATGATCTACACTCTTTGGTTGATGACTTGTGATTGATGAGTTGTTAGCTAATGATCATATCCTGGATGATCCTCCATTATGTCTCTAATAATTACTATAATTGTTTGCTATCATACATCCTTTATACTGTCTTAATACAGTCTTTGATTCTAATAAGATATTTATAAGCAATCTCACAAACTTGTGTCATTAAGCCTTTTGGGAGCAACTGGTCACATCTCTTTGCAAATTCATCACAATCTGTCTTAATGTCAATGTTAAAATACACAGCACAGAGCAGGCATGTTTACCCATTACCTGTGATCTGTAACACATCATTACAGAAGAAGAATGCCAGACACTTAAGTAGAGGCATTTAGGCAGTGGTACAGATTCAGTTATTCACCTTGAGTTTTATTAATGTCTCTGGCTTTTATTGATTATGTTTCATGTTGTTTTCTTTTCCTTTTATGATACTGAGGGTGCGATTGAGATGGTAATGTGTAATTTACCCATGTTTGTCCTGGGCCTTGATTTTTATCACGACCAAAGTGGGAAGATTGTGTTTGTTTAATGGCTCACAAGTCAGAGCATTCACCTTTACTGAACTTATGCACAAGCCTGCATGATTAAAGACAAGCTGAGAATGCAAGAACTAGCAGTGAGGTTTATCGTCCGATTGCTGATATGCTTTTTCCCATTAACTGACCAATAACAATAAATCTTCAATCTGATGAAACTCTTTCATCTACTTTTAGTTAAACAGTATCCAAAGAGGACAGTCAAAGGTCCTGGAATGTTCTTCTGTCTCTATTTCAAATAAGAGAAATTAACACAAAGACGTATGTCCTGTGGGCTCTGACCTTCCCTGGCCTGTGCTCAGCAGGTAGTGACAAATGACCTGATAGTAAATCTGTCCTGAGGTGGAGCTTTTCTACAGCGAACACAGAGCCTGTTTGTGACAACAGGAAGTTGAGACAATCTCACCAGAATAAGCACATTAAGGGATGCACACGCATGAATGGTTGCACGCACACATAGCTGTGCACACACGCACCTGCTTACAAGAACATCTGGATATAGTTTCAGATGCACAAAACCATGGGAAAAAAATGGAACACCAACAATGAGCAGTGACACGTAAAACTGAAGGCAGAGTCTGTGTGCCAGTCTCAGGAATATAAAGGTACGATGCGGTTCGTTGCTCGGATCCATCTGGGACAGTGGGTCATTGTTGGGCCTCTTGCAAACCCCCGCCATCTTCCCTAATGGTCAGCTTTTTCTACGGTCTTCCCTGTTAACAATCCAAGGATGAATGCTGTGTATTGTGGGATTTTTCCCAGTCTGTGGTGTCTTTTTGGAGCATGCTCAAATGAAGTCTGACGCCAGAAGGCCAAGTCAGCAGACCACACTAACCTGATTCACCACGGATGGAGAGTGTTAGTGGAAGCTTTATGAGCCCCCCCCCTTACCTTCTGATCATGTTCCCTAGACCACCTCACCTAAACACTGCAAGATGACAGTGCACCTCAGCACAACAAATTTCGGGAATATCAAAAGTGTGCCTAAGTGGAGAGAGCAGTGTAAATGATCTTCAAGAAAGATCAACGATTTCAGCGCGATGAAAGTTTGGTCTGAGCAAGGGTGAGAAAAACGAGTTTCCTTTGGCCAACGCTGTGAAAAACATTCTGCAGAAACCTCAAAACACACACACTCGTGGGGGAAAAAACTCAAGGCCACATGAAAAATCCTCCTGACATGAAGGGCTTTGAGTCTGCAGTTTAACAGGCGCAGTAAACAATAGAAACCAGAACAAAAGATATCCGCAGATGTACATATGTGACAGTGCAACTCTGCCTCGATACAGAGCGAGGGGCGCTTTAAGTAGAAGAGAAAATGTTCAGTATATCAAAACCTTATGAGACCACCTTTAAATTTTAGAGCGCTGCAGCGTTGTAATTCTACAGCTATTAACATCAAAGCAATAAAATTTCAGTTCAGTGGGCTGAGATATAGATTTAGTAGAAAGACGTAGAGCACTTAAAACGCAGCACATGCAAATGACTATTGAGCTGTGAAGTGAATGCAGCAAGGCCTAATATGAAGCAACTTGATTGAGCCTTCCTGTGTTACTTGATTTTCCAGGGGAGGCACAAACTGAACACAATTATAGCCAGCAGGATGGCGAGGCGATTAAGGATAAGTAATGCAGAAAGCCGGGTGAGTCAAGCACCTATCTGTCTGAAAGAAGAGAGGTAATGATAACAGGAAGTGAGATGAGTTGATTTTGCCCTCTGGCCTACCAACCCATCACCTCTGCTAAAAAGCCCCCCCCTCTATAAACAGACCTCTCTCTGCCTATTAAACAGATAGTACATTAAGGCTGAGCTGTGCAGAACAATGTAAACACAGCCGTCTCAGGATACTGGTGCTGGAAAGGGGGGGGGGGGGGGGGGGTGTTGGCTTGACATGGGGGCTATTCCTGGGTCTTCCTGGGAGTGATCATCATTGCTCTTCCCCCTTACTATAATCCTTTCCAACTAAACACAGGAAGGAAGAGATAGGTAAATAACTTGATCTTCCGATAAACTAATTTCTTTCCCACTCTACATTTTTATAAAGCTTGTTATGCTTGAAAATACAGAGCCGTGGACTTTAGTGGAGTACAGGAGTTCACATGGGCCATGTGAGCTTATGCTGTAGTGAGCCATATGTTTGTGGAACGCATCACAGAGAAACAGTAATCCTGCTCAAGACATATTTAAAAGGAAGCCTGATGAAGTTATAGAAAACAATGGGTAAGGAAACAGGAGCTGAGAGACAAAGAGTCCACTTTGTAGAGAAACAGACAGGAGTTGATCCTGAACCTCCTGTGGTTTCTTCTGTGAGCAAATCTGCATTGCTCCAGGGCTAACAAACTCACAGAGAGGATAATACACGGGCTGGATGAGGGAGAATGTGGTACAGAAAGTGGATGGATGGGGAGACGGTCAGTCCAGGTCAGTACAGATGTGAGGCTGTTAAACAGTAGGGAACTAGAGGAGGTCAATGGTGGACATCTCAGGGCAGCACCCCGAAGTCATTCACACCCCTTTGTTACAATCTGGAGGAAAACAGAGAAAACAGCAGGGACACAGTGGTGACAGAACATAAGGGGGAATGTCTGGGATGTGGGGATAGTCTCCATACCCTGGGGAAAGGCCAATTACAGGCTTAAAGCCTCCTGCCTGTCTCTGGCATGCAGCTCAGATAAGATGAAAGTTACTTGGGACCAATATCAACATTTTTCCCCTCTGTCACCATAAGAAATGATGCAATCCAGATGTTGCATATATAACTGCATGAGCATACGTATTGTGGGTGCACTTTCTTACAGCTTTATATAAAAGGAGATGACATGGGTTTTTATTGTCAAACTACTAACATACTGCAGACCTGCAGGTTTGATTCTCTGCAGATCATTGTACATCCAAGAGTGTCAAGGGATAAAGGTTGAGGGTCACGAGTCTTTAGGGCAGAGCCCACTGACACTGTCCTGGGGGTTATTAATGGAGTGTTAGGGTCACCAGGCTCCACCCTGGCTATATAATAATTTATAACACAGACGTCACCAAATGCATAAACAAATAATAATAAAAAAAAAAACTATTCTGGACTTATCTTGATGAATTAACCATGCCTCATGGTGAACTGTAGGTTTTCAGTGTGCTTGCAGAATAATTTGTGGACGATTACGAAAGAGGGTCTCACAGGTTGGGCATTTTTAACTAAATTGTTTCTGTGGAAATATTGCACAAAAGCCCCATTTAAACAGATTTTAGGATAAGACTGATTCAACACTCTGTCAGCTCAAAAGACCCAACTAGAGAGCAGCTGCAATCAAAAAGTAGCCTTTTATGTAATTTTTCCTGAAATTTGCAGGTCAAACTCTCTGTTTAATCTTGATGACAGAAAATAATTACACTTCATCCTGGTGGTTAGCACTGTTGCCTCACAGCTAGAAGGTCCTGAGTTCAATTCCACCATCAGGCCAGGGTCTTTCTGTGTGGAGTTTGCATGTTCTCCCCGTGTTTGCGTGGGTTCTCCCCAGGTACTCCGGCTTCCTCCCACAGTCCAAAGACATGCAGTTAGTGGGGTTAGGTTAATTGGAAACACTAAATTGCCCATAGGTGTGAATGTGGGAGTGAATGTGAGTGCGACTGGTTGTCTCCTGTCTATGCGTTAGCCCTGTGACAGACTAGCGACCTTATGACAGCTGGGATAGGCTCCAGCGCCCCCCACGACCCTGAAAAAGGACAAGTGGAAGCGAATGGATGGATGGATTTTTTTCCAAATGATTTTGATAAAGAAAATGAAGGCTGATATCCCACTGAGGCACATACACTGACACTCACACCTGAGACTGAAGTCAGTATGGTGGGAATGGTGCAACTTGTGAGGGATATCTAGTATTAAGTCGGACCAATTCAGTTCATATTTGTAGTTGCTCAGATCCTGCCAACAAAAACCAACAGATACTTACATTTTCAATCTTATCTGAACTAATGAAATAATGGGGGTTATTTTTTTTTTTTCATATCCTGTACATAGAAGAGGTTTTACAATGTTATCTATCTGCCATAAAGTAATGTTAAGGGTACTGGTTTTGGATTCATAGCTCAGTTTTAGTCATATAAACACCATTTCAGACTACAACACAAACATGCAGCTAAAGCAGAGACAGCGATAAGAACCAGGCAACCAGTTTGAGTTACCCTTGGGAGATGGGGACATACAGCCGAGTGCAGCTTTCTGTCTGAGCAGCGCTGTGACCAGCAATAACTCTGAGTTTGAATGTTTGCAGAGGCATGCCCTGGTAATCCCAGCAGAGTAAAGCAACAGGCCGGGGTGAAAGAGGTTAGCTCCTCTCTATTGCACTGCTGTCATCACTTCCAAGTTCAGTGATGTGACAGACTAATCAACAGTAGGCTGGACAGCACGCTATATAGAGACACTACGTACCTTAATAAAAATCGGTCTTTTAAAAAAATGAACTTGCAAAGTCTACTCTCCGTGGGAGGGATGTACAGTAGAAGTGTGCATGTTTAGTTTGGGAAGGCTGAGGTCCTGGCTGGGATGGTGATGGGAAGGTAAAGCAGTGAGTGTTCCTGGAAGTGGTGAAAGAGTGAGTCTGTTGAGTTTTGCCTTAGCTGCCCCACCCCTTCTAGCTTGCCTAGTACTACACATTCTGTGGACTGGAGAGCCTCCAAGCCTGTTCAATCTGAACCATTCAGATGAAACCCCAGTCTTATGTCAGACAGCCAGGGCCAAGAACAGTGAGGGAGGTATAAGAGCAGGCAGGGTGGCACTGCCAGCCAAGATGATATCTAGCTCACACACACGTAACAACTCTATTAAGGAGGTAATAAATCTGGTGGCAGTATAAATACTAAGTATCACACTAACCACATTTATTTCACAGTCCCACTAACATGCTGACCTCCAAAACCACATCTGTACCCTTTTCTGATTAACCTCCAAGCAGCAAGACCCTCACAAGTACTCAAGCATGACCGGACCAGAACACTATTCTACAGCAGCTCAGGTCACATAGTGGATATTACGCAGCATCTTACACGACGTGTGTATTTGAACCTTTATTTCACCAGAAATTGATATATTTGAGATATTAGAATCTCTTTTGTGTGCTTCTGTGTTTGTAGCCAACTTTTGGGAAAGGCATGAACTAGGCTAGGCCTTGAACTCATTGGTCCTTTGCCTCAGTTCGGTCACTGCCCATCCAAAGCCCCAGTGAACCACAGAGGTGTTGGCCTGAATGAAGTCACACTGTCCACCAGCAATGGAGCGTCCAGCTCTGGTCGGTCATACCCACAGCAGCCCTCACACACTCAGGCAGAGCAAACACATCCAGACTGCCAGGCAGAGCTGAAAGGCATTTCATCCCGCCATTTTATAGAGTAATTAACTTCTCTCTGACCATGTTGAGCAGAGGGGGAAAAAACGGACTCATACGAAGATTAAATAAACAGAGGGGGCACAGAGGACACACAACTCATTTCCCTTAATTCCTCAATAAAACTCAAGCCAGTTTTGATTGCAAACAACCCTCAAATCGCGCTCAAGGCCTGCTTGTGAGATTTGATTCTTGAAGAATGCAATTTTGAACTTGGGGCAAGTGCCACGTATCTTACACTGTTATTAACATAGTCACCATCAGCTTAATGAGACACAGTCACTTTAATGAAGTTAGTTCTCATAAGATACAACTAAAACTAAAAAAAAAGTGTGGTGAGAAATTATCCAGGTATAGCAGACAACCATGGGGCAGTGGATCAAAGTGGGTTCATGAAGTAAATGGATATTGGAACAGTAAGCCCTAAAGTCTTCTTCCTTTATTAAGTAAAACAGGGATGGCCCCAGCTGAGGATGAAGGTTTATGAGGTTGTTTTCAAATTCTAATTTGGCATGGGGCATGGCTAAGAGCTTGTTTTGTTTTTCCGTGCTTTAGTTTAATAAGTTCCTAAATACTCGGCTGTCTTACTGCTTGCTTTACAGCTTCAGGAGTATAGAGCGACTCAATGAAAATACCAAGGTAAGAGAAGCAGGAAATGGCTTTGTATTAGTGAGCTCATAGCTTGGCGCCATTAAGATTGTGTGTTAGAAAGTACAGAACATGTACTAATCACTGCTGTGGAGGTGAATGAGTGATGACTGACTGTGCTCTCATTTTTGATTTATTCGTTATACTCCGCCTCCTTCCCCCGACTTATCCTGCGACCTTTAAAAGCTCAAAGACACATGTACATGTGCCTCCACCATAAAAGACCTCCTGTAGATTCAAAGGCTCTACACGAAATCATGGCAATCTAGCGTTTTCTCCGTGTTTACTTGAACGGAATGTTTTCCCTACAAGCAAAACTGACCTTGTTTATGACAGAGAGGAATCTGTTTTTTCCTGTTGCTGTCAGTTTAACACAACATTCTTGCCACCATCTTGCTAACCACAAACACACACCTACCTCCTGTGCACTGGTAATAACATATTTTCTAACAGGAGCGATGTTAATTAAAAATGCTAGCGAATATGCAGTTTTCCAGTTTAGTTAAAACTATCAGTGTCGCTTTATTTCAAGTTATTATCTAACATCGATATGTGTTGTTGAAGTTATTTCAGTTACACTTCTCACACTCTAAAAGAAAACTACTTTCATCTGAAATAGGCTACTGTGTTGCAGTTGAAGAGCTCAAAAATGTGTCAATCTGTCATAGGTGGTATCGCATTTTTAAGATGTTCACATCTCATTTAAAAAGGAAAACATCAAGTTTTCATCGGCTCTAGCACATATGGATAATAAGGCCGTGTAAGATGAGCGCGCACCTGCAGCAGCAGCCTCTCGAAGGCCAGACAGGAATCCCAGCGAGGCAGGCTTGGGTGTCGGAGAGTCTGGGCCGTGGCCAGGCCCAGCTGAAGCACCCCACAGTGACTCTCTAGCGCCCCTCTACTGCTCCGGAACAGCTGGATGTAGGAGCACAGCTGTTCGGGGGTCACACGGCCTGAAAGGAGGGAAGATGATACAGTTATCATCTAGCGAGCAATTTGGAGCCGTAAGAAATTAATCAATCAAAATCTGGCAAAGATCGTTGTATACAGTGCAATCAGAAGGTTTACAGACGCCTTGACTTTTCCCACACGTTTTACAGCCTTAGGATGAAATTGTTCAAAATTAATTTCATCCAAACATAATAATGACAAAGTGAAAACAGAATTGTTGAAAGGTTTGCCAATTCATTAAAAAGAAAAATCTGAAATATTACATTGACATAAGTATTCAGAGCGCTTGCTGTATTTGGCTCAGGAGCCTCAGAACATGAAGTTATCAACTTTGATCGAATTCCCTCCTTCCTGATGTTTTAGGTGGAAGGAAGGAGACCTAAACCTGGTGGTTACTCACACTGAGCTACAAAGATTTGGGGTGAAGATGGGAGAAACTTTCGAAAGGGCAACTACCTTTGAAACACTAAACTTTATGGCAGAGTGGACCCTCTACTCAGTAAAAGATGCGTCAAAGCTGGATTGTATTTTACAATAAAAAGGAATGAAAGGAATCCCACACTCTAAGCAACAAAACTTTGGAGCCCCGTGGTTATCGGTTTTTAGGGCGTAAAAACCCCCCAACATTCCACCATTTATAAAATCTCCTTGTCTTTCTCATGAACCTCAAACTGAGACTTTGAATTCTAGCATTAGCCCACTTTCTTCTGGGTCACAACTACTATAAACCTTTCTGATGATGATTGATGATGATGACGATGACGACCATGAATTGGAGACACAATTTGTCATAAAATCATCCAAATCATTAAATACTGAGTCGAACTGAAGTTATGTCAACTAATTCCCATGAAAACATGAATGAAAACTTTAAGTTCTAGTTACTTTTTTTTAAAATTTAATTACTAAACGTTTTACTTTTATTTTAGTCAAAAGATACATACCAAATGTAACTGAAATACTGGAGTACTGATAAGCTTCAATTTTGAAATTCATCAACTTCTAAAAACTTAAGGCAGTTGGTTACCTTAATTTGTTTAAGTTCTGCTAACTTTTTTGGGTTTACAGTGTACAAACATATTCTATACATACAGCATTTTAAGAATTATATTAAGGGAAAATGATTAGACTATACAGTGGTCCCTCGCTATAACACGGTTCACCTTTCGCGGCCTCGCCGTTTCACTGATTTTTTTTAGTGCAATTTTGTTTTGCGTGCTTTTGTGTGTGTGTGTTTTCATTGTGTTCTGTGTCCTGATCGGCTGTAGACCATTGTCAATCAATCTCTTCTGTGCCATGTCTCCTGTCCAGTACAGAATGCGCTGGCCTTGTCAAATTTACATAAATCTTCGATTGCTAGCACTGTGACTCTGAAGTTGGTTTCATTCTATAATACTGGAGTTATTTTTCTACGAAGGTTTGAACTTTGAGAGTGTTTAAACAAGAGAGAAAAGTGTGAAAATGTTCATGCCTGTCTGAGAAAAGTGTATAAAGTGTGTAGTGAGAGGTTTTACAGCCTTAAAATATCTATAACAATTGTAAAAAAATAATAATTTGCAGATTTCGCCTATTGCGGGTTATTTTTAGAACGTAACTCCCACACGATTAACGAGGGAACACTGCACACACATAGAAGGGAAGAGCCAAAAGCAGAAACAACAATAACCTTTTACCAAGCATAACAGCATTAAAAAAAAAAATCTAAAAAAAAAAAATCATACACTTATCTTGGGGCAGAGGGGAATGACTGAGACTAAAGTAGAGCATAACTTTATCTTAACAGGCAAAAACTCCACAGGGTGAGAGAAAGCAAACTGAACGGCTTGCGTGAGTGTTGCCGTGTGACAGTCACAAAGGAATATTCTCTATATGTGCTTGTTCCTGCGTAGAGTTTCTGTGATTGTTGTTAGCCAGTGACTCATAAATGTTGCACTATGTAAGCATGTGTGTAGGTGCTTAAGCATGTCTACATATAGCTGAGGTGCAGCAACACTGACAAGAGGCACTGAACCCGTGTTGAGTATGACTAATAACTGTAAATCAGAAGTTTTCACTGATTATTTATAGAGGTAGCAGAAAGAGTCCAGACTCCTTTTACTGTTTAGGAACCTCTGAATCTCCCCTAACTTCTCCCATTTAAAGAGACAGGAAAAGCAGTGCAAAGGGTGTAAAGTCCAGGGGTGGTATGAAGCGCGGCTTAGAGGTATGAGAGGTTGTGTCAGGGGCTGGGATAGACAAAGGGCACACATTAACTTGCCATAAAGCCTACTTCTTTATGTTGATGTTCTGAACCAGCACCAGATGTGGGAGTATTTCCTGTTGGACTACATGGCCAGTGTTTTCTTTAGTGAGGCAAAACATATGACCAGAAGAGAAACAGACAGGCAGGATACAAACGAAACAGAAATCTAAAAAGACAGAACTAGAAATGCAAAAAGGCACATGTTAAACTGGACGACAAAATGTGTAGCTTTGTACTATTTTCAGGAGGGATACTTGGGAGAGCCACACAAAGCTGCTACCAAAGTTATATTCACAACAGCTAATCAGTAAACACGACAGGAACATATATTTCCATATGTATGTGTTGGGAAACACCTTCTGAAATGAACTGAAGGACTGAGTGCACTGGGTGGCATTTAAAGACAAAACAGAGCAAGCGCCTCCGAAGGCGAATCAAGTTTCTTGTTGAATTTAAAGTATTTTTAAAGAATAAGCTCCAGTCCAGACAGAATACTGAAAAGCTCTTTTGTGAGCATATCCAGCCATAAAAATCCTGGCAGTATAACTAAAGTTCACAAAGCTTCATGTGCCAACCATAATTCAGCACAGAACCAGGGAATAATTTCACCCAGAATGGTATCCTGTAGGCTAAAGGTAATCGGAATTTACAGCTACAGCAGACCAGATGAGAATGAGAAAACGTAAAACATCGGAAAGAAACACGGAGAAAGTACTTTAGCCAAGAAAGCCTCACAAAGGCCTCCACTCCATTACACAATCAAACAGTCCTGGTTCAGCCTTAGCTCTTATCTGTGTCTCTAAACTTCCTTCAAAACAGTGCTATGATTCTTCAGGCATCCTGTTGCCAGATGCAAAATGAATCTGTTTTACGTTTTCTCATTGTCATCTGATCTGTCAGCTGAGCTCTCATTTTAACTACCATAGCTGCAGCAAAACAGAAGAACTGTTTTAAAACGAAATGTTTGCATCTGTAAATTTGAATGCATTTCAAGAACCGTGCATTCCTTTCTGGTGGTGACAAGCGCCAAGTATAGAAATATTTCCATTCAGTCTTCAGTGCATTGGGTGTGCATGGAATAAGAAGCGATTCAAAATAAATATAAATAACATCAGTACTTCAGAATGTCAGTTTTGTTAAGAAGAACCCTACATACATATGAATCAGCAGTACTGCAGTTTCTGTAGCTTTTCCACACAAGATGGTAGGGAAACCTGAACCTTTTGGACATTGCAAGAATCTTCTGGGTGCATTTATTGCAAAGTCAGCCATAAAGCAAATCACATTTTTAATCTCTTGCTATAAACATCTGGATCTTCTGCGCATTTTAGCCTGATGTGCAGAAGTGGCGATTGAGACTTGGCTATGATCAAAGTCTTCAACAATGTAAGAAGGGGCAAGGGCCAACAATGATTTAGTCCGGTTACTGGAAGATGACTTGAGTTCTAGGTGCACAGGGTTACTCAGAGGGTAAGTGATGTCTGATGTCGGAGTGAAGCTGAGTGGTAGCCTGCCTCAGCAGCTGGACAGCCTCATAAGTAATTCTGTGTGGATGAGGACACAGGAAGGCTCAAAGATTTTTATTTATGCACTCCAAGAGGAGGAACATGTTGGAGCCTTTATCTGAGGATGTATGTTAGGGACCCTTTTAAGACTTTACTGTACATTAGAGCAGAGGCTACAAGTGGGCAGCTACACAGTCACAGCACTTAGTGTCTTCAGTGTCTCTCCAAAAAAAGCTTTTATCTCTGGCTTTTCTTTAGTTCAAACTTAAAGTAAATTTCAAACTGAATCTGTTGGGGTGGGAGACTTCATTCAAATTCAAGAGTGATGTTTGAAGTGCATCACTGGAAATTTTGATTGTATCGTTTCTGTGGTTAACACGACTAATAGGACAAATCTATGTTTACAAATGAAATGATTCTCATTCCTTAAACGTAAACTAGGATGCTTTGAAATTTTAAAAGATCTGAGTGTCACAATATGGCTCAAGGGCCATGACAAATAATGGGAAGAAATCACTTGAAACAAAATCTACCAATTTATTAACTTAATTAAGTAGAAAAGTATAGTACTCAATGAGGGGTTCTAATCAGTGTGTCAATAGTTGGATGACTGAATGTTAATAAGTATGCATAGTGTTGTGCATTTTAAAAAACCTAAAATGACAAACCCAAAACCAACCATACAAATAACATGGTGCTGGATAAATGGAGAAAAGGGATGCAAGAGCTAATAAGCCAGCTTTTAAATGCTCCAGGTAGACTGGCCCTGGCTATCATGAAGCTGCAAGACAACACAGCAGGCTCTGGCTAAGGGACACAAGTTAAACAGTTTGTGTGGATGTGACTGGTAGTAACATAATGCAGACCTGCAAGAGCAGAAAAGAGATGATATACAGAAATTAGAGCGACATTTCCTAGGACGAGTCATTCACAAAGGTCAATGTGCAATCTTGTAATTTTGAAGAAAGAGATTTCTATCTATATTTTGGCTTGTATCTGCCATGGTCCACCTCTTCACAAAATTTCACAAATACATTCAATATAAAATTCAACAATTTTTCATAGAAACAGAAGCAAATACGACTAAAAAAAAAAAAGAAGCTACGATCAGGTCTTCATTTCATTTGCTTTAAAAGGTAACGTGCAATTTAAAAGGTTCCTTGTTCTGTGTGTTTAACTCATTTAAAATTCACTTCTTAAGGTAAATTTATGAATTATGCTACGTGAGCTGGTGACACTGTTGGGACAAATCGATCAAATCAATCATAAGCATCTACATTGGTATGGGAACCCTGGTATAAATGCAGAAAAGCAGAAAAATAGACACTGGAGAGAATCCCAAATTTGATTTAACACTTGGCAATTCACCTGCCAAGTGTTAAATAAATCCGACGAACATTTGTTAAACAGACAAAAAAAAAAAAAATTGCTCCTTTATGGTGACAGAGAATCCAATTCAACAAAAACAAAACAAGAAATGAATAGGCCCGCCTTAATTACTAGATAAAATATAACATTTTTCCTCTTACTCACATGTATACATGTGAGTATATAAATGTAGTTTTCAAAAGGGAGAAATTACACTGCTAAACATAAACACATCTTTGCTGTTACAAAAATGTATTTTTCCCCAAATCAACTGTCCGCTTGACTCACGCTCCTCTGTCGTTAAAAGGCCGGACTGTGCCACAGGAAGAAAGGTCCTGTCAACACATCCCATTTACCGCACGGTGTCCGTGCACGCAGCACATACACAGAGGGTATAAACTTGTGACGCACGCATATCCACGCATATATACAAACACAAGCAGATGGATGAGATGAACGCACGTTTATGGAAGATGAAACCGAAGCTGTCCAGCTAATTCCCTGCAAAGAGCAAAAACACCAAAGATAAACACTGGACTCTGCAAAACCACATACTGTACATATCCCTACACAGAGCTAGGGAATTTCATCATTCTATTGTGCTGTGAGAAACCTGACGGGTTATATCAGGCGCTGAGAAATTGATTATTTTCTGTTTCTCACAGGATGATCTTATCCTGCTGAGATGAAAAGAAGCCAAGTTGGGTCAGTCTGTATGTGAAAATTTAGGGCCTGGAATACAGCGATATCCTCTTTTCTCCTCTGATCTGCATAACCCCACCAGAGTGAGAACACTCTTGGGTGCAGGGGGAAAATTTTCCTCTCCTAGCGAGCGAGTGGGCACTGAGAGAGCAGATAGGTATTAATGCTAAGTGTTTTGTGTTACTCGGTTTAGCTTGGTCTCAGGAGCAGAGCATGATGGATTGAAAACTCTGCTGGTGGGCAGGATGGGAACTGTGGGGGGTGCTATGGGAGCTCAGGGGGTTTTGTGAATTCTGGTCCTCTGCCAGCAGGGTATAAAGGTTCAGTGTTAAGGATATTACAGTACCCCCTTCTCTCACTGCTTCTCTCGTTTTCTCTCTCTCAGCAAAAACATTAAGTCAACAGGCTGTCAGTGAACCAGCGGGAGAAGCTTCAGTGCTATACCTTCTTTATACATTTTTCTTTTAGCGTCACTTGATGTTGCGTATTTCTCTCAATAAAATCTAAAAGCCTGCACACATCTGGAATTAAAGGGACTGCCCTGTGTGAAAGGAAACAGCCATGTGTAGATTTGGACGCCAGACAGAGTGCCTTGGGTGTGAGCATATGTGTGCGACCTCCAGCATATTACAACCTGCCTGTTACGAGAGACAAGACCTTCTTTACCTCATAGATTATAGGAGCTAAGGGACCACAGTGCCCCTCCCTTTTACACCCCCTTTTTTGCCAGATGCTAACCTGCATATTAGCCATGAACGGGAGTGTGTGCGTGTGTGTGTTTGTGGGAGTGTAGTACATCCATTACCTCTTTAAGTCAGAGGGTAGCATAAAGGTGAACGTGCACAAGGACACGCTACACTCGTGCACGTAATGACTTTATTTGTGTGCCTACGCATATTTTTATCCCTCGATTCAGTCCCTTTGCTTCATTAACAAACAACAAAAGTTTTCGAAAGCAGCATGTGTGCAAGCAGCATGTGTGTGTAAGTGTGTGTCACAGAGCCAACATGTGGTTCACATTTCCTTCTGTGGCCACATGGGCAAATACACAGCAAGGCAAAGAAGCTTGATTTCAATAGGAGGTGCTTTTGTAATGTTTTTGAGAGTGCTGAAAAACATGACAGAAGTAGCACATGATTCTCTTTAAGCAAGAAAAATTCTACATACTTTATATGATATGACTGTTCTGTGTTTTGTATAAGTTAGTCTTTAATTAATGTGAAACATGATATGGGCTCTGCTCCTTCCACGGCATAGTGGTTCTTACCCATGCTCATCTTGATTGGCAGATTCTCTTTACTGGCTGCTTCCACTAGTTGCCGGCGGACCTCTATCACCCCCTCTTTGTGTTTACTGGTCAGCATGGCGTCCCACAGAGACCTTGCAGATGACCTGATAGGTAGAGCAATCAAAACAGGTTAAGTTTAGTCATGAGGAAAACATAACACTGCAATAGAAAGTGAACTGTGTTTTTTAGCACTAACAAGCTGAGCAATGGTTACTTTTCTTGCTTGTTTGTTCAGAGTACACAGAACAAGATGAGCATGATTGAGCTCAAGCCTCAGTGATAGAGAGCCTACTGGTTGGGGACTGGTGACTCCCCGATGGGAGCCCTCACAGGAAAAAACTGAAATCAACAGAGGGAACATTAGGAATGTTTTGCATCCACCTTAAAGATCTGTGTGCCAACATTCCTCTGGACTGATAACCACCGTCCTTACAAAAGTAAGTCTGGAGACTGAGACTCGTCTTTGTGCCATCTCAGGCCCTAGTGGGTTTTTTTTTTTTATACGCTATTACGAAACACGCTCTAATGGGAGACTGGCGGCAAGGCATGCGTTTAAGACCATTACCATCTGCTTGCAAGCAGAAACGCATTCAAATCTTTCCCCAAAATAATCTAAGAGTGTCACTGAGGAGCCTCATCATCATTAAATGAATAGAAAGTGACATTTTTCTTACAAAACAGCCTCTATATAAGAATTTCAGACCATATTTTATGTCTCTGTACAAGTTGGTCTAGTTTCTTTTCTTTTTTCCCCCCTCATGATAAGAAAACTTAAACTTTGCTGGTTGAATAAAAGGACATAAAAAGCTTACATCATTGTCTGTGCTTTTGATAGCTATTCAGACAAGCGGTCATGATCTTCCACATACTCAGGAGTGCCCAGAAACAAAGTAGAGAAAGAGACTACACTGAGAAAATGAACAGAGGACAGAGAGAAGGTAGGAGGGACCTAGTTGACAAATCCACTCTGTTTTTCTTTTCTTTCGTCTTTTTTAAGAACTTTTTTTTCTTCGCTCGCCTTTTCTCCTTTCTAACTGCTGCCATGTGTTTAATATCAGATGTAATCTGTTCCAGACCTTGGGCAGGGGCTAGATGGGGAGAAGAGGGGCTCACAATGGGACAGCCGCCATCTTCACACTAGAACTAGACACAAAGACCAGCAAGTACGACTCAGCCGACGACAAGTGTTAAATACAGCAAGACTGATACAGTAAAAACTTTGGGAAAATAAGGAAAGATGAATCAGATAGAATCATAATAATTACCTGATTTTCTGAATACTTTGCAGATTTTTCTGGTTAATGAAGAGTCATGGCAGGGGCCCATTCCCTGAAAACTCGATGATGCATTAAAACTGCTAAGACTAATCAAATCACGTCCCACATGCTTGTCATGGCTGAAATACCAATATTGTGACTTGACCGGGCCATATGTAAGTAACCACAAGTTTGTTTGAGGGTGTGTGCATGTATATGTCTGTGCGCAACCTTGCACATCTGCATGTGTTCTTGTAAGTTGGAGGGCCTCGGCAGAGTACAAATGAAATATGGTTCTCATTTGGCTTATTGCCCACCCAACCCCCCAAAAACCACAGACGTCCCACTCCCCTGATGCTTTCCTCAGGCCATTTGGTCAGACGAAGGTGGGGGTTTGAGCTAGAATAATCCCCCCGGGGGTGAAGTTTATATTGGCAGGGTGTGAGACAGAATCAGCCAGAAACCTTATTGAGTAACTAGTCTACTATGGAAAGGGGTAGGAGGTGGGGTGCTGGGAAACTGGGGTTCGCGTGTTTGGTCATCTGTTTTTTTGTTTTTTTTTTCTGAGTGCGAAGTGCAGAGTGAAGGCTCTCTTAGTTGAAAGGCTGCTCACACAGAGACTGAAGGGGGCACTCTTGCACCTGACTTGTGTACATCACGTTGAACGCCCTGTCTAGCTTGCTTGGATATGTTGAGTGGGGGTTTAAAGTGTATGGGTGTTTGTACCCAAAGTAAATTCCATTAGTAATGAGTTTTGTAACATTTAAAAATAGCTAAACATCAAATACTTGCTTGAAGAAAAATCTGTGTACTATTTTAAAGAATGGCCATGTAAATGTCTGTTAATGTTCCTCCTACCACATCGAACCCATTAAAGAAAGTGGGGTGGGTGTGCGTGTGGTTGGGGGGGGGGGGGGGGGGTTAACATTCCTGGAAGTATGATGCAGCATAATAGGATAGTTTAAACCATGGTGACTCAGGATTTCATGAGCCCCCCCCAGTTCATTATTTTGCCAAACATGTATGTGCATGTTTGCCACAAAATTCAGTGTTTATGATTCAGAAAGGAGTCATACTACTGATACATGTGACTGATAAAGCCTGAAGGAAAAGTATTAGATGGTCATTTCATTCGCCACCTGGAAACTCCCCCCACATCAAAACCAAAGCACCCTTATTTCCTCACTTACCTTCACTGGTAACAGTTACAGGATTACATGTAGTGAGTATGTAGTGACTTAAAACTAACGACTGACACAATAAACTCATTAGGTACGTTTCTACTGAGATTTTAGCTAAGTGAGCAATGAGATTTTATAATCACAGAATTCTACTGAACTGGACCCCTCAGTAGCCATTAACAGAGTGCAAGTTAGGTCTCCTTCACACAGGCTTAGACCCGTTAGTGTCCATCTGGCAACTACCAAGCATACTGTGAAAAGTGTGTATTCCGGAACTGGTTGTTTTCTGGAGGTTGCTGCAATTACTAGTCTGAAATTGACCACAATGCATTATACATTTCTGCACCAAAATCCTTTCTGGAATTGTTGTGATTGCTAGCAGTTTCCCACAGTCACCCACAGTTTGCATGGAAGTCATCAACTTGACAGCAAATACTTGCAAACTACTTGCCATGTGGTAGAAATGTTTTGCATTTGTATTTTGAAATGCTGGTTGCAGTGGTGAGGCATAATTTTTACTTTGAAAGCAACAGTTTCCACTTCTGACTCCATCTTTCATACAAAATACAGGCAACCAAAGCAATCACAACAAGAGTTCTGGTGCAGCACTATCTTCAAGACTGATTTTAACCAAACACCAGCCAGTAAGCTCTATAGACCACTCATCAACCAGTGGAATATAGATTTTTCTCTAGTTCCCAGAGATTGTCAGGCGGGTCATAGGCCAGTCTCCAGGCTTGTGTGACTGAAGACTAAGGCAACCAAACACCAACTTCCCTTATCAGTCCTAAAGGGTATGCCGATCTTTTATATAAGATCTATGAAAGTACTTCATAGAGTACGCTGGCATCTCTGCAAAAAGTGACATTAACAAACTACATTACGCTCTAGTGCAAACCAACATTACTAATCCCAATGTGTTAAAGAGTATTGAAGTTTCACACTCAGCAGACTGCAAACCCAGAGAGTAATCCATTTCCCATCACACCTGATTTAGATGATCTGTGCATTTTCCAGTAGAACTGCACGTAATAGACATGGACTAACAGAATTGTGCAAGGTCATACCCATTCCTTGGTGAGTTAATTTATGGAGTGTGTTTAATGGGGTAAAAAACACTGTTGGTTTTCTGTAAACATCCCCATCTAGCACAGGACATGACACGAGAGAGAAAGAGGGCGGGGGAGTAAAACCAGACCTGGCCTTGAGTGTCTGTGTGTTCTGGCGAGAGGGACAAATGACCCAGTGAATTTATGGAGAGAAAAAGAGGCAGAGGAGTTTTGCAGGAAGCGGGGAAATGATGGGAGAGGCACACCACAAACAGATAAATAAATAAATAAATAATAATTAAAAAAAAACAGTAAAATAAAACAAACTGATGCGAATTTGAGGGTCAGTTCTATGTGTCTTAAAACTGCACTTCTTTAATAATGAGTAAAAGGTTTTTCCTTTTACTACAACTAAAACAGTGAAATACGCAATCGTTAAAGGAAAGGAAGCTTAAGAAATTTTGCACAAAAGTCATCTCCCTATAGGTGTTGGCTGCACGTGAAGTCAAATAGAATGAAATGTCCTCAAGTGATGTTGCTTAAATCTGTCCTGATTGGAGCTAAAAACTAAAATGTTAATATAACCTATAGATCCTGGTCCTTGTGTTTACATAAGCCACTGCTAGTCTAAAATTTCTGAATCTGAATTGAATCGGACATTGTGGATAACGTAGGTTCGAGGCTTTGACATAAAATAAAATGCACGGAGTAAAGAAATGTCGGAGTAATTTCATTCATAGAAATAATGTACATTTAATTTAACACGTCAAAGACAACTATAAACTGCTACAGCAAATAAATAATATCAAATGCACCAAAATAATTAGGAAAATGAAATGTGTCAATTCATAAAATGTAAAATAAATGGGCGCTTCTGTGGCAGAGGTGTGGTCCCGGGCTCAGCTTCAGGGGAGGTGTGGTGTAGTGAACACAGGGGGATGCCAGGGAGGTTGGTGGGATGTGGGGGTGATTTTTGGCTAACAAGCTCATAATCATTTTCTGTGATTTGTAATTTGTGAGGCCGGAGAGTAGAGAGTGTGTGTCAGAGGTAGAAATCTGCATGCGTAGGTGGAGAGGCAAAAGTGAAAAAGAAACTATCAGTAGTGTGTCACTGAAATAAAGGAAAATCAACATAGACAGCGTGCCCATTTGTTGTCCGTTTCACACCGTTTTATTTACTTTTGTACTGATACTTCTATTTATCTACTTTCACGTGTAATTTTTATTTGTATTTATGATTTCATTCATTTTTCGTGGTTAGTTTCCATATTTACATCTCTATTTGCCATTGCTGCTTCCTCCATTTATTTCCCCAAACTTATTTTCTTTTTGTATGCATTTCTTTTGCAAGAAGCGAAATGCATTTATCGTATTACTTATGAATTAATTATTTAATGATGCTACAAAAGCCAAATAGAGTGGCTGTGAATTCTCATGTGGCAGTTTGAGCTTTCCATTTAACAAAAAATAAATAAATAATCACATTAACATTAAAACATCCATAAAAGATGTCGATTAAATCTTTATGCCTAAGTGAAAGAAAGTCAAGTCTTCTGAACAGGGTTATAGTAAAGACATGTTAAAAAGTTTCTTTTTTGCAGCACTGGCAGAATGGTAAAATGTGGGAGAAGGTTAAAAATCAAAGGATCTTGATGGGGGGAAATGGAAATGCAGGAGTCTTCCTCTCCTCCTCTGTCTTGGCTACATTCACATTTCAAATAAAAGCCAGCAGTAGGGGCTCTTTGAAGGAATGGGCCTGGAGGAAGTAAAGTACCATTTTAGGGAGATGTTTTATCAACTCAGTTAACAAATACACACAAAGTTTCCTGAACAGCTCTTGTGTTCTGCAGCGTAAATTAAACCACAGAGTAGAAGACAGCATACAGGACTGAAAAGGTTATGTTATCTCAGTCTTGATGGGAACACAGAGTACATGTTGTTCAGGTGCACGTAATCTATTTGATTGATGTACTCTGAGTTTCAGCTTGAGATACCTTCTTCAGAAGAGTAAGCAGAATTAGGGAGTGAATGAAACAGAAACAACTTAAGAGGAGAACCACAAGACACATCAGCTTACTCCATCCTTAAATGTATTATTATGGCTAAAACTTTGCATCTTAGACACTGATATAAACTTTATTTTCCAAATCAGCTTTATCTGTCATTAACCTTTAGGAAAAGTGAAAGTGAATAAAATCAGATTGAAAACTGGCTCAATTTTATTAAAGGATAAGAAATTATTTTCACAATTTAATGCAATAATCAAAAGATACAAAGCAAAACTGGTTCTCACTTTGGATCGACTATTATTTTCAAGAAATGAAAAAGTCATTTTCCCTTTTTGTGTCTTTTCCTTTGGGCACACTTTCTGTATACGAAACATTTATCATTAGTTGTAAAATCAGCCAACACTGAAACCAGTTACTATAAATGTTCATTCAAATACAAAGGCAAAAACCTCACATTTGACCAGAAGCCACATCCTATGCAGCATAGTTCAACTATGCTTGAACCTTCTTCTTGTGTGTCTACTTTATGCAGGACTGTATAGGAACTCATACTATACTGTTGGCAAGGAACAGAATGGTTGCTAAGCTTATAAATCACTGAAAGACTCATTCAGCTGTTCATGCCACTATTCACTGTCTAAGTATAGAATAACAAAACAATCTCTAACCTTTAAGGAGAAACCGTAGAAGAAACGTGGTGACTTTTCATACTCTACTCTTATTCTTGGTAGAGTAAAAACAGGCTTGGCTATCCTCAACTGCCTGTCATTTGCTTTATCCTCTCCACCCTTTACTATCTAGGCTGTTTTTGTTACTTTTCTCATACTGTTCGAAATCAGTGTTCATGGCTTTTATTCATGCTCATATTTCCCAGCTGGGACAGAAATAGGTGTTTTCCCTCTTTTCTGGTGGTATGCATGAGGGATCTGCAGGCCAGATTTGTGGAGATGGCAGCCATGTAGTGTTTTCTCATGGCAGGGTGCGGTCAGTAACACTGCTTGGCTCAATCTCTACAGCTCCCAAGGCAGGCCCAGTTCACCTTGGCCACCCATACTTGCTTCTGCCCACACTGCACACACTCCCGCCACAGCATCAAGGTCCAAGGCGGCCAGATGACGGGGGTGCAGGGTTCAGTCTGAGACTGAGGAAAACTCTGTGCCTTCTGCCAATGGGGTTCAAATGTCCTACTCAGGATCAAAAGGGCTGTGAATCCAAGCACAGCAAATTATACAGACGGGACTCGAACGTACTTGACCACAAACACACACACACACGCGCATATAAAACAACACTTTGACTGCCACTTTCACTCATCATCTTTCTATATACACGAAGTGGCGCACCCTGGTGCCGTTTAATGGCTGAAAAAAAAGGACAGTAGTAGCATAGAAATAGCAAATATACAAAAACACTGCACGAAGAGCCTAGGTTTGCATGTGCACTCACCCACATGCTGTATGCTTTCTTTCTGGCATGATTACTACAACCACAGAGTCAGGCTGTAGGATATGGAAATTCACACCAGGTTATGAAAGACAATACTAGAGTAATTGCACAGTAAGTGTGGGGTCTTGCCTGTAGAGCTAGAATCAACAGCCACCCACAGAATGTTTAAGACATAGTAATCTATAAAAATATCCTGGAATTACAGAGGGAAATATCATACAAAAGGTCTAAATTAAATCCACACCTAATATTTAAAGGGTTGAGATGGCATACATAACAAAACCAATAAAAACACTCTGTTACCCACGCTAAAAATAGCTAAAAAACATCATGGGTAAATAAACATCCAGTAGGAGGGAAGAACAGTAGACCTCTAAAAACATGCATTTAAGGAACTCTGTCTTGAACATATTAGAATGATTGACATAAACACTTCCTGCAGCGAGCTGTGCACTTGAGGCCAGTTAAAGAAAGTGGGAATTCTAGGCATCTCCCTTGCTCTGCTTCAGCAGCATTTCAATCTCCTACACATCTGTGATAAGGCTCAGCTGGATCATCTGCTTAGAGATAGTGTAGGGAATAACTCTCCTGCTGATCCAACTGGCTCTGATCACAGATATTCTCCACCGAGACTGTCGTCATTTACTTATTACTTTCAGCAATACTTATCTGCATTCTTTTTTAAAAAAAAAATCTGAGCTCTTGGCAGAGCTTGTTCACAATATCTGAATGGATCATCTAAATGTTTTAAGATCTGGTGTTAGGCTGGGAGTCTGGTCATATTTGGTGAAAAGCTCAGGAACAGTGATTGTGGTTGGTACCTTCGTTTCTGTTATCAGTTTTCCTTGGGGTGGCCCATTTATACCATCATAAAATTAACAATGAGAGGGCAACCTTGTTGATGCTGTACTTGTAATTATCCAGATTTAATTCTGATGTGCAGCTATTCAGAGCAACTACAGTAATTTGTGGGTATACCGTAGTTATTTGGTAGATAGGAATCCAAACTTGAACTGTACATCCAACCACATGTTGGGGTAACCCTGCCTAGATGTCCTTAAATAATTACAAGGGGAACACCAACTAGAAAAACGGGTTCTCTTACAAGAGAATCTTTACCATAGCTCAAAAAATTCAGTATGTGTGAGTCCATTCATGAAATCACCGCAGTCAGACATGCTGCATGACAGCTCAGTCCACTAAACTCTTCTTCTCAGTCAAAGTCTTTTCCTCCAGCAACCACATAAAGGGGCAAATCCAGAATGGAACACTTGATGTAGGACTAATCCTTGCCATGGATAACAGCACCACCGCAGGCGCCTAGCATGTGCATCTGCAGAGCTAAGACCAGAGGCAGGTTTCACTCAACTACTGGCACTAATGTTGATCATGTGCTACTTAGGCCACTTGATGGAGTGGGTAGCTCTGGCTGGTAAGTGTGCATTTGTCCATAAGTATGCCTGGCTTGGGGAGAAATCTATTTTTAGGTTGTGTTAAAGGATGCCTTTTTACTCATTGCCAATTTATAGAAGACAGTAATATAAAAAGAGACAACAATATAATTGTGTAAAGTCTCCAATTAATCTAGCCAGCATGTCTAAACTGCGGTAGGAAGCTGGAGCACCAAGAGGAAAACCACATTAGGACAGCAAGATCATGGAAACTGGAAACACAGAAAGGCCCTAAATGGTGTAGAGTTCAAATCCAAACATAGCTGTTACTCTATTTCAATTTAACTTACTTGTGGGATATCAGCCTTATTTATTTTCTTAAAAAAATGCTCTCCTAAATGAATAGTCATGCTTTCACTGTAAGAAACAGGGTCCGTTCTTTAAACAAAAGTACATTTTTTCCATAACATATAAAATTAGGAAAGGAAAGCTGGCTTTATGAGGCAAGAGAGCTGACCTGTCTAAACTCTGTTTAGACAAAATGATTTTATCCATCCAACCATCTTCTTTCTTTTCTTTTTTTTTTTTAACCACTTATCAGTGTCTGGGTTGTAGGACTAGCAAATTCCCTCTCCCTGGCCACCAAGGTGTTCCAAAGCCAGCGGACAGACTTAATCTAGCATGTCATGAGCCTGCACTGGGATCTCATCCCAGTTTGACATGCCTGAAACGCATCACCTAGAAGGCATTCTGGTTATATCCCCAAACAACCTCAGTGGAACAACCTCTACATAAAAAGGATGTAGCAGCACTACTGTCAACCTCTCCTCAATGACTGAGCTCCTCACCCTACTACCGAGGTTGAGCACACACAGACATCAGAGGAAGCACATTTCTGCCACTTCTATCTGCCTCCTTATTTCTTTGGTCACTATACCACTGCATGTAGAGAAACCAGTAAATGGACAGCTTTACCTTTGTGTACCAGTTTATTGATTTGGACTGGCACAGCCACAGCAGCTGTAAGTCTCCAACTCCACTTGCGAACAAAAACTTTAGATACTTAAACTCATTAACTCGGGGCAGCAACTCATTGCCAGCAAAGATTGAATAAACCGTCTTACGCCAGAGAACCGTGGACTCGGAATTTAAAGTGCAAACACATTGTATGAAATGCCAAAATAAAATATTTCAGATCTTCACTTGAGAAATATTGTTGCAGGTAGGTTATGGCTATACACGGCAATACTGCACAAATACTGACATTTATTGTTTTAACAATTGGCTGAAATTAGGTGAAATGATTGATCAAATGGTTATAATAAATCAGACAGCAAAAACAATATCAAAGTGCTACGTATGTCTTCAATATGTACTAAGATGTATATAAGTGATATGTGGTACTTCTGCAAGTATTGTAAATAATGGGGTCAGAGTAGCCCTGTGGCAAAAACTAACACCCCAAGCTGGTCATTGCTGTAGCAACACTTGGATGTTGCCTTTATGATGTGACGAGCTATTTCCAAGTCACCCTTATTAGATTCTACATGACGGGGAATGTGGTGAATGCTCTAAATTAATAGAAAAATTAAATACACTCACTGAATCTGTGCAAGACAGCCAGGGGCCAGGATATTCTTGGAGTGAGGGGTTTTATGCAGACTTGTGAGCTCCAGCATGTCCACCTGCACGTCTGTCACATGACCCGGTAAGAGTTTTAGCATAGTCAAAACTTTCTCTACTAGGTTGTCACCATGATGACCAACAGCCCCTGTAAATGAATAAATTTGGGATTTAAAACAAGAACAAATATGTGTTGAGTATGTAGCAGCAGTCATTGGTAACGCAACAAAAATATGTGCCTTCTATACCAGATAAAAGGTAAGCAATTAATTTTCCCAAGGAGCCACAAAGAAAACTGGGACTGTTGTGGAAGGCCACATCAATAAGCTGAACATTCCCTGGCTGCTTGGGTTACTTGGTGTAATAGGTAGCTCTGGCTGGTGAGTGTACTGTTGTACATATGTATGTTGGTCTTGGGGAGAAAAGTATGGAAAAATATATGTGCATCAGAGGACAACTTGATATAAATATTCGTTGGGAGGTGGCTAAGGTAATATCTGCAGTGCTCTGCAATAACTAATCTCATCGTGGGTGGTATTTAATTTTAATGATTGCCAAATTACAGAAGACAGGAATGTAAAAAGAGGCAACAATATAAATGTGTACTCAGAAAGACAGAAAGATCATAGAAACTCGACACAGAAAGTTCCTAATTGGTGGGGATGCTCAAACCAAAGCATCTGTTCTTTAATTTCAATTTATCTATAGGATATCAACCTAATTTGTGAGGAATTTTTTTTCTTTTTACATTTTCTCTTTTACATGACGAATCATATGCTTTCACAGAAGAAAGAGGCTGCTGCCAGTAAACAAAAGTATATCCACCAATCAGGCATAACATTATGACCACCTGTCTAATATTGTGTTGGTTCCCCTTTTCTTGCCAAAATGGCCCTGACCCATCAAGGCATGGTCTGCACTAGACCCCTGAAGTTGTGCTGTGGTATCTGGCACAAAGATATTAGCAACAGACAGTTTAAATTCTATAAGTTTTGAGGTGGGCCTACATAAATCAAACTAGTTTGTTCAGCAGATCCAACAGATGTTTTAGTGGACTGAGCTCTGGGGAAGCCAAGTCAACATCTCAAACCTGTTGTTGTGCTCCTCAAACCATTCCTAAACCAGTTTTGCTTTGTGGCAGGGCTCAATATCCTGCTGAAAGAGTCCACAGCCATGATAGAATACAGTTTCCTTGAAAGGATGTACATGGTCTGCAACAATGCTTATAAGTGGTGCACATCAAACTAACATCTAAATGGACGGCAGGACCCAAGGTTTCCCAGCCGGTAAAGCATCACATTGCCTCCATTGGCTTTCCTTATTCCCAATGTGCATTCTGGTTCCATGTGTCCTCCAGCTAAATGACCCCCACACACCAAGCCAGGCAAGTGAAGGTAAAGGTGATTCATTAGACCCATCTAAACTTTCTTTAGATGAAACCCTCTTGGGAAAATGAACTGCTTATCTTTGTGCTAGACATTTACTTGACTCTTACCACTCTCATTGTTATGATTCTGGTGTGATTGGGCTTATGCAGCATGCAGAAAGGTCAAACACAACATGGTCACAAATATTACCTGTAAGATCCATCGTTCGGTCTACAAAGATGATCGATGCTTTATTAGGGGCTGTCTTCCTTCGGTTTTTTGCTTGAGGAAGATTGGCGAGTTCCCCTGCTATGATGCGGCTCATTGGACCCAGAGCAAAACTCTCCTCTCTCGTACCTGTAGCCTCAAACATTGAATTTAACGCTGAAGCTAAGGATTTGACTTCAATTTGCAGTTCAGCAGGGAGACAGTGCATGTCTATATCATTCAGGCTTGCAAATCTTCTCTTCTCTGGTCGTTTTTCATTGATGGCCTCCAGGTCTGGCGAGAGAAGAGGGAACAGGTGCGCAAACGGGGGTGCAACTATCAACTGCTGTGACACAGGGGCGAAGACAACTGGAACATGCATGACCTCCGCCGTGTAGTTCATATTTCCCATCCACTCGCATAATTTCTCTTCAAACTGCTCAAACACAGGGCTTCCTTCCATTTCTGTCGTAACTTTGTTGACGAGCAGGTGCACGGAGTGAGCAACGGTGGTAAAGACAACGCAGTACTGAAAGTGACTGAGGGATATGATGTCTTTAATAATGTCAACTGTCCTCCCTTTCAACAGTGTGCTGACAACAAACACGGCTTTAGGCTCATTGACACCGCACGCTTCGAAACTCGAAAACTGCTTTAAATTCCTGGCTCCAGCTTCCAATAACGTGGCAGCTCCTCCACTCCAGTGGAGAGCCTCTGCACATTTGTCATCCATGAAAACAACAGATTTCTTTACCTTCGACAGCACCTTCTCCCACATCAAGAGGGGGAATCGCGTAAACTCCTCAGTCGCCAACATTTTCCTAGTTACGTGTATCAGCTAAATTCACCGAAATCAAAGACACAGCAGCAATTTCAGCTTAAGTAGCTCCAACAAAACAAACACACGTCTCTTAAAGGTGACGTGGCGCTAACCCGTCGCTTCATTAAAACGTCACCCAAACGTCGTTGCTATGACAATAAGCAGTATCCCGAGAACAATCGTTACAGAGTTAATAAAGGAAAACTTTTTATGCAATATTCTCACGAAGTATCTAGACTTTCACTACCATAACCAAGAACGACAAGAGCTAAAAGGGGGAAGATCCAGCGGGTAAATTTAATCTCAAAAATGATGTTAAACATGTGAAGTTTAATTAGTCTTGATGGATTTTAAGCTAATTGAAATTAGTCATGGCGATTTGTTGACACGAGCTTCCTTCATTAAAAAACGAATTTAAATGACAGTTGGCACAAACAATTAAACCCCTAAAAATGTTTAATGCTTAGAGTTATGAGTTCCTCTTTATATTTGTTTAAATCACTTCCCCCAGCGTTTAACGGAAAGATACCATAGCTTAGTTTAAAGAGGCCAGCTGTTTCTTCTGTTTTCAATAGAGCCACTTTGATTTTAATGTGCCTCCAAGTTCCTTGTTTTAGGGGTATATGACATGAACGCCACAGATGACCGACACGAGATACAAAGGGTTGGACTCTCACCCAGGTGTGTAGCCAGTGCCTTAAATAAATAAGTGTGCAAATTTACAGTTGTGTACAGCCATTGTTCTGGCATTGCGCGTGTATATATATGTGCATATATGTATATAAGGCGTAGTGGTACTCGACACTGGACCAGTAAGGGTCCCCACGCTAACCAAGCAGGGGACCCTTTATATGTCAAGACAATATTCTAAATAATAAAAAAAATATACATGAAATGTTGTTTAAATTAAGTTAAACCACTAAAAACTAAAGGAAACAATTCAATACAAAAGAATACAAAATTATTGAAAGTTACAAAGCAATATTAATTTTGTTGTCATGAATTAGAAGGAGTTAGATACTCGTCTCACAGGCCGTAAATTGCAGTGAGCAGTAGACAAATTGAAAATAAACTGTAATGGCATGATTATTTCCAACAGTATTATACTAATGAAGCGTTCAGGTATAATACAGTTTTCACAGTACGATAATGACATTATAGTTGCACAATACATGTGACGGCACCTTGTGTGCTGCCCGAAATGTGCAATCAGTCATGTCGAGCATTAAAAAGAATTTGATGCTCATTAACTCGCTGTCAGGCGAGAGGTATTTGTTTGTGAGCTGGGAAATGGGGATGTTAGCAATCATACAACTGGAGCCCTGATTTTTTTTTTTTTTTTTTTTTGTATGTTTACACCAGCCTTTATGCCTCAGAATAAATGTAGCATAACATGCCAATTACAGTTAGTGACTGTAAAGGATACTAAGGCTTAAACAATGTTGTTTTTTGGGCGGGATAGTTTAGTTGTTTTTGCATTTGGGAATTTGTTTGAAATCATGCAAGCAATTTAAAGAACAACAGTGTCACTTACGTTGATCAGTGCCTAATGGGAAAAAAAATACCCACATGAAAAACCTGAACGTGAATAGACATGGTTAAATGCCATTTTTCACTTGTACCCATCAAGGTTTAGTGTTCTTGCAGTAATGTAAAATCATTCTGACAATTATCTGTGTGAGTGGAAATTCTTTTCTATTTTGATGATTTGATATTATTTTCATCCCTTTCTTTTGTTTATGGGACAATTTGAAAGCTGTCCAAGATGATAATGACATATTATTTTGAATTTTTCCAGCTTTTTATTGTGTTTTTGTAGCTGTTAGGTATGTTATGAATGGGCCTTATTTGTCAAAAACCCCCTTCTGTCAAAAATTTGCTTTGAGATATTTTCATAGTGTTTAAGTTAACGCGTTGTGTCATCAGCACTCAACCCAGACAGAAGTGTTTCTTTCTGTTATTTAAAGTTACTAATGATGATGATAGAGATAACAGTGGTGATGATGTGAGGGCCTCCTTATTTCTTGCAGTACATTTATGCATCTTAGGAGGACACAACATGTAGGTGGTGAGTAGTGACAACCCTTTTGAGATTTTTGGGCAACACAAATGACAGTGAAACATTAAACAAAACAGCCACACAAAGACCAGGCTTTATTGTAAACTTGGTTTAAGAAATAAGAAGACTATAAGATATAAATGTCTTATATCAGTTAACTGATATGCATTCAGCTTCCAAAGACACACAGTGACTATATTTCTCCTCAGAGTCAGCCAAGAATTTAAATATAGAATTTTACAGTGAAAACTATCAGCCTATTAGAGAACCCAGTGACCATTTGACATTTAAAAAAGTACACTTTCAGTCATTTTACACATATTCATAATTAGTTCACATTGAGAATGTCAGCTTCATTACTGCAAATCAGCTGACTTAACTCAGATCTTTATGATTTAAAATATTCCTTATTGAAAATAAATGAGAAATGACGATATATGTGACAAATATATGAAATGTATGTGACATCATTATGTCTGCATTGGGATGATTTACAGGTACTACAAATGACCTATTGTTAGAAAAAGTCCAAGGAAATGAAGAAATTAACCAGAAAGTAGAGCTTTTGGAGAAAAAGCCATGGAGAAAAGCTGGTAAGTATTGTTGTTTGACCTGACACATCAATGAGATTCTTGTATGCATTCAGTAATTACATTCAGACCTATTCATTACCATTTAGTGTTTTTATTTTAGGTGCTAACATCTCAGATTACTTTAACTATGGTTTTGATGAAGAAAGCTGGAATGCTTACTGTAGGAAACAAGCAAAACTTCATGGCATGATAAGAAAGGTAAATGCTAAAGACAGGGTAAGATAATGCTATCACTAATGTGATTTAGTCAGCCTTCTTTTTAAAGAGACCCTTCACTTAAACAGGAGAACATAGTTAGGAATAATAAATCAGACTGAAACTTGAGAAATTGTTATTCTGCTCAGGCCCAGAAGAGGCACACTGGATATGAAGAAGAGGAGGTGTTTTGTGCTTATTCTTCCCCAGGCAGACCATCTATTGTAGCTTTCAGGTCAGTAATATGTCTTCTCCATACTGTTATATTTTGTGCCTTCAGTCCTACACCCTCTATCCCATTCTATGCTACTGCTCTGAGCTCAGAGCCAGAAGAAGCTGGCAGCTGGTTTTTTCTGTTTGTTTGTGACACGGCAACTATCTGCCTGATGCCATCTGTTTTCTGTGATCCTAAGATGTGCTCAGCATATTAGGGTTGTTTTGGCAAGGGATTGCAAAATGTTGAGGTAAACACAGACTTATGTTCATCTGTTAAAGCCCAAGGCAAAATTTCATCGAAGGTTAAAGCTTTTTAAAAAATTTTTAGGCTTTGTGCCATTCTTTTTTCCCGTATTTATATTTCATACATTTATGATTTATCTGCTAACAACAGTGACACTACTTTGTGATCATAGCTTGTCTTGGGCACAAGTCAATGCTTATTTACAGTTGTGCTTTACTTGAGCAGGGTAAAAGGTTTAAGCAGAGACTATTTAAACCACTTTTGTTCATTTGAAGATAAGAAGACTTATCTGAACACAAAATAACTGTGTTAACATTCATAGGCCAATTGGAGTCAGGAAAAACCCTGATTAGTATTTCCATTTTAGGTTCTTTAATGTAACCCTATGCCAGCAGAAATTAATGCAGATTTTTACTCCAACTTTAACAGCCGCTGTAGTTTTAGTTAAAAATTGTAGTAATTCATTAGAATTTAGTGTAATAAATATATAATTGTAGAACTGATTAGGCGAATAGCGTCTCTGTTTACTGTATACTGTTCTTTTGATACATTAGATGATTTAGGCACTGCTGGTACATTTACAAAATGGATGAGCTGGAGGTGCCATCCATCAGTGTGGGAGCATTGGACTTTTAGATGACACTGTATTTGTGGATCGAGACAATAGAAAAAAAAAAAGAGATTTTCAGCTTTCTGTAAATGACCTCCTCTGTTGCTATTCCAGGAGTGTAGCGGTGTGTTTTTCCAAGCCATGACTCACTAATGAAAAATGCTGCAGACAAGTGCAAATATAAAAGGTTTGGCATTTTGACGTCACAGTTTGCGATTGCAGCGACCAATTCATCAAACATAACTAGATTGGGCTTTATAACCCAGTTAGTGCCAAATCTTTATGTGTAGACAAGTGTGTTTTTCCTGCAAAGAGATATTTTTGGTGCATTGCTAAACAGATTTCAATTAAAATTTTTAACAAATCCTGTTAATTTGGTTTTGATTTATTCGAGGTCATAAATAACACTGTGAACAGACCTCTGTCAAATAGGGTAACACAGTTGCAGGGGTTTTGCTTTATGGATGGATTGTGCTTAGATGCAAAGTAAGTCATCAACGAATCAAAAAAAAAAATCGTGTACACACTCATGAGGGGCCTGTTTTTTTTTTTTTTTTAATGCTAGGAAAAAACATTCACTCTCAGCAAGCACTTTGCAGCTATTTATAAAACCATGCTTTCAGCCATTGAGTGAAGCTGTCCCATGCAAAACAGGTTCTTTACCACTGCTTCTATTCATTTACTTTAATGGTGATTAAGATGTCTGTTGGATGCCTTGACCATCATCTGAGACTGACTGACAGAAATGGCCAGCCAGTTTAAGATCTGTCCTACTTGATGTCATTGTTCTCCATCGGCAAGTTTACCCTTAGGAGGAGGACACAGATCTGAGTCATGTGTGTGTCATGTCTCTCTCCCTATGTGACAGCGATTGACCAAGACCCTCTTTATTCAAAGAGGGTCTACTGTTTGGTTAAGGAATTTACTAGTGTGTTACATGATAATGTAGTAAAGATTTTGGTTTGTTTTTGTGCAGCTCAGGTCAAAAGTGTTTGTGTTCTCAGATCTGGAGCAAAGAGACATTAAGGAGCTGCAGGCACTTCCCTATTGAGTTGCCATTAGATGTAGGCGTTTTTACTTTTTTATGTATGCTTTTCTCTACTGTTGATAAAGTCCTTGTGACAGAAGCGGGTTAACATTCCGCTTGTGTGCGTATGTGTGTGTATGAGCTCACTCGGGGTGAGTGTAGCAGGGTTTAGGGCTGTAAAGGGCTGTTTTGTGAAGATGGCAAGATGACCCAGATAAGGAGGTTTAATGCGTTAATGGACCTGCAGGGGGTTTAAGTAAGGACATTGAAAGTGACATTAGGATAAATGAATGTCCTGTTTTTAAAAATGTTATATAAGTGCACATCAGCATCACATTAAAAAGAAGGATTTATGTATGAGAACCCCCACTTGCCTTTTTTAGGACATTATCAAAACATTGTATGTATTTGTACAGTCTTTATCATATTACCTGATCAACAGAGATTCAGATCCTATCACTAATTTGGCTGGAGGACAACCTGAATCCAGCAGAGAGGATGGGCACCAATGTCATAATGATGGAGGCAGCAACACTCAGGTATTATGTTAGTATGGGTTTAATAAGGATGGGCACCAATGCAGGAGGACCTGAAATGATCAGTCTCGGAAGCTATAATTAAACCTTTTGGCATGAACCAACCTGCAGACAATTGATTGAACTATGGGAATTTCAATTAACATAGCATTTTTATTGTGTTCCGCACAGAATTTTTGTAAAAAAAAACTATATGTGTATTAAGCTACTGGTTCAGCCTACAACTTTATTGTTGATAGTTTGTCGCTGTCTTTCTTTTTATTGTTGTCATAAATAACAGTAACTATCTTTATTTTTCAGGTTGTTTGTGAGATGTGCCATTATGAGGACAGCAGTAATACTAATCAGCTGCCACCTCCACTCAGCAAGAACTCTTTCTTTAAATTTATTAAAAAGAGAGTTCCACCACGTAAGTCACTCTGCTATTGGAATGCAACACATTTACTTATATTAATGCTTATTTACTATATTTACAAAACTATTTGAGAAAGGTTCTTGTATGTTCTTTTTCATGTGACATGATAATTATGAACATGTGAGTTATCTGCGGGAGAATATTTAGATTTAATACTAAGATTTTCAGGTGTTAAGGCCCCAAAGAGAACCCTCTGTTGGACACATCATGCATCATGCAGCTGCACAAATGACTAATAGCAATCAGACCATGTGTTTGTGAAGCTGCAACACGTGTCATAATAAATTATCCTGTGGAGTTGAAGGACAGAGGTGAACTTAACTGTGTGTATACGTGTGTATCTCTGCACCTGCCTGCATGTGTTTGAAGGCACTGTATGGATATATGTCTTCCTGCAGTCAGGTATCTAGTGCTGTCCAGGTGGGAGTCCATCAGTCTTTAGACTTCCTCTTAGTCTTTGCAGTGAATCATATTGAAATCCAGGAAGGCTCCCTGGCGCAAGCACACAGCTGAGCACATGCCATATCTTCATCTTCAAAGGCTCTGAAATAGAAATGCCGGCTTAGGCCTGCTTGCCCCTTACCCTCCGAGCCCCATACTGCACAGCAAAACCCGTGCCAGAGCCACTAATACAACCAAAATATCAAACATCCTGCCGGCACCAGCTTTGAAGTTATATGCATAGCTTTAATGCCGACCACTCCCCTTTCTTTAAGTTATAGGCCCTGCCTCCTTGTGTGAGGCAAATGTGTAGCATGATAAAAATAGCCCCTGGTAAAAAAAAAGAAAAAAGTTGCTGGGTCTGCAGATTGAGGCACGAGAAAAGTGCTGAACAGACCCAACTGTGGGGAATAGGGCAGAGGAAAAGAAGGGGCTGTTTTAATTTTTGGTTTGTTTTTCAGTAAGGTCACATTAGATGCCAAGTGTTTTTCATAGGTGCACATTTTGGAGTGGAGCTGTGTCATTACAGGGTTGTACTTGTGTCATCTATCAGTGCAGCACAGTGAAGGTGATGCTGCCTGCTGCTGTGCACTGCAGCTAATCTTCCATACAGCTGGTTACTGGGTCACTATAATCACTGTAGCAACAGAGCTTGTATGTGAATGTCCTCGCTGACTGAACTGAGCAGATTTTTAAACTCTTTTAAAAAACTGACTATGCAAGTAAATGCCCCGTGATGAACAATCAGAGCAACATTAGGACTATTACCAATAAGACTTTTAAAAAAAATGCTTTTTTAACCTTATAATTTTTTTGTTTTGTTTTGATTCATAACATAAAAAAAATCTGTGCCCTGTATTGATTTTCAGCTTTAGAGTGGAGAATGCTAGTTTTCTTGTAAAGAGCTGATGGCTGTGCTTTTAACAGGTGACAGTGTAATGACAGGATGCTGTCACTGCAAGAAGATTTATGCACATCTGTCCTTGCAGATTGCTGCATCTGAGAGTATGGGAGACAGTAGCCTTTACACTAACAAAGATCACTTGGGCCTGTGCTGCAGTGCAGAACAGCAGCCAGTTGTCCCATGTGAAATATCAGCTCCATCTAAAACACTGCAGCCTGTAGCTCTGTAAAGCATTAGCACGAGACTCAAAACCACGCAAAAACAATCAGATGCAATTAGCCCTCAGCCATTTGCTCTCTCATATGCTGCCAAGCATGCAACTCTAGCCTCCATCAAACACTCACTTGAGATCACCACAGGTAAAAACAATTACTCACTCACGCTAACCTTGATGGCATGTTTATGGACAAGCTGCTGTGTACTTTGTGCATCTGCTTGTGTATACAGTATGCATTGCATAGCATTCCATTAGCAAAGTTACTAATACTGCCAATCACATTTTACAATCCACTTAGATTTTCTGTAGTATAATTCATTCTACAAACTCTTTGTGATGTCTCATGCAGTGACCTCATCTATTTGCAGTAATGAGAGCTTGTCGCAGATGTTTTTTTACATGCTGCACTCTTCATGTTCCTGATTATTCACATCATGGAATCACATTAAAGGGAATTACCTGAAGACCCTCCAGGCTACACTCTCAGACTTCGATGTCTTGAATTTTGAGAAGTTTGTACGTGTATGTTAAATTCTGCTCTTTTCTTTGGGTGTCCAGGTGTCTCAAGTATCAAAAACCACACTCCTCCATGAGCACTTTGGGCCATCTCAACTCTGTGGAACTTGTATTTGAAAGGGAAAAAACAGTGTTTTAGATTTATTCACAGGACGGCATCTTGATGTTCTTTTCAAATTCAGGCAGCTCATATGTACAGCACACATAGCAGCTCATATTATTCTTCCTCCTGCTTCAACCAAGCTGTTTCTAGCCACTCTCACGTTAGGGGTCTTTAAAAAAAAAGTAGGAGATGGTATCCAGATGTGAATGTGTGCTTGTGCCTTGAGTCTTCAAAGGAATCTCTCTATATATGTGTGCTTGTATGTGTGTCTTTATGTGTACACACATTGGCTCCGTACAGCAAGTGTGAGAGCTGATTTTGCAGCTTGGTCACGTAAAATTTGAGCATTATAACAAGTGGGTCCATTAAGTGTGCACTCAAGCATTTGACTTGTTCTGTTTTATTGATGGAGGAAAAGGCAAGTAGCACTTGCTACATTTTGTTGCACTGACATTTTGAGGCTGATCTAATTTCTTAAGATTAAAAGATGCAGCACTATAAATTATGAATGCATGTTCCTGGTAATGGGTTATATTTTTTCATATTCTTTTATATTGTTTCTGTTATTTGTCTTGTGTTTCTGTTATTTGTCTTGTGTTTCTGTTATTTGTTGCTATATTAATAATAACAAAACATCTTCTCACGTTTAATGTGTGATTTTAGACTATTTCTGTTTCCATTTGATTAAAATATTTGGCCTGTGTTGGACAAAATCTGCATTTGGAATACGTATAATATTCTAAACCTTCTAAACTGTTAAGGGGTACAACCTTTAATATGCAGCTTTTTCGTGAATTTTCATGCAATAATTAAATAATTATTTTCTTTGCTCTAATTAAAGCAGCAAATTATTGTGGGTATATTATTATTTCCCTTTTGAGGTTGAATGTAGTTACGGTATTAAAATCTTTTTTTTTTTTTTTTGGAATTTCAGTATTACTGAAGAGAACAATAGATAACTTTGCTGTCTTCTTTTCCTGCTCAGGTCCCCAACCTCCCTCCTCTACTGCTACTTCGGTCAGGTGAGCCCTATAATGTGTCTATCTTTATGCATCAGTTGTAGGTCAGCTCTATATGTAATGACCGTAATGAGGAGAAACTGAAGGTTACTGTGTCAGTGAAAAAGTGAAAACCGGACTCCCTCACAAATTCAGCAAATGTGCAGGGAGGGAAAGAAAAATGTTACTCAGAGACTGGACTAGAAATCATTAGTCAAGCGATTATTACGTTAGTGTGAAAGGAAGTAACTCAAAAGTTTGATAAAACAACTTCTGAAACAGACCAGGTGTCTCTAGTTAGACTCTAAAGATCAACTTGGATTGGGGTTTCTTTTCTGTACACCATGCACTGTTGCTCATCTTCCAACTGAATCAATGGCCATATAAGGTAGAAAGCAAGATAGCAACCTTGTTTGTTCCTCCAGTCTCCTGTTTATCAGTATTCCAGGCACCCCCTCCACTCTGCTTTTCCGATCTATGTCACAACCTGTCTGCAAACTCCCACATTTCAGCAGTAATTTACACAACTTAGATCACAAGTGGGCCACGTTGAACCCAAGGCTCTCTTGCATTTTCTTACACGTTAATGAATGCAGCCCTACTCCATTTGTGTTTGCTGCTGTGCTTGTTTCACTTGGATGCTGTCTGTATCCAGCCTTCCTGAGTCCAGCTCTGTTTGTCTGTCTCACTAGCTTCCTGTTCCTTCATCTTTTCTCTCTTTTCTCATTCCTATTTTTTCCCTTCCCCCAATTTGCTGTGTCTGATGTGTGCCTAAATGTGCTCAGTACTTTGTCCATAAAGATGGTTTTTCTCACATCTCAGTCCATCTGCCAAATCCTCACATCCTTCAGGGACTTACTGTTCCTATGAACTCTGCCAGCCATCTCCTGTGTGCTTTATGAATAATTTCCTTTTAAACTTTTAAAAAAAAGTATACACATGTGCAGTGATAGTCCTGGTTTCACTGTTGCCTTTCCCTTGGGGCTATTAGGAACAGCAGGTATTTCTGGCATCATCTTGGCCTTGACATGCCATGCTGCAATGAGGGCCAAGGGTCCTGAGGGCTTCAAAAATACTTAAGATCTGATTAGACTGTGGCAATTCTACAACATTGTTCCCTTATAGTGACAGGATGTAGCAATTAATCTCAAAATGAAAATGTCCCTTTGTAGGAAAATTAACTAACAAACAAAAATCACTGGAAAAATTATTCAAAATGAGCTAAATTTTAATGTGGTAAAGTTAACTGTTCAGGCAGTGGTAGTGTAAAATCATGTTCATCTATGTTTTATACATATCTCACAATAATATTCCTTTAGTCATCCTAGAGGGAGGCCGAATCAGTATAAAAACTGTGATCTATTAATAAAGGAACGTTAGAGCATGATAATGACTTGCATGTTTGCCATATCTTCCATAGAGTTTTATCACACATCTATAACTTTATTTTGGTGTGTGTTCAATCAGTCTCCTCGACCAAAGCTGTTGATTCTGAGCATTATCAACCTTCAAGTGTATATTACATTACCAATCTTTTTGGGCTTTGCTACCTGTCACATGCTCAGAGAACCAGACTCCCTCTTCCATTCATTGATTCTTCTCCATTCATAAGTAAGTCTTTTAACTTCTTGTGCATCTGTTGAGCCAAAAATAAAATTCCTCAGCGATGGAACTGTTTACTTTTGGATTTATGGAGCAACATAACTGGGCTCACACCTGTTGGAAAGGCGTTCATTTGGATGAGCTTCAAACAAAAGCCAAGTTCACATTCAGCTCATTCGGAAGTTTTCAGTTGGAGGCAAGTGTGCCCTGGCCACGTGGACGGACAGAAGACCCAGATTTTATCAGTAATATGCCCTCCATCCGTTCCTCTTGCGTTGGCGAGCACACACTATGCCTTGACAATGAGCCAGTCACTTCAAACACTTGGAGAACACAGCTGTGCATTTGTAAAAGTGCTTTGATCCTTTTGCAGACCCGCTTCTTTTATTTTTTCCTTCACTGATTCATCTGTAAATTTGTTTGCTCATGCGGTTTCCTTTTTTAGAATGCACATTAACATTCCTTAAACATTAAAGACAGTAAACAGACAATTACAAATACAATCTGCCAGAAGCAGATAAAAAGAGACTGTCGAGGGTCATCTTGTAGCTGGATCCAAATTGAGGATGCAGGAAACAGGAAATAAGCTCAAAACTCAGCTTCAATGCTGTAGGGAATAAAGAAATCCAAAAACATTACAGAGCAGAACCAAACAATCCAAATACCAGAAACTTTCTGGGAACACATGGCAAGGAGATACACAGCAATCAGGGACAACATAATAAAGGACAAAGGGAGACGTAGACGATAGACACAAGAAAATGAGAGTGTGGTAACAGGTGTGAAAACAGCCGAGGACCTTTAACATAATGACACAAGAAGAAAAACTTGACACAAGACACAGAGAACAATGGTCACCAAAATAAAGCAAAGTGACCCACAACAGAACAGGGCGACAAGAATAAAGTGACACAACTAACAGGAGAACAAGAACGAGAAAAAGACAAATTCCGAGACAAGACTGAGAGAACCAAATGGCATGACAAAAGGGAATTATCTAATAAATGGCACAATAAAACACATAGTATACATAATAACTATAAATAATACAGAACTGGAATATAAATCACATTTCAAAACCAAAAGAATCATTTATACAGTTCTCAGAACTCTGGGCCTCAGACACATACAGTTGGTGTAAATCTATGTGTAATGTATGTTGTCCTTTTGTTAGATCTGCTAATACTACTAATTGTATGTTTTAATAAATTCTGCTCAGTAACAGTAATTTGTCTTTTTAAAAAAATTCAAAAATGCTATCATGAAAGCCTTCTTAATGCCATTTATGGAAACTGAAGTTTGAAAAAAAGAATGTAAACTTGGATCATCTGTAAAGGTCTGATGTAAATATAGGATTTTCACATATTTCTTTATTTTCTATTTTCAGTGGGAACTCTACAAGTTTTAACAGCCCATCAGCTTCATCAAGTATGTACATTTGTCCATAAGAGATAGTGTTTCATATTTATTAACTGTTTCAAGATAGATCAGTACTGTGTATTACACTGTCTTAGTGAACCTGTTAGGTATGGTGTCCAAGCACTCAACCATTCTGAAAATTACCTTAGGCCGTGCTCTCTCATTCATATTTCTCAGCTGTCTTGAGTATTGGAAAACTGAATCATAATCCTTACTATTCAGCTCCCCTACATATTCAGTTTGAACTTCCAGTATGTAAATATATTTACTAGATCTTTTTCTGTGTTAACCGTTAGAGAAAAAGAAATAGGTGAGAATAGGTGAGAAGAATTGGTTCAAAGCTCAGAGCTAATTGCTAAACAAATGGTAATGCATGTGGTTGTTAGTTGCTCTCCCCAATTTTCTGACCTGGTTTGGTTCTGTTCTTTAATGGGTGTATCATTTTTAATCCCAGGAAGAATCACCATCAGCCCTGGAGTGATTGATACCACCAAGGCTCGGGAATGCTACATATTGCAGGAAAAGCATGACAAGGATAGAGACAGATCCAGAGCGCATGGTCAAGATAAAGAGAACAAAAGAAGCAGAAATAGAGAGAAGGAGGGCTGCTCCTCTTCCTATTATAGGTTGGTCTATGTGAACTGATGATGATTTTATTTAATGTATGTGCTTCAGTTTGCGCTTTGCATTTAGCATAGTGTACTCTCTCCTTTTGTTCTTCCTTTCTCCACTGTTGGGTGCCTCTGCAGTAGTTGAATTTGAATGTCTGCTGTGCAGCTGTGGCCTTCTGGATTAGGCAACATATAATATATTGGAAGTAATCCAGATATTCATTCTCTCCTGGCCTTGTTCAGTATGTGTGTATTTGCAGCCTGCCTGCACACACACACACTGAGGGAGAGAGAGGGCAAGAGAAAGAGAGCAAGAGAGAGAATTTTGCTGTAGAGCAATTGAAAATTTTAGATAAAAGACAAAAACAGAACCAAAAAATGATCATGAGGTGCAGTGTAAAACTCTGTAGCTCTGTTTTTTCAGGTTAGACCAGACAGGGACAAGATATTAGTGCAATATATGGTTGTGAAGCCGCTTCTGTGTTATGTTTGCTGTCTTAGATGGCAGAGAACCGAAGAACCAAAGTTGCTCAAGACAAGTGTTAATAAAAAAATACATTTTAAAAAAGAGTTGCTTTTTATAGATTCATTAGTTCTCTAAATAATTAAGTTTGTGCTTGAAAATACAGACATAAACGACATTATTTTAGTATTTGAACTTACCCAAAAATGTTTCTATTAACACAGCTAAAGGCATTGTATTTGTGAGTGGTTACCCTCTTGGCTCTCCAGCTGATCGCTATAAAATAAACACACTATTGTGAGAAATGGCCCTAGTGAAGAAATGCATACTATTGCAAAAGAGCATAAGGCCATTGTGACAGAAATCAAGACTATTGCAAGACAAGGAAAAATTATTGCCAGCACAGGCATAACTATTTCAGTTTTTCTGGTGCAGTGAGATGAGGGAATAACTTGCTATATTTGCCAGTTATTGCCAGAGAAAGATTGAGTTTGCACTCCTCAGCATGGAAATTGTTTTTTCTCTCTCTCTCTGAGGCTCACAGCTGATCGGAGCAGTATAATTTCCTCTCCAATTTTCACATAGTGCCCTACTACCCTATAGTGTGACAGCCTGAGCGCCTGCTGTACAAGCACTCATACATGCTAACATGTGAACAAGCCAAATCATGCCCTACATTTCTCAGTGTTGACCATTAGCCAAATTTCTATTTAATTATTATTAACTTAGACAGCTGTCAACTGTAATACACACAGGCACATCTTTTCACACACTCCTCAGCTGAAGCTCGTACTATAGGAAAAGGCAGGCTTATAGTATTGTTAGGTTGCGTGGGGTTTTACCTTCTGGAATAGGAATAGGTTCATGTACAGTTCTTTTCTAGTCTACCAGACATACAAGCACTCTTTCGTGTATTATCCACGTAAGTGCTTTCTATCTAACATTCACACACATTCATTGAGAACATCCTGGGGTTAGTAACTTGCCCAAGGATATTTGACATGACTGGGACAGTCAGGGGTCAAACCACCATCTTCCGATTAGTAGATGGCCTGCTATTGCTCCTGAGCTACAGCCAACCCCTTTTGCCTCTAAATACTTGAAACTACAAATATATGCAATGCAGGTGAAATTCTTCTGTTTCTTTGGCTTCAAAAGCTGTAATGTTGTTGATAACAACAAATCCCTGCATCAGCTACTGTAAAAGCGTTGCTGGTAATTAACTTGCAATTAAAATAAGTGCAAAATAGCAAAAATGACAAGCTGAAGTATTTCTTACTGTACTGGGCTCTGTTAAAATATCCTTACATGCTTTTCTGTGCTGTTCAGCACTTTTCCTACTTGAAGTGGTGAGCATTTCATTGAGTGTTTATGCCCTAGATGTTTGAATTCAGGTTTATACATATAGCACAAAGCAACATTTTGGGTCAAATAAGGGAAGTGGGACATGGGACAGATGGGAAGTTATAGGCTAAATGTAGAAGATCTGAAGAATGGGAATCACATGTGCATGACAGACACACAAGAGATTTAGAGTCATTCTACAGATTTGGTCCCAGCTGACAGGACTATTCCTTTGGCCCAGTGTGTGCTCCTCACACGTTAGTGGCTCTGCTGACGTTTTTGTCCTACATTCTGGTCAGATGATCAGAATTCAGATACGCACACACACACACACACACACACACACACACACACACACACACACACACACACACACACACACACACACACACACACACACACACATGCATATGTACAAGTTCTATGTTTTTGTTACGCTGATTTATTACTGGGCTCTAGATTATTTTTAGAGTAGGCCCAGGGGGATTTATTGTTAGTGTGTGTGTGGGCAGGACAGAGAAGCAGATGGAGACCTCCATAGCTTTGCTAGCCATCCTTATTGTTCACTGACTAAGTCAGTGGGAGTGTTACATGTATGTGTTATTCATTTAGAAACTAGCTAGCCTATTTGTCCTTTGCTTACTCATGCACACAGGCAAAGTGTGGCAAGAGGTTTTCTAAGTATCAGCTACTGGTTATTAGCTGTGACTGTGACATCATGCCTCGGATTTAACCCCACTACTAATAGATTCCACAAGGCTATTGTTCACCAGTACATTTATTCAGACCGAGTGATATATTGTACTTTTCGGGCACACATTCAGTCTGAGTAACTGATTGGCCATTTGGTCAACACTTGCCCCCTAACTGTAAATTTTAGCTTTGGATGATAAACGTAACTTTTTCCAGCTGGCAGTACCTCAGATATTCTTCATTTCCTTCATGCACACATATGCCCGACCTTGCACAACACAGTGACGAATTGCAATATCCTCTTTTTCTTGACATCAGTTCACACAAGGCATAGATCTAATACCTCTTGGATAATTCGATCAAACCTGGATAATAACGGAATTAAGAAATTCTAGTGTGATAAGGAAATTAAAATGATAATTATCTTCTATTAGGTTGGATTAAAAGCATCATTATGCTCCAAGACTCGCTTCAGCGTTAACAGAGGGTATGGCTCACATTTTATTAAAAAGGAGCTAATAGCTGAAAAAAAAAAGGTTTGCTGGTATGTTGTGCAACCAAATCAGGCTATTGCTAATTCGGAACAAAACTCCTGAAAGCTTAGCACGTTATTACCTTTGCACTTAATTTATTAGTTGAATTATTTAAAGAATAACATTTCAAAATTACCAAAGTTTTGCCTGTGTTAGGGGGAAACAGTTTTTTCATGCAACTTCATTTTCATCATTTTTGAAACATCAGATTTGGATTTAGAGGTTAGAGCATAGTCTAAATTCCCATGTATTTCTTGATTTTCCTCGGCTACTCTTGTGCCTGATGCCACACTTATCCTGGCCTCAGGGTCTGTCTTGGGGCCTGGACATTCTTTCACCTACATCTGTTTTTACTTTCCTTTCACCAAAGTTTTTTTTATTATCTCTTAGTGTGACATGTTTTTGTCTTTCTCTTTCAGTATCATTCAAGAAACTCATTTTTTTCCCAGAGCTGGTGCCTGTGCCAGATAAATTTTAAAATTACTTCTACATTGTTTGCCTGTCAAGTTTCAAGTTTTATTGTCATGTACAGATAACAGTGTAGCCACATTTATCCATAATGAAATTCTTTGCCTCGTGCTCCTCAGCTTTACATGAGCATATAGAGAGTGTGCAGTTATATTGAGAAGAAAATAACAGAAAATAGCAGTTTATTAGTAATAAAATAATAATAATAATAACAACAATAAAAAAAGAGAGGAAAAAGTATTAAATATTAGAGAATTTAGTTGGTATTTACATTTAAGACAAGTTGGTATTTACAAGTTTGTGCAAGAGTATCTGCAGGTTGTACAAAGTTGTGCAGTGAGCATTTAAGTAGCATTTGTTGAAGTGACAGTGTGCAGAGTCCTGTAATTGTAGTGAGTGTGTAGTGGTGTGTATGGAATGTCAGCAGTTCAAAAGTCTGATAGTTTGTGGTTAAAAACTGTCCCTGTGTCTGGTAATGCGGGTCTGGATGCTCCTGAACCACCTGCCGGACGGCAGGAGTGTGAAAAGTCTGTGGCTGGGATCAGAGAGGATCCGCTGTGTCTTCCTCATGCAGCGCTGTGTGTAAAGATCCGGTATGGCTGGCAGTTCAGTCCTGGTGATGCGCTGTGCTGATCTCACCACCCTCTGCAGAGCTTTGCGGTCCAGAGCATTACAGCTGCTGTACCAAGTGGTGATGCAGCCAGTCAGAATACTTTCAATGGTGCATTGATAGAAGTTTGTAAGTATTCTGGGGTTCATGCCGAATCTTCTCAGGCGCCGCAGGAAGAAGAGCCGCTGCTTTTGTGATCACACCAACATGGTGTGACCAGCTCAGGTCCTCGCTGATGTTGATGCCCAGGAATCTGAAGCAGCTGACTCTCTCCACCTCTGCTCCTTCGATGTGGATGGGGGGTGTGGTCTCCTGTAATCCACGATGAGCTCCTTGGCTTTGCTGACGTTAAGCAGCAGGTTGTTGTCGCGGCACCATGATGTCAGGGCTCTCACCTCTGCTCTGTATGCTGTCTCATCTCCATCAGAAATGCAGCTGATGATGGTGGTGTCATCTGCAAATTTGATGATGGTGTTGGAGCTATGTGTTGCTGTACAGTCGTGGGTGAACAGGGTGTACAGGGGGCTGAGCAAACATCCCTGGGGGGCACCTGTGCTGAGTGTGAGTGTGGATGAGGTGTTGCTGCCGATCCGAACCACCTGAGGTCTGTCTGTCAGGAGGTCCAGGATCCAGCTGCACAGGGAGGAGTTGATGTTCAGGTCACGGAGTTTCACGATGAGTCTGGATGGTATGATAGTGTTGAAGGCGGAGCTATAGTCGATGAACAGCATCCGCACATATGTGTTTTTCTGGTCCAGGTGAGAGAGGGGCAGTGTGTAGTGCAACTGCTATTGCATCATCTGGTATCTAAATTTCAACCTCAACCTGGATAAAAATAGAACAGAAATTATTTTATTTGGGCAACTCAACACTTTCGATGAGTATGACAGCACCATTGGTCTTTTAGCTTCTTACTGTCACCCAGTTCAAAGAACCTTGATGTGATTTTTGACTTTGCTTTTAAGATAAACAGATTAGCTCTGTTGTTACCTGTGTATTCAAATGAGGCTCCACAGTAAGGTGAAGGCCTACCTCCCTCCACATGACATTGAGAGAGTAATCACACCTTCATTACCTCTCAGTTTAACTATTAATAATTCTTTGCCTTTATCAGTTGCTCCTAGCTTCTTCTGCAGGCTGTACAAAATGCAGCAGCTCGCCTTTTGACAGAAAAGAATGGTCTAATCACATTACACCTGTACTGGCCTCTGTACTGGCTTCCAGTCCATTTCAGGGTCTGTTTTAAATTTGTATTACTTGTTTATAAGAGTATCAGTGGTTGTTTTTACAGCCCTACATTCTTACTAGAGCCCTGAGGTCTATGAAACTATTGCTCTTGGACATTTGTCAATCCAGGCTCAAAAACAGAGGTAACACAGCATTTTTGGTGGTGATCCCTAATCTTTTTGTCACGGTCTGTGTCGGCAGACTGTGGAGAGGTGGGGAAACAGGACCCAAACGCCAGACTCTTCAGTGCAAACAGTGTTTATTTACAAGGTGGTGAAGTAAGCAGCAATAAATCCCCTAGTGTCCCAGACTCCCATGTCGTGTCTTCTTCCCAAAAAGTCCCAGTGTAGTGCTCTCTGCTCCAGTGTCTCTGCACTCCCCGTGCTCACTGCTCTCTCTCGTCCCACATTCCTCCTGAGGGAAAACAATAGAGGCAGCCATTAACACACTTTATCCCAGCAGGCATACACTCACAGACTTTCCGACTACGCTAGAAGACTGACGTGAAGTCAAACGCAATAATCCAGCGTCGGTGGAAGCTCCATCGCTCTTCTAAATAGCTCCCCCGACGAGCCCAGATGAGGAGCAGGTGTGTGGCAAGGACTTCGGGTGTGGCCAGTCCTCAAGCCAGGCCACGGCCTGAAGGTGCCTGTAACTTCGCCACAGAAAACCGCAACACACACACACACACCTGCCTACATACAGATGCGGACAGAGACCAGAGGCAGAGCAGACGACACACCAAATGAGAATAATAATAATAATAATAATAATCACAACAACAACAATCATAGTCCCCACTGCTCACGGACTCCGAGTCCCCAGAGCCGGTCTGTGACACTTTTAAACAACCTAATCTTTGACAAAACAGTTGCACAGTCACTCAATCATTTTGAAACACTGCTCGACACTTTGCTGAGCAGGATACCCGGATGTTTTTATTGTTTTAGTGTGTTTTTTAGTGCATATTTATTGTTGACTGGTTATTGTTAATTATGTATATTTTATATGGCATGAAATTTAAAATTTTAAATGTGCTATAAAAATTTGACTTGACTTTAACTTACATATTTCTAGATGCAGGCACTATAATATCGGCTATAACTCATAGTGACCATACAGCTTTTATATCTTTGTTTTAGGACTTTCACTCATTGCCAGAAACACTTGTGTGCTTGCTTGCTGTATATTAGCTGATCAAGTCATTGCATACTAGTTATATTTTACGAAACATACATGTTTCTCACATACAATTTATTTAGTCTTAGATTTATACTCCAATGATTGTAAAATGCACTGACCCTGTCTTTGTTCTCACATACTAATATACAAAAACTGAATAAGGTGAGATTAGAAAGGGTTAGAAGAACATAGCGTTTTACTATTTAAATGAGTCTGATTTGATTTGTGCCTTTTATATGAACCTGTGCAGAAGTAGAGCATAAAACCCAGAGTTAGTCAGCTAATTACTCATTTTATACCACCGGTTATCTAGCAGAGAACATTGAACCAATCCTACATGTCAGTTAATCCAAAACAATGTAATTTACCATAATGAACATATGTAGAAAATTAAAAATAAGGACAACTCTTTCTACCTAAATATCAAATTTCTAAAAAGTGTGTGAGCTTAACACTATGTATAAATTCTGCTATGTGACCTTGATACAAAGAATCTACATGTTAATCAGCTCTAATATGCAAAAGTCCTGCATGTTTATCACAAATTCAAATAGAAGACGTAAGCTTGACAACCCCAATAAAGATTGCATTATTTGGCCATGATTGTGTTTTAAATGATAATTACTACAAAAGAAAAAAAAAACAAATTTCTTTTTCACTGCAAAGCAGTCATCCCTTGCTATACAGGTTGTGTTAATTGAAAAATTGTACTTTGTGTCCACAACACCACTCTCTGAAGAATCAGGGTTTCTCAGTCAGGTTGTGAATTCTACGGTAGTGCTCATCCGGTCAAGCTTGAGCACTAATTTTGAATAAAATAATACAAAAAAATATATGTGAAAGGAGGCTTTTATGCTATAATTTACTCTTTCCTCTGGAGTCATTTGAGTGTGTTTATGGTATTATGTGTGGTGAGATGTTTCTGTGTTAAAACTAATGGCTTTGAGCAAGAACAAATGTGGGCCTAGAGTCCTAGTCCCTGCTGCTAACACAAGAGCTGTCTACAAATATTGAATATATTTAGCTTTTTACTTGCAACAGTTGCCCCTTAAGGCTCTCTCTCTCTTTCTCTGTGTTGTTCAAGTGAATGATAATAATTACTCCAGCTATGTGTGAGCACACTGTCTGCATAAGCAGCGCATCATCTGTACTTTTCTATAGACTTTTTGGAAAAACGGGACGTGAACAGTGCCTTTAGTCTGATGATTCTTAAAGGTCAGGCTGATTATTTTAAAATTACAGACTATTGCTGTGCCAAGGTGGCGAGATGAGCAAGTTAGATAGAGAGGGGAAAAATTATTTTAATACACTACTCATTCACTCTTAGCAGTGGGTAAGATTTTCGCTGTAATAAAACTAATGGTGCTGGCAGACTGAAAGATGTAGAACACTGAAGCAGAAGGAAAAGATTTTATTTACAGAATTCTAAAATAGGAAACAATGTTTCTTTGAAGGCAGAGAACTAGTTGGTCTCTGTCTGATAACATAGTTGCCATTAAGGTGGGCAAGTAATTGGTGAGGATCCAAAGACTTGATGCATAGAAAGCTTGCTGGTAAATATGGAAAACCAAGAGCAGACAGAAAACCCAAATATAATTACGATAAATCAGTCCTGATATTCGGTAAACTGGTGACTGGGAGATGAAAAAATGTATGAATATGAGTATATATCAGAGACCATGTAAAATAAAAATACAGTAATGAAGAATATTTCAACATTGCTGAGTTAATTCATGTGGTGGAATATAGAAAAAGAAGAAGAAGAGGCAATGAAAGCACAAGATAAAATTCAAACAATCAAACAAAATCATACAAATTTAATTTGGAGGAGATAAAAAAATATGTATCCACATAAATGTAAAAACATAATGATTAACAAACTATGTTGGAGCTAACCCATGTTGGGTATAATGTGTTAGAAAGTAACACGTAAAATTTTTTCAGAAATGGAGTAATGTAACAAGTTACTGCGATTCAGTAATCACATTACAGTTCCACTTATGTTGTTACTTGCATTATAAAGTTATAAAGTTATCTGCATTCAGGACCGATAGAAAGACAGAAAACATCAAACGTCTATATTTCTACGTACTTGTGTTACAGTCAGCCGATATTGGTTCAAGGCAGAAAATGATGCATGGGTCTACAAATTTTGATGAATGGAGATATGGACACTACTTTTATTTTTATTGCATGAAAAGACAAGAGCATAAAGGTAAAGTGGAAACTGCATCCAGGACAGAAACAGCTGCATTTTACTTCTAACTCAACATCGGCACTTTGGAAATATCTGCACAGACAGCATGCTAACACAAAGCCAAGAGCCCACATTGATGTTAAAGCTGAGTGTATGCCAACCTGAGTGCAGCGGCATTTTTTTGAGTACCAATACCTTCACTGGTGTGGATGATTTCACAGCTGTATTTAAATGAATTATAACTACTCCATAACTTCGCCTCAGTGGCCGTCTTTATTACCACATCAGTACTGCACCCAAACGCACTTTTCTTGCCACTCAGTCCACATTCTTTCATGATGCTTTCAGGTATCTGAATAATTTATCACTCAATGTTCTTCCAAACACTTCATTGCAGTAGGCAAAATCCTCCAGTGTTTTCCTTTCTTATAAGTGGCAAGATGATGAGTTGAGGTACATTTGCTACTTCTGTTGATTTGTTCTAATAGAAAATACGTTTTCTCGCAAGAACACTATCTGAGACTAATATCATCTGAAAGTTATTCATGTCCCTCCATACTATGACATTGGATCAAGGAAGAGCTTTTCAATTTGTTAAATGCCCCTGGCCTTAAAAGAGCAACAACAATTTTTAGCATGGTTTCTTGCATTTTTGCTGTGAACTGAATTACAAAATGAGAAACTATGCTAGCAGCTTAACCCTTTGATATTTACAACCAAGTCAAGTTACTTGAAAATAGTAATTAGTTACTAATTACTGATTACTTCTCCAAGAAAGTAATCCTGTTACTATACTAATTACTTATTTTCAAAAGTAATTAGCAACTTTATTACTTAGTTACTTTTTAAAAACATAATCCATCATATAATATTGAACCAAATGAAAAAGCCTCTTTTTTTGTTTTATTGGTTTTATTCTTTTAACTACATGCACATTGCATCAAGCAAAAATTTAATTGAATGCAACAGTCTCTGAGTGGAGATTATTTGTTTAACATTTAAACCTATTTTCTGCATATTCCAGCATATAAAAAAATAAATAAAATTTTTTTGTGTTTACACTCACTCTTTCAAATAGATGCAAGTAAAACACAGCAAAAATGTGCCGCAGCAGTCATGTCACTGGGGGGATCTGGGTGTTCCTCTGTGAATTTCACATTGCTGTGGCAGCGTGATAGGTGCTTGCTCAGATTTGAAGTTAAATTTTTCGCTGTAGAAAGAAATTTTCTTACCACGCAGAATGTACAGGAGATGCTAATGTTCTTGTCACTTTTTACAGAATCAAACTTAAAGTAATGTCAGTACTTCCAATCTTTAAACCCTGCATGGTTGTACTCTCTCCCGCACTTTATATTATCCATTGTTAATCTACACACGTCTGTTGCACACGTCGCATGTTCGTACATCATTGTCATGAGACACTCTCACAAACAAACTCACGGTTTAGTAACGCAGCATGTTTATGGGAACGTAACAGTAATCGAATTACTTTTTTGCAATAGTAATTACTTACTTTACTCGTTACTTGAAAAAAGTAATTGGATTACACTAAGGTGTTACTGACCATCCCTGATAACAACAGAGGAATTTCTCATCATTTTTCAGTTGTAAGCAGTGTTCTAGGTGGTTTGACCGACAGTTTAACAAGCTGCCAGCATAATGGGATAAAATCCATGACATCAAATATTACAAAACAGAGCCATTACATTGGTCCAAAGATGTAATAAGTACCACAATAAAATAGGTTTACTGGCCAAAAAAAGCAGTGCGTAAAACATGTTTAAACATCCTTTTTTCAGGCATTTTTAGCTATTTTTAATAGGATATTTAGTACCTAGAGAGAAAATCAGGCAGAGAATTGGGGAGTGACACGCCTGGATCAGCCTTTTCCTGGTCTTTAAGGTACCTCAAGGTGCTCAATGTAGACACAGAAAAGACCATCTCACTCACTTATAGAACCATTGGACTATAAATTTTAAACCATACATGTTTGCAGCTGCTTTGTCCAATATGTCTCCAGTGCTGATTTAGACTGATTTCACCATGTTTTTGCATGTGTGTTTCCAGAGGTCATATGAACACTAGAATTTAAAACTTATAGGTAACTGCAGTGTGGATGTGTGGCTTTTATGTAAAAGGCATGCTGTGACACTTGTATTGGGCTCTTTGTTACTCAAAGTGGAAGCCGGGGGGAGGTTATAAAAGCTAACACAGTGGTTACAGTTTTAATCCCTTGAGTCATGACTTATCTCTCTTTCACTGGAGCAAGAGAGCAGCAGTCTTCCTGTGGGTCAACAGGCCTTTTCCCCCCCCTTTTGTGTTATGTCCCAATGAGAAACTCTCAAGTTTTATCAGTAAGTAATGTAAGAATAAAATAAAAACCATTTTGTTTTCTGCAACAGGGAAGCGCAAATGAAGCACAGGGAGCCTAGGAACCAAGGGTACAAGTATTGCTATGACAGAGGCAGTGGAAAAAAGAGAAAGAGCAACAAAGATGGATCACGAAAAAGATCAGAAAGGTCTAATGAGAAACAAGCGCACTCACATATATGTAAAAGGATGAAAATACTAGAACTAACCTTAATGATCATTATCTTGTGTCTTCAACAGCAGCAGTGTCAGGAGCAGCAGAAGTAGCAGAGATGTTGGTGGGAACAGGGACAGGAGACACAAACAGAAAAGAAACAGAAAAGCCAAGACATGTAGGAAGAACAAGGAAACCAGCAAGTAGTTCTCTCCTAACAAAAAAGGAAATTAAAATCTGACTGACTTTCAGTCTCCCAGCCTGATTAACAGAGAACTGCCCTATGGCCTCTTACATTATATTGTTTCGGAAAATTAATTAATAGATAACATCATTCACAAATTAATATTTTCAGTAGTAATAATTCATTTAAATTAATAATTTTATTTGAAAAACTAAGGATAATTTCATGAATGTTTAGTACACTATGCTTTCATTGTTTCTTTTTCTGTTGATTTTCTTCAGATGAAGGGAATGTGTACATGTAGCTTTGTGAATCCCAGGGTGATATGCTTTTAATCATCTTTGTCACAGCAACCAATTTTTCAAATGATTTTATTGATCAGTTAACCAAATGTACCATCAGATATACTACACAGGCCGAAGCGTGACAGATAGAACTGCAGTAGATGGGCCTCAGCCCTTCCACTGATACACAGAAACCAAGTCATTTTTTTTCTTAAATGTAAGAAAATTAGTAAGGCCTCCACACTGTTATCTAATTAAATATCTTTTAACATGTTATGAACACATTAATCCTTTATTTTTTCAGATATTTTCTTTGCCAGTGGTTTGATAGTTTAGCCATAGCTTCTGACATAACATAAAAAACCTCACAGACTACTACTTGGCAACGTGTCTTCAGATCAACAGATGAAGATGACAACCACTGTCAGTACAAACAGAATAAAGCCTACATTAAAAGGCCATACAACAAACAAACAAAATAAACATATTACAAGTGCTTGGATCTTTTTTAGACACCCAACAGTTACAGTAGAGAAATGTGAGTCCAACTTAACGCATATCCTAACATATAACTACTGGAATTGGCAACATGTTGTGTCTCCTGTCGGTACTCCCACTCGATGCCAGAGAATGATCATGTCCTCTAAACTGATAACACCCAACATCTTAGTTAAAAGTGTCTCAAGCCTGGATCCTCCCAGTTCAGCGTTTTCTGAGGGGCACGTTAACCTCTGGTAACAATCCAGTCTTATGTCCTTCCAAACTCCTGCCGAAGTCACGGCTGTCCATCAGACGTGAGGTATCCAAACAGCTACACGACTATTCTAAGCTTCTCCCTCACAGCAAAATTAGGTAGTCAGCCAGACTAAAGCTCTGCCTTTGACATTCCTTGGTCACTGCCACCGAAACAGTGCTGGATGGCTTAAAGCACTGCTACAGCAGGCTACCAGGCCAGGACACTATGGTCAGGGTGATTCTGCCACGGAGCTCCTTCAGAAGGCGAACCAGTGCTGTGTGTGTCATCCCCCAAGTACTCTTTCCATTCACCTCAAGCAGGATGTCCCCACACCTACACAGACAGAGAAATGGGAATTGAAAATGATCTTCTTTGACTTCTAAAACATTTTGCCCATGGGCAATTGTGGAAAAAAAGTGATATCCAACGAGCAGATACCTTATCCTGCCATCATTGTAAGCTGGTGTCCCCTCCACAATCGAGCGGATGAAAAAGGATTGATTGCAGTTGACCTCTTCCTGACCTCCAACAATACTGAAGCCCAGGCTGCCCGAAGTGCTCCGCCGCAGGACGATGTCTTTGCAGCAGTAGAGATGCCTGCATGAGCCAAGAGGGAGATTAATCACACTAATCTCTCAACGGCATCTTTAGATTACACATACTGTGCATCTATACTGAGCATGTGTGCTGTAGATAGAGTGCTGAAATGAGCCCCACTCTAAAGAGAAAGGCCTGGCTAACCTTTGAATGCAGGTGTGATTTGGACTTTGTATCAGTAGTGCACCAAATCACAGTCCAAAGCTAAATTTTCACTGTGACTTAGTGCTTGGTTTCTTTGCATCTCTGTTTCATCATACTTTATAAAACTAGGAGCAGCAGTTGTTTGTCGTTATCAGTACACAGCTGTCTTTCTAACACACCTTCTAAATTCATATGCTAAGAACATAGAGAAAGTTTAACTGATATCTTAGTGGTAAATATTTAAGCTGAAAGGTTAGTTTTAAAAGTATAATGAGCATTCCTTTCCCAGCTGGCTTTGTCAAAATTTCAGTTGGCACCAGCTGGCAGAGGTCACAAGGACCGGTGTGAGGGGTTTAATTTATACTGGCCTCAGAAAAAGCATACAATTGTACATGGAGATGATGCAAAGGCAGCAGTGGGTACTCTACCTGGGTAGCTGCAGCCATGACACCCACAGTGGGGAGTAATCGTCATTAGGCACCGGGCTCTTGATGCTGTCTGTAGGTGATGGCGTAAGACAAGGTGGCAATGTGCAATCTTGCACAAAGTCCTCTGGAGGACGCATCTCCAAAACCTTGAGCACAACAGGAGAGGAGGTGTTCTTCAAATTGGCCACGGCCTCACCTCGTGTTACCCCTGTCAAATCCATGCCATTCACATTTAACAAAATGTCACCTGCAGGGGAAGATATAGACAGCACAACTCAAGCTCTGCCTGGGGCTGATACCCTCATAACAGCTTAAAACAAGACGTGGGACACATCATCTGCCTATTTAATATTCATCAACCTCCACGCTAGAAGACAAAGAGATGGAAACTAAGCACCACCTGTGCTTTAAAAAGCCTCCTAGTGATGAAAGTGGTGCAAAGATAAATTGATAATCGCAGAGTCCATCTTGCTAGTAAGCAGCTCAAAGGACACATTTGCCCTGTGAGGATATGCAAATACAAATTAACACTCCATTACAAAACGCAAACATGTTTCATAACCGTACAAAAGGAGGCAGCTGCTGCTGCTCTGTCCCTTATGAATACAATAATGTGCACCTTGAACCATGAATAGGACAACAGACTCAATTTACTTCTATTTTTATTAAGCCTTCATACTGTACTTCTTATCACCCATCTCAGCATTTCTCTCAATCCTCTCATAACCAGAGTTTAAGGCATTGAGATTGAGAGTAATGAAAGGCCTAATATGGTTCTATTTTAAGGTGAATATGCAGGAATCAGCATTTGGGGCTAAAAATCTTCCACTCTCCCTGCCTTCAGTAGCATTACAGGATTTTAAGGCTGCTGCTCTTCCATACAGCTATTGTGTGTCTCTTCATGTTTTGCTGGTTCGGTCTTGACGAATTTCATGTAGCAAAATAATTAGATACTTGACAAATTCTCTTCTGCATTGCAATTGGAGTTCAAGTCTCGAGCACTGCTATGCTAATGTTTGTTTGTGTTTTTGTTTAAATCTCTTAGAGCCAATTTGCGGAGCACTGAACCACAGCAGCACCAGAGTTTTCTGTTGCATGAATAACCTTCATAATGAAACATGAGCCTTAAATGTTCATCAATCACCCCATCTGTTCGTTACAAGTATTCATCACCAAACCCACATAAATACTGACAGAATTTTTATGCAATGAAACTCATGCTTAATCCACTATATGAGTAATTATTTGCACAGATTACAGACATCACATTTCTTCTGAAATACATGAGTAATATTCTAATGATTACATAATTAGATGACAACTCATTTTACCTTTGCGTATGGAGCCCTCTTGTCCCACCACTCCATCAGGGTCCACATTTGTAACGTAGATGGGGAGGTCCCACCCTCGGCTGGACATGCCGCCCGCCACTGTCATACCCAGAGAGTCATGCGGCTCCTTATTTAGACTTACTGTCTTCTCATAACATGCAGGCTTTTGACAAGAGTCCTTTACAGGAGACAGAAAGCAGACAGACAAATAGTTGAAGTAAAGAGTTTTTTGTAAAGTGACTGATTTTAAAAACAACCAAGGTTGTTTTTTATTCCTTCCCCTAATATCCCGTTTTCTTTTCCAACTGTGATGTTAATGGACATACCACACATTCAGAACTGATGCTGTCACTGTGGTGTTTTGAGTGTCCGCATGCACCGTCACTCCAAACATAATAATGACTTACACCAAGGGCATCTTAAATAAATTATATAATGTAATTAGATTTAGATGTAGTGCATTTGCATAATAATGAGGAGCGTTTTCTGTGAGACTTGCAATAATGGTAGAAGTCACATGAATGCCACCCATGCTGGGTTATGGGAACAAGAGCCCAATAACATAGACACAGTTAAAAGCTGATTGATGAATGACCTCGTCAGCATAATTGGTTAATGTATAATATATGGTGGTTATTATGGTAGAACATTAGGCAGCTCAAGTGCCTCCTCAGTCTTTGTCCATGTTGAATGCAGAGATTCATACACAGAGTCGTGATGTGTTATTTGATGTTTTGAACGAGGCATTGCATGGGATAAAGTGAATGAGGTTTTATTCATAGCAAGTGTGTGAGTCATATGAGGCAGAGTTGAATACTAATGAATAACACATGGACACACTGAGGTTGGTGGGATGTAGCTTGTCCTGCTTTGCTAATGTGCCACATTCACACGTTTTAGCTGCACTCACAACAAGAGATCACTTGACTGACCTTATGGCATGACAGTGCGAAAACTGAATACATTACCTGGCTTTCATATTAAAGCACTGTCAATTCTGTCTGTTTTTTCCCAGATTATTTGATGGCTTTTGATGAACAATAATGCTGTGTAATGAGCAGAGTTTGTTACCTCCCAGCACAGCGAGCTCACATAAGATATTTTGTCATCTCTGTTCTTTATGCTTAGCCAAGCAGCTAGCTATTTCGTGTGGTGATTAAAGAACAACCACCTGGAGTTCAAAAGAAGGATTTCTTCTGTGGCATGCCAGTTATTTTTACCAGGTTTGTTTTAGGCAAAATGCTGGATAGTTGTTAAATAGACTGGCTTATCAGTATGTACACAACTTAAAGAAGAATTTAGAAGCTGGTGCAATCAGTGTGACATGACCCACTGGTTAGTGGGCAATGTGCAATCTTGAAGCTTCTGGTTGAGCATTTTGCTCAATCCCATCTTGGTGTTTTTAAACCTGATGTGACAAGTAAAGCCTGAATAAGTAGCTTACAGACACTGCATACAGTGTTAACCTAAAGAACATCCTGATTTATCAACATTTTTTACACTACTGGAGTAATAAAACAAAAAGACTTGAAACTAGCACTTAAGATGTTAAACTTACCAGGAATGTATTTAGTGAGGTCATAGAACAAATGAGGTCATTTTCCTGTAAACTTCTATGCATTCGGATGAAAGTGAGGATATGGCCCCTGATGGCCGCATAATGAAGCAGAGTATTGTACTTCTCATGTCTTGGAATATGTCTTGGCCAAACCACACGAATCCCTACTATTATAAATTAAATCACTCAGGTATAACATATAAGCTGACACTGGGAAAAATATTACGATTCAGTTAATATTGTGCTGTCCTAACTGGACTATTACTGGTTTGTCAACACTGCCCTAGACCACTGAACAATGTCCCCAAAACTAAAGATTCATGAAGCAGCATTATCTTGCTAGATGTCACCTTTGGTTTGACAATGAATAATTTCTTATCAGTCACTTCTCAAGCAGCCGCATTAAAGATATAATCAAAGATATATAAAAATATATGCATTTACATGTTTTGATCCCGGTGACATTGAAAGAGGAGGAACTCTCCACAAGATACTGTACTGTATATGCAAAATATCCCCAAAGTAGAGATCTGTAAGGAAGTTTGTGATTATAGTGATTAAATATTGTGGCAAAGACAAAAAGTATCGCAAACTTGCATTTTTTTTTGTGCCAATTACATTCAAATTTGAAATCAGACAAATTCTACTTATAGCAGGAAGCCAAAACAATTGCCTCTTAAAAATCAAAGGGAATTGATCAACCTGAAATTATACCATGAATTTTCACCTTGGCTCTGTCGTAGAGCAAGATAAATTGCTATGTTCAAAAAAACAGTAAAGGTTGGGATGTCTTCTTTGTGGTGAAAAAAATAGGAGATCGATAGGGGTGCAACACAAAACAGCTTTCCTGCTGTACTGCTTGAATGACATACTCAGCTTTGACTGGAGAATAATACCTCCATGGATCATTTGCACCTGAAAGCGAATATTTATCACGGGAAGGGGAGTCGGGGGAACAAAGCTCCTCTGTGTATCAGTACCGTCCTTGTCTCTTGTGTGTGTATATATATGTGTCTGTATGAGCTTCTCACCAGCAGTGTTTGCTCTAGATCCACAGGGGAATATGGTGGGGGACCATCCATGCCCCACGGATCTTCTTGTATGAGGTCTGGAGTGGGCAGGCAGATCTGACGAGACACTATGAAATGGACGCGCTCTTCACTTGCCTAAAAAACAACCACAGAAAAATTTGACATGTGTTGCAGTTAAATGGGGAAATTAATTTTATTCTGAGTGAAATTTTCTGGATAGCTAATCTTCACTGCCACTTTGTCGTAACTCTTAGAACTATACTCCAGGCTGACCTACACGCATTCACACATATGCAAGCATACAGCCACACAGACTGGCTGGATACATCCCTCTCCCCATGCTCTCATTCCTTGGAGAGTTCCACGGGTCTTTCTAGCAAAGAGCTGAGTCCTGAATTAGCCAGTCCAGCTCATTATTGCCTTAATTGAACTAATTTAATTTCTATCCTGGCAGTTCTTAATCTCCGACAGAAAGTGCCTACTCTGAGAGGCCATCTTGGCTCCACAGAGACCCAGTAGAGCCAGTCAAACAACCCAGACAGGAACTTGGAGCCCAGAGACCCTGCACAGTCAGCCGCAGACACACTGCAATTAACCACTATTAACCAAAAACACACCATCGTTGACTGGCATCAACCAGGATACAGAGGCAGCCACATGGCCCAGTCCATCAGGGAGTAACCACAATTAAATACTATTAACTGCACTGAATGCAGACACAACAGCACAGCACAACACAATTAGCCTGAATCACCACAATTATCTTTAATACCTCAGGGACTCACATTAAGATCACAACACAGTTGTTTATGGTCTGTAACAACATGAAGGTGAATTTGTCACAACTGTGAACTTTCTATGTAATGCTAATGCATGCAGTCTTTCCTTGACTTGCTAACAGACCTGAATGAGTAGAGCAGCGTGCTCTGGTGCGCCATAACGTAGATCGTGCCCGTTGATGGCAAGCACGCGGTCACCAATGCACAGTTGCCCATCACGTGCAGCTAGTCCACCCTCCAGCAGGTGAAAGATATACACTCCATGCTCCTCTGGCCGCCTCACGAGCTTAATGCCCAGCTGTTCCTCTGGAGCACTTTTGTTCAGGACCACATGGATGCTATCATCTCTCAAGGGATGATGGGGTAGGCCATGTGATGGGTGGCCCCCAGTGATGTGGCCATGTGGGTGGCCATGCGAATGCGAACGGTAGCGATGCCGCTGTTCTCTGAGCACGGTTAGCCGGAGGAGTTGGCACGGCTGTTTGAGGGTGGTCACAGCAAAGCAGTGGGGCACGTTGCTAATGTCAATGCCGTTTACCTGAAGGACAAGTGGAAATGTAATTTCACGGAGGACTTTTTTATCACTTCCAGCTGCTTTGTTAAACTCACTATACCTTGAGGATCATGTCCCCGGGAAGCAAGCGTCCATCCCGAGCAATGACACCTTCTCTGTAGATATCCTGGATTAGAATGCGAACTAAAGGGGTTTCATTGCCACCGACGATGCTAATGGCCAGTGGCTCTGAGGGATCCACCCGCGTGATCTTAATACTGGTAACTTCACCATCAGGGATCAGGTGATGGAGCTGAGGAAGAGCCACCACTGGGGAAGAAGGAAAAGGCTGTGTTAAGTTCTATTGTACAAAGATCAACAGCCAAAAAGACCCAGCCAAATAAAACAAGAGAGGAAATGGGAGAAAAGGAGAGCGCTGAGAAGGAAAAGACAAACACATCTAGGGAGATGGAGGTATACCGTAGTGTAGAGGTTCAGCAGTGGAGCCAGCTGTCTCTACTCCCTAAGGTTACTAAAACAAACTTGTAGAAGTCAAGAGGGAAAATTTGCTTGGCTGATTATCCTCTGTGATGTTTGTATCATTAGTCACATACATCTGTAGCAAGTATGCTTGGGAAAACCCTCAATTTCACATTTCCACAAAGTTATTACTAGGGTGGGGATGTAAGAAAAGTTGTAATACACACTAAATTTGTACACAGTCCAACTACTTTGATTCACAACAGATTTGTTCCCCTTGTTTTCACCTCAGTACTTGATCATCTGCAAAAAATAAAGGATTCGAGTATAATGCAGACCTCATTATGAGCCTCAGCATTTTTAATGAAAGAGTATGTCTCTTCTAGTTTTATGTCATTCTTTTGTGCAATCCTCCCACATACCCACTGTTGAATTTGTTGAATTTTACTAAATGGCAGAATGATTCATTCTGAACAGGACCATGTGGAAATGGGTGGGGGACATTATCTTGGCTGACAGCCTAGGCCAAAGTCTTTAAGAAGTTGAGTTTTTCATTTCATTTCTTATTCCTAAATGCACTGTTTCCCCTCGTATCTCTGTCTCTGTAGCCTCAGACACTTGTTCCACACTTCGCTGCACTTTTTCCAATACAAAGTCAATATTTTGTCTTTTTTGCAGCAGATTGCTTCAAGGGTGGAGAGCACATTAAGAGAGACTCACAGCCGTTATGTAATCCTCCTTTCTCTCCATCATTCACCTTTCAACCTCTGTCTTGCTTCATCTTGTCACATACTTTTTTTACCCACCCCAATGGGACTGTATGATGTGTTTGCTTATTTATTTGTTTTCATTTTATTTTACTCTGCATCCACTCTTCCTTACATTTCTCCAGGATGGAACTACGTCTACTTCACTTTTGCATCCTTCCCGTCTATCTTTGTCTCTCAGTGGCAGGCAATGAATATTTAATCTTTTCTCTCAGCCCCGTCAGTGATGGCCTCTGAGAATAATCTACTCCCAGATCATTCGTCATCCTTCATTCTTACGCAATCCCACGTTCCTTCGTCCAATCACACTGCAATTCTGCTTTAACGTTATACTCTATGGTTGGCTATATTTCCACCACAAGTGCCAGTCTGTAGAGATTACATTAAATATCACTACGGCACATTTTTTTTTACTGCATACATACATCTTATGGTTCTACCACGTCTAGAACACTGCTTTCCCAGGTGAATATATCATCAAGTTGGTAAGGAATGACAGGATATGGTAGAGTTGAATAGAAGGATGAGATAAAAAAGAAGAACAGGTAGTGGAGACAGAAGTAGGAACATCATCTGCTTTATCTTCAGCGACCTCTGGCCATCCCATCCCTCAGGCTACCATTCTCCCATGATCTGTCTGCACAAGCTTATGCAATCCACAGCTGAATTATTAAAGAAACATATACTACTGTTACACTGTGGGACCCAGCTGTGTCACCCTCCATATAAAGCTGAGGAAACAAGTATACACATTCAGGGAAACACAGAAACACAGAAATAAAGGTTTTAATCCATACCTTCCTGTGGCACACTGGAATTTCTGGCATTGTCTCTTTCCTCAGATGTCTCATTGCTAACAGCGTTGCCACTCTTAGTCCTCCTCAAGACGCTGAAGGCCCTGTTCAACCTTCTGAAGGAGCGACTCCTCACTGAAGAGCGATCAAAATTTCTGACTGCAGGGGTGAAAGAGAGGCACTTTAAAGATGACCTCACCCTCAACATGCCCAGACATGTCTGAATCTCACTCACAGCCAATGGAAAGCTTTCTCAGAGCTGCACCAAAGACATTAAGCAATCTGTGATTCTGTTGCAATTACCTGTATAATGCAGGAAGACCTGTTTGAATAATACCCATAACCCTTAAATCTCTAAAGGATCTAAACAGTGCAAAGTGATATTACTAAAGAAGAGTGTCCAGTTTTGTTAGGGTTTTGGATTAGCTTCCCTTTTTTTGTGAAATGAACATAAGAATTACATTGTTCAAAGCACTGTGTATTGATCAGCACAGTGCTTTTCTGTGTTGTATCACTAGTTGTGTTTTTGACTCTTTCTAAAGTGAGCTTAACACTCCACCTTGCATACAAATGGTGGGTTAGCTTTGGAAGCCTCAATCCCTAACTCTGATTCAACACTGGATTAGGGGGACTGTGCTTGATATTTAAGGAACTTTTTGAAGCTTCCACACGCACTTCAAACTTGCAGCATGGAGGTTAGCATTCAGAAACTGAAATTTATTTTTGTAGTACAAACAATTAATGGAATTTCTTATATGAACCAAGTGGAATGTCATGGTTGTCCTGTAAAAGAGACCGTCTCTTCCTTCTACATTTCAGTGTGTCCATTTGGTATTTTTATTTCCGCTGTGGTCAGAGTGCATGCCTTATCAATGAGTTTCGAGAGACCACAAACTGCCTCTCAGGCTGAACAATGCTTTTTTTTCTTTTTTTTGCACTGTTAAAATAGAGAGCTCAAAAAGAAAAAACGCATTCCAGCTGCAAATTTCACCATATTCAGGTAATGTGTGAGTCGAGGCTTTAAGAAAATACTACTACTCCCCCAAAGAAACAATGATATTAGCAAATAAAATACTGATACTCAAGTCAAGGTACCTCTTGTTATGAATCCAAGTGTAGCATATTAGAAACTGGAAGCAATACATTAATTAATCGTGCTTATATTTGTTTACAAGTAAAATTTTGGGGAAAACACTGGGGCCCCATTAATCTTTTTATTTTTTCTTATATAACAGAAAACTTTTCTTTTCCCTCTTTGGGCTATGTTTTTGGTTTTTTTTGGCAAGTTTTAAAAAGTTCAAATCTTTTGAAATGCGTTCAGCTGATAGTCCTTTAATTAATAAACCAAATCCGTGCACAGTAAAGTTACATGGTTGCGTAACAACAGTAGTGGACTCTAGCGACTGGTACCAAAAGAGACCCTCCCAGAGAGGCTCTTGTCTGTACTTGTACTTTGCTTTTTAGGCTACAGGAGCTTCCATTGAAGACAGAAGCCCCAGCCCGGCTGCTCGGAGCACGGGACAGCAAGCTTCTGCAGTGCCCCTCCCTCCCTCTGCAGGCCCATGGAGATGTGAAGGCTCCTGACAGCCACATTATTCTTTAAAAGCGCGAGCCGCTTCTGGAGCTGACAGCTTGTTCAGCAGTAGTGGTGCTCGTGGTGGTGGCGGAGGGTGCTCAGTTGACCAGACCTAAAGTGCTGGTGCAGCGTCATTTGGTTTCCCCACTGCCTATGCGCTTACTTTAGCAGAGCAATGGACGGGCAGATAGGAACACTCGTGACTGCTTCCTGGTTTCACAGGTGGGAGAAATGAGGGAAGAGCTGCGATCACGTCATTGGGCATTAACACACACTTGCACAGGCTATATTTAACCTACCTCTCCTTCCATTTCTCCTTGACTGCATAATGTGCCTGCATCTCGGTGACTTTGTCTCTATGTGTTTCTCTGCTTTTTTCCACAGAGAGATTTTATAGATTGGTGAAACTGGTGTTATGTGTCATGTCATTTGCGGGTGTAAATATATGTATGAATACAGATCTTTGGTGCTTGGTTTTGACTGCAGACCGTGTAACTGTGACTGGAGATCTCTGTACTCTGTTGGTTTTCAGTCTGTCACTATGGCAAACAGACACCTTTTTAGCTCTTTCTCTTGCCAGATAACGTCATATGGCATTGAACATGAGCACACACAAACATCTATTCGCCCACTCACACTCACTCTTCTTTGTGCTACTCCGAGCAGCCAGGCTAGTCGTGCTGCCTGACTGACTATTATCCTCCATGCTGGGGTCAAAGGCAGGGTTGACCAGACCAGGTTCATCTGACAGGAGGGCCACAGCAGCAGAAGTGGGGCCATCATTGGGCAGGGTGGCAATGGTGAGTTCTGAGGTGCTGTCAGTGCATTCGCCCTCCTGCGAGCGTCGCTTTCTGTCTGCTGAGAGCCCATAGTGAGAGGCTCCTTTACACCTACACACACGAAAAACAAAATGTCAGTAGCAAACTCAAATTACAAAGTGGCTGCAATTATTACTAGACGTGTTCATAAATAGATGACATTGATGATGTTTTAAAACATGCTCCAACTCCCTAATAAACTGAATTCTGAAGCAGTCAGAGTGAAAGTCAACACATTTGCGTTAGCAGCCAATGAAAAGGTCAGACTCTCAAGACAAATGCAAGCAGATTTCAGCATGTCCTCCACCCTCAGGCTTTATTCATGCCGACCTATATCTTCTGCTCGGGGATGGCCTCACACAAAGGCTGCTTATCTGACCTTAACACTCAGACAGCACCTCTCTGAGATACCACACAGGCTGTACAATAAACCACAACAACATATGGTAAGGGAAGATACATTTTCTAGTGCTCGCATTTAGAATTCATCTGTCACGCCATCTGAGGTTGGTCTAAAAATTTCATACTTACTCTCACAAAAAGAAAAAAATATATAAAAAGAGTTTTTGTACCATCTTTGTGACAGTATGTGCAATCACATGTAGGTTGGGTTTTCTGCTTTGAGTGTGAGCGTCCCTGACAGATGATTGAATACAAATGCAAGAAAGAGAGCGGGTAACTGACACAACATGTGAATATAAAACAGAAGTCGTTTGATAGTTGTTTTTCTCAAAAACAAATCTAATTCCTAAGTTCCAGCTGTCAACAACACAGCCGCAACACATTTCCACAGTCTGTCATACATAGACACACATACAATTATACACACATAATGCTACAAGCCACGAAAGGCTTTTCACACTGACAATATTAAATTGGGAATGTTTGTGTGCGAATTAAAGATATCCCTACAGAGCATGGTATTCTATTGCTGCAGAATTTTCTTCCATCTGAAAGTCATAAAGGCTTTGAGCTGATGCTTCATCAGACGCAGGAATAACTCTGGCTTGTCTCTCCGGCTGTCTCTGTGGAGCCATCAGCACAAACATTAACTGGGTTTTAATGAGCTGGATCAAACCCAGGCTTTGCTTCAACAGTAGCTCAGAAAAACAAGAGAAGCAGCACCCATTCTCCTGTGCTGTGGTCTGACAGGTAGGATATTAAACCAAAAAGGAGATGTAAATGAAAGCAAAGTACAATCGTGGGCATCATAGCAGTTACAAAAAGAAACTAGATTACTCACTGAGCCAGGTAAGCCATCAGCCCCTTAAGGGCACCACATCACTGGAAGTGGTATTTTGTCTCTATAATAAATATGTCTCAGTGGGGCATGCTGCTTTCTGTTCATATTTGGCAAGGAAAATAACTGAATCCTGAAGTAGATTCTACTTCCGAGCTGTAGTCAGGTACAACATTACACAAAGCTGAAATGCCCATTGATCTTCTTCTGACCTCAGAAACGTGCTACTGCGTTACGTCGCATGTGTTTGCCTGTGTGTGGGCTGTGCCACGGTGTTATTCTTGTTCATTCAGTTAGTAAATTGAACGCTATCAAGCATGTCCATTCAGCAACATACCACTTAACTGAGTGAAGTGGCTGAATAGAGTAATATTGCAATCAAGAGGAGAGGAGAGGGCAGCTCTGCAGTCTTGAGGGGCAGAAGCTTTCCTCACGTCACTCACTGTCAATTAGAAAACTTAAATCTAAATTCAGCTTGTGCACACTGCTCTGAAAGCAGAAACTCCCCACCTGTGCACGAATATACATGGAAACAATACATATATGCACATGGTACAAAGTGAACCTTTCTCTTAAATGCAACACAGAAACTGAAAATTGCAAAACAACTTGTGAACATAAGTGACAATTTTAGATGTCCTATCATTGTCACCTGATTCTATAAACAGATTAGTATTTCTAAGACTCCAGAGTCCAGAAGCTCTTGTGAGATATTATGTGTTGCAAATAACCATGGAAAACCTTCTGGCCTTTATATTTTTACTGGCACCATTGAAGGGCAAAGCCATGCAGCACTAATCAGAGTGAGGAGAGCATTAGTCATCCTCCTGTATGTTAGTATTGCTTTAAAGACGGCATTGCTGGATTGACAGTTGATCAGTGGCTAATTTATTATTCAGATGGTGCTGGTTGAAATATCCCTTACCATAAGAAAACATTGCTAGGATCAGTGGTGAACTGACCAGTGTAACCATTTACATACTGTACTGAAGTACAACTTTTATGTATTTCTATCCTATGATATTGGTAGTTTCTTATTCGATTCCACTGTATTCTGGAGGCAAATCTTGTACTTTAAACTCCGCTAGATGAATTTCATGGCCATAGTTATCATTAAATGCAAATTTAGATTAGAAATATAAAATATAATCACACTTGCAAATGATACAATATTATTATAGATTAAGCTACTCAGCAGTATATAAAGTAACTACGGTTATTTCCAGCTGAAGCATTAACCTTACATGAATTAATGAATGAGTGATCCAGGAATTTAATGAACCCTATATAACAGTGAAATTGGACATTTTGCATTACCAATAACTATGCTTTGATATTAATTAAATGGTATTTTGACTTTTCCTTTGAACTTTTTAATACTGTAGCATTACTGCTTTTTGTTTTGAGAGATCTCAGATATTCTTTTCAACAGTGTACAAAACAGCTTAATCAAAAATGTTTTTAGATTTTAACGCAGTACAACTTTTCCTGTAATGCTATTTGTATTAAGGCACTGGGCGCTGGACAACAGCCTGAAAATCGTGCTCGATATTTTCTAAGCCAATTTGCAACACTGGATTTATTCCTGATAGAATTTTCTGGCTTCCCATGGTTCCCTCTTAACTACTTCTTGGTCCCCTGTCTGCCATCACACAGAAAAAATAAATACATCCTGGAATCACTCAGCCTGCAAAAAAGACGGGGTTGTTTGGATGCAAGAATCAGTATCATGGCGTTAGATTCTCAGTTAACATCGATGCATCATGCATTAGTCATACAGAAAACTACTTAAAAGGATGAAAGAAGAAGACTTTTAGTTAGGCCTTAATTTTCGTAATATTATAGTAGGTATGTTAATGCAGCTCTGGCTATTTCTGTAAAACAATGTCCTTTTTTATTTCAAGTGTTTCTGACTTACATGTGTGACTGCTTTTCTCCACACACCCACACACTGATTTCACAGGTATTGTACTGTGTATAAGTAGTGGTCATGGCGAATATATGGAGTTCAATACTTAGACAACATTCTCCTGTTTTAGCATGAGTAGTGGAAAATGGAAAACCAAAGTCAGCCTGTGGAAACGTGCAAATACTATTGAATACGGGTTCATTCAGTTTTTACAGACCACCCAAAACTTGGAAAAAATGTCAGAAAAAAATTAACGAATGCCGTCTACACACCAGCTTTGAATGTGTGCGTTGCCAACAGATCACCTAAGATCTCGAAGGCTTCATTTCTTGCGCTGTGATGGGTCTCAGATAAAGACGTGACAGAAATATATCGAGACCCCTTACACTTTGAAACTTATAGGCGTCATAATACAAAGTCTGTGAGATAGCAGCATAGCGCTATTGTTTAGTTCAGGACCAGTTTATTAAAGGCTTTGTCTTCTGTTAATTAAAACCTCCTCTCTTTTCTTTAGGGAATAGGAGTTGCCTTAAAACCATAGCCGTATCTCTGCTGCTTAGAGTTTTAATGTCTGTCTTTTAATGCTAAGTCCAGAATCTGCACTACATGAGGTTGAAGGCAGGGAAGCATGATAGAAAGCCCTTGTCTCTCTCACCAGGGTGGTCCTGCAACCTTAGAGCCAAAGAAAATGAGCCAATTAAGTCTGTACACTGGAGAGGTGAAGTGCTTGCATATCCACAGAGAAATACACAAACAGCATACACTTCTCTTTATTTCCTTTTTTTTTTTTTTTTTTACATAATATCATGAAACATATCCTTTTATTTTAAAAATGGGACTTTGAGTGCTTATGCAAAGCTGTTTTTCAGCATCATGTTTCAGGAGATGATCACTCAGCTTAGAGGATGCTCATTAGCACTGCAGTATACTTGTCCTGGTCAGCCTCAGTTATCACATCATCTCTCTAAACCCCAGGATCTGTGACAAGATAAAGAGCGAAGACACCAAAATACCTTAGCGCTCAGCCCCTCCTGCTCCCTTTTACGCAACTACCCTCCCCTCCTTTTTCCCGAACTCTTTCCAGAGCAATAACAATTACCCATGATGCTTTCGGAGACACGCTGATCGTGCCCAAGCGCCCTGGCTGTTCATGTGATGTGAAATAAACACCAGCTCACAACTCATCAAAGCCCTTGAGATTCTCCAATCCTCTTTAGGGGTGAGTGGATTATCCTTTCTAACCCAAATACTCTCTCCGCTCCCTGACTGCCACGGACAGTCATGTTGGGCCACAGTCCGCATACAACGCAAATTACCTCTGATAAGGTGACAATTCCAGGTCAGACAGTCAGCTACAGCAACTGGGCTCAGCGCATACTTTCAAATGTAGGTAACAGATTATAATGATACATGCAGTTTGGAATCTAAAGCACTGTTTAAACACAAACTCACACTTTAAGTCTGTGGTGACACAGCCTCTGTTGACCTGCCTGTGAACTACAGTTTGACTGGCGTTGCATGACTAATGTGCCTTTCTTCTAATTCTTTTATTAATGTTAAATGCAGCGGCAGGTAGTTGTTCTTGATGAGTGCTGGCTCCTATTGCCAACTTTCAGATGGGTTTGAAAATATAACGAAGACATATAACGTGTGAGAACCCAGGAGAAATAAGCAGACGCTACACTGTGAGCCCGGAAGTAGACTGCACATGTGTGCGTATGTATATGTGTGTACAGAAGGTTTTACTGTGATATGTAAACAGTATATATACAGTTTCATAGTCATTTTATGGCTTAAAATGCTCCTGTCTGCCACACTGTAAACACAAAAATAACCAACTGATTGCACAAAAAGGCAAAAGCAATATTTGTTTTTGCTGTTTTGCGCCATTGGTATGTAAGGTATGTGCTCAAGAATGTTTGGCCACCCTCCTTATTGCGCTGGTCAAGTGGATCTATTAGGCTCTTTTCCCACTCCATAATTTTAGTCTTGGACTTCACTGACACTTCACTGTCTGAAACAAGCCATATTAGCTCCTTTCTCCCTCAATTCTAATTGGCTGCTTCTGGTAAAGAGGAGGTTTGAGGCTGAAGAGGTAGGTGGGGCTTCTGTATTTGAAAACAGAATTGTGGATGTGGATGGGATGATGTTAGTTTTATCTGCTCTCTTTGACATTATGCAGGTATATATATATATATATATATATATATATATATATTAAAAACAGAGCATTTAGGGCAGTCCAAAACCTGAGCTTTAAACCCTGGCCATGTTCAGTAAGAACATTCATCACTGTAACAGTATGTATGTGCCAAAAAATAAGGATTCAAAATTATAATCAGAAAATCAATCATGGAAATCCAGCAATTATGCATAGACTCTGGGCTTGGTGTACATCCAATCTAGCTGATAGAGGGAGTGAAAGCTGTCTATCTCTAACAGCTCTTGGCTGAATCCCAAGCATAACTTGTTTTAGAACAGTCTGAGCTGAAATAAAAACACAAGGCTCTGGGGAAGCACCTGTGGTCACAACACACATAGACACACAAAAAACGGCTGCACAAGAATGCTAGCGCAGTATCAGTAGGAGTGGCCGCCAGTAATTGAATTTGTGTTGATAAAACCTTGATGCAGAGTTGCTTCCTTGATTAGTGTAGTGAATCAATCACACATAAGGTGTGCATGCCACATACATAAAGTTTGATTTGGGGGGAATGGACAGAGTGATGCATAGATGCATAGATCAAGTGAAGAGAGAGTGACATAAAGACAGAGTAATCCAGTTAATGATGAACTAGAAGAGTATTAATCAGAGGATGTGCTGGTGTGTTGATTGGATCCGCCTGCTGTGAGGGGTAATCCCATCTGCCGCATGAGGAGGGGATGAGGCCAAACCTAGAAGGGGCCGCGTCTCCCGTGTGAGGACAGTTGGGATAAGCTTGTTTCTAAAGACGGATCTGCTAAATTGAAGTAGGAGGTGAGCTTCTGTTGGGCGTGACTTCTTACCGCATTTAAAGATAAGTGGGTGTTGAAAACAAAAGGGAACGCATACAGTAACCGATAAATCCCGTCTTTCTGTTTGAACTGTCTATTGTGCTCCTGTGCAGTGAGCAGTGGCTCCGCAGGTTTGGCAAGCTTAATGCATCTGAGCGTTCACAAGCGCAGATGAGAAGCCAGCACAGTGTCAGTCGAGTCAGCCTGTTACAACAGCCCGAACTCTGAGTCATGGTTTTTGACCAAATCAATATGTGTGATTATCAGTCGAGCCACGACCCCATGATCAGGCTTGAAGAATATTTATGCAGCATTTACTGTGTCAGTGTCTGGTTTCAACCAGGAGAGCAATCACATACTCTTTTTGTCAACACAGAAGAAGAGTTAAAGTAGTACTAAAACTGATTTATTCTCTGCTGTGTGTGGCTGAGCTGGATCTCAGCTTACTAATACACCTTACGTATGTCCAGCTCAACTGTGGCTGTTTTCCAGTGCTGCAGTCAAGCACGATGTGTACGTTGATGTGTCGACAACTCTAACTGTAATCCCCTCCACGCTACGCTGAACTGCATAATCATAGAGAATCCCCACCAGGCTGCTGTCCCACATTGCCTTTGGCACCTTTTAGCCTATATTTTTCACTCTATGCCATCCTAGCCCTTGGCAGTGTCCTGGTTTCTCTACCTCCACGTGCCATGGTACAACAGCCTGAAACACAGCCAGCACTGGTCAGCCCAACCAAAAGCCCTGACACTTAGTAGGCGACGTTCACGTGAGAGATTAACTCTACGCTGCTCTCCTCTCTGCTGTCAGTTACACTCTGTTAGATGCGTGCTCTGCAGTCTGCTCATATGGAACGCCTCCTGCAGATAAGCTGCTGCAGACAGGACGATGCAGAAAGCATTTCATGTCATACACGTCATGCATCAAAACCCATCAACAGCAGCAAAACTTTGAGTCAGTCATAAGCAAAGGTTAACTTATACTAATCTTTGTAATACACCTAACTTCTATCATGTAGCTAAGAAAGAAGGGCATCTGAATTAAAAAATATTAGACGTTTAAATTTACTTAAAGTCTCTCCTAATGAAACACCACGGTAAGACTCATCTTCAAACCTTTCTGCATGCTGACAGTACCAGACACACCTGAGAGGAAAGCTCTGCTGAAGTAAACACACTGATCTGCTACTCACTGCTGTTCATGAATAAATGAATACACACACCTGTTCTTTTGTGACTGTGTATTTACACATGCATGGCGTGCACTTCAATTATACAACATCAAATGCGTCTTTGGTGTGTTGATTAGTCCATATTTGTTTTATGTGAACAGTAATGTGCAATTTTAGATTAATGCATTAGTCTGAATTGCTTCAGTGTGTCCTTTGCATGTGTCCTTGCCCCATGTCTCCTTGCATGTTTAATTGTGTTGCTTCTGTAGACTTTGCCCACCTTTGCATATAAATGCTTGCATGGTTGATTCACTGAATTTGCTTCATAAACTAGAATCCCATGCAAAGAAATAATTAAACTGATTTAATTTTTGGAAAGCTGTGCAAGTACTTCAAGAGGTGGTAAGCATGACTTTTATCTTTTGGCTTCACTCCCACTGGCCTGCACTGTATCACTTGTATCTGCCTTGCTAGATACAATGAGACAGGGGGAGCTGCATGACTACAGAACAAAGATTAATATTTAATCCAAACAAAATTCTAATTAGTGAAGCCTGCCCCACACTAGGTTCAGACATGCGGCTAAAGGGGGCATGGAATGGCATGGCGCGCTGCCTCTGACTCGAGGTGGACCTGGTACAAACAAATGACTGGTATTGTTCAGATCCAAAGAGTGAGCGGCGGCTGGGTGTCTAAGCCTGTTAGGATGCGTTCATGCTGAAGTCGTCTGGAGCAATAGGAGTACGTATTGCTCGTTGTGATCAAACACCTCCGAGATGAGGTCTGAAAAGACGGAAGCTAAGCTAATCATAGTGTTTAAGACATCTCAGCTCAAGCCCAGAAATGAACACAGATTAATCATTAATGCTCTACAGCACGACACTGTGATGATCAGGGGATGCCACGTGTGCTGGGGGAGGGAATACGCAAGATCCAATGACTGGTGTGTGTGTGTGTGTATGTGTGCACTGTTATGATGTGGGCAGTAAATATCACACCCGGTTGCTGTGTTGCGTGTACCAGCGTGGTGTTTGTATTGGCTGTTGATGACATAATACAATGGCAGTAAACCTATTAAGAGTTTCATCACAGAGACATTAACTCTGCACTTGCAATGTTGGTTACACTTACTCCCTGTGTATAGCAAGTATAGTGTGTAAACAAGCCTGTACAAGCATACTGATGTGTAAATAAGACAGATTATAACCATTCTCGCTTTTCTCACACCATACAAACTCACTGAAGCAATCGCACACACACAGAATGACATCTGTAAGCGAAAGAACAGACTGAGAAAGACGAGTGGAGAGAGGGTGTAGGCTGAGGCGGTAGTCGCACAACGGGAGCTGGAGGCTGCTGCTGTCAACAGTATGGATAAAGACAAATGGTGTTCCACTGCTCACTAGCCAGGCAGAAAAACACCACGTCCGCGATTGTCTGCTTCTAGTTACTCTCTCTGTCATGTCATAATCAGCAAAAGCTCTACTGTCACCGGTACAGAGACACGCTCCAACACATGCTGTCAATATTTCTCACTTAGTGAGTGTCAGAGAGAAATCATATGATTTTATTTACAAACAAGCACTCGCTGAAAGGACCTGCATACTGTGCCTGCTGGGTACCATCACCATGGCAGCCGTATGTATAGCCAGATGGAAGGCAGGCACAGGAAGTGACCTTATACCCTCCTGTCTCCTCTCATCTCCCCTCTACTCTTTTCTGTGCTCTGCATGGTTCATCCACTCTATTCTTCTTACATCCTCAACCACTTCTTTCTGTGTATAATTAAATCAGTTTGACCTATCTAATATAATAAATCTGTTTTACTTGATTTGCAGTATTTACAGTGTATCACCCTTCTTTCCTCTCCTCTTTGGCATCCATTGCTGCCCAACACGGGCTCTTGCTGTCTGCAGGAGCTAAAGCCCCACTCAGTGCAGAGAGCGCATAAAATGAAATGAGGGGATTTGCGAGGCGGTCCATTGTTCCATGTGTTCATGCAATATAATGGGACATTTCCGACAGACTGGAGAGAAGAGCAATTGCTGAGCTCCGGGATCACAGAGCTTTGAGTTCACACGGAGCTAGTGAATGTAGTCAATGCTTACTCCCACACAAAGAGAGACCGAGGAGCCAAGAAGGAAGACGGTGTGACGTACAGTAAATGTATTAAATGTTAGATTATCCATCAATGTCAATTTGCAAGCAAAAAATAAAAGTATTTGCAACTTTTCTCTGGTCTAAATGACTTGGATCAAACTATTGGCCAAACAAAACAAGCACTACTAGGACATTACATCATATGACTAATATTAACTAGAAGTGTATTCTGCAGATCAGGTTATAATGAACACAGAAATGTTGACACAGATGTTTCCATGTGCATTAGTTCTGATATAATGTTTGATGCAGAATTAATTAGAAGGAAATGTGCAGCAACAGGTGCATTATTATGTTATGTTGTTTCCAACACAGACAGATTTCTCAATTTGTTCAGTATAACAAAATGAATGTGTGTATAAGTGAATGTGTAGTTTATTTTCAGTAGATGCAAACTGAGAGTAGCCAGATATGAAATTTTAATGTGGTGAAAGTCTGTTCCACAAATAAACACAGAGTAGTTACAACCGTCCGAGAGCCCATACAGGCTGTACACACACAGTGTTTGTGTGTGTAAAAAATACTCGCTTGTGTGTCCAAATACTGTATTGCTCCAGTCAATACAGTAGTGACACACTAACACACATGCTACTAAAGAGAATGAGATAAAGGCAGAGATGCCATGCTGCAGTGCCGCTCTGTAGCATCCCAACCGTCCTGGACAGCATAAAGCACAACCTGCTGGCTCTGCTGTGTTTTAGCGCCACAGCAACCAGTGACCAAAGCATCAGGAAGCAACTGACTGGTTGTTTTCACAACAAAGAAGAACACCCTGACTCTTCAAGCGATGATCCGAATGTCAACATTGGAAGTAATATACAAATATGCATTAACGCTCTGAATGCAGACACAAAGAAATGGGTTTTAAAAGTAAACAAAATGCACGATTACACATAACAGCTGCGCTGATGGAGGGATAGGATGGGTAGATGTTGATGAAGAGGATGCAGGAGGAGGCTGAGTGTTGTACTCACAGTTCTGAATAGAGGATGTGCAGGTTGCCCAAATTGTCTGTGTAGTTGGCCGGACTGAGCCAGGGCAAAACTAGCAGCAACAGAGCCTTCATGATCAATGCTCTGCTCCTTTTCCTCTCTTTTCTTCCCTGTTTCCTCCTTTCTGAACTATAGCTCTCTCCTCTCCTGTTCCCCCCTCCTCCCCCTCCTCCTCCTCCACCTCCAATTCTCCGAACCTGGCCGTGCTGACCTACCCCTCCTCGCCTGTCTTTCTTCTCAAGGGGCGCTCTCAGATTTGAATTAATCCTCGACTTCCTTCCTTCTAGCCTCTCTTTCCCCCTTTTGTTTTCCCTTCTCTACTTATGTCTGTGTGAGTTTCTTCCTCTGCCTCAGGCTGGTTGCCTGGTCATCTCAGCTGCAGAGGCAAACGGGCCAGTTGCCAGAGGTTGAAGACGTAGTGGAGGAAGAAGAAGCAGCAGAAGCAGGTGCAGAGAAGTCCCGTTGGTGCACAAGAGGAAGATGTAAAAGTACAAGAAGAACAGGAAGAAGACCCTTGCAAAGGTGGCACATTTGGAATACAATTTGAGATGTACGGCCCCTTAATCTGCTCTGGGCACTGGCGAGTTGTAAGAGGATTTGTGCTCGTATGCGTGTGTGTGCATGTCAGTCTCCCTCTGTGTGTGCGTATGTGTGCGCGTGTGTGTATGTCAGAGAGAACAGCGCAGGCTGTGACTTATACTGCAGCAGAAACCACTGAGGTGGGGGGGATGGAGCAGACCAAAAAAGAGACAGCAGGGGGGGAGAGGTACCAGGTGCGCTGTGATTGGCTCTACCCTCTTCACATGCGTACTCTCACGTACACTCCCATACATACATACCCACAAGTACAATCTCTGCATTCACCTCCCCCCTGCCTGCACATACATTCACCCGTGAAGGGGAGGATAGAGAGTATGTTGCCTTCCAAAACCCTCGCCCCTCCTCTCTAACGATGGACTAATCCCAGTGCAGCAGATTGGTCTGATCGCTCAAAAGAATCTGCCTACATGTGTGGAAACAAAAAAGACAGAGCATGACCAAAACACACCGGCAAATCAATATTCTCTGCACGGGTGGAGCCTTGTTATCCTGAGTGACATGAATGAGAAATATGGGCGAAAAAGGAGAAGATTTAGAATAAGTCTTTACTGACACACTGTCCATTTTCATTCATTCATTCCATATTAATTCAATTTTGCAATGTACAAGAGCTGGTAAATGGAAGGGGAAAGGTAATTCATAATAACAAAGGATGAATCCATTCACCAAGACTTCTCCACCTGTTTAGATTGATTGTGGAGAAGCTGTGGGAAACATGGCTGGAGGAGAGCTGTGTGCTGACAAACTGTATTAGGTGTTGGTGACAGCAGCCAGCATTAACTATTGTGATTTGATTTTAAATATGAGTAAGATATATTTAATCTGCTAACTGCACTGATGGTGTTTGGGGTATGCATGGGGCTTCTTTCATCCTCTTCTATCTTTTCATTCATTTGTAGTAAACAGAGTGCAATGGAAGTGAATATGAAATGCAGGAGGACATCTGATCTATTTTTATTCCGTTCTATCAAATCTCACCCTCAGTCGCGTTTCCGTCAGTTTATAATTCATTTATTACTCAAAGTAGAGCAATCAAGCCATATTCTATTCATGTAGTCCAAAATTACAAGTCTGCCTTTGCTTTCTGTTTTCTATTTTGCTCTTATATTTTCCACCCTTATCCGATTTTCATAGTGTTGAGCTACACTCAAAAAACACACTTGTAAATTGTGGTGTAAATACCCTGTCTGGATGAATTTCTCATGGATGGAGGCAGTATAGTTACCGGCTGAAGTTTTTCCTCAATGCGTTTGTGCATCTGTGTGTTAATGCATGCATGCATGCAAACTGAGGCATAAGTTGTCCGGCAATATTTGAACAGTACGCACAGCAACAAGACCACAGGGCACGGAGGAAATGGAAAAGTAATTGGATTGTGACAGGATGCAGTTTGTGAACAGAAGCCAGTCTGCCCCACAGGACTCATTTCATTCTCTTGCACATTAACTTGGAGTCACAAAAGAGGCATCATAACATACACATAAACACATACTCCAACCACATTATTACTTTTCATTTCTCACTCACAGCAGCCAATCCATCATACTGACACAAAGTCATAATCTTTAAAAGTTTTTACAGAATATTTTTGTATTCTTGACATTCTGCTTTAAAGTCAGCTTACAAACCAAGGCTGTTTAAGCGCTAATAAGTAACATGTAAAGGAAACAAAGAGATGGTGTGACAGTGTTATAGCGTTTATCTGTGTTGCATCTTTTTCCCAGCTTCGTGATATTCTCTATTGCAGGAGCTTGCAATACAGTAGAAGTGCCTACTCTCTTTTCCTAGAGCTCTTTTTTAAAAATAAATTATGCAGTAACACTTTATGTATTTCTTCTCTCTGCTACTATGGTAGTACTAACGAGAAACCGTGTCCTGAAAAAGTACATTTATCTAGCTCCTTCAGTGGTTCACTCTCTGCAGATGGTGAAGCAATTGAATTAAAAATCTTTGCAATAAAGACTGTGGTTGCTTGGTTATTTAGTTAGGTTTCCAAATAAGTCAGTTTCTTTTTTTAATCTTAGCAGTTTTACAAAGTACTTTCTAATTCATCCACTCAACCAGACACATTAAAAACTCTTGTCTGCCATTGGTAGCAGCTTGGGCACCTCCACTAAGACACCTGTCCCATGGAGGTGTCAAAGACTGAACCATTCACTCTGCAATTAGGGGCTTAGTGCCCTTTTGAAACAGAGACCAAAACCCAATAATAACACATCAATCCAGATAAGAACCACTAATGTATTAAACAAAGAATCAGAATCAGAGACATTATTTCATATGTCTCAGATATTAAGGTTACCTATAACACCCTTCTCTGCAGAGTGTGTTATGTCATCTAATATCAAATAGGTATATGTAAATAACTATAAATCTGCTATAAGAATTACATAGACAGGTAAAACACTTTTCCGCTTCCCTCACTGGGTGGCTTTTCTCCCTCTATGAGTGTCTATCTAGTGAAACACTAATTCGAACATGTTCACCAAAACCATAAACAGAACAGTACAGAATGAAATGAAATAAAATAAAATAAGCACAGAATAAAATAGAAAATGTCTGCATGCATCACATGTATTTACATAAGCTTTGAACTACTCCTCAGTGGGCATTGGAGGCATACTTGAAAAACAAGGTAGTTTTCATAAAAGGAAAAAGGAGATGAACAAAATGCTGTCATGCTCAAGGCAAAATATCATCAAAACAGAACTCTGGGTAAATTGGCTAATATGAAAAACATGAGAATGAGAGACCTTCAAAGCAGAAAAAAAAAGATTTTGTGCATTATAGATAGACACATAGCTACATGAAACTAGCGAATGAAAAGAAAGAAAAGAAAATACCTGGGGGATCACATAAGGAGGCTATTTTTTTTTTGCCATATCCTATATATTCATACAGGGAAAAGTAATAGAAAACTGAAAAGATACTGAAGATTACATAGTTGAGATGTTATTCTTGATTGCAGAGATGTGTCCAGGATGGCATTTTCTCTATCCAAAGGCCAATAAAGGTCACAAATGATTAGATTAGTATGAAATCAGCTCTGAACAGATGGCATGGCTGTCTAAGTCATTAGAACTCCTGACACATTGCCAGATTTTGGGGTAGCAACAGCCAGAAACAGTCCACCCATCATTAGAACATAAAATACAGGCAGAGGGAGGAGCAGCGTTACACACATGAAATGGGTACTGAAAGCACATCTTGACTGGCTTAATTTCCCCAAATTCCATTTTGAGTTTTTATAAAATTTTAGGAAATTTGTTCCAATCCTAAAGCATAGTTAAGTTTTGTCTTATTGCTATATACTTGGAGGGCCATAAAACAAACTGCCATGGCACTGATTCTACAGCAGAAAGCATTTTTAGGTTTCTAACCCATGCAAAACAACGTGGATTTACTCTCACATTTTAAAGTGCTATTCTCACATTAGCTATTTAACCATCTGAAGGACAAAAGGATATAAATGAAGAGTGGGAGCAAAATTAATAAAGGTGCTTACACATGGAATGCACAGGAACAGCTTGACAGGCAAGAAAATATATCTTTGCAAATGAAATGATAAAATGATGAAATTCACTGTTTGGAACTCCTCTCCAACTCACCGCTGAGTGAGTTGTTGAAAAGAACTTACAGTATTTGTATATAATTTCCTCCTGTGTCACTTTTGTCCTGTTAAAATTACACGAAGGCGTTGATTATACTTGCTTGCGGACATGGAAACAGACAGCTGGAGATAGTTTCTGTTAAACTTCTTTAAATCTGCTGCCCGGAGCGCTTGTGTACTTTATACATTGTACACATGTAAGTGCAAGTTCATAAAAAACAAGCAGGCTCATAGACATTTGCACAGATGCTCGCAGTCACTGTCTAAAGATGACATGTGTCATGTGACCCAGGGTTTTGAGTTTCCGTTCTGGACTTATTTTCAAAAGTTTGAAGGAATGACGTTGGGTTTTCCAGGTTATCATACGTTTTGGGTTATCTAGTTTCTGAACATGTCTCTTTCCTGTGCCTCTGAGCTTGTATTTATAATTCTTGATTTCTGGTCAGTTCATGTCTTTCCTATTCTGATGTCCATGTCTGTTTCTCCCCTGTCCCAGTGTCTAGCCCATGAATCTCAGTGTTTGTTACTTCCTGTCTTATTTTGATAGTCTCTCATCCTGTGTGTGTTGTGTTCTGCCTCGTCAGTCAGATTAGTTTCAGCTGTGTTCCTACCTGTGGTCTGTTCCCTCGTTATCCCTTGTGTATTTATGTCCTCAGTCTCCCTTGGAGTGTGGTTTTGTTTTTTTCAGTGAGGTCTATGGTTCCTTAGTAGTTTCCTAGTTTCCTGTTCCTAGCACCTAGTTTCTTGTTGTGAGTTTAGTTAATTCTCATTGTTTCCAAGTGCTGCACCTGCCGAACCTGCCACAAGGCTGAATTGTGACAAAATGACACGGCCATTATGGACCCAGTAGCTCTCAACCCCTTAGATGAGTTGAAGGAGGGCATGATTTTAAGGTGTAAGGATATCAGGGAGCAGTTAGTTATAGGCTACAAAGACTGGTATCCACCATTCCTTGGTTACTGGACTTACTACATGAGGGTGATTGAAACTGACTTTCTCTGTCTGGATCAAATAAAGCCAGTGAAACAAGACTGTTTTCAATACAACGGGACCTAAGACTGATCAGTGTGCAACAAAACAGGCTAAATCAAAAGACTGTTAATTCAGTTTGTTTAGTTTCTTGTGTATATCTAAGCCAGTCGCTATCAAATATGAGTTTATTGCTCCTGAACTGACTAATAATGAACTCTCTGTTCAAAGTCCTCTGTTTCTGAGCTGGCAAGTAATAAATCAGTTAATTTTGATTCTGTGCCCACCAGTTGTGAAAATAACATGTCTAGGGGTTCAGAGCCTGTGGATAACCCGGTCTCAGGGTCTGCTCCGTCTTCGTCTTCAGCATCGCGGTTGACCTCCAGATCCTCTTTGTCTCCACCGCTAGAAAAAGCCCCTGAGTTTTGCCCCGAGGCATTGTCGATTTCCTGAACTATGTGTGGTTTTTGGTTTTTTTGGACTCTGTTTGTCTCATGCACCCTGTGTCTTAGTAAGGACTCATAAATTATCTCTGTCTTTGAGTGGTGCACCTGGGTCCTTACAGACTTACGGAGATGAAAAGTATAATCCCGACCCAAGACTACTAGTTTCCTATAGTTTATAATTTAAATATACTTGATAGATTCAATATATAGAGAATATTAACCAACATCTTTCAATAAAAACTCAAAGACGCCATGTACCCACTGGACCCTGATGGAAATGTTTAAATCGGCATTTCACTGAAACTATTCTACATTCCTGCAAACAGTGGGTAGAGTCATCTTTCTGAAAGCAGTCTCTCACCTCTACAGCTGAATCCTTCTGGGAACTGGCCTCAGAGAGCCACACCTCATTATAACATTCACATTACATGAAGGAAAAGACTAGGGAAGAAATGACAGGCGAAAAGATGAGCAAGAAAAGAAGGTATAAAAAGAGCATAAACAGATGAAACGAGTCTATGTTTTGGAAATGGGAAATAAGATTCAGGGAGGGACAAAATTTTTAGAGTTTAAGGCGTTTTAGGCAATTTGATTTTTCTAAGTTTTAAGTGCAAATGAATAGGAAATACTCCTGGTGCTTATGTGTGGTGTGGGGCAAGATTCACTAATTATCCCAGCGGCCTTTGGGCTAAGGAAGTGTTAATGAGCATTAATGAAAACAGACCCAGACTGAGAAAAAAGGAAGTGCTTTCTTTTATAAACAGAGGATCTGGGCCTAGTTTAGATGGAAGTCTCGTTGGAAGAACTCTAGCCTTTGGGACTGGAGCTGTGGGCTAATGATGACGGGAGGAGGAGGAGGGCGGGAGACTTGGAGTGTGTACTTACTTCAGGTCATTGTAGAGTTTAGTAGACACATCAAAACCAAATAGAAGAAAGGAAAAACCAGGAGCTAAAGTACTTGCTTACTTTAATAGCAATACTAATAATATCATTTTTAAACAGGGAATTTAATGGTGCAAACTGTTTCTACCAGCCTACCTGAACTTGATGTGGTCTTCCAGTTGACCACGGGGCATTGTTTCAGTGCAATGGTCAGTGAAGGGACAAGCCACGGACAGCTTCTCCAGCAGCTTGTGGACCAGAAGGCTGGGCTTCCTGCAGGTCTGCAGCATGAGGGGTTCACGGCACACAGGACAGAAGTCACTCTCCAGCAGGAAGCTGGTGAGACACTCTTGGCAATAAGTATGTCCGCAGGGCGTGTCCAGAGGCTTGATGAGTGGCTGCAGACAGATGTGACAGATGAGGTCATCGTCCACTTCATCCTCGTAAAGGTACTCATGGTTCTCTTCCAACTGATGACTGTGGCCACATGATGCGCACAGTTCAGGAGTCGGAGACAATGATCCATAGTCTGAAGGGGAAAGAGGTGGAGCTGATGCTTCAGCCATTGCCGTGGCAACTTCAGGGTATGTACTCTGCTCCTGGATACTCATTTGGAGAACACTTGGGATGCCATGTTAGAGCTGGTAAGGAGGTCATTAGCAAAAGAGAGCTGTGGGGAAGATAAATATAATGCAAACAGACAAAAATGTAAAAAAATATAGTCTGTATTCAAAAATCAAGTGCAACAGTGTTACCAGCAATGCTTGTAGGGTATTTTCACATTTCTGTAGATTATTTACCTAACAACAAGTAACTGTTGTTGTGATTTGGCACTATATAAATACAACTGAACTGAATTAAATGACTCCAATTATATGAAACTGCTTCATGAGTAATACTGATGCATCACTATATAAGCCACATTTACCTGTTTTAGTTGCTCAAAATTAAATCACTTTGAAGTACTATAAATTTCAGGGTCACTATTTGGGTCCAAAGAGTGACATATATCTAAAAGGGCGATTTGCTCATCCTTTTTTTGCTATGAAAATACTCATGATATCTTGGAGGAGCCGAGCAGGGACACTTTTATTTTTATATTTTTCAAACACAACTACAGAACATGTTGTGTGCAGCAGTCCTCCAAACCTGTCTTTTCTCCTCAGTTTGATTTTCTGCACTGACACAGAGAAGAGAGATCGAACAAGTGAGATTTCTTCTGTGGATGCAGCAACATCAATACTACTCATGTCAGCAGAAAGTGCAGAGACAGATAGAATCAGATAAGTCTTCAGCCTCCTGCTCAGTGTACAGCCTGACAAACATACATCACTGTTAATCCACAGCAATGTGACATGATTTTAGACGTGCCAAGTCTTTTTTTTTTCTTTACTGATACACAGGTTTACATTGTGAGTGTGCCAATGAACGCGTCATATCCAAAACCCAAAACAGGCATGCTATTTGGGCACATGGACACAAACAGATGGGCTCAGTGAGGCACACGTCACCTTGGCATAAGCCATCTTGTTGACTCTCCACATGCTTTGTTTCTGGACCCACTGCTGGGTGTTGGCTGCTTAATGAGACACTAGATCAAGTTAGAAAAACAAAACAACAACAACAAAACTTGTGTTTGGAGCCTACAAAATATTTATGTAATCCAAGCCCTAGTTCTGTTTTAATTGGACAGATTCCCATGCTCTTCTGCTAAATAATTTATTTCTAAAAAATTATAACTAACAATAGACTTTGATGTGGATTCCAATATGGTAATACATACAAATCTGTCCTACCTCTTTGTGAATACATGCAAATGTCCAGATTAACCACCAAGCTGCAGAATTAATCAATATAATTTCTTTTTACAGTATGAAATTGTTGGGTGGCAAGTTGTGAGAGCCACAAGCTTACAGTCTTTTGGTATGCCGGGTAGCGGAAGGCTAATAAGTAGAGGCTTAACAGTCTTAACAAAGATGAACTTTCCCTCTGAGAACTTGTGGTGGCACAGCTGATTCATCACACACTGTGGCAACGTCTGACTTTGTCTATGAAGCAGAGCACTTTCATCACTACACAGGAAAAGCTACAGACAGAAAAGGGGAGGGAAAGAGACCAAGTACCTGTCAGTAGGTGATGAGAACAAGAAAATGGTGATTCATAGTCAAAGTAAATAAAAAATAAAGCTTGTCTAATATTCTCTTTAGCTTACGTCTGTTCTCTTCTCGCACTTGACGCAAAGCTGTTAAAAAACGATTCAAACTAACAATAGTATTAAACAGTGATGTGAAAAAGCAAGAGCACAGAGAAATAAAAATGAAATCTGGCATGCACACCCTAGAGTTCGGTAGCACGGGGGGTGCTGGATCAAAAAGAAAATTCTAATATGTTAGACCACTACAGAGCTCGCGTATAATGATTTTATAACATTCCAAACAAGAAGAAGAGCTCCAACTTCTGGCTCATCAAATGAACATTGATGGGGTTTTTTCTTATACATACTAACAAACGAATATTTCAGCCTCGTTGAAGTGCTGAAACTGAGAATCTCAAATGATACCACAAGGAAATGTAGTTTTTTGGCTTTAGAAGCCAATATTGACCCATTAATAAACTTAAAATGTAATTATGTATCTATGTCCGTTTGTATCCTATCTTCTCCTTAATGTGAATCTAAGAGGGTACACGGTCTATTACAACTGGGATTAAATTATTGAACTTAAATTATTGACCAAAGAAATCAATACATGCTCTTTGTCACTTTGTATAAAATATAAAAAGTGTTTAAAATTTCACAAATTGTAATGTCCAGAAGAAATTTATCAAGAGCTAAAATTGATATTGAGTAGAAATGAGTTAAGCCCATTGATGCAGCCCTTAACAACAGGCCAAGTTTCTCATGTGGCCCCCTGGGAAACTTAATTGCACAAGGGGCCACATGAGAAACAGGTAGCACTAGGAGCTACCTGCGGCTCCTGGGACAACACTGGTGGTTCTCAGGAAGGACTTCCTTTTGTGTCAAATGCGTCACTGATCTTGGCATGATCTTGACTTGGCTCAGTCCTGCGCATAAGAACATCTTCCAACAAACGCAAGATATTCCAGAGAGAGGAAAGACAACTTTCACCCAAAGATGGGAGGCCCTACCTTTCTCTGGAAATCGGTTCTGTTCAGTCAAGTCAAATCACAACAGCTGCCTTAAGGAACTTTACATTGTAAAGTAAAAATACTACAGTAATAGTGACAAAAACACAGACAATCAGATGACCACCTATGATCAAACATGCGGTGAGAGTGGGAAGGAAAAATTACATTTTAACAGAAAGAAATCTCCAGAAGCAACAGGCTCAGGGAGGGGCAGCCATCTCCCGTGACCGGGTGGGGGTGAGGGGAGGGAGACAGGACCAAAGAGACACCGTCAATCAAGATATATAATTCCTGTTTGTGCTGTTTGTCATTGTGCTGCAAATTTTTCGAACTTTTAAAAACAATTTCTCACAGGGATCATTGCATTTCTTCTAACTTACAATCAAAGATAATCTTATGTTCGGTTATTCCAACAGATCGATGATGTCTTCCATTGGGTGTAGTTCTTTTTTCTCAAGAATTTTACAGTGGAGAAGTTGAGCCTGACATGCATAAATAACATCTATACAACATGGCACAATAGCAGGGATATTCCCAGTGCTGCTACATGTATCTACATGCAGACATTTCATGCTTTTGCACACCTTTTTTTTTTCCATGCAGGCATATTCAGTGGACACACCCGTGCCTGAGGAGCATTGGCTCATACTGGATCATTCCTAATCTCTGAAGTGATAAGTTCACTTTGTCACAACAGTCCTGTGGGACTGCTGCTCTTTCCTCACAACAAAATCATTCACGACAGCTAATTGACTGAACCTTGACTACATATTGTTGACGTTTAATTATTGACTACACCGGCCATCTAGTATCCAAAGAGAATGAGAAAGGTGGGGCTGTCAGGCTCAAGGCTTTCAGTTTGGACTACAAAGTAAAAAAGATGTTTACATGGTAAATACAACACTCAGGGTAGTCTTTATTTTCATCTTTGAACTATAGTTATGCCAGTTGTTGGCTGTCTAGGCCTTATGCAACTGAGTGCAAAGAGAGGTGTTTATTTAGCATAGCGTGAGCCTTCTTTCATACAGTTTGCACATTGTCTTTAACTACCATTGTTTATTCACTCTCAGGTTTCCTCTCCTGTGATCTGAAATAACTTGATGAGTTAATAAAGAGACACGGCCATGCCAAGTCAGCTTCTTTTCTTAACAAACGATTGTGAAGAATAAGCCATTAATTAGGTAATTTCTGTATCAGCATTCTCATTGTCCACACTGAGCTAGCTTGTTGCTATGTACAAATCCACTCCTCATTTCTAGTCACAGACATCAAACCATATTTGTATCGACCAAACAAAACACACCCTCAGCGTAAAAGTCAAAGCCTGAGAAATCAGACAAAGTATGAGTGTCTGCAAAGCAAGTTCATGCTGCAACATAATGATCTCTCTGTCAAATCAAAGCACCGTGTTACTGTAATTGACAAGGAAGACACCTGTTACAGGTGTAGCTTAAAGACCGTGAAGATAATAAACTGATCTGTGACTCGTGTTAGGAGAAATCTCACTTAGAGAGTGGAAACAATAAGTTCCTCATTGACAAATGGGTTAGTCATCATATCATAAAAATATTTAAATAGTACCAGATAACCTGCTGACAGGTCAATAATCAAGGACTCTAAGCGTAACATAGCACAAGGCAGGCTGGACTCAGGCACAAAAGTTACGTGTTGTAGAGCATAGGCAGTTGTGTTCAGACATGTCCATGAGACAGAAAAATTCCAACAAGCCATTTTTTCTTTTCATACAAACATCTGTTTTGCAATCACACAGCGATAAACATTGGAAAAACAGCAACAATCAGCCATCTATCTATCTATCTATCTATCTATCTATCTATCTATCTATCTATCATTGAACTGTACACCAAATGTAACACAGCATAATATTTTTGATTTCTTCAGCGCATTTTGTTCCTTTTAGAATAAACAGGGGATGTGCAAATCAAATATTAGTATAATTTCTGCCCTTTTACTAATCTCTGCATTAGGCTCGTGGGTATGTTTGTGTATTCTGGCCTCTCTCTGAGTTCATAGCAATCTGAACGTTGAGTCTGAGCCAGACCTGACACCTCAATCTGGGAAAACAGCTGAAGCCAGATGTGAAACCCCATGAAGCGTCACTTGTATCTGAATGGCTGAGTGGGTCAGCACAGACTATACTTAACACCAGTGCACATAGGTAAGAGAAAATCGACATACTCTACACTCACATATAAAATACAAATTTAATGCAAATTCTTTCCATGCAAACACCGGAGCAGCAATAACTGCTGGCATGACGTTTTGTGTAACTTAGTGAAGCATTTAAGATAAATAACAGACATGCTTCTAATAAAATGTAAAATAGGAAACTATACTTACATGGCTTCATTAGCAACATTCACTTTCGGCAGTGCAGTTCACCTGAACAGGTAAAGTCTGGCAGGCAGTGTAACTTTAAACCATTCAGAGAGGAGGTGGAGGGGAAGGACAGGAGAGTTAAATGACTCCGTAAAGAGGACTTTGTCCAACTCAAGCAAACTGGAGACCGGCTGACAGTCTTCATGTAGAAAGAGAGAAATTTTATCCTGCTGCTGGACTTTATAAAATACGGAATGAGTCCAAAGCGGAGAGGATTTCTCCTGTGTGAGCCCAGAACCTGCTCACCTCTAAACAGGCAAAGGTGATCAGGAAGTGGGCAGAGAATAGAGGCGTGGTTAGAGAAAAGGTAAATAAGAGAACTGCCCAAACCTGTACTGGGAGTTCAGCAGAAGCTGGATTTTCTTCTAAAACAGTGTGGGCAGAGGAAATGAAACCTTGAACTTTGTGTAAAAGGCAACTGAAACACTTCAAAAGTGACTAGTGCTAATAACAAAAATATTTTTAATGAACTAAAATGTCATGCAAAATGCCACCAGTGGCTTAAACTACAAGTTCAGACAGGACCTTTCTATAACATGGCAAAGATTTAATAACCCACTAAGCATTTCAAACACCTACATGATTGATTTTCTGTAGACCACTTACTGAAACAGAAACACTGTGCTCTGTAGTTTAGCAGAAAGCCCATAATCTGAGTAAATGACAACATGTCTCAGGTTTTTATAATGTTGCCAGGTACTGTAGAGTAAGCATTTAAACCTTTCTACAAGACAGGAATCGGAATACTTGCTAGTTGTATGTGACTTTCTTTCTTATCATTGTCTAAGCTTTCCTTTAGAAAAGCTGCTTTTAAATCCATGCGTGTGATTCCAGCTTTGCACAAAACAGTTGTTATCCTTTGTGTTTTCACGTGTGGCTTCCTTCTTTGCTTTTCCTACCTCAGGCTGCTCTTTAAACACAGATACTGTGAGCCACAGGTGCTCCAGACTAACTGCAGACATGAAGTGACAATTCTTTATGAGTCACTCAGTGACGCAGACAGAGCTGAATCATTTAGCTTGTTTATTAAGAATATTCTCAAACAGTACACACTTGTAACATATTATTATGCAGTACCTGTCAGAGCTTTTTTTCCCCCCGTCATCTGAAGCTTATTTTGAGTGCATGAAGAGAACAAACAGATGGGCTACTTAAAAGAAAATAAATGACTGAAGTGTAGCAAAACAGTTGCAGTTGGGTCAACCAAACAGGTAAGTAAAATTAAGGTACAATGTAGGCTGTGTCTCTGTGTATAATATTTGGTTTTCATGAGGCTAGAAATCCTTTATTTCAGTACTGCAATAAAGGCAAATTCCCAGGTGACAAATGAACAGGAGTAAATCTATTTAACGATTTTAAGATTGTGATAAGTAAAGTTCAATCCTTTCTCATGTTCACAGTATCAGCAGCATTTGTTTAGTCCATTTTTACCTTCAAGCATAGTTTATTCCAGTTGCAGTTCACATGGAGCTCACAATCCTGCAAATGTGTTGTTGTTGTTGTTGTTGACATGAACTTAAATGTTCTTGGATTCGGAGAGATATTTGCCAGTCTTATATTTTCACAATCACTGTAAAATTACAGGATGAATAATAGTTTCTCAACTAAATAAGTGCAGTCTTCTCTTCTCTTCTCTTCTCTTCTCTTCTCTTCTCTTCTCTTCTCTTCTCTTCTCTTCTCTTCTCTTCTCTTCTCTTCTCTTCTCAGCAGGACTCTGGCAAACAGTATGATATGGCAGGATGTACTAAGAGTCAGGAACGCTCATGAAATTCGCCTTATGCTAAATTATACAGTGTGTATTGCTGCAGTGAATCAAAGATTTTAAGTTTCTTGAACTCTTAAGTTCTCTTTGAAGTGCTGAGTTGAACCTGCATCCTGTTTCATTTCTGCTGATTCCTCAGCTCCCTGCTGCTGGAGCTTATCTAAACACTGTAGTGCAGGTGAAACCAATCCCCACCTTCTTCCTAGCAAACTTCCCTGCCTTTCTCTTATTTCTCCATCTCTCAGAAACACACACACCAAACAGTTTTACTGTTTTCTCCATTTTTTTCACAGCTTAACTGTTTCACATTCCTCTGACATATTTCCTCTAAGTACCGTGCAATGATTTGAATTCAGATGGCAGATGCGAATGGAGAAAAAAAAAAAACAACACAAAAAATCTGGCTGACAAAAAAGACAGGGACTATTTCTCTTTTAACTCAGTATTTGAAACAGCCTTTATTAAGTTCTTTTTTTATCCATTCTCATGTGGCAGTGAAAGGTCGGTTGTCTCTCTTTTCCTTCCACAGAGCATCCATATTTCATGGTATCAATGCAAATGCCTTGCCTACCATGAATAATGAAGACAGGAAAGAACAGAATGAAAGTAATCAAATAGATGCAACCGAGCCAGCTCCAACATCACCAAGGAGATGGCATCCTTCTTGTCTTTCTATTGTGGTTATTCAACGCAGACGTTGTAGGAGTGCAGGTGTGAGTCAGTGGCGTTGCAAGCATTTTGGTATCATGAGCATACCACTGGGTATCAGGCCAAGAAAAAGAGCCTGTGTGGCTTTTTAAGGTCATGCGTTTTGCCTGTTCCAAAAAAACAAACACTTAACATTTACACTAAAGCACCAACTCAATGTATTTTAAGTTTATATTTATATTACAATAAAGATGTTACATTTAGCTATTACTGCACTTGGTATCTTCTGTTATTCTGTGGCCAAAATACCATTTTTGTTGTAGCAATATGAGACATGCAGGCTTTGGCTGGACAAAATAGGGGGAAGAACTGCAAACCTCTCAAGAAAAACAAATCAAAGTTCAAGTCAACTTCATTGTCAGTTCTGCAATATGCACAGGGCATAAACAGGATTGAAACGAGCCATGATGTGCAATTAAAATAAATATAAAAGATGTAGATATAATAAATAAAAAAGGTAGAGAGCTATGAGATTATAATATGCAGTTATGAAAGATAAATAGTATCTAGTATAAATATAAACCGCACAAGATATATTAAAACCCATCTGCTGTTACTACCAGTGTTGGTCAAGTTACTTGAAAAAAAAAAGTAATCAGTAACTAATTACTGATTACTTCCCCCAAAAAGTAATCCCGTTACTTTACTGATTACTTATTTTCAAAAGTAATTAATTACTTAGTTACTTAGTTACTTAGTTACTTTTTAAAAACACGATTTACAACCTGAATAGGTGATAAAGTGATAGATCTTTCAGCCCAATTCGACTTTTTCTACATAATCCATCATACAAAATGTAATCAAATGGAAAAGTCTCTTTTTTTTAACTTGTTTTATCAGTTTTAATCTTTTAACTTTATGCATCAAGCAAAACATTTAATTATATGCAACATTCTCTGACTTGAATAAATTAGTTTAACATATAAACCTATTTTCTACACATTCCAGCACATAAAATAAAATATTTTTTGTGTTTACACTCACTCTTTCAAATAGATGCAAGTAAAACACAGCAGAAAATAAATAAAGTCAAAGACTCAGCGGTCCTGTTGCTCTATTTTCACCTGTAAAGCAGGACTAGGGTAGGCGGAGGTTTACCCTGGTGCAGGTGTGCCGCAGCGGTCAGTGGAAGAATCTGCGAGTTTCTCTGTGAATTTCCCATTGCGTCGTTGCACACTCGGTGCTTGCTTGGAAGTTTAGGGGTTTTTTTCGCTGTAAAAAGAAGTTTTCTTCCCACGCACGATGGACACTAATGTTTTTGTCACTTTTTATGGAATCAAACTCAAAGTAAGGTCAGTACTTCCACGCTTTAAACGCTGCACGCTCATACTCTCTCCCACAATTGATATATTATCCATTGTTGCTCTGCACACAGCTGTTGTCACTAACGGCGCACTCGCTTACGTCACTGTCGTGAGACATTCTGGCAAAAAATCACGGTTTTAGTAACGCAGTAACGCAGCGTTACTACGGGAAAGTAACAGTAATCTAATTACCGTTTTTGCAATAGTAATCCCTTACTTTAGTCGTTACTTGAAAAAAGTAAACAGATTACCCATCTCTGGTTACTACTATATATAAAAACATGAGGGACATTTTTAATACAAAGTTTTAAGCACAAATAAAGTTCAAAATCAGAAGTCCAACTAAAATCCCAGTGGCATCCCTGTAGCTACTGCAAAAACAAGGTGAAGTCATGTGAAATGGATTTACACTTCCCAGTGAAACTACAGGATGACTTCCCAGCGGCATTCACGAATACAGATTTGTTTACGGGTGTGGTCAGGTTGTGAATTGTGACTTGGCAAGTAAGTGAAACTTCAGATCTGGTACAGCAGGAAAAAATGACTCACCAAACCTCCCAAATATACTGTGAGCTCCAGTAAACGTCTTTGGGAATGTGCTATGTGATAAGCTAACCAGGGATCATTTGTTAGCTGTATTTGCTAGTATATAAATATAAAATGGGAAACAGTGTTGGGGAGTAACAGAATACATATACCGCTGTTACATATTTAAAATACAAAATATGAGTAACTGTATTCCGTTACACTTACCGTTTAAAAAGGTGGTATTCAGAATACAGTTACTTTGTTGAAATGAATGGATTACTCAGCGGTATTTCCTTGTTTCAAAGGCTATGTCCTGTCTATTTTTGGTTTCCACGCCGGTGGAAACCCAAACAAAACACACAGAGGCTCTAATGCCTGTGTCTCAATCTCGCGGCCCATGTCACCTCTACTTGCGGCCCGCATAATGACGTGAAGCAATATTTAAAAAAATTATTCACAAAAGTTATTTAATATGAACGCAATAAGTAGAGTGTTACAGCCCTAAAGAATGTAGCCTCATGGGCAGTGTAGTCCGTGCTGCAGGGAGAATGGACTGCCATACCCGTTATTATGTGTCTGTGAGCGAGAGAGGGAGAAAAAGGAAAGTGGAAAAGTACGAGTTGTCATCGAGCAGAAACGGGAGATGGAAGCATGTAAATATAATAATAACCACTGCAGCCAAGAAGAGTGCCTGACGAGCCCAGTTGTAAGTAAGCTATTAAGACTCGACTGTACACTGTGTTCATGTTTTCCTCCGAAACAATAAGTCCCACTGGAGCACCCTTTCAACGCCTCTCTCTGTCTCTCACTAGCAAAGTTGACCCAGACAACAAAGTAGAGATGGCACGATACCACTTTTTTATGTCCGATACCGATATCATAAATTTGGATATCTGCCGATACCGATATGAATCCGATATAGTGTTTTTTAATCAACAAAACTGTTTTTTAAAAATATCTTGCTGCATTTTGTATAAGTTCATACTCAAGTTTAAAACAACAACTACACTAAAGCTATTCTGTTATACCTGTATGCAAAAAAAAAATGTTTCATAGTTCAGCAATACTGATCAATCTAATAAACTTAAACCTACACCATCCTCCCTATTCTGGTATTTTAAAGAGTACTTAGCGTAAATATTAAGCAACCTAACTAATAGGGTTCCAACTCCCAGCAACAAAAATAAATAAATAAAAAATAGGGAACCACCCCTCACGCTCCACCTCATGATGCTTAATCGATGTAATCAACCTTAATTTGATGCAGTGTGAAAAAAAATGCACAGAAATCAATTATTTTTCAAGAAATATTAAATAGATTCAACATCTTTCTTCAACAAAATTGCAGACTGCACAGATGGTACCTTCCCAAAGGAAAAAGTGCTATAGCTTACTAGGGTATATATATTAGACTTAATAGTCACTATATACAGTAATTGACTTCTACATTTTACATCAAATTAAAACTTTGGGTGTCAGATAATTATTTATTAAAAGCTTTTATTTATTAGACATTTTAAATGAGAATAAGAAAGAAAAGTATGTCTTTGTGCCCCCTTTTCCCTGTTAATGCCCTATCGGCCCCCCTGGCTAAACTTTGCTAGATCCGCCCCTGCTCAGTTACCAGCGTCAGCTACGTAGAAAAAGATTCTCGAGTAGAAAGTAATAATAAATAAATTCTAACAACAGCTGATCAAGCTTAAACGTGCTGCTGTTGTTCAGCCGCTGGTTTCCTCTTTCTGGTGCAAAGTGGGCCAAAAACAAACAAGACAGACGGACTCGCGACAGAAAAGCCGATCAGCTGATCATTAAGCAGTTTCATGATTGAAGTAGCAGCAGGAGAGGCAGTTGCTTGTTAAGCTTAACGCAGGAATGCTTTACATTCAGAGATGGACTTACACACTTGCTTTACTTCTCTCGGGGATAACTTTGTCGGAGATGAAATGCCGGGTTGCTAGCGAAGCTCCACATGCTATCCAGACCACCACAGGTCCCGCATGCCACAGCCGCTCTATCACGTGATGCATACTGCTCCAACGTGCTAACGTTCTGAGGCGAGTTACGGCGTGTTGCAAGTTTTGTGAGGTGCTTTCGTGATATTTAATGGATCGGATTACATTTTTTATTTTTCTCCGATATCCGATCCAGTAATTTAGGTCAGTATCGGACCGATACCGATACGTAATATCGGATCGGTCCATCTCTACAACAAAGTAAAGCTAGTTTTCAGCTATGAGCCCGACACGGAACCCAACGTATTAGCCAGAAGCTGCGGACCTGTTTTATATAAGCACGGAATAGTTTTCTGTACGAGATCGCTGCAGAAAGTGCAGCCTTGCCTAATGTCCACCTTACTGTTACTCATTTTATATTAAGATTTTAAAATCTAGTTGGTATTGGTATGGCGAGTAGTCTTCAGTAATAGTAATAAATCACACAGCAACAGTACACTCATGTAGATGTAAAAAGCATGATTATATATTAAGTAATCCGTATTCAGAATACTCTCATTTAGTGACAGTGAGAGGAATGAATACTTTTAGATGCCATACTCCTTCAGGGCTTTAGGCAACAAAAGCTGTAGGTTAAATTTAGAAAAAGGTCATGATTAGGGTTGAAAAATTAATCCTTTCAAAATCATTAAGCACACCTTACAAAGCTAGTCTGGCAGAGAGTGTCTTAGAAAAAATTTTGTTTGTCGTATTCTTTAACGAAAAACACTTGCAGCGATGCAGGCACACACACACACACATACATTCAAATATTGCAGAAAAAAAGGAAAGTGTCACTGTTCATGCAATTCCAATTTGCCATCTACCTGATGGTTTACCCTCAGACTGCTTCTGTGCCCGCTGTTTTGCTCTCTTCGGTATGTCTACTCATTTTATTCAGTCTCAGAAAAATAGTGCTGCCATTGTGTTTTTCACTCATGAATTCATTTTCTGAGGCAAATGCTTTCAATTTCACCACGTAATCTTCAACCACCTAATTCAAGGTGGCATCTGAAATACGCAAGTGTTCCTGTCTGATATTGTTTCTCTCATCTTTCACTCACAGCGGTAATAGATTGTGACTTTTCACTGCTCCTGTACTCAAACACACCTACAAACAAATGCCCGTTAACATATACTTGCTTTAACATGTCACACATCAGAGAGGAGTGTGTTATAGTCGCTGCCTTGACACTGCTGGTTCCCTGCCACCTTTCTAAATCCCACCCACCTCTGACACACTTCAATCCTGAGCTGAGAAATCTGAAAGGATGGGTTTTGGAGCATTTTCATCTAAGTGTTTCACTTCTCTTTTATTACTGCTACACTCGTTTGCACAAAAAGGCACGCTGATAAAGTAGGGCAGTCGATTTTAATTTTCCCAACCCTGATGATATAATATGGGGAAATAATGACGTATTCAATAAGTCATTAGTTTAGTGTCACAAGAGGCTCGTTTTTACACAGGAAAAGGAAACTTGCGCAACAGCGGTTGCAGATCATGCATGTGTATGTGTGCATTTTTGACAGCTGCTCTATAAAAAGTGATCGCTGATGTGAATATCATCATTCAAAGTGCAAAGGACAGATACTGCAGATTGTTATGCTATTTGTCAAATGTCACAGTGAGACTCAGCCAGGCATTTGAACATGCGGGACAGTCAGGGAGGGTGCTAAGCAGAATACAGAATCAGAACACAAGGAAAGAGAGAGAGAGGAGAAAGAAAATGAGATATGAAATGAGCGGTATGTCTGCTTCAGTTTTCAGAATCACATCGGTGGTCTGAGTCTCAGGGGGAAGTAGAGCATTGCTGTTCCAGCAGGTAACACAGCAAACGCCAGCCAACAAATGAAGATGAATGCAGTTAATCTCTCAGCTGCCAAAACTACACATTCACATTGAGACACATACACGCAGACCAAGGCCTCTCAGCCCCTCCAGTTTACTCTCTCTCGCACACACACTACTCTACTGAAGTTCTTTCATTTTTTTAAAATTAATTTTAATGTTTCTGACTCATAATGAATAAAATGTTCTATGTGACCGTGTAAATGAGACTGAATGTGTGTGTGTATGTGTTTGTTTGTGTGGCCTGAAGTGTGTGTTGAAGGAAACTAGAGCAGGGCCACAGATGCTTGACAGCGGGACAGTCTCATTATCCTGGTCCAGTGTGAGAGGCTACCGGCGACCCCCGCCAACCTCATATGTCACTCAGAAGTTGCCTTCGCTAACGGCACATTAGCCTGATTGGTTTCACGTTCTGTAACAGGAGACGGCTGATTAACATGTCCTCTAGTGTGAGACAAAATAAAGAGAATACACTACAAAAAATGGAGAAGGTTGCAGGAAAGAGTGAATGATCAATTTTGGGTACTAGCAGGTTTTAACAGCTGCAGGTACTGTAAGCTGCAAGGATAAATCACACCAGTTGTTAAATCCCTGCATACCTGGCCATACCCCAGCCCCTGACAAGCCTTCAGGCTCTCAGCAGGACCTCCCTGCTTCTGAAGAGATGTGTAAAGACACATTTCACCCAACTGAGAATAGATGGCAAGTAGTGACGAACCACAGTCTAACTTTGCATGACATTTATGTTGTGGTTTGTGTAGAAAGGCTTTCGCTGCTTTAACTTAACATCTTGTCCTATCAAGAAAACCCTCTTCTTAAAATTGTTATTTGAGTCCCTCCAATTCTCATTTCAGATATCTTTCATAATGTTAGTAATGGTTATGTAAAAGTTGTGTCAGTTGCAGCATATTATTAACAGGGGCCCGTTAGGACAGTGTTGGTCTTCCTCCAATCGTTTCGTAGTATTTTGGAGTGATTAAATTGGGCTTATGATGCAACAGTCCAGATGACCAGGACTTACAAGAATATGAACAGACGGGAGTCATTCATCATGACTGTAATGTAATCCTCTCATCCTTTTATTAGACAGTCACTTTACTCAGCTGCCATGTAACCCTGTATCCACATACATGAGCATGATACCAGCACACAGTCAGTGAAGATAAAGGATGATGCAGAAATCCAGGTGCAAAAGCTTATGTGAGATGATGCCGGCTTAGGGCCTGTTTTTGTTCAGTGTTTCTGAAAGCAAACATTCCTTTTGGGAAGAAGTGTTGAACGCGGAATGAATTAGGCTTTATAAATATTCAGAAATCTCTCCTCCTCTCTCTCTACCCTACTGTGATCACTTAGCTGAACGGCCAAAAAGCCTCAGATCTTTGCAGGCGCTAACTTCCATCGGGGCTCTAAAATCTTATTAGTACAGTGAAACTCAACATGTTTATTTGTTGATAAAAATGTTCATGTATTCCAAATGAGATGTGTAATCTTGGCAGGAAAATACTGCACCAAATCCTATTAGCACAAAGTTATATTCTTACCAGAACAGTGTATTTGTTCTTTTTGGCAGTCCTACCACCCATTTATGACTTTATGATATTTCTTTTTCTTTTGCTTTCATCCTTCTTATTACAATCTCCCAAGATGCAGATCAGTTCTTTGGATTCTTTTGTTGTTTACTGACTAGTTGCTTTGCATGTCCATGGCTCTCTCTATGCAGTATTTCAGGCTTGTATTGATTTTCACAGCACACCGCCTTGTCTCCTGTGATGTCTATCCGAGTCTTATATATTTCTCTGGCCATTGTCCTTCGTGTGCCAGTCACAGCAGCTGCTCTGCTCTTAAGCCAGCTACCAGTGGGAAACTGAGTCATTGATGTGAAGCATCTTGATGGCTCTCATTCAGCCTCAGGGCATAGCTATACTACTCTGCACAGACCCTGACAAAGCACATGTTGAAGAAACACTGTAGACATAAAAATACATAAAAGACAGCTTGTATACAGTAGCATCTGTATTCCTACAGGAATACAGATGCTACTATAGGAAAACTAAATTGGATACTGAATAAGTACTAAACTTGATTTTGCAATAATTTCCCAGATTTAGGCTCTACTTCAGTCAGGACCACAATAAAAGTGTATCAGTTTAAAATGCAGTAATTTATGCCTGATGGTTTGTCTCTGTTGTGTGAGAAAACACCTCCGTGCCCTTCTGTTCGCATATGTGAAAAGCTAACAGTAGGGTGAGCAGTGCCAAGACCTCCGTTTAGAAGAGAATAAGCATCAATGACAACACATTTGACACTGATTTTGTCAGATAGAGTGTGAAAAGGTGGAGCTGAGGTGAGGGTGGATTCAGAGCAACCCTGCAAGTGCACAGCAAATCTGAACAGGCAAAAGCAACTTAAACAGTGCATGAGATTTTTCAAATGAATTAATAGAAGGCAACTGGCTGATTCATCAGCTGGCTGTGTCATGGTGTGCTGTGTGGCAGGCAGAATGTAGGACCCAAACACAGGACTCAGAGACAGAAGGATTAACTTAAAGCGGCAGCCTTTATTGCTAGGAGAATTTTCCATGAAATTAACTCACAAACCCAAACCAAAACCTCGAGCATGGAAACTAGAAATAAACTAGATTCAAGAAACTAAGTGACATGAACTAGGGAAATGTACCAGGAACAATGAACTAGACTAAATCAGGAACAGGAAGGGGAGAAAACACAGCATGGAGAGGCTACAGCGTGACAACAAACAGGGGAAGACTGAGGACTAAAATACACAGGTAGGATCACGAGATGATGGAGGAACAGGAGGAAACACAGCTGGGACTAATCTGACATGATGAGACGAGGACAAGCAAAACTAGATACACTGACGAAGGACAAGGACTATCAAAATAAAACAGGAAGCACACAGACCGAAACTCAGACTCAGGACACCCAAGGTTAACAGAGTAACTGGGGAGACATAGGAAACATAGCGACAAGGGTGACTAGACATAAAACATGGGATACAGGAAAAGCATAAAGTAGACATGGGAACAGACACTAAAGACAGGCTAAGATAACTACTAAGGGAGGAAGGACTACAGTCACTAAGAACTAAAGAAAACCAAAACCATGAACAACAATAATCAAACACTATAATATTTACAGAGTCAGAAACACAAATACTGGGCCGTAGACCCAGTACCAGGAGAGACTGATCTGCTAAGCTTGCGACTAAGCTTGATGTCTTGGCCTGACTTTAGCACCTTGAGGCGACTGTTGTTGTGATCCTATATAAATAAAATTGAACTCAAATGACTGAATTAAAGCCATGTTCCAGTTATACTGAGTTATTTCTATTATAAAATATATATAACTGAGGCAGAAGTCAGCTGTATTAAAGTGCTCCTTATGCAACAATTTCTGAAGATATTTAATTTAATAAAACAATCCATTAAATATAGCTAAATTTCTAAAAACATTTTGCTGAATTTGAGCATTATTCACTTTCATTCAAAAAAAGATTTATATAATGAATGAAGCTACAATTCTTATCATGGCTGACTGCATATAACTAAAATGAACATACCAGCTCCTCTTGAGATCACAAATGAACAAATTAAACACATTATTATTTTAATATTCCACTGAAAACTGTAGCAATAAATTGTGTCACAGTACACCACTATAAGCAAGAAACTTCCAAAAATATTCTTCTGTAATGATCTGCTCTGTTCAGATCTCTCCTACGTAGGGATGGGAATTGATAAGAATTTAGCGATTCCAATTCCTTTATCAACATCACCTATCGATTCAGTTCCTTATTGATTCTCCTATCGATTCCCATAGGATTCTCATTGGCTCCATTTTGAAAGTCACTACCACTGAGCAGCAATAAATAAACATTACGTACATGCTAATGAATTACATGCTTTGGGTCAAATGCTTGTGCATACCTTTGTTGAGGTATTTCCCTCTTTGTTGAGATCAGTTGGAGTCGTTACTCAAAAAAGTCATTATAACACATATTACACAGAACACTTGAAAGTAATGGATTACATTACTTAATTACTCCCGGGGAAAGGAATTTATTATACTACTCGTTACATTACTTTCTTGTTACTCTGTAAAACAGATGAAACTCGCTGTCTCATAATCACCATTTAACAATATAACCTGAGGTACAACCCCACATACCTACGCAAAACCCTGATGTGGACACAAATCTCTAAGATCGTTAGTAGAACGCAAAGCCGACCGCACAAAGCAAAGATGAAAACCAGCACAAAAAAGCGATCACTACATTGATTCTGCTTTACAAACGTGAACAGGTAGAAAGGGAGGCTGCAGGCTGCTTGTTACCTGTTGAAGTTCAGGGTCTGGCTGCTGGGTTCTTAGCGTTGTGTCAGCAGCATAATGCGGTTGTTTCTGTCCTGGATGCAGTTTTCTACTTTACCACGTATCTCGTCCTTTTTGTGCAATAAAAATAAATGTCCATATTCACACTCTAGACTGCGTGGCTATTTTCCTCCTCTGACAAGTGAGCTGAAATCATCTGATTGTAGCGCAAGAACCAATACGCAGGATTTATAGGCAGATATACCAACTATTCCAAGGATCTGTACTACTAGCTTCCCGATTCCTACTCCTAGGGAAATATCTGGATCTTCAGCTGCTAAATTTTCCACTTTTTTCAGCAGCTATTATCTTATTGTCACTGCTATTTGGTGCTGGGTAATTGCGATAAAGTTTTTAGAATTAAGTCAGTCAAATCTTAAAAAGCTTATTATACATATACTTATTGATGTTAAGGGAGAATGATTAGACTGCTTTGAGTCGATAGGAGGCAACAGCAGTAGCAGTATCAAATAACCATTCATTGACACCGAGGTATGCAGAAAAGCATCTCTGAATACACGACACGTTAAATCTTGAAGTAGATGGGCTCTAGCAGAAGGAGACCAGGTAAGAACAAGAAACTGAGGCTACAGTTTACATGGCCTCACAAAAATTGACAATAGAAGTTTTAAAAAATGTTGCCTGATCGTAGGAGTCTTGATTTTTGCGGCAACATTTAGTTGGTAGGCTCAGAATCTGGTATAAACAACATGACGTTCTTGCCACTCTTAAAGCCCCTTAGTACCAACTGAGGGTCATTTAAAGGCCACAGCCTGCCTAAGCATTGTTGCTCACAATTGTCCATCCTTTAATGACCACAGTTTACCAATCTTCTGATGGATGCTTCCAGAAGGATGACACGCGATGCCACTAAACTTAAATCAACTCAAACTGGTTTCTTGGATATAACAATGTTCAGTGTACTGAAATGGCCTCCGCAGTCACCAGATCTCAATCCAATAGAGCCCTTTATGATGCGGTGGAACTGGAGATTAACATGATGGATATGCAGCACTAAATCTGCAGCAACTGTGTGATGCTATCGTGTCACTTTGGACCAAAATCTCAGAGAAATGTTTCCAGCACATTGTTGAATCTATGTCACAAAGGATTAAAGCGATTCTCAAAGCAACAGAGCTCCAACCCAGTATTTGCAAGGTGTACTTAATAAAGTAACTGGTGAATGTATGTTCTTTATTGTTTTTTAGACTTAGTTTCTCACAGAAACTGAAGTACATATAAGTATATACTGAGGACATTTTCGCAAAACCCCTATAAAGCAATAAGCAATATTTGAAACCCATGACAATGATCTACAAATTATATTAATCCGGCTGTTTAACAAAAATCTCGCTGTATTTTTCTTTATTGTTTATTGTAAGTCTTCTTGTGTGTCCCAGACGGGGCTCTGTTTCCAATTTTCCCAGTATCTGCAAAACAGACTTGGCTGATACAGTTTTCATTACCCTGAGGGTGACGTAAGATGTTCAGGCAGTACTGTTGAAACTCTTGAGAGAAGCTTAGTAGAAAAAGGGTCAGTGTCAGATAAAGAATAACAGTATTTGAATCACAAGTTATTATGATGCTTGGGAGACTGCGGAGGAGAGTTGCTGTGTAGAAGTAAAAGAGAGCTTTCACATCACAGAGCAGAGAGAAAGCCGACATGGGAAATAAAATGAGGTGAGGAGGATGAGGAGTGCAGTGAGAAACTGAAGGCTTTTAAGCCAAATAGCTAGTTCACGGTGTAAAAGAAGGAGGGAGGAGATGTCAAATGGATGAGAAGAAAACAGAGCCAGGGATTAATGGATGTGTGTAAAATGAAACTAGACTGTCACAACAGTAGGAGTCAACCAGGGGAACTGCTTAGGTCACACTTGGAACTGTGCCCCTTTTTTTTGTCCCTTCCCCTCTCTCCTTGTTTTCCTGTGCTCTTTCCAACACCAGCTCCTTTTTCTCTCCTCATCCCTTCCTTTTCATCCCCTTTCCCTCCCTCCCTCGCCCAACCTCCCCTGTGGCTGTCCTGTGACGTTGAACAGACGTGGAGGTTAACATCACTGAGAGGATAAAGGGGAAGGCGCGAAGCAGAGCTGAGTGTGGGTGCGGGCTCAGACATAAATAGAAAGTGACCTATCGTGAACACGCGCTGCTGCATAACATTAATAGACAGACTTAGGTAACATAAGTGCGCACACATCTGTATCTTTTAAGGTTACATGTTGCATTAACATAAGCTGTTTTCTGTGCATTTTGTCAAAGGATTAAAGTAAAATGCCAACAACTGCAGCTTAACTGTCTATGATGTCTCTGATGAGTCAGTTAAGCAATGCGCTCCTCTCTGCTGTCTACTCCCTTGCCTGTCTTTCCCCTCTCTTAACAAGTGGACGTGTAATCAGACATCGCAGGTTTGCTCTGCATGGCTCTACTCTGCTTTATCCACTCGCAGGTGCACAGCTAGGGACAGATCAAGGTTAGGGGTGTAATGATAGACAGCATTCATGGTGTGGTACCGAGCTTGCACATGTGCAAGTTATCAGAGGAAGACCACCTCCAGGTGAAGTATGAGTATGTAACATCAACTAGCTTTGACACATGTACGGAAGATAACCTACGTTTTTTGACCAGAGCAATCACAGGTTCAGGCAACGGAGAGAACGATTAAAACGTGTAGCATGACTTGACCTATGTCTTAAAGAAATTTTCAGAGAATTTGCAGAGTTCTTAAGGCTAGAATGTTGACTGTTAAAACATTCCAGGTGGAACGTGAGCTCTGTTGTTGATCTGGAAATGCAAGAGTATCAACTTCTTAATCTGTCTCACAGTGCGTATTGAGCCGAGGTACAGTTAAAGCCTGTACAGTTAAAACCCTTAAACAAGGTTAACATGGAACAACACTATTATGCAAACCCATATTAAGGAGCACAAAGCATATAGATGCAAGGTATAGTAAACAATGGATAAATAAGGCAAAGAATGTGATTTTCAGCTATTTTTTGCATTTAAAGAGACAAAACACTAATGTGGAACTTAAATTATTGATCTCAGAGAGACTGAAAGAGTGAACAGCAAAGGGGTCCTTGAACTGCTGTTAATCCCATTCAGCTGCCCCCTAATACTGTGGTATAGATGTCCCGAGCTGGGTAGACTATAATGACAAAATGCACTGACTGCGGCGAAGGTCTATTTTTAAACTGAAATTGTTACATAATTAAGAGTGAATCAATAAGTCAATTGAAGGAGAAAGAAGAATAGTGACATAGGTCGGATGTAAACATGTTAACAACTCCCAAGAGGGCGGTGTGCATGCACTCTCATCACCATAAACACTTCCCTGTTTCTTCCCTCTCATTCACGTGCACATGCAGACGCACATGATAACAAACAGAGCTTCCTACTTATTAACAAGAATGAAGTGAACATGAATTCCAGCGTCTAATATTCACTTGGAGCAGCACACAGTAAGAATGGCCTTGAACCAATGTAAACAAAGCAGTGAACTGGTGAGGTAGGAAATTATGTGCATATTCAACTCATTTCAATCTCTTTTGTCATTTTATTTTCAAGAAGAAAAAAAAACATTTGTGTTTATTAATTATTCCCATTATGCAAAGTTATTCAAATGAAAGCAATGAACAGCTCCAGTTGGTGTTGTGTAATCTGTTTCAGTCTTTTGAAAATGGACGGTTATTGACAGCATTATTTGAGACAAACTGACAACAAAATGATTAGGCAAGAGTGGATGTGGTGAAAACATAACACATTAACAGACAGCTGTAACGCAGCGCCTGGTTTGTTAGAGGTGCAGTTTCATTGCTTGCCATTGATCTGTGTTGCAAGCACTGCTGTAAGTAAAGCGTTGGTGAGGTTTTTGTTGAGTGCACATTTCTTTATGAGTGCAGTAAAAATGCATTGTTGCTACGAGCCTAATGATGCACCGTCTTAGGGAAACCATACATTTATCAAGTACACTGTATGGTCTGCTGTATTTAACTTTGGTATTTCAATTTCAATTGTCTTTTTTAAGCTAAGCTTGAAGATAAATGACTGTTCTTTTTAATGAACAGACATGTGAGGGATATTGATCTTCTTATTCAATAAAGCTCCAATAACTGAATAAGGACTCCCTAAAAAGTCAAACTAACCCTTTAGAAAAAAAGAATCAGAAAATGCCAGACAATGAAAAAGGAGTTAGGTTACCTTTTGTAATGTTACATTTTTCACATTTCTAACACTGACAGAAGAAAAGGTTATCAAATAAAACTTGTCAAAGTTAACAGAATAAAAACACAAATTTAAAAAAATGCATGCTTATATTAAAATAAAGACTTTTTTTTTACTTTTAATGAATCAGTTTTAATTTTCTTTTTCTTCTTATTGCATGAAAGCAACGGACGGTCAAGTTTAATTTGGCCAGAAACAAGTATGTATTGCTGTTAACATCAAAGCTTGTTGCAAGGATCAGCAAAGTCAAAATGCTAACGCAAAACTGCAGTAATATTAAAACTTACTGTATGCCAAGTCCAACCAAACAACCAAAACTTAGTTTTCAAAAGTTAACAAAAGAAGTGACTCGCAGGCTGTGGCACTGGAGCAATGTCAATGTCTTTCTGTGAAGTGCTCTTTCGTTTGTTTTCAGCTTTGCTGTTGGCTTTGTGTTCACACTTAAACACTAAAAGTAATTGTCACTATAATAGGGATTTGTGTTGGTATTTGGGACTGTAGCCTCAGGTTTATATCCTTAACAGGTAATGTGGCAATGACTTGCTGCCTACAGGTATCAAGTGAGTAACTTGATGCTTAATATGGTGAACAATAATCACAGCATCAATATAAGGACTCACAAATATCAGCAAATCTCTGCTGACACTATTGGGAAGGACAAGAAGGAATGCACAAAAAACAGGAAAATCTGTTACAGCACAATATCACCCAGAAAATCTGGGGAAAAAAATCTGGAAAATCTCAAATAAACAAAAATGTTTGTCCATGAAAACAACTGACAACAACAGAGAGCGGGGACCAGGAGGGATAAGAGTCCCAGCATTTTATTTCTTTCTATCAGCTGGCACTGGATATAAAACACCAGGACACGACCACAAGGTAATTAACACATAATGCTCCAACACAACAATAAATGCTAGCAATTATGTCAGCCACTAAAATAGCTTATGTCGAAGGCACTACAAAGATTCACTCCAGAAGTCTAAATCCTGTCTAAGTCTGTCCTAAAATGACAGCATCAAGAACAGCTGTGGCTAAAACGTAACCAAAAGAGCTTCAGTTTGCTTGCAGCATTTTATATTTAATACTGCCTCCACCACATTCTTAAATCAAATTATATGTACATGTAAAATAAGCCATAATCATTAATTTTGATAATAAATGCAAAATACATGCAGAATTGCTGATGAACCTCTTCGCAAGGGTTATCAATTCAAGTGCAATTTTGAGCATATAACTCTGTAAACAGACATATCAGTCAGGTAGCTGCCAATGCACAAAAATGATGGCATTACAACAGAGTGGTAGCGCATTGCTGTTTGAGTCATCAAGATGCAAGCAAAGCCAGCACACAGTATTTAACTCTAATGAGCCTCTGACTTTGAGGCACATCAATGAGGCGCCTCATTCATAATAAAGAGCTTCAGTCCCGCGGGCAGCAGCTAAATGAACTGGGACCAAATGCAGGCAAACAGTTTAGTCTGCTCCCTCAGCTCTGTGAGCACTGGCTGTGATAATTAACCACACAACCAAATTCCAGAGTCATATTGTAGGTAGCTTAGCAGACACCGGGGATACACATGGGGTGGCAGCATGTAAGCACATGACACAGGACATTTAGGTTTATAGATGACCATTCACTAATACAACCAGCTTATGAGGCAAACTGGGATAAAAAGAATTGAGATTAGAGAAACAAACAAACAAACAACAAAAAAAACCTCTTTCCTTCTTGTCATGCTTGCAAAACCACTGATTAAATCTCACCTTCAGCTGAGGATTCAACCCAGAGAAATAAGAATCTAACACACGGCTTATGGGAGATAAATCTGGGAGTTAATCAAGACATAGCAATTAAAAAATTATCTTACACAACAGACAACTTATATACAGTGCCATGTGGATCCCAAAATAAATTTAACATTTTGTAACATGCTCTCTCCAAATCCCCTGAGAAATGATCAATGGATCAGCTTTGCAAATCTAATACCCGGAACAAAGCACACGGGAGGATTAGCAATGTTTATCATTATTATCCTAACAGTCTCCATCCAAATGAAAGGAATTCTGGGAACTTGGCTGGCTGTGCCGGAATATGGGCACACAGCACTGAAGAGACCATCACAAACACCTCTGAAGCAGTAGTGATGGATGACATCCATGCAGGTCAGTGCTGATGGTGATTGATCAGTCTCTGAGGCCAATGATGTGAGTCACAGCCAATGTGACAGAGATGGGAGGAGACATACGTGAGGTACAAGTCAGAGCATTTATCATGCAGGCGTCACGTGGATGTGGATATTTAATGCCTTTATTCATAGTTCCTTGATTTCTAATCTAAATTTGTTCAAAATAATAGTATTGGAATCTGCTGGACACTTTAAACTAGTGATTTTGATTAAATGAAGGTAAATAATTAATAAGTGAATACTAACTAAACTAACTAAACATTATTGATTATCTTTTCTTCAGTTGGGTAGTACACAGCTTTACAGATTTCCATCAGTTTTCCTTGTACAGCACACAACAGTACAACAATATTGCTTACCTTTATTGAATGTCAGCTTATTGTGGACATTTTTTACAGCTTCACTAGACCGGCTAGAGCAGATTGCTTTCCCACAGTGCTGTGCTGTTGCTGAATAAACTAGCCCTAAATGTTAATCTGACAATGTTGCATTAAAAAAATGTGAGTGCTCAGTGACTTTTGCAAAAGTGGTAACAAGACAGAACTGAAACTGTCAGTGGCCTTCATCTTAACAGTAGAGAAGCAGAATTTAGTGTTCAACTAAAATCATACATGGTTTTAGTTTATGATTAAAATTCAAAATCAGTATTTTTTAATGTAATCAAACCTGAGGATTTAAAGCTGTTTCCCTGACTCAACTATTACAAACTGCCTTCACTTCTCTTTTATCCTCACCCACCTGAGCTCTTTACTGTGGTGACTAAGAGTGTGAAAATCTCAGCCTACCTTGACTCACTAATTGACCTCAATGTGGGGTTTCAGAAAATAAGGTAAAATTGCTCCATTAGCAGTTCTGGAAATGGCAACCCTGCTGTGATTAGTGTTATTTTGTTCTGAAAAGTCCTTTCAGGGTTCTGTTTCTGGGAACATTTCGGCATGAGTAATCCATTAATCAGAGTTTACATAAGTTTAACTTCGCACCAACTGCAGAGGTGTTGTCATGTGAGGAAATGTGGACCTAAGATACCATGGCATCAACGTGGGGAAGGTTTTCACAAAGCCTGTATTTAACATAGTTTTTTTTCTCTAATTTGGTATGTTTAGTCTGATAATAGTATTGCTATAGTATATGACTAATTTGACAGATTACCTCTTGCATTTCAAGAAAACTTAAACTGACGTTAGATTTAACAAATGCTGTATAAGGAGGAATTGTTCAGTTTGAGAGTGATACTCTAAATATGCTTGTACTTTTAATACTTCAGCTACTGGTTTTGTTTTTCCAAGTTTTATTTAGCTACTTCTATCCTCAAACACATTTGGTTGCCTTTGGTACAGACCCCCAGTGATACAGTCAATGCAATCTAGCAACCCCCTAAACTACAAAGGGTTTTGGCAACAGTGGGAAGAAAAACTCCCTTTTAACAGGAAGAAACTTTTGGCAGAACCAAGCTCAGGGAGGGGCAGCCTTCTGCCATGACCGGTCGGGGATGCTGGGAGGAAGACAGGACAAAGACATGCTGTGGAAGAGAGCCAGAGATGAAGATTAACTAATGGTTAAATACAGAGTGGTGTACAAAGTAATAGAGAGTGAGAGTGAAAAAAGGGTGAGTGAAAAAGAAGTACTCATCATGGGAAGCCCCCAGCAGTCAGGACCTATTGCTGTGTAACTGAGGGAAGGTGTAGAGTCACCTGATCCAGTCCTGACTATATGCTGCTCAAAAAGGAAAGTTTTAAACCTAGTCCTAAAAGTAGAGAGACTGTCTGTCTCCCAGATCCCAATTGGGAGCTAATTCCACTGAAAAGAAGCCTGGAAGCTGAAGGCTTTAACTCCCATTGTACCTTTAAATACCCTATGAACCACAAATAAGCCAGAAGTCTGAGAGCAAAGTGCTCTATTAGGGAAATGTGGTACGGTGAGATCTCTAAGATAAGATGGGGGCATGATTTCAAAGAATTCAAATACTCAATCAAATTCTTTACACACTTTAACCTCCTGCATTTAAACTGCACACACATATGATCCTGCGGCTGTGACCCAGTACTCTACTGTTCTGATATTGTAAACCTCCTCTGTCAAATTGAACAAGAACATTTGGGACGCAACAGTTTAAAAAAAAAAAAACTGCGCAGAGGCTGAAAGATTCAGGTCAGGTCTGCAGACGGAACAAGGAGGTCTGAATCTGATATAAACTGGCCCAGCAGAGGAGAAAGATACGCTCAGGTTGTGCTTTCCTGAATAAAATTTGTCAAGTCATTCTCAACACAAAACTGTCACCCTTCATTTTAGCATTCATACTCCATTAAAAAATATTTTATATCATAGCATTTGTATGGTGAGTGTATGATATGTATATATATGAACTTGTAATTGTCTTGAGCCATCAACATATTAAATTTGCCATAAACATTAATCTGCTTAATAACATAATCACAGTAATAACATTGTAATAATGGCTTATGCATGCATGCTGTTGTTTTTCTCTTCAATTCATCATACAAAACCTCCCAGTACGTTATTCAGCTGATTATCTCTAAGAGGAGGAGAGTGTACCTTCAAAGGTAGTGTTTCAAATAAATAAAGATTTATACAAACAAGCTTCACAATTACACTTACGTCTATGTGGTCACTTAGACCTAAAATAGCATGAATAGGCAGAAGATTTATGAAGTACAGGGCCTTCGCTTTCCTCTCAGAGCAAGTCCCAGTTGAAGGGCTCGATAATGGGAGGATGACGTTACTGACCTGAGAGAGACCTTTACATATTTTTATTATAAATCCTCATTTTGTTGATCAAATTCACAATTAACCCTCACAAAATTGGTCGTGAACAGACTGCCTTTTTTTGGTTAGTGTATGCAGATTTGATGTCTTTTCAAAAATAAAGCTTGTGCCAACTCTACCGATGGACCAGTATGAATAATTCCATTTCTGTTTATTCGGCTAGCTTTTATCTCACCCAGACATATGAATCACCCTGGGCTCTGGTCCCCAAGTGAATGTGTTTTTATCTGCCCATTGTTCTTCCTATTTTTGAAATTTCTTCCCCTCTCCAGTGGTCCCTAATCTCTCTCATCAGTGTTCCCGGTGCACTTTCTTCCTCCCAGTCATAACCATCTCCCTACTGTTGGTAGTAATAGGTGTTTTGGGGCAGACGATCCCCTCCACAAATGTCATCCTCTCATGTTGTCACGTGGCATTTGGAGCAAGTCCTCTGGAGCTGGGCTGTTTGAAGTATTGATTGAAGTGCCCTCGTCCCCGGAGTCCCATTATGTAACAGAGATGCAAAAATCCACAAAGTCACTGAGAGGGAGGGACAGAGAAGTGTGAAGGGAGATAGCTGGAGGAAAGCTCAGAGGAGAAAATGTACCGGAGCTAAAAAGCGATACAGGGAGAGAGGGAAAGCATTGGAGCGGGATGGGGAGACAACTGTAGAGAAGATGAGAGCAATCTCTAAATCTGTGGCTCATCTATCATTAAATAGCAGAAACCTGGACAACTGCAAACGTGTGTCATAGATCATGAAGCTGAAAATAAGCCTATGAAGGAAGCTATCTTCACTCCATTATTACTGTTGTGTCTCATCATAGGTTTGCAGAAATTCTTGTTGCAGAAACTGATGATAAAAAAAAAGTGACGGATGCTCTCTAAGGAATAAGGTTTTTATTTAACAGACGTGCCGCAGAGTCAATAATCTGAAAGCTTTTCATTTTTTCCAAGTTTTCCCTCAAAATGTTTAATGATGGCTGAACAATGCAGAGTCCTGGAAAGTTGCATGAGTGAAAGTGTACAGAGATTGCTGTATCTCCACTGTGGCAGAGGTGGCAACTATCCTTCTTAGCAACTTCATATGCATAGTGCAGCTGGTTAGCCAAGCAACCAAGTCACATGACAATTACTCTGGGAATAAAAATACTTTAAAATGAACAAATTAAAAAACATTCCCTCAGTTCACATGTCAGAATTTAGCATTTTATCTTCTCACTGAGGTACACGAAAAATCACATATTGAGAAAATCTCTGTTCACACCGGCAGACACAAACATGAACTGTTATAAGCTAAAGACCCTTACAGGAAGAAAAAATATAATAGCTGGTGAAATAATGCAAGATTTGGGACTATTTACTGGTGAATCACTCACCAAACATACATGCACACACAAAAGCACACATACTAAAAACAGGAAGGATGGCCCGTTCTACACAAGGGTTTCGTTTGACACGCAGGACTTCCCACCGCGATGCACGACCCCTCTTCAAAGGTGTCAGAGATGAACGCCTGATGAGGACAGACTCAATATGTGACCTTTGATCCAAGTCAGACCCTTGAGCAGCACATTATTCTCCTGGTGGATTGTGATGAACATGCATGTGTGTGAGAGTGTGAGAGTGTGAGCTGATGCCTCTGTCTGGCTCTGACCTTAGTTACCTGTGCATTTTTTCCTTTTTGTGGAAGAGAAAGTGCAGTTTATCCTGCAGAGACTCACATTCAGCTTGAATATGGATGAGATAGTTTCCAGACAGACAGTATTCAAGTGGTCAATCACACCGCAAAAAACAGTTGGTCCAACAAAGTTTGTTGTGAACTGTTGTTGTGAATATCTGCTAACCTTGTTGCTAACCTCCTGAGTCATGAACACAATGTTCTAATTAGTGATTAAGAAATTTGGGTTTTCTCATGTGGACACATTGTTTTGGAGGAAGGAATTTCCTGTATTGGAAATTTTTGCTTCTTCTATTATTTTCCAATGTTGGGACATATTGTACTACTTTTTGGCTTTTGAGTAAATAAACAGTGGTGCAGTGGTTAGTATTGTTACTTCACAGCAAGAAGGTCCTGGCTCTGCTGGGGCTTTTCTGTGTGGAGTTTGGATGTCTTTCCGGTGCCTGTGTAGGCTCACTCTGGGTATTTCAGGCTCCTTTCATAGTGCAAAGACATACTTGTTAGGTTAACTATCATTTCTTGCATTGCTGGAGGGTTTGCTTCTGATGCTCACATGCCCAGGGGTTAGTATGATGATGCTCTGCCGCACCACAAGCACCAAGTTTTGACACATTTATAGTCATCATTAAGGTTTTTCAAAGATTTATGCTGGAATAGCTCAGGTCAGCCTCCCCCCCGCCTTTACTTTCTTTTTGTATAGGTTTTATGACATGATTAGGGACGGAAATCTTCAACAGTAAAGTTATACTTTCTTTATACACAGATAAAAATATGTAGACTTGTCAATTATTAGAACAAACTTTAATTCCTTACAACAGGTGATCTTAGGTTTACCTTAAAATAGCAAATTGGAAATACCTTCCACAAAAAACCCCAAAAAGGTCTTTAACTTCTTGGTCCTCTCACTGCAGGTAGAAGAAAACTAAAAGTCTTTGTCCACTTGTCTGTTTTTTGTTGCTTGGTCTGTCCCTCAGCTTTTATCTGAACAGTGTCTTGTTGGCCTGCTGTTTCTCCTCTAAAGAGAGAACAGACCTTTCTCGTAATTAACTCCAGTGACTTTGGCCTACCCAGAACCACTCCACTGCCAGCCAGCACATGAGGACAAGGGAAACTCATCTTTGATTTTATGAGTCAGAATTTTCTCATTTATAAGATGAAATGCAAACAGAATGTCCAAAGTCCACTAGAGCTAACCAAGTTGTGGCTAAATATACCTTTATAAAACTCCTTCCTATATGATGGCTGCTTGACAGGAAGCGATGAGAGTTTGTTGAAGGGCCTTGTAAAAGGCTTTCCACTCTAGTGCTAAAAACTATTCATCTGCCTCCATGTGTGAGGCAACTGTGTGACTTTGTCTCTAGGGGAAGAACAAAAGGACTCATTCCATTTATAGAGCTTTTAGAGCAGCCTACTGTCTGATTTTATCCCTGGAAATTTGAGCAATTACCTAAACGCACTTCATGGTAAAAGGTGGGCTCTTTTCTGTCCGTGCTAGTGCTGTATGTAAGACAGCTAGTGCCAATGATGGGGATGCTGCAAGTGATGAATTTTAAAAGGGCAAATTAAGTGATTTCAATGAGTTTTAATTAGAAGCATACATAATGCAAACATTGCTTGAGTGTGCCATTTGTGATCTGGGTATCTCAGGGTGCAGAAGGAGCTGTCATCTAATTTCTCTACCTGGCTGCAGCTGTGAAATTATATATTAGATGTGTATCAGATAGTACCAACTTCCAATTTACAAATTGGTGTGCCTAATATTATAATCTTCAGTGATTATTCGTGCCTGAGCTTCTCTTTTTGAAGTCCTCATCATACACATCTCAGTATAAACGTGTCTTTAAGCTATCTCCTTCTGATTTCAGAGATAGGATGAGCCAGTTTGCCAACTTGCTTTCCCGTCTGTCATAGGATGCTTACGTAACATTCCCACCTTCAGCATGGATGGCGGAAGGCATCTGCGTGCTTGTGACGGAGCGGGGACGTGCCTGGGCTGATGCCGAGGGACATTTTCATGAGTGTCAGGACTCACTTTGAAGATTAAAAGGGGAGATATCATTATCCTGCCATGCACATAGGAGACTTGAGCTGCTGCAGTGAGACACCGCAGGATAAATGCAAGACCATCAGCTGAATCCTCACTGCTTGTTCATAGCAGCGTTTTTCTTGTGAATTTTAAAATCAATTGCTTTTCAAACAGAACAAAAGCAATTTCTGCTTGTTGCTAAGCAATGATCACCAGACACCTGCAAGTTTCTGTTTTTTTCTTCTTTATTCTATAAAATTGAGATTTTTTCCCAATTCATCTAACCCAAACAAAATGCCAAGAAGCTTATTTAAACACATGGATTGTTGAATTAATCAATGCCACACACACGTAGATAAACACCAATCTGAGGTCAGGTGGCTGAATCTGTGTGGGGCTGACTTAGCTGACCTTGTGGCTCATGCGTTACCATCCATCACAGTCCATCATGCCCAAGGTGAGTGTTTGTGATCACGAAGCCACAGCCAATCAAAAGGAGCCTCAGCAGGGAGGTCAGAGGTCAGAGGTCCCGTCTGTTCCCACAGTAGCACAGAGAGCTTGTCTCTGTTCACTGTCACCTCATCAACGTGGTTAAAATATTGATTAATCATTTTTTCAATTAAAAAAAAATGAATGGAAGAAAACCTTGTAAACGTAAGCTGATTAATTCTGATTGGAGAGCGTGTCATTGCATCAGACCCACTAGAGTCATCCAAAGTGCAAAGACTGTTATTTTTAGTAAGTGAATGACACTGTTTGAATCTCTGACACTATTCAATCTAATAAGTCACTGTAATGACTGAATGGCTAATTAGTTCCCTAATTAACTCTCTAAATTACCAAAACCCTGCATGGAGCTACATTTTTACTGACTGTACACCAAAGAAGATATGTCACTCTGTCAAAGCTTCAGGCTGCACAGTGGACCAGCTCCAGCTCTGGTCTGCCACATAAGAAATGGCGATGTGAGCATGATAGAGGCTGACACGTGGTTGCGAATAAGCTGGGACCCCAGTAAATGTTTTAAATACTCTAGGGTGGGGTAAGCTGTTGTTGACTGGGCAGAGCAGCAGTAGTCACAGCCCCATGGGAGCGGCAGGATTTTTAAGCTGTAAAAAGTGTCAGAGCCAATTTTGAAGAAAACCACTTGAAAAGACAGAGAAGGGACCTTCCTCTGAAAGTGTTGTTTATTTCTATCCTTTTATCCTCCTTCTTGTTCTTATTCATACCCCCTTAGAAAAAGTCACTTTTAAAAAACAAATTAAAGAGCTGCGTTATTTAGTATTTCTGTTTTATATTTTTATACTAAGCTTAGCTTCCATTATTACTGAATGTTTGGACATGATATGAAATACATTTTGGAGGTGGAAAAAGTTAATTCTAAGAAGTACGTTTACAAATACAAATCTGGCCTAAATGCATGAGGCATTTTATTTGAAGTCATAGACTTTACATTGGCTTCATTTTTCAGACCAGGGTGCAGCTTCCCAGTCTGAAAAATGAAGCCAGTGTGGAACTGTCATACACCTACATTCTTGCAAATGGCCATGCAAAAAGAAGTCAAATTGTATTGTACTACGGGGAAACTAATCTACTACTCCCTTGATATATGACCTTAGAAAACACTTCCTTGATTAGTTTTTGCTCTAAATCACTTGTTGCGGGTCTGTCTGAATACAACATGATGCTCATTTTGTAAATTATGGTCCTCATTAGAAAAGAAAAAAGGAGGGTAAAATAGAGGATGCTTTGAGGTGGGCTGACTTTATGATGAACAAGTCCTAGTATGTGAACGTCAAGTCTTTTTGTACCAGCAAAAAAGCGAGCTTGAACTGTATGACAAAGTCTTTGTTTCCTTCTGTGCAATCACTACACTAAAAGTAATTTTGTTGGGAATTGTTTTCCCAAATTAAACGCTATGATCGCCTTCTGTTATGAGTCTGTAGTCATTTTTATTGTATCACAGCAAAGTGACAGTGAAATCCTATTTCATATTATCAGGCTGTATTCCCTCGATTCCTTTGTTTGCTCCAAATTGGGTTTTTAATAGTATTTCTAGTCTCTTCAGTACTAATTTTCTCAGGATGCGTACATAAAGAGCTGGGTTGTGGCAATCAAAGCACAAAAATTAGAAATTGGTGTTGAAAGACACCATCTGCAGACATATGCAGATAGAACACTGAGTACAGGGATGTTGTCCGGTTCAGCCACGAGCCAGGCGCTATGTCAATGCGGGCAGCTCATCAAAATGAGTGGCATGTACTGGGGCGCAACCCAAACTACCTCAGAGAGTGAAGGCAGGCATAACAATACATTCCATGCCTCAAGAAAAGAAGCTCCCTTATGTTCTTTGAGGTGCATATTCTGTTCTTTCCTTGTCCTGACCTCTATGCCCCTGCTTTCACCCTCTCATCTACATACAGACTCTCTCTGGTTACAAACTCCAGGCTGAGGGAAGGGAATCTATCATTTCCATCAGTTGAGAGAACTCTGGGAGTGTTATTACTTTGAGCCAAGCCATTAAGCTTTTACCCCGAAGCGATCGATGGCAGATGCTGGAGGGGTTGTTTATCTTTTGTCTTCTTATCAGAGCTGCAAGGAGAGGTGGGGCACCTGGAGGGGGAGAGGACTGGTGTGTGAGGGAGAGATACAAGAAGAAAGGGAGGCAGACTGACAGAGAGAAGGAAAAGTAGAAAGGCTGAACACCTGTTCCCAGAGAAGCAGCAACTTTTACTTGTAATTCAGCGTACAGTCCATGTGCCACCTTTTGATTTGCCAGAATTCATGTCAGGAGCTTGACACTTCTGATGTGGGAGATCAGTCATTAGACAAGGTTATGTGAAAGGCTCACAGCCTACAGGGGAATAACTCAGTATGATAAGCAGATGATCTGAAAGCCCTGCTTCATATCATTAAGCACACCAGCTTAACAGGTTTGCTACGTTCTGCAGCACTCAGAATCTATCTGTATGTTTTTAGGTTGATTTTTCATCTGATGCAAACCCTTCATTTGCTCTTCTTGGCACTGAATCATATTACCTGGCTTAAAGGCAGTGTGAATGACTTTTAGAAGGTGGCTTATAAAAGAGTGGAAGTCATACACAAGAGAAATACCTTTTCCAAACTCAGAGATGTGAGAATTTCTGATGAAAGCCGTGTGAGTAGCCCCTAACGAGGAAGATGGACGGAGCATGAAGCAGAACGATGAAAACCAGCTGTCTGGAGGAGGTTTTTCCCTCGCTTTCACTCTCCCTTTACTTCTCCCTGTCTTTTGTCGCTGTTTTATGAACACACAAACTGTGTTCATCACTGAACTTCAAAGCTAATTTCTCTCCACAAACAGAGTAAAAAAAAAAGTCAATTAGTCTTTATGATTATGAGATTCTTACATTTTTACTTCACATATTCACCTTTGTCTTCTCCTTTCAGTCTAAGCCCTCAGTTAAACTGCTCTCCTTCATCCTCTGTCTCATACAAGCATTCATTTCCTCTTCTCTTTGCATCCCGAATTAGCAATGCGTTCATTAAAATAAATATGATGTTTTATTTTTACCAAGGCACCTCTGCCTACAGGTGTGGACAAAAAAATAAATAAAAATCAGTTAACTTCTAAGTCTGGCTTTGCTGAACTAAACAACAAAGTTTCCTTTCACAGGTTGGAAGCAGATGGTGCACTCAAATAAATTTACAATTATAGCTGCTTTTTTTTTTAAGTCCGGTTAAATGAGGTATTAGACCATGCATGCAGGATATCATAGCATCAGTAAATGAATGTGCACTGAGACTGTACATTTTGAATTTACGTGGAAGGTGTGACTCGTATTTTGTTTACCTGGCTTGAACACTGCTGGTGTGTGACTGTTGAAAGGGTCTATTGATAGTCCTGAAGCCTGGGCATTTCCTGCTGAGCAACTGCTGACAGCACTAACGGTGCTCTTGGGAGTTCCCTGTCAGCAGCTTCTACTCTCCATGAACCAGCAGCTACAGGTAGCTAAAGTATCAACAGCTTTAGAAAATGCCTTTGAGTCAGTGTGAAGGTGACCAGTGTTGCTTGACCAGAACACTCTTTCCCCCCCATTCTGCTGTTTAACTCATAACTATCTCATACTGTGTAAATCAGTTATTTTCATATCATGATTCATACATATATCTCTATACATACATATATACACTTATACCCCCCCCCCCCCCCCCCACACACACACACACATATATATATACATATATACACACACATACACACAAGTACCTGGAAATCCCACAGGCAAATGGGAACCACAAAGAGGCTGCTAGGAAAGCTGCAATCACAAAGTACCTGCAGTGGGTCAGGCAATCAACACCTACACCCTGACGGTGATCAGGTACCCTTCTGGGATAATAAGCTGGCCAAAGGAGGCAATAGAAGCCTCTGACATCAAGACATGGAGGGTTCCACCCCAAATCCAGCACCCTGAGACTGCACGCCAAACGTAAAGATGAGGTCGAGGACTGGTGAGTGTCAGAACTACTGTCCAGGATGAGACAACAAACATCCATGAGTACCTCAGGCAGATGGCTCCAATTGACCTTGTGCTTTGTGAGTACCTCAGGTAGGAAGTACCAGAGAAAGAAGAGGAACAAGGAGAAGAACAATCATGGAAGGACAGTCCCCTGCAAGGTATGTGCACCAGCATATAGATGAAGTGGCTGACACCCAGAAATCTTAATAGTGGGTGGACAAAAATGGACTGAAAGACAGCACAGGGGCACTAATCGTGGTGGTACAGGAACAAGCTCTAAGTACAAGATCTATAGAGGCTGGGCTCTATCACACCAGACAAGACCCCAGGTGCAGGCTGTGCAAAGATGCCCCAGCTCATAACAGCAGGGTGTAATGTCCAAGCAGGCAGGGCATACATGGAATGCCATAACCAAGTGGCCAGCATAGTCTACAGGAACGTCTGTACCAAGTATGGCCTGGAAGTTTCGAGGTCAAAATGGGACACGCCCCCTATTGTGTCGGTCCGTATCTGGAAGTTCGGTGGGACTTTCAGATAAAGGCAGAGTGGCTCCAGCAGATCCCAGGAATAACATCAGAGATCTCTGTCCAGAAGAGCGCAGTCCTAGGAACAGCTGTTTACTTTTATTGGCCTTGCTTTTGGTTAAACTGTTACTGATTAGAGTGTAGCTCTGTTCACAGGTAATACAACCAATGTCCCAGAATCTTTAACTCTAACAATTAACAAGTTACTTGTTTATTTAAACTGCAGAAATAGCAGAAAGAAAAATGAAAGCTTAATGTTGTACAAAGATTCATGTTTTAGATTATTTATTGTCCTGGAACAGTCCTTCCATATTTCACGGTATGCATAACAGTGAAAAAGCATATTTCCAAAAATGTCATACTATTACTAAACTCTTTACCAGATGTTCCAGATGTATTATTTTATGTGTATTTGGCAAACGCCTGAAGCAAATGAAAGATACTTTCTATGTGCATGTTCTAAATAACTACAAGTGAATGACCACCTGAACTCATGAATATAATACTAAAAATAAGATATGTTGTTTTTATTTGCATTGATTTATTTATTGATTTATATATGGCAGTATGGCTCTCTTCTCAAAGGAACAAAAGACAATAGAGTGAATAATAACCACAGAATAAGTCAGACATATGAAAAGAAGAGCTGCAAAGCAACTTGCAGCTGCACAGCTAGTGTTAGCTGGCAAGAAAGGTGGATTCACAGAAAGGATTTAGCACAGGGGTGTCAAACTCCAGGCCTCAAGGGCCACTGTCCTGCAGGTTTAGATGTGTCCTTGATTCAACACAGCTGATTCAAATGGCTAAATGACCTTCTCAACATGTCTTGAAGTTCTCCAGAAGCCTGGTAATGAACTAATCATTTCATTCATGTGTGTTGACCCAGGGTGATATCTAAAACCTGCAGGACACCAGCCCTAGACGCCTGGATTTCGACACCCCTGATTAGCAGATCCATCATTATGGTCCAACCATGAAGTGGTGAAACTCCGGAGTCACTGTCTATGTAATATCTTCATATATTCATATCAAAAGTGAATAAGAAAACTTGGGAAACATGTTGAGTCCTGGTTGCATGTGTTAAGGGAATTTTCAGCCTTGGCAAAGGTATGCAGTCTTGTTTAATATTTGCCAACTTCATTCGCTGAGAATCATGTAACCACTGTTCAGTGACACTAAGACCATGTCCTTTCAATTCAACAAACAAGCATAAAACAAACAAACAACAACAAATAAAACTCAGTTTTTTTCTTTTAAAATGGTGTAGCTACATGCTGATGCTTCCACTGAAGAACCTAGGAGGATTCAGCCCCGTGACACACTTTGTACTTTATTTTTAAGACCCATTCATGCTATACCTGCCAGTAGGCATTCTCAAAGCTTCCCTGCCTCCTTTAAATCACCTGACTGCTCTTGTGATCAGCCACCTGCTTGCACAGCTGCTGCTCGCTTGCTCATTAGCTCCCCAGGATATATAGAGGGCATTTAGCTTTGTGGTTTGCTAGGTTGTTTATGCTGCCTTGCTGCTGCAGAATGGGACTTAGTCTTGCTTTGTTGTACCTGTTGCACTTTTACTGATAACTGCCTGTTGCTGATGTCAGGCATGATTTTTCAGTTGCTTGGCAGATCTTGACTGACTGAAGTTGACCAACAGTGATATATTGCTTTCTTCCAGCAATGGAAGAAAAATAGCCTCCAGCTTGTACTGTTTCTCTGGATGGACAGGTACAAAATCATATACTCAGGAACATGGACAAAATATACTGTGACATTTGCATCACCAAAATAGGTAAAAAGGAGCAAATATTCTATTTGTTCCTCATTAAAAGCAAGAATTAAATGTATGCCCGTGATTGCATGTACAGTAAATTGTATCGGTGGGGTGACTTGATTTTACAAGAAAAAGAAATATAGGTCCCAAACTAGGGTCAAGAATCAGGAGAGGAGTTGTTCTGATATTATGAGGTTATTACAGCTGATAATAACATCAACATAACCTGCTGTTAAACTCTCTGTGTATTTACATTAAGCGATTAAATCTAGTTTAAAGTGCTGAGGTTTTACATGCTTTTGGCTTATGGATTCATTTTCAGCACGAGTAATACAATAGTTGAATTTCTTTTTAAGGATTTGTCTTTTTACAAGTCATTTTAGGAATAATATACATCACATTATTAAAGATAATACTGAATAATTTTTGCATTGCAATCTAATGTTTGATTCTTAATAATATTGCGAGGCATTATTTAAGATTTATTTAATTAAAATTCAGTTACAAAATATTATCACCACTCCTATGAGTCAATATATGAGCCTCAGATGATTCTCATCGCCAAATCAGTTTCATCATAATCGCTTGAGTTTGCGCGATCTCTTGACTTAAAAGAATGGCTAGAATTGATTTTCTAGTCTCTGCAGGTACGGTATATTTTTTCTTGAGTGTTGACAAAAACTTGCAACTTTTTTTTCCTCTCGCTTTTTTTTCACTTTACAATTCACACAGAAGTGCAAAGGTAATGTACTTTAACTATTCCAGTTTCTAAGGTGTGAGCTGATGCAATTTAATGCAACATAACGCAATACTTGTGTGAGGAGTAAGAAGGAATTCTGAAAATTATGCTTACCGCTGGATAGTGCATGAGGTAATGGTACTGCTTTAGGAGTAAATGACAACACAAATTTATGAGGGCTAAAGGGAAAACAATAAAGTCTACCAGGATCAAAAACTGAGGAAATATGTTGTTTTATACAGCTTTACATGCAGGATTACTTTTTCCCGTGGGATTTTTTAAATCCCTGTAGTCTAACACTGTAAAGCTCCAAAATGTTCTTTCTATATTTACTGTCATGAAGAATTAGTACTGTAAAAAATCATGAATTTGTGAGATGTTTTGCTAGGCGATATTAATAGCAGATTCATTACGTAACTAACAAGCTCCTGCCAGTATCAGAAAATGAACAGAGATCTGAGAGTGGTATCAGTCTCAGAGAGAAGGAAAAAATAGTCTAACAGGCTGCTATAGTTTTTGTGAAATGGCCACAGCCTGCTACCTTGGATTTTTTTTCCTTTTGTAGCAGCTGCATCCTGTGTGCAAGCTAAAATCCCTGTCAGATAACCCAGATTTCAACCTGTTGAGCACTGACACACTCCTGCCGGCTGTCCACCCTGTCACTCTCTATGACCCTTATCACTTATCAACAGTCTCGTCCAGGCATACACACACTGAAATGCATAAACACTTCAAATGCATACAGATGGCTTCTCACAAGACCACAGGCACACTTGTATAAACCTGCAGTCACACACATACACACACTCGTTCTTATACTTTCTCCTGCTTATAACACACACAGAGTGTCACTCTTTGATCACACTTGTGTTTACTGAAGCTTTCAGCATCCCTGCTCATTTTCATGGTATTAAATGGCATGAAAAAAAGGTTGTAAATACATCCTGGTTTAATAATTCAGAATGTGCAGGTGAATACATTTAAGCGATTAGGATTAAAATGGGGTTGTGCTCTGCATCGTTTGGCTGTCCGATAATGAGAGACCTGCATTCAGAGCATCTCATCCCTAAAAGGATCAAGATTGTCTCTGATCTGTTTCACAACCTCGCCGGGCCTCTGGCTGCTTATATGCTCATTACACCATGCAGGGTAGTGTGGGTGGAGGATATTTGTGGTGTTCGGTGAGTGTGTGTTGTGTTTTCAGCTATTAATAATGAACTTCCACAGCTAGCAGGTGCTAAATTACAACATTAAAATTACACTAAACATTAAAAGTCAGTCAAGAACTCAATAAAAATTAAAAAAATTGTCATACTTTAAAAAAATATATACATATTATTATTTTTTTAATTGTCCTGATCAGTTTGTGGTCTAACTCAAGTCTAATAAAATATAACAAAATGTGTATTTAAAAAAAATAGGGTTTTTTTTGTAATTTTTGAATGTTGTCCAAAGAGACTATCAGTTATCCTTATTTGTTTTATTTCATATTTATCTCATCTAATTGTATTAATTAATTTATTTTTTGGTTTTGATTTTGTCTATTCTATATATCTATATTAAATCACAATCCTAAAATATCTGGTAGTGTGTTCCTTCAAAGAAAGTGGTAGTTTTTTACAACAGCATCTATACTTAGTTGAATTTTGTTTTTCAGAATAAAAATGTGATTATATGGCTACAAGCTACAGTTCCTTGAAGCATGACAAGGAGAATTTCTCTTTGAAGGTGTCAATATACCCAAAACAAGAGCAGACATGAGGCTGCTGCACTATTTTAGATGCCCAATGTACATGATATAACTTTATGTGGGATAAAAGTTTTTTTTATTATTTATTTATTTATTTTTGTTACTGCTAATAATCCGATTTAAAACTTTCACATATGCATGTGTGGTGTGCGCATGTAGATAACAGTGTGCGCAACACACTCCTGTGTTGGAGTAAGCGGACTAATGCTGCCCATAGTGGTGGTGGGCTTTAGATAAGAATGTCTGTAATCTCAGTTCCTCTTATCATGCTGGTACAATGACATGACCCTAATCCTACACTGCAGTAAATACATTCTTTAAAACCTATATTTGTTCTGTAGCGAAACACCGAGTTCTCTTATAACATCGTGTGTGCCCCGGAGGACCCCAGTTTCTTGTCTCGTCTGTGTCAAGAACTAGTAGAAACATTGTCTCGGTGCCTCTGGGCGATGCTATAGGCATGGCAGTCTTATCTGATATTCCATCATCTTGTCAGCTTGTTCTGCTACCTTTACCTGCTTTATTCATCCAGGGTACAAGAAAACATTTTTGACATCAAAAAACAGTTTGAAGATGTGCTCTACAGGTCAACCTTGTAGCTCTCTTGATTCAAAGTCTTCGTGTGTGTGTCTTTAGGCACATATGTAGATGTGTGTGATGTTGAAGGAGTTGCTGGCTGGCATCAGGCTGAGTCCTCAGAGAATGCTACTCTGCATTTGGAAGATGGCTTTCTGTCTGGTCAGTTAAAGATTCAGCTCCATAAGGGTTTGAAAAAAGCTTCCTTATACTTAGACTTTGTCCCTGCACTTGTTCCTTTCCTGTCTGCTTCCTCCTTCTTTCCTCTTAGATGTGCGCTTCAAAGTGCGTCACAGATCCGGGTGTTTATTCCCAGCCTTCCTTCAGGCATCTCTCCTCCTGAGCATCGCTTTCATTTGCCACAGCTACTCTGATGGCCTGTCAGCTCTGCCACACATGTCCTGACGCATACTGTAAGTGCACACATGCACAGAAACCCAGGCAGAACATTAAAAGAAGAGATGTGCCAGTAAATGAAGTCGGTCTGTGGACTTAGCAGTTCACTCGCATGCAAGTGAGCAAGGCAGCAAAGGAGGTTTTGACAAAGAAAAAGTGCACTCACATCTGCAGCTGTACTTATCCCAGCTTTAAAGCTGCCTTTGCATTTTGCTTGTTCTCCTCTGAGAAACACTCTGGGTATAGCTGAATGCATTAATTACATATGCACTGCTATAGATCCACTGTCTAACACTGCTGATTGCCTTCACCCTCCCCATGTCAAACCTAATTGCAACTGTTAACCTTAAAGTTGCTCTCATAAATGAAATTGACAATCTGCCAAGTTCGATTAACTTGGGTAATAGAATGGATTGTGTTATTTCCTTTACACCTTAGCACACCTTCCACATTTCACATGGCTCTTGTGAGACTGCTCTGTATAGGCAATCCATTTAACGGATTAATAATTTGGACTTTTTAAGTTTAGCTGAGAAGTGAAGCTAAAACAGTCTAAAGTCTAAAGGTCCTCATCTTAAATATTCATCACTCTTCTTATACTCTTTTTCCCAGGAGATGTCTTGTGACCAGAACTTCTGACAGACTGAATATAGCACCAGTGGTCTTAGGATGCTGTATTGCATAATAAAGTCCAGAGTGTAATCTCATTCATAATTTAAGAAGAAATGTTACACAACATGGAAGGAAAAAGTCAATGAGGGACAAGTCTATTGAGTGACAATAGACTGAAAAGTGCATATGAGTTACACACGTACACTGTTTCTTCACTTAATGTAGAAAAAACACAGTGTAGCCTGAAATGCAGCTGGAAGCGTTGGATTGATGAAAGCCTTCATTCTGCAGCATTTTAAGCATCCCCACGCTTGACAATATATCAATAAATTTTCAAAAAGAATGCAACAGCACAGTTCAATGTGCAAATCAATTACACCATAACTTAGAGAATAGTTATTTCCATCAATGGAGGAAAAATCAGAGAACATAACTCTAATCATTTGTCACAAAAATTGGTCTCCCGCTCTCTCTTTGCTTACTGACTAACACTCTATCCAACCCTACAATTCGCCCTGTCATTTCTCAGACAAACTATGGGTATAGTCAGGCTTCAATGTATAAAAAGGCTTAGTGTTAAAAATGTAAAAACAGGAAGGAACCCGAGGAACCCTCAGGGTGCTGGAGATGGATGCACACAGCCATCTTACTCATAGTCCTGGCCGGAGCTGACAGAATACTAAAACACTGCAATGTGTCAGAAAGCTGACTGGTGACATGAAAAACAGGAGTGTGGATGGTGTGCCAAAAGTTACTGGTGCAGTTCCATGTGAAAAAATGGATGACGGTTTATGTTTGAAGTTCTTTATGAACAATTGCTTGTGTCTTAAACCCACGGTAAAGGCATAAATAATACAAGTCGTGTTCTTTCATGAGAATAGAACAGAGAATACCAGCATTACTTAAAGTTACAGTCATTTTAAAGAGCCTCTGTCGACAGCTCAGCTTTACATGTCAAAGTAATTACATTTGTGGACACTGATTTTCATATTTTTAAGAAACATTTCTGGTGGCATGAAATCAACTATTTTTTTCTGCTTGCAAAAACCCTTCGAATTAAAAAATAAGACACAATAGTGATAATAAAGTTTGCAAGAAGACATATTGTTGGAGGGATTATTCCTCAGCACAACTTTCATTTCTTCCCAAAGGTGTCAGATAACTGACAGTAACCAGGGTGCAATATAATGAGCAGACTGAGGTGAAAATACTCAAAAGAATGAAACAGTGATTAAAGACACAAACTCTGACACGACCAAATTCATAACTTCATAGTCAATGTGACATATCATCTTGCTCAGGCTATTTCCAAGCTGTGAAATTTGATTTTTATTATGTGTGGCAGTAATGACAGAGAATTTCAGACAGAAATCCCACTTGGGTTGCCAAATTTAACTTAATGTCTTGTTGTGCTGGTTGCTTATACTTACCTTCAGGAATAACGGTAGAGGCAAGAACTTTTTTTATATTATAATATTATTAATAAATAGTAAATTAATAGTCATTTGAATGTAGCGAATTTCATTTTAAAAGACAGTGTTTACAATATCATTAATAATTACTTTATTTTATAAGCCATTGTAAATATTAAGTGGACAGTTATTGTAAGAGTAAAACGAATCTTTATGAAACTTTGTAAATGGTTAACAAACAATTTAGTGCATTAGCTGATGTAGCTGATGATTATAATACTTAACCCTTGTATGAAAAACTTGAGTGTGTCTCTGAGACACCAGGGACTTTGACCAGAGTATTTGTTGCCATCAGAACGAGGGTGGGTTCACCGATTAGGTAAAAACCTCTAAAACATTTGGTAATCAGTAACAACTGCATAACATACAACATATGATGTTATATGTGGGGTCATGGGGGGATAGAATTAATATCTTCTCTTAGGAACAATAAAAGAAGATATAATTTATAAAACTAGTAATTTTATTATACTATTAAACTCTGTTTTCAGCAATTGCCGCAACCATTTATTCATTACAGATTAATTACATGCCAGCAATATTAATAGCTAATTACAGTGACTTATTCCCAGTACTCACAGTAAATGAGGACCTTTACCCCCGGCCACACTCATACATTTCAGATCAGCTTGTCAGCTGAACAGAGTAACCATGCGTTTAAAACTTGCTCATGGCACAGCTCTAAGAGGAAATTCACAAAGATGTAATGTAACAGCAGTCATTACAATACTGAAAAAAGTTCTCTGCTGATGCACATGTAATACAAACTGATGTGCACTGTATAGTCACAGAGAACAGAAACACCATCTACCTTTGCACTGAGCTTTGCCTCAAACTCTGATAGATCTGTATCAAAGCATGATATGATCAAGGTGCCATCAGAAAGACAGAGCCTGCAGCTTCTCTCTCATTTGCCCGGCGATGTCTTTTGGAGCAATCTGTCAGCTGTGGGCTAAAATAGGGACTCCGGGGTTGATGTCAGGAGCATCATATTGTACCAATGAGAAAGGACCCCCCATGTGATTCCTTCTATTTCACTCCTTATGTATGTGCAAAGCATATAAAATGTGATTTTTTTAATGTTTCAGATTAGACTTTAATACCCATACAAGCTTACTGTATCAGTCAGATGAATACACAAATCCAGTGCTGATAAATAACCTTGGCGATAACCACCAGATTAATGATTAGTAAGTCTTTCTGTTTCTGGAAACACATCTGAGACATATTAATGAGCAGCTATCCCGGTTAGCTCCCAACACGTATCACATGGACCATACTGCAGCATACTTCCAGCACTAATGGCTCACAGGGCTCTTTTATCTCATCTGTGGCGGTGATCCAGATGATGTAACAGCTCAATTGAAATATCATCATGGGAGAAAGACAAGCATGAAAAAATGCAAGAAGCACCATCCCCAAAACAAACCTTAAATATTAATTCAGTGATGCCACTTATGTAAGCCTCAGCTCCACTGGGAAGGAGGCAGACACGTGTGCATGAAGAGTGTGAGAGACGTTACAAGTGCAGTTATATATTCTCTCCTGAGTGTCTGACTCATAGTGATCTCTCCCATGCATCTTTATTTCTCGTTTTACATTCTAATTCATATCCCTATTTTGTGTATTTTAAAAGTAGAGGCAAGACTTTTGTTGAGTTTTTTAAAGCATCATTTTTATTATAGGGCCAGGATGGGCCACCAGATGGACAAAGTGATAAAAAAAGAGACAGTATTCATGGGAAAGATGAGGCAGGATCCATATCACAGGAAACATCTAATCTTTCAAGACAGGAAAGGTTACCCAGAATCTGCAGATGTCCTAAATATTTAGATAAGGTGTGCATAGGCTTTCAATCTCCTTTTGCTCCACGCTTCCTCTCTTTCTTGAGCTGTTAAATAGTTTATGTCCTTCCTCTGAGGTGAAACACTGGGGAAACAGTCTAAACAGTTTTATTACATGTATCAGGGGAACCTAAATATTTGTCTAACGGGATGGGCGAGAGGTTGATGTATCATAGGTGGAAGCCTGTATAGGGCACAAAAATGAATCTGAATCTTTTGCTGCTACTCTTTCCTTGCTGATCTCTTATCCTACAGCTGAAACACTTGTGATAACAACATCTTTTGCCATGCTTGGAGCATGTCACTGAAAATTGCATTTTCAGCTTGATCTGCCAGTCTATTCCTTTCCGTTCAAACAAAAAGCTTCTCAGAAACTGCAGGGTGGATTGACATTTTATTTTTGTAAGGATATTAATGGTTCCCAGGGGGTCCATTGTTAGTGTTTTTAGATGATCGTTGTGGCACTGAGTGGAATTCATCAACAATTATTGGGCAGATTGGCACTCAGTGCAGTACAGATCTTGACCCCTCTCTGGGAATATTGTGTACTTTCTTTCATCCAAATTCAATATCGGGTATTGGATTTTTTTTCACCTTTTCTTCTAGTTCAGTGATGAGGTCAGAATTTTGATTTGTCCAACTGTTTTTTCTTTTAAAAAATGCACTGTTCTAAGGTACCTATAAAAATGTGTTTTGCTTTTTGCTCACTGTAAAAACATCCCCTGGAGAACCAGAAAGGTTTTATGATTCTTCTAGACATTCAGTTTTGGCATCTGTGTAGCTTCAATAACATGTATGAACATTATGCTATAAGAGACAACCGTTTACACCAACTAACACTGAAAACTTTTGAACAGAATTAACAACTAATCACATTTCAGTGTCTTGAATGTCTATTACCTCCACAGACATCCAAAATAAAGCCTCCTAGCCAGACTGTTAAATACTGGAATTGAAGTCTAGGAGAGGTATTCAGACATTCAGACAGTGAACCTGATTTGCATGAGATATAATCCTGGACCAACACGATCTTCCTGTCTGGCAGACGTCTCCTGTTCCCTGAGATATTGGCTGGATGTCGGCTGCCGTTTGTCCCGTTTTCTGTCAAGATGATCTCACACAGCATCAATAATGTTGAGGTCTAGTCTCTGTTTTTCTACCCAGGTATGCTTTTACTGCACTGGCAGTGTGGTTGGTATCATTGTCATGCTGAAAAATGAAGCTGTTACCAATCAGACGCTTTCCAGAGCATCTGATTGGTACTAATTGGTCAATCAAAATCTGACTGTAGTTTTTTGAGGATATAATTCCATCAACTTTGACATGATCACCACTGGCTGAAATGCAGCCCCAAACCACGTCAGAGTCTCCATCCTTTTACTCTAATCCATCTTTTGGCTGTAGATACTGACTGTTGCACCTCTCTCTTGAACTTTCACATTCATGCTACCAACAATTTGAACCAAACATTTCAAAAACTGATTCATCACTACATCAGACCTGCTGCTACTGATTTTCAGTCCACTTTTTGTATGAATTAGTACCCTTCAGCCTTTTCTCCTCACTTTCTCTTTCTTAAAAATAGCGCCTCGACAGCCACTCTTCCACTCTTCCACTCTTCCACTGAGACCTTTTCTGATGAGGCTTCCTCAATCCTTGGATAGGGTTTCCTTTTATGAACATCACTTTCATACACTGCTGCAGATAGGTTTTTAGGACTGCCAGTTTCATTGTCTTCCACTGTCCAGCCTCCTCAATTTTCTTAAGGAAACATGCACACCTTGCTGAGACATACCCAGTTTTCAGCTTATAAGTTTACAAAAACACAATTTTATTCATGCTAAACTCTGTTAAATAAGGTATTTTTCATTGATTTAAATAAAGAAATGGGAACAAACTGTGTGTTTATGCAACAGCCTCCAAAAGTAACAAAGTGCCTAAAGATACAAGGCTCTATGCTAAGATTAGCGCTTAGCCAAAAGTATGGCTGTGCTAGAATCTCACAGTGTTTCAAGCACTGTTGGAAGTTTTGCAGGCTTGTTTCACTTTGAACCAGATTCTTTCTAATCTACGAGAATCCAGCTAATTGACAATAATCTGCAGTTTCCAAAAATGTGATCTATGTTAACACAAAACAATGCCGAATATTCCTGGCATGCCTCTTTTAAGTTTCCTCTTAAACACCAGAGCAGTAATTTTGTTTAATCAGTAATCATTTCATCATTGCTGCTTAACATACTTCCTCCTAGGCAAAATAAGGGAAAGAAATTGGCAGACTAAAGATAAAAATGACCTGCATTTACCAGTTCAGCTGTAGTAATGGACACACTGCCATCTGCACCTCGGGGATAATTTGATTTGGGCTGACATGGTAAATTACCCTGCTACAGCCTGTCCATTTTATTTGCTAATTCAATTCAGTGTCACTTAACACCCAGAGCCCTTCCTTCGACAGGGCCCCAGAGGCACAGAGAGTCTGGTTTACTCTAGTGTAGGTGCTTCTCTGGGTTGGTTTACTAATAAGTAGAATTTGACCAAGGGGTGCTGAGGAGGACACCCTGAAAATCTCAGAAACAATTTCATCAGCATGACCTTGACATAGAAGGGAAAAAACCTGATACAACAGCATAAATTCATGCTAACTGGGTTGGCGACACTTCTCAACTTGACACCTGACTAGATGATTTAACACACGCTGATACATGTGTATCAGCAATCTGCTTTACTAATATATTTAATGATGCCTGCTGGTTTTCTTAATGCCCCACCCTCCTTCTTAAATATTTGATTCTTCCATATATTTTAAGACTCAAGAGGCCTATATGTATCATAACTACAGACATGTTTAGAATGTTTCCTTCAGAAAAAGATATTCTCAGGGAAGCGATCTAAGATAAGTCCTTTTATATTTTCCATGTGGTTCATTAAAATAAAGATGCTCCCTCACAGGGTGCTGGCCCCATTTTTCCCAGCACAAATTATACTTTATGAACAAACTTTTCCATTTTAGGCCCTCTGCATAAATACATAAAGAACAGCTTTGCTAAGAAACTAAAGTTTTCTCAAAGTAAACATCCATGTTGTGATGGCTTTTTAGAGTTTATGTTCTTGAACAAAGACTCTTCCCCAGCTGACTAAAATATTTCTGCCAAAACTTTCTTCTTAAGGAACAAGGGTTCTGTTCCCTTTATCTTCTCATTCACCAAATTTTTGTGTTCAGTCTTTCATTGTTGATGTTTTTCCAAACCCAAAGCCCACTCCTCTGAGCTTTCCTGTAGACTAATATTTGTCTTTCCACCTCCTCCCTCTATGTGAACATCTGGACTGGAGCTTTGCCGCAGCACAAACTTCCTTGGCGAACTTTCCTATCTTTTGATGCTTGCATATATAACGATCAATAGTTTACCTTGGCCATAAACAATTTGCTCTAGCCACCAACACAACAACACTCAGCTGACTGCTGATTTAAAGGGAGAAATACTTCTCTGCATGTCATCTTGCTGGAACCTGTACCATACTGGAACTCCATAATAGGAATTTTACTCTGTGACATGTTTGTTCTCTTGTATCTGGGACAGTTTTGCCAACAGCAGTGAAAGGTTTGATCACCTACAGATCACTAAATCCATTGAGGTCCAACTTTGAGAAGTTTTCTTTACTGCCTTATCCCTTGATTTCGATAGGATGGACTGCAGGGGGTTGATGTGTTTGTCACCCCTCAGGGATAATTGGATTGGTCTGAGCCGTAGATGAAATGAAACACGTGACCAATCCTTTATTTTGAAGCATCTTTATTCTTGCTGTGTTGCTGAAGTAGTGATAAGAGAAATAATAACAATGGATTGCATTTATATAGCGCTTTTCGGGACCCCTCAAAGCACTTTACAATACCACTATTCATTCATACACTGGTGAAGGCAAGCTACAGTTGTAGCCACAGCTGCCCTGGGGCAGACTGACAGAAGCAAGGCCGCCATATCGCGCCATCAGCCCCTCTGGCCAACACCAGTAGGGGGTAGGTGAAATGTCTTGCCAAGGACACAACGACCGAGACTGTCCAAGCTCGAACCGGCAACCTTCCGATTACAAGACAAACACCCAACTCTTGAGCCACAATCGCCCCCTGGAGAATAGAAATGAGTATGAGCTGCTTCTGAACACCATCTCTCTCTCTCTGTGTGTGTGTGTGTGTGTGTGTGTGTGTGTGTGTGTGTGTGTGTGTGTGTGTGTGTGTGTGAGAGAGAGAGAGAGAGAGAGAGAGAGGCAGCCCATGCATACCGTTCTGATTGTGTGTTGCTACATGTCACAAAGTCAAACACTGCAAAGTTTGGTCCAATTTCCGCATGTGATGGAAGTCATTACAGCTCCGGCTCACTGCTCTGATTGAAGTCTCTTAGTCACAATGGGCCAGAGTGACTTCGTCTGAGGCAGGGTCAGTGGAAGCCGGCTCAGTAATCAGGTGGGATTGAGGAAGGAAGATGTGTTCAATCAGGCATCTTACAGATACACGCTGCAGGTCACGAGAACAGGAATTTCATGTGGTGTTCCATCTATGGATGCCATTGTCAATCAATGACACACATATATATTACTAAATGCACAAACTAAATACACAACAAAATCCATAAATTAATATGATCGCTTATTTATTTTTTTTAAATTCTGCCCTAATATAAATATGTATTACGTTTGAGTTGACTAAAGAATTGGCTTGAAATGATGAGTTTACTTAACCTGTTAAACCTACAAGACAATGGTGTCCATTTAGTAACAGCTGCAAAACTGTAAGACCAAGATAAATAACCTTGGGTAAAAGGGTTATATGGGTAACAGACACTTGGGAGAATTTTAAAACATTATTAGTCTCCTTAAATGTATCACCAGCTTTAAGCCAGTCATGAAATTCTACAGCATTTTTTTTTAATGTCTGCCTGATTGATAGCTCTGTGACAGTGAGTATATATTGATGTTATCAAGCCCCTTCCAGAAATCCTCCACTGCAAATTTTCATGCAACAGAATTGAAGCATATACCGCATCTATAGTTGTAGGAGACGGCTTCTTTGGTAAGTCTGTTAAGCTCAGCAAGAAAATTTTTCAGGGCTGAAGGGAGGGTCACATTATCAAATTAAGAAATGTGTTTAACATAAGAGCAAACTATCATTGTGATACACTGCATTACTCGCCAACTCCCTTGCATACATTAACACATGCAAACTATAAATCTGCACAGACTACTAAATTGAGAACTGATGTGTTAAATTAAGAGCTAAATTATTATAATGTGAAAATAAAATTTGCTTCCTTAAGTTAACTTACTTGGATATTCTTATTATTCATTAGTCTTTAAATCTTAAAAACTCATTAAATTGTAAATAAATACACAAAAAATTGTTAATGTTTATGACACAACATATATTACACAAATTTACGTTAAAAATGTATATAACACGGGAAAAACAACAAGAAAAACTGGAGAAAACTTAACTTTATCTCAGGATTGTAATTTTTTTTTACACCAGTTTAAGAGGTACAATTACAAATCTGTGCCAGCTCTGGCAAAAGCGTTGTCAGTCATCCTGTATACTGTTAGCTAAATTTCTGCTGACTTACCTTTACAATTATTACCACCTTTTAAAGGTGCCCAAATGATAAAGTGGGTCTAAATCCTGTCAGGGGTATCACTTTAGCTTTTTAGAATATATGTTATCTTCTCCATGGCTTTGCAGTGACTCATTTTCTTAATCTATTGGGCCACCTGTGAACTAAAGAGTCTTCCATGATAAGGCAATCAATTGCTTTGCCTGGAGTAAACACATTACCATAAGTATTTGCTTAGATAGGGCTAGGGTGACTGGATATAACCCTAAAGTAAACACTGTAGGTTGGCTTTACTTCCAGCATTTTGTGCATCATTTATATTGTATATTATGTAATCATAATCTTCTTTTTGTGGCTGGTGTATATACACATATTACTTCCTCTAATCTAACTTACATGTACAGCTTGTTTTCAGGCTTCTAACTGGTCAGCATAGAACTCAATTGAATTGATCAAATCCAGCTTTTACTACAACACTTTTCAGAGATTGACTGTTCCCTTTTAGAAAAAGGTGGTTGAGTTTATAAATGCCTATGAAATGCTGTTTTACAGCTTCTAAACAAATGGCAATTCACATGTTCATATTTGGCTATTTATGCAACATCAAATTTTTTTTTATCTTCAAATATGTTTCCCATCTCAGTTACACCTTTAGTGGACAAAGACTGAAGCCTCAGTCTATTGTTCCATGTTTTAACTGATTTAACTGTTTCTATATAGAAGCACTTTAATTTATTTGTAACATCTGTAGGGATGAGAAAATTGCATATGCAGCAGTGACGGAGATGAACGCAGTGTTAATGTGATGCTTCAGGATGCTGTAGATGGCAGTGCAGCACTGATTTCCAGCACCTTTGTGTGTGTGTGTGTGTGTGTGTGTGTGTGTGTGTGTGTGTGTGTGTGTGTGTGTGTGTGTGTGTGTGTGTAAAATCCTATCCAAGCCACTGATAGCTAAGATAATTCCTTCTGATGGAAAAATCCTATGAATTCCAGAAATAGCCACTGCCTATGTTAACATATTGAGCTCACTTTTACATAAATGTGCAAATATAAAGCACTTGTTCACCTGATATGAATCCTGTACCATCAAACAGAATTATTCAATCAAATTAAGAGCTTTGATCAAAACCTAAGAGAAATACAGGATTATTTGCACATGTGAATGTCATCGAGGACCTTTGATAGAAACTGCAGATCCCTCTTCTCCCGCTACACGGAGTTGTCAGGAAAACAAGCCAGCTCTTTGAGCAAGAATAAACCTAGTCCTGCATTAATTTGCATTCATGTTTCCAGTAAATAAATTCCTCTGTAATCCACACACAGAGGCATCACTGTGAAGAAGCAGAGTATGCACAACACTGGCCACAAGCAGAGAGAAGGGTACAGGAAAGGGATGAAACATAGAATAAAGGAGTAGATTTGAACCAAATTGGCAGCGGAAATAGTAAATTTAGCAAATACAGTATTGATGAGAAGAAAGTGGGAAGAATGTTGCCAGGAAGGGCTTTGACACATACCGTAGTGTTGCAAAGAAAGAGGAGGAAAGAGAGGAATGACTTTATGTTGAAAGAAGGAGACGGATATGACCCAGCGGTTAGTCATGTCCCCTGTGGGGCCCTGGGGGGCCTGCAGCGTCTCTTGCTTGTGTACTCTCTTGCTGTCAGGCCGCTTGCACTGTTGTCCTCTGCTCTCCTTCAACATCTGGAGTCTGTTTAGCCTCATGAGCTCTGCAGCCCCCACCATGACACCTCTGCTAAAAATGCCTGATATGAGGATTTTTTTCCCCAAAGGTTAGCTCAATAAACACCCATGTTCTGATTAATTTCACAATGTATATGTCTTCATTTTTACTCACTGCATCCATTGTGTTATTCACTACTTATCATATTTCCACAAATCAACAAACCTCTTCACTCCAACTGTTAAATCATGGCTGACTAAATGCTTTGACATTTTCATTAGAAGAAAATTTGTTGCTGCAATGGAAAACACTTCCAGTTATGTGTGTGTCACTGTCGGATGCTTTGATGATCTCCGGTCAATTACCTGCAAGACTCCACTGTTTGTAGATGCAGTGATAGTGTAGCTGTTTCTGGCTTTTCCTGCTGGGTTACAACATGAGTCATGTTTAACTGTGAGGTTGTACATAAGCTGTAAACCACAGCCTAGTTGTTGTTATGCATGTGTGTATGTTTACATGGAACTGTCACAGTCCCCCCCTCCCCCCCGTAGCCACAGGGTTAGAGGTTAGCAGACACCTCTGTGAAAGTGTTTAAAACCACAATGACAGATTTTCCTGCTGGTCAATCAGCAGATGAGCACACCATTCATTTTCTGCAGTCAGTTAGATGACCTTTGTGTCCGCGCCCGGGCCATTTCCCTATGTCTGCTCGTGGGAAACAGGGCTGCTACGAGCTAGAGTTGGATGGGGGTTCAGGGGGGTCTGTTCTTTTCAAGGCAGAGATATATAGACAGAGGTGATACAGCTTGGAGTGTAGTTTCTCGGTTTTGGGGTGCTGACAACTGTTAAATGTATAATTAAGTTCATATGAGGCATATGTGTGTCGTGTGTGTGAGCTGAAATGCCTGATAGGTTATGCTTTGAGTTGAGATGCGTTTTGTGTCAGCCAGTGAAAAAAATGGGTATACAACCCACTAAGTATCCCTTGGGTATACTTCTTTTTTTTCCATGCAGCTGCACTTTGTGTGTACAAACTGAGGTTTGAATGTGGGGGTCCACATGGGAGAGGGCGGGAGTTCCTGGGCACTGAGCCTTTAACAGTAAAATATTTCAGAGGTTGTCCACCAGCAGCCTAATGACTTCAGCAGACAGAGCCTGGATTTTGGCTTTTCCCCACTGCCGACACCAAAAGCCATAAAACACTGCGTGTTTGGAATGCAAAACATGGATCCTGTGGAAGACAACAGCAACTCAGATCACACACAAACCAGAAAACTTGTTGGCTCAAACAACAAAGTGTGTAAAGCTATTTTAATACATTACATGCTGTGATTTAGAGTAGCTAACTTTGCTATCTGTTTGTACAGACTCAGAATACAAACTTATCTGTGCATGAAATCAATTCAAATTGAGTTTTGCCAGGATGCAGGCTGGTAAGCATCCAGCTACAGAAGGTCAGATTACTGAATGATTCATAGACTGGTATAAGTGACCGTGTTTACAGGAGGTCATACCAACAGACCGGTCCTCCTGACCTTTAACCCAAACCTAAAATATAGTGAGTTTGAAACACCCAAGAAACCAGGATCATTAACACCTCAAGAACTACGAAGGCAAGAGGGTGAAATAAGTTTTTGTCTTAACACACACACACAAGAAAGAAAGAAATGTCTAATCTAGCTAGAAATATAGAAAATTTAGGGATGTGATTCTAAATTTTGAGAAAGTGAAAAGAAGAATTTAGAAATGATTAGGATTTTATGAATCAAGTCACGCTCAACAGAGCCAAAAAATGCAACGCCCGGAAATTGTTTTAGCCCTCCAACAAACCATGTCAAATTCCCTTGAATGCTTCCTTATAGTCCCTTATCTTGGCCCACCTCCTTCACACACGGCTGAGGTGGAGTTAGGTTACTAAGCTGACCTCCCACATGGAGCCAGCAGACAGCAGAAGCGGTGGTTTGATGAGTTTTACATATACAGCCAAAGAACTACTAAATAACAGGTAAACATAAAATCTTTAAGTTGTATTTCAGAATCTGATCACTTTTATTGACTGAGAATATCATCCAGTTGCTCCTGGTTGCATTTATTAAAAGGTGCAGAAAAGTCATTACCACCTGAAGATGAGTTTTTCTGCAAGACTGATGGCTTTAATCCCCCTGCAGGCCAAATGACAGGTCAGGCCGATCGAAGAAATGACAGGGATTTTTCTGAGTGCCACCCTCAGGTCATTGTCATTTGTAGCTGGTCCCCATACACAGTAATAGGTCACCTCCCCAGGAGCTGCCACAGGCTAACACCATGGAAACCAGATGGCTGCAGGGGGGATTAGACATGATGAGCTGCAACCCCTGAAATAAATATAATGGTTATGAGAAAGTAGCCTGTTACTGACACAGGGAGAATAGTTGTCCTGGGATCAAGTGAGAGGACAGACTCATCAAAACTGAGTGTGGCTTGGTTGTTTTGTTCCAGTTTTGGAGTGCATCTGAAAAGATTTGTGATGAGTTCAACAGAAAACCACACGATTAGAGATCAGGCTATAAATGTTTTTTTTCATGTCTTGATTATAACTAAAGATTAAAAAAGAAACAAGTTTAGGTAGTAAAATCTGTCATGTGTTAGATGACCTTTTGTTTTTGTTTTAAATTCATTAGGAGAGCATTCATATCTTTTTCACAACAATTAACAGTGTAAAGGGAAAGTAATGACCCCTACTTCCACTTCACAATAAAACTATGTATTGCTAAATTTTACATGATTAGATATTTTTTTTAAAATTGGTGCATGATGTTTGTAGAACCAGTTTGAATGAGTTAATAGAGTAAAGTTCACTGGCTTGGTCTAGTGCTTTAGCCCCTCTAAATAAATCTGACATGGGATGAGATAATGAATGTTTTTGCAAAGGAAAGAAAAATGTAAATTAGCTCTTTTGGAAAGGGTAATAAATCATAAACACAAGTACAGTAAAATGTATAACATTCCTATCAAATGTAGTGTAACAGAAGTATAAAGAAGCAGAAAGTAGTACATCTGAAGTGCTGAACTAACAGCATTTCAGTGAATGCAATTAGTTGGTTTTCACAAAGAGACAAATATGACAATAACTATATATGAAACATATATATTTATCTTTACATGACTATGATGATAAAGTTATTCAGGTCTAAAACTCATTTAAATTATTTATTACAACAGAAGAATTTAGCTTGAATTTAGCATCACTCTTTTGATGCACAACAGCAGCCACACTAAAGAGGGAGGACTGGGGGAGTGTGTTTGTTTGACGTATTAGTGATTAAGTATGTATGACGCGGCACAGCTTGACTTTTCTGCCTGAGCTAGCTCGTAAGTTTTATTTGATTTTGTGCTTCTATAATGGCACCGAAGATAACGTATACTAAATATTTGATTTGAACTAAATAACACCTTGAGAGGGACCAGGTGTTGAGGAACATCTCAAGTGGTACTTGAGATGCTGCTTCTACATGCTTCTTCCTCACGACTCAGGATTTATCTGTAGGCAACTGTAAGGTGCCCATTGATAAACCCTCCTTTGGATTGATGTCTTCCCGTATTCGAAGGATTCATTTGTGGTAGTTGTTATCTGAAGAACTCATTACAGATTATGAGTGGGAAAAGTGATCTTAACTATAAGCTGAAAATGTCCTTTAAAAACAGATCATTCTTTTAGTAACAAATAATTAGTTACTTGTTATTGCCTTTTATTTGCTTATATATGTTTGGATGCATTTTTCTCTGAGTTCTGTAAAAGTATAAATGGATTATTAGCAGCTTCTCTTGCCTTAAACAGGTATTATTTTCACATTTGCCATTCAAAGATCAGCATCATACTAAAGAAAAGTATGAGCTTCATGTTTCTTTGTGTCTAACTTAAAGCAACAGAGTAACATCCTCAGTTTTATCCTGGATCTAATACCTTTTGTCCGTTTTGCCCTGTGGACTTTTCAAATGTTGTGTCTCCAAATTAACTCGCTGAAAAAAAAGTTTGTTTTGCTTACAAAAACTTTGGTATTAGAAAGTGCTGTGTGAAAATACAATATTGTGCTGATGTGCAGATCAGGTTGACAGCTTCACAATCGCTGTTTTTTTAGAGGGACCTGCTGAATGATATTTCCCTAAGGGACAGCCCCCAACCCCAGGTAAGAAAAAAAGACATCACATTGTCATTGGGCTGGCAAATTAAACTTTTTGGGTTCCTTTTAAGAAACAATTTACCGACTCACCGACCACACTCCTCACAAAGTCAGCTAAAGTCTCCCTTCTGTAAACAAGTGAGGAAAATGCCACGTGAAACTGTTGCACAAAAAATATACTATCATCCAGGGCAAAATACATAACTGTAGCTAGACATTGCAGGTTGTGAGCGAAGTCTGGCTGCATCACATTGTTTATAGATAGGCCAAATAAGGGTTTGTGATGTTCCTGTCTTTCCGCACAAAAAAGGTAGAGGGCAGTGTTTGTCTTTTCATGCTGAGGTGGTCTCATGGGAAACAGATCTGGAGGAGTCAGTTTATCAGCAACATATGAAAGACTAAAGCCTTAAAAAACAAGTACACTGGCCTTCACATTCAAAGATGCAACAGAAGCACCATGCAAAACTATATCACACCTTAGAACAACAATAATGTAACCTTTCACTCGTCTCTCTCCTGCACAGAGCTTGATGACGTTTCTACATTCACATTGTGGTTTGAATCTCAATAGCACTTTGTTGATACTAAAAAAGATTACTTACCGTAATTGGTGCTCTTATACTTTTGTCTCCTTTGAAGAGACACATTAAGAGAGTCTTGAGAATGGTTTCGAGTGCATCTGTCTCTCTTGAGAAGTTAAGAGTGGTGTGGTTTTTGTAAGCTGCCTCATTTGCCCTGAGAGTTCGTGTCTCCAGCAAGCGCTCAGTTTTTTCGATGAGAACAGTGCTGGGAAACCGGAGACTCTAGAACTATCATGGAAATAAATGAGGTTTGTTTGACTGTCAGAAACATGTTGACTGTGTCAGAGCCAGATTAAATGTGGTCAGATATACAGCTGGCGAAAAAAACGAGAAAAAAAAGACATGCTTGTCTGAAGTAGAAGCGTTTTAGAAAAACTCAATTTTTTATGTTTCATTTGGGTACGCAAATGAAATGTTATTGCTGTTTTAAATCCTCCTTCCAATTTCCATAAAGAGTAGGTAACCTAGCTCTGTGTTAACTCATGTAAATGATCTTAAATGACAGCCGAATCCCTCTGCTCAGTGAACGAATTAGCAATTGAATCTCCCTCCGTCTGCAACCTTGCATTTTTCTCAAGACAAATGTGTGAAGTGTCTGCCTGTTTTCCTGCTGTAGGTGGGCAAGATTACTGCTGTCTTCATTGGATAGCTAGTCTTTTGATGTATCAGCAAGACGTCCAGAAGAAGTCAACTGAGTGATTTATGAAGGTGCAGGAACACACACACTCTCACACATTCATGGCCTCCCCACAGAGAGTCTCAGTAGTAGACAGGACGCGGGCCAGGCCTGTGTTGTCGGATGGGGCAGACTAAACAGTAAACAGACACCTCACAGGGCATGGTCAAAGTTTACAGAATTGCCCAGCTGAATTGCCAAAGACTCAAACAAAACCTCATAATTTCCAATGCGGCCACATCACAATCATTCATATTCACAGAAAGAAGTGGACGATTGTCTTTGAAATTTATCCCCATTGTTATTGATAAACATTTGGACTGTAATTACACAGACATGTGTCATACAGGAGTGAAGTCATAAACTGAAAGGCCATCTGACAGAATCTATGAGACCTATGCGTAATTGTATTCATTGTATCTGCGTAATTCTTCTGTGTGAGATCTGTCAGAGGAGTCTTTGTGGCGAAGGCTGTATAATAGGAGGATCTGGCTTTATAATGGGACCCTCTCTATGGGCCCTGGCATACTGCCAGTAACCCCAAAATGCCTCTTATTGGCTGTTGGTTTAGCCGTTGATCCCTGGAAGTGGCGGTCGAGGATAGCGGCCATACTGGTGCTCATATAAATCAAGATATGACTGTTTTTACTGTGGTTGCTTTCTTCATCTTTACAATCTCTGACAAAGCTGAGAAGCTTCTTACCCAGGCTCAAAATAGCCTTCTGTCTTCAGACAAGCCTGTAAGCTAGCAGGCCACAATACAGATCAACATCTTTAGTGTTTCTTTAGCCTCTTTAATGTTAGTTTCACTGTGCTGTACATATAAACAAAGTTTCATGCAACATCCCTCCTATCTATTCATATACTAACCTCCTACTCAGAGTCACAGACAGACAGGCGGGCAGCAGACACGGTGGAGCTGCGATTAGCTGTCGGGGCTCATGGTCTCTAATCAGAAGCAGAAATGAAAACGTTAGATGCGGTTAAGAAAGGCTTACGCCACACTGGCTGGTACAACATGGCACATTATTTGTTGTTCACAGATTGCTTTGTTTTTATTGCACAGAATTTAATATGGTCAGACTGGTCAGACACTGATAGGTAAGACGACATACCTGAACTTCTACCTGAACTTCTAGTTCTCACTGATACATGTACCAAATATCATGACAATCAATCCAATGAAGAAATTTCAATAAACTAACAGTCTTCAAAGGAGACAGCCTGGCTGGAGATACTAGCAACCCAAATATGAAAAAATACTCCACCAAACATGGATGTAGCGGCAAATGTATTTGAGTCTGTCCCAAGGTGGTGGACATTCCCATGACTAGCTATACCATAAAAGACAGAAAGCTCATCATTACAGTGGGGCAAAAAAGTATTTAGTCAGCCACCGATTGTGCAAGTTCCCCCACTTAAAATGATGACAGAGGTCAGTAATTTGCACCAGAGGTACACGTCAACTGTGAGAGACAGAATGTGAAAAAAAAAAATCCATGAATTCACATGGTAGGATTTGTAAAGAATTTATTCGTAAATCAGGGTGGAAAATAAGTATTTGGTCACTTCAAACAAGGAAAATCTCTGGCTCTCACAGACCTGTAACGTCTTCTGTAAGAAGCTTTTCTGTCCCCCACCCGTTACCTGTATGAATGGCACCTGTTTGAACTCATCATCTGTATAAAAGACACCTGTCCACAGCCTCAAACAGTCAGACTCCAAACTCCGCCATGGCCAAGACCAAAGAGCTTTCGAAGGACACCAGGAAAAGTATTGTAGACCTGCACCAGACTGGGAAGAGTGAATCTACAATAGGCAAGCAGCTTGGTGTGAAGAAATCAACTGTGGGAGCAATCATCAGAAAATGGAAGACATACAAGACCACTGATAATCTCCTTCGATCTGGGGCTCCACGCAAGATCTCATCCCGTGGGGTCAAAATGATCATGAGAACGGTGAGCAAAGATCCCAGAACCACACGGGGGGACCTGGTGAATGACCTGCAGAGAGCTGGGACCAAAGTAACAAAGGTCACCATCAGTAACACACTACAACGGCAGGGAATCAAATCCCGCAGTGCCAGACGTGTTCCGCTGCTGAAGCCAGTGCATGTCCAGGCCCGTCTGAAGTTTGCCAGAGAGCACATGGATGATACAGCAGAGGATTGGGAGAATGTCATGTGGTCAGATGAAACCAAAGTAGAACTTTTTGGTATAAACTCAACTCGTCGTGTTTGGAGGAAGAAGAATACTGAGTTGCATCCCAAGAACTCCATACCTACTGTGAAGCATGGGGGTGGAAACATCATGCTATGGGGCTGTTTTTCTGCCAAGGGGACAGGACGACTGATCCGTGTTAAGGACAGAATGAATGGGGCCATGTATCGTGAGATTTTGAGCCAAAACCTCCTTCCATCAGTGAGAACTTTGAAGATGAAATGAGGCTGGGTCTTCCAACATGACAATGATCCAAAACACACCGCCCGGGCAACAAAGGAGTGGCTCCGTAAGAAGCATTTGAAAGTCCTGGAGTGGCCTAGCCAGTCTCCAGACCTCAACCCCATAGAAAATCTGTGGCGGGAGTTGAAAGTCCGTGTTGCTCGGTGACAGCCCCAAAACATCACTGCTCTCGAGAAGATCTGCATGGAGGAATGGGCCAAAATACCAGCTACTGTGTGTGCAAACCTGGTAAAGACCTATAGTAAACGTTTGACCTCTGTTATTGCCAACAAAGGTTATGTTACAAAGTATTGAGTTGTATTTTTGTTATTGCCCAAATACTTATTTTCCACCCTGATTTACGAATAAATTCTTTACAAATCCTACCATGTGGATTCATGGATTATTTTTTCACATTCTGTCTCTCACAGTTGAAGTGTACCTCTGGTGCAAATTACTGACCTCTGTCATCATTTTAGGTGGGGGAACGTGCACAATCGGTGGCTGACTAAATACTTTTTTGCCCCACTGTATATGTTTTCTCCATCATAGAACCCTTAGGAGCCCTGTAAGTACTGTATGAGCTAGGATTGTTGACGACTGTTAGTGTAAAAACCACACGCTTGCTTTTTAATTGAGTTCTTTTAAAAACACAAAGCCAGCAAGACACAAAAACTGTACCGGACAAATATACAAAACCTCTAACTGTAACTGACATGCAAAGTTACCGTATTTGGATTAGAGGGTACCGTGCTAAGCTATCAACTAACACTGGCAAACTCGGTTAGCAAGCTGTGGTCATAAAATGTATGGGTCTAATGCACACATAACACAACACACACACACAGAAAGCCCTTGGTTTTGTATGATAATTCCATTAAAAATGTTCTAAAGGGCACCGACAGGTCCAGTTCAGTCACTTCCGGTTCAGGAGGTAAGACCTAGCAGACGCCTGTCAATCAACATGGACACACTCGAACTTCCAGTATACCGACTGATGAAACTGTTTGTTGCATCAGGCTTTTTAAATGCTGTAAAGTTGGACAGTTTTTGTATTCTAATCCGAATCAGAGCTTTAAGATTAAGTGATTTCTATGTGTATATTTCACAAAAACAAACATACTATGTGAGCTCTACAGCACATAGGTTCAAAAGAACCAATTTCCATACTAAAAAACTCCACTGAAAACCGTTAGAGAATAAAAATCAACCTATCATCCAAACTCCTCTCATCAGGCCCACAGGCTTATCCGTCTTGTTGAGCTGTTTTCGCTGTGTGAGGGCGGCAGATACGCCACCCACAGCCCCACCCTCGATGTAATGAAAAGTGTTATGAATGTATGTGTCTTAATTCTCTTCTACTAATGTCTGTGGGTGGCAAAATTAGGGTGGGCTGTGCTGGAACCGCTTAAATAGAAAACCGTGTCCAGTTTAACCGAGCTGCTCTAAGCCGATTTTTTAAGGTCACATTGGCACAAATGGGGGATTAGTTTGGTTCAGATCAATGTCTGATTGGGATCTTTCACTCTGCCATTGCCTCCCTCTGTCCTGGGAGAATGCAGCCAAAGTCTTGCGATTTGTACTTGGGGAGAAGAAAGGCTCTCCCCTCCCATGGCGGACAAAGACACACATTAGCTCAGTTTTGCTGTTTTTTTCTCCTCCACCAGTAAAGTTCGCTGTCAAAAGGATCAAACGTATGAAGACATGACCAGTGATGGCACCCCACTGCAGCTGCTGTTGCTACTGTTGCATTGCACAAGTGTGTATCCAGTATGAGCATGCATATGTGTGCATTTTTCTTGTATGTGAGTTATGTGGAGGATAAAAACAGGTGGCTTCAGGAGCAAGTGTATGCATATGTTGTCAATTTAAGTCAGTAAAAATTACTGAGCCTGTGTGAGGAACTGCTTCTAAACAAGTGGTGTGCACATTGGTGGAATATTTGTCATGTTTCCCACAGGACTTAAAGATAAACAAACCTCCATCACCATCAACACCACTTGAAAAGAAAGCTTGCAACCATCCAGTGGCCAGTAATAAGGTAATTCCTACAAGCTACAACAGTTAAACAAAAAGAAAGCCACTGTAGGTCTGTGTGTCTCCTATAAATGAAAAATTTCCTTTAAAATCCCTAATTTCTTACAAACAAATTATTTTATCTGCATCAGACCCCAGAAGACCACAAAGTCACCAAAGTTTACACAGCTGGTTTGAACTAAGTTTCTTTTTTATTTATATTTGAATAAACCGGTACTTGTTCAGAGAAAGGCTTACAGCTCATCAATAAGCACAAAGCATAAAGAGATAATTCCTGGTGTGTGAAATTCGTTCTTTGTTCCCGTGTATGTCTCATTACATCTTAGTCTATCATTATCCAATCAAAGAGAAGACTAAACAAACAGGGCAGACCATAATTGACAGTGAAGCTGCACAGTAATCTTTATTTTCATCTGTTTCATCTCCCAAGAAAACCAGCATCAGTACTTAAATAAAAGATCACATCAGAAAAGTGTCAGTTTATTTGTCTCTTCGTTCTGCCTGCATACACATTATATGATTTATGTCAGCGTGACAGGCCATGCATGGCTAAACTGGTTAACGCCAACCAAGAGAGGTTCCCAGCAAAGACTAAAAATAAACACAGAAGCAAGAATATCGAAACGGAAATATTTTGGTACGTGTATTCTGGCCGACCTCATGAAGCGATTGATCTGTTTTTAAGGGGGTCAAAAATACAATGAATTAGATGCCTTATTCATTCAAATTATTTGGTAAATCAAAGCACCATTTCCAATTTGCACATATTATGCACCATTCATTGTATCTGCTGAGACAACAACAGTCTCAAACGACTTCCTACAAGTGGAGTACAAGAGTTTCGGGCTTTCTTTAGCTGCTGCTACAGAATGGCCTCTCCTCCCCTTCAGTTGAAGACTATTGAGATCCTCAGCAGCTGGGAGTGTTTGTCTCCTTGTAGTACACTGGTGCTAGTTAGTTAAACCAGGGTCAAAGGTCAGAGGTCAACACTGCCCCTGGTGTAGAACAGTTTTAATTGACTTAGAGACAACAACCTCAGGCATTCACCTGTAACTCTAATTTTATCTAACATAAATACACGTGTGGAGACAAATAACCACTTTTTACATTTCAAAGTGTTGTTTGCTGCCAAATTCCAAATCAAAGCTTTAGTTTGGAGTTACAAGCATTTATTAAAAGCTGGGCTTGGGTTAGATGTTAAATAGAATATCTTATTTTCATTGTTAATGCTGCATAAAATGCCAAATGATGCTATAGAGCTTTATTGAGCTGAAAAGAAGTGACAAATATACTGGGGATGGCGGTCGACCCCGCTTAAGATCAAACTGGGTGGGTAAAGTAGAATGCGTTTGAGACTCCTGGTCTAACTAAAGGATATACACCGCAGTTGGGTGTCAAAACTTTCCTGCTACAGCAGCCTGTGCTGGAGGCAAATCTCTGATTGCCTAATTATGCTAAACCCTGATGTTAATGAAATGGTCTGAAAGGTCATTATGTGGGGACACTTCTCACATTGCTCAGGGCTTAGATAGGTGTGTGTGTGTGTGTGTGTGTGTGTGTGTGTGTGTGTGTGTGTGTGTGTGTGTGTGTGTGTGTGTGTGAAAGGAGAAGATGAAACATGAAGCTAAGGGGACTGCACTGCGTCTGGTTGCATATGATGTACCTGTAAGCAGTATTGGGGTCATTACTCTAAAATGCAATGCATTACACATTACTTGTTATATTTCTTAAAAGTAATGCATTGTGTTACTTAATTACTTGACAGAGAAAGTAATTTGCTACACTGCTCATTACATTACTTTTACCTTATTCTGCAAATTGACCTGAAATATCTCATAATTACCAGTTAGCAATATAAATCAGAGGCTACAGTCCCACATACCAACACCTATCCCAATGAAGACACACATATGACTCTTCTTTTAGTTTTTACGTATGAACACAAAGCTAACTACACAAAGCAAAGATAAAAAAAAAACAGCCCAAAGAGACTTCAAAGCAATTGTCACAGTGATTCTACTGTAGAAACATGAACAGGTAGACATGAAGGCTACAATGCTACAAGCCTGTCTCCTCATCACTACTTTTGTTACCTGCTGAAGTTTAGGGTCTGGCTGCTGGTCTGGTGTCAGCATTCACTCTGGGTTCTTAGCTAGCCTTGTGTTAGCATGCTGTCTGTGCGGATTCTTTCCAAGAGTCGAGGTTGTGTTAGCAACAGTGCGGAAATGTCTATATCTCTACTCCTCAAAAGCTCATGTATATCACTCTAGCGTTGTCCTCTTTGCACATGAACTGAAGTAAGCAGGTTGGCGTGCAAGCATGCAGGAAGACAAAATGCATGTTTCTTTTCATCTTTTGCACTGTTTATGGTGGCTACCCATTTAACCATTAGCTCCAACCATCTCATAACTAAAACCACAGTAAAAGCAATAACTTGTAAGCCTGCTTGGTACACATGCTTTTTCTGTATGGTACACCCAAATCAGTAATTCCTGTCCCAGTAGAATAATAACAGTCTACATCCAAGTTCAAGTTCCACCCAAGAGGTGGAAGAAGCTGGAAGGCGGAGTGTTTTTAATAAACTATTACGGTACTGAATGACGATGACTCACACTGGGACAAAGCAATACCCAGTGCAAAAAAGTTTTATTGCCGCAGATGTGACCACACTTAATCACCGAAAACATCATAAACTAGTCAAATCATTTGTCACCGCATTCCAAAACAAACCATGCACTAATTTTTCAATCTGAAAACTCAGTAGGTTGTTTGTTGATGTTGCTCACTCAGTTGTTTTTAAGGAAAAACTGTGGAAATTAACATGAGCTCCAGGTGAAAGGCACAAAAAGCATACCCTGCCCTCTGATGTACACAAAGATAGACATAGTTGCCCAACCATCTGCTTTTAGTGCTCTAACATTTAAGGAAGTCAACCTATCACCAGACTTGAATGTCATTATTGGATAATATAGAGAGTGTGAAAGAAGAGACAAATGCCTGCAACAGGAGGCAAAAATATGGCTGACTGCGTGAAGGCTGGATTGGCTACATGAATAACTCACATTCACACCCTTACTTTCTGCTTCATAAAGCACAGGCACTGACTGTTCCCTCTGGATGTACACAATGAGCTCTATAACCGTACAGGATTCTTGGCTGGGACTAGAATATGATCCATGAAAACTTTACACTTTAGAAATGAAAAGGCGTGTTTTCTTAGGCTTCCTCACCGCATCGAAAATCTCCCATGATAACCATGATTTATATCTAACCTTGAACTGAATTGTTGTGCACCTAATATGGTGTGGAAGCTGGACCTCAAGTTTTTTTTCTTTTTTTTTTTGATGAAGGAAATAATATGTTTGTTTTACTCATGGGCTAGGTTTTGGATATAAAAAGAGAAGATTGGCAGTGCACCTGTGGGCTGCCAATGAAGGAGTGACCCTGAATAAAGAGATGGGGAAGAAAAGGGGAGCGGCTGCCGGACAAGTTCCTTAGCTCTGCAAACCACTTCAGCTCTCACTTGAGTGCCTCTCTTTGGGCCTTAACCCACACGGACCCCCACCTAAATGCTTCAGATTTAAATTCCTCTACTCGGCAAGACCCTGCGCACCCCTCCTTCCCCCAGTGCTCGGCACACACCAAGGGGCATTCAAAACGCATTAACACCAAATCAATGGGAAACAGTGAAAAAAAGCAAAAAAGAAAGAAAAAAAAAATCTCCTTAGCAACATAATCTAGACAGCCTGACGAGAGAAGAAGTGAAAAGAAAAAAAAGAGAGGGGTGCTGGTGCTGTTAGGGAGGGAAGAAGAATTGGACACAAAGGGTGGGCACACAGACAGCAACAAAATTGAAAATTAACACAGAAGAAACTGTTCCTTTTTTTCATGGGAACACAATCAGCTACATTAAACCCAAGCCAGGCCCCTCCTCCTCGCCTGGCCTTCTCTTGCTTGTGGAAGGAGGCTCCATCAGGATTTTGCCCAGTTCCAGAGAACTTCCAGAGAGAGTAGTTACCAAAGAAAAACATGTTTGTTTTCTAAGTTTCTCGTTTAAGATGGAACACATGCTGTCTTATTTTTCTCTTTTTCTTTTTTTAAAATCAACTTTCTCTTTAACAAACAGGTTACAATCTATACCATTTAAGCAGTATGTAAGTAAGTAGCATTAATAAGTAAGGGTCTGCCTGTGAATGTACCCTTAAATGGTGTTAGCAAGACCTTATCTGCATGTCAACAAACACTTGTTAGAGATTTAAGTCGTCTCGTCTAGCCTTTAGATAAACACTTAGGCTGGCTTAATGAACTCAGGTTTTGTGGGGGGATAATGCAAAAACTTCCTGAGAGAGACTGGCGGCTGTAAAAGAAGAAGCACTGGTGAAGTCATTCTAAGTCAACAGAGAAAAATTATACAAATAGAATTAAAAAAAATAAAAATAAATCATGCTTGGGAATAATATCGAAAGAGCCTCGTCTGCTGATTCCACTAGAAATCAGATTTACCATTATAGTTGATCAGAATGATCATGTGCTCATTTGGGTATATTGGAAAACAATTAGCATGAGCAGGAACTCTGGCCACCAGCGGCCCTGTAAATGACCTCTGACCTCCACTACATGATCAACCCTTTGAGAGGAGGGCCTGCTTTAATTAGGAGGTCATTAAGAGCCAACCTCTGGACACCACGGGAACACATAATGCCAGCACTCCCACCTGGAAGCACAAAATCTGGACAATGACTTTTAGTCAAACAGTGCTGAATACCTAAAAAACTTCATGTCTTGTTCTTGTCTGTGTTAATTTTATGCAAGGAAATACTCACCCTTTTCCACAGCCTAGAATTAAAATGTTATGATAAGTATATTAAATAAAAAAGACAAGCATGCTACTAAAATGAAACAGTTTTGCTGTCTGCCCCATGTTTCTTCACTTATTAGGACAAAAGTTTGTAGGAAAGGTAAAAGAAAAGTTTCACTCATACCAAGTTTCAACTGATTAAACAAGAAGGAAATTAGGGGGGGGAGGCGGGTGAGCACCACAGAGAAGACGAGCGTCTAAAGAGGTGCAACAACAAAGTCAGACAGAGTATAAAGGTGGAGAAAATAGATGACAAGGGAAAGAGTGATTCCAGCGCCCTTTATTCAAGCCTCTGATTTCACACTCGCACAAAGAGCTTTGGGGACGTTTCATCCTTTTCACATTTCTTCTGCATTTATTCAGTGTTATTCTGCAGTGCAGTGTCTCCTATATGGGAGAGGGAGTGCTGCCCGGAGAGGAGTCAGCTCCATTCACAGCTTTATAAATCACCTCAGCATGTGCAGACCGTGGCCAATCAGCCAATTACACCCCTCTGACACACCGGGTCTGATAAAGAAGGCCCAGGACAATGGGATCACAGGCCAGATAAACGACCCTTTAATGAAGTCGCCCACAAAACAGGCCAAAACCGCGCGCCCCACTTACGTATTCCATCATGCCGTTGCCCTTGCATTTCCTCTTGCTCAGCCGCCACGGCAGGCACAGCTGGGGAGAGGGAGTCACAGAGAAAGAGAGGCAGAGTGAGAGAAAAATGACTCTGTGCTCTGACACTGCTAAGCCCCCCACCCAAGGCCCCTTTCAGACTTTTGGCCGAACAAAAGCATCTGTTGCCATACTGTGCCGTTCAACCCCCCCTTAACACACACATACTCCAGTCGGGTAAGGAGCCTCGCAGGAGCTAAAAAAGGCAGCACTGAGCCGTATGCAGCTGAGGCTGCTCACCTTGTGGCACAGTCTATTGTGGACCCCATTCCAGGAGCTTCTCCATCCATCTTTGTGTCTCAGGGACAAATAGAGAAAGAGAGGGAGAAACTTTTTTATGACAGAGTGAGAGAGAGCCACAAGACTGCAGCTGCAGGATGAATAGGAGAGGGAATGAAGGGATGAGGTGGGAGTGAGAGAGAGAGAGGAGAGAAGGGGGCAGCTGCAGGGTGGTCCCACCCCTCTGTCCCTCCACCTCCAACAACTTCGAGAGAGTTGTTTGGCTTCTCCTAGGATTCAGAACACAAACAACTTTGTGGTACGTGCTATAAGTTCAGACTGCTCATATAACTCCAGTGAAAGAACTGAGAGGGGAGGAGAAAGTAGAGAATGTGGACTGAAAGGGGCCAATGTGTATACATTTACCTTGATGCTTCGGTTTCCCTGTCTTTCCCCCCTTCATTTATACAATCTTTTTTGCAAACTGTCTGACCACATCATAAACTATCTACAGCATCAGTTTGTTCCAGCTCCGCATGAGGCTGTATGATGTTTACACTGAGTGAAACGTGCAAATATTAGAATTCACATGGCTTCATTATCCCAACTAATGGAAATAATCTCGTGTGCCTTTTTTTTTTTTGGGTAAAATTCAGACTCATGTGTTTTCTTTCACTAAAGCAAAAGCAATAAAAAAAAGTTTTAAATCTCTCAGTTTGAATACAATTTATAATAGCTAAAAGTCTACGCTACTTAAAAGGACAAAACATTTATACCTGTTTATTCACACAGAATGTTTAATAGAACCAACAATGACCTCCGATTGAGTAAAACACAACTACATATATCAGCCTTGTTACTTGTATCACTTGTTAAATACAGTAAATATAAATAAATACAGTCCATTAACCCTTTCTACCCTGGAGGTTCCAGCATCAGGACCAGGCTGGATTTCTTATTGCATCATTCCAAAAGTTAATACAAAAGGTGGATTTTAATAGGATTTTTACTGGCATAGAAACAGTGTTTGTGCATGCTTAATAGTAAGCAGGTTTGCTGTGTACAGTAAAGGAAATGAAAGCCTTTATTTGACCAAAATCGATGTTCTGTTCCTGTCATAAGACATGAGTAAATTAAATCCTGGTTAACAACAAGACAAGACATTATATTACATTATATTATTATAATGTAATATAATTTCTAATGCTGTAATAATTATATTACAACATTAGAAAAGGGGTCAAATATTTGACTTTCGGGCTGGCTAAAAATATATCATGCTAAGAGAAAACCACCAAGGAAATGGGTGAAGTATTGTTAAGCACCGAGAAAATTTCAGAAATGTTTTATTTCACTTTATAGTTTTAAGTCATCTGAAGTAAAAATGAAAATAGTTGCTTTACTTTAATAAATCTCATTCTGACCGAGTGATGGGGCCAAAGAAGCTTGTTTCCATTTTCTTTTAGCAACAGATGCCATGTTGTTCATTTTCCCTTTGCTCTCAGAGTGTATTAAATAAATTTGAGGACATGTTTTTATCCAGGGGTAATAATTTTATAATTTTTAAAAACAAAACAAAAAAAATAGAAAAGTGAAAGAAGGTTAAACTTTGACTCAGATATAAAAATATATATAAAATAAACAAAAACAAAAGACTATGAAAGGCTAATGATACCTACAGAGAGAAAGTGAAACCAGAAGTCAGACAGAAAAAAAGGGGAAAGGAAAAAGTGTTTCCATAGCGATTTTATTCAAGCCTTTCACACAGAGCTTTGGGGGAGTTGCATGCTTTTCACATTTTACTGTATGAAATCAGTGCTTTAAAAATGAACCAGATTAAAAAAAAATTGGATCACTAAAAAGGTAGTTATATTCATTAATCACTGAAGTCTCTGGATCCTGGAGTATACCTTTAAAGAACTAATGAGGCCTACAGTTTAGTAGTCAGGTTTTGATTTAACTTTGATTATGATTTTGGAGGCTATCATCATTATTTAAACTGCATTCCTGGTATAAATGGGATGGATAAAGTAAAATACCTGCTAGTTTATTAACTGATTTAACTTACTGACTGCTAAAAATAGCCTTTTCACCTTATAATTTTAAACATAAGCATGCCTAAAAATATTGTTCTGTAGTGAAAAACTTCCCTTTCCAATTCTGGATGATTTAAACTTTTGAGAACTAAATTTTCTTTTTGTCTTCTAAGACTTTAAACTGATTTAAATCCACTGGGTTCTGTGAAAAAGACATCATAAAAAGCTGGAAATAGGGCTGGTTTTGCCAGATTTTAAAGAGGAAAAAAATCAAAAACTCAAGCAATTTATTTTTTGCTCATCAGGTCAAAATGATGCTGTAATTGTTTCCCTCAAAAACTACACAAACCCAATAAAAAAGACAAAAAATGAAGAATAAGTAGATGATTTTCACAGCTGCAGGTGCAGAAAGGGTGTCACCAAGTTCAAAACGCCTCCCCAGAGGACCGCCGCAGCGTCCAGCTGTAATTCTCTCTGTCATCTGACATCCTCGGGCCAAAGTGCCAGTTTCCTAACACTAACTCACTTCTTTGTCTTTCGTGTATGTAACCTTCGTCCTAAAGAAAACTCACACAAAAATACTCCTTGATTGAAAAATACCACTTTTTGATAAAGTACTTTTGCGTGAAATCCTCTTCTTTGTCATCAAGAGTCTCAAAGCCTTTTTTTAAGTGAAGATCCACTGAGGTTTGTGTGTTTTCCTGATTTATATGCAGATCAGGTCTCATCCAGAGATGCTCCTACAGTATCATCACTGTAGAGATATCTTTTCTTCATCCACACAAACATCTCTCACTCACACTTAAAACAAATTTACTCTCATGGGTATTGTCATGTGTCAGAATAAGACTTTTAAGAGTGTGTTTAGCATTCAGGTTTGGGCATTCATCACCCCTGTCTAAGCCAAGAAATCTTTGTTTGGTCGCTCCTCTTCAAACCTTTGAGTGTTAGGAGGGGCGGGGGGATCGATTTGATTCTAATCGGACCATGAAAAGAACATGATCTAACTACTTTCAGACCGGAGTATATTTAGGCCCACTTTTCTTTACACTCTCCCTCTCTCCATTCCCCCCTACTTTAGTGCGGGCACAATGAAGCTGGCCAATTTAAAAAGCTTTGAATGTCTCGTCAATTACTTTGTGAATACAGGGAAGAGAGATTTTGAGAGGAGAAGAGGGAGTGAGGAAAGTAGGGAAATGAGGGAGAAATGGAGAAAAAAAGGCCAGGGAGCACACATAAAAATTCCAAGAGTTGTTTAAGCGTGGGTGGGTTCATTTGCATGACAGCGCCATGTGAATAAGACTGACCTCTTGGACCGCCCCAGTGCTCGGCCGAGCTGCAGCCTGACGTGCAGGCTTTGACCCAGCTCATTGACTCTGAATGGATACTCTGTCAAAAGGAGGGACCTTGCAGCACTCAGCCGGACAGGCATCTGCAGACCTCCTGTTTGACACCCAGCTACCTCTATTTCAGTCCCTACTACTAACACAGTAGGTTGTGCACATGCACACACATTTACCAAGGCATTAGGCAGATATCCAAAACTCTCTTATCGCCGACCCTCAGACCTCCAAGAGGAATCACACGGACAGAAGATGTGAATACAGAGACGTAAACATCCACAGAAACCATGAAACAAGTCCTTTCTTTAGACACATTTATGCGCACACACAGACACGACAGGTGCAGCAAAGCTCTTGCACGTGCAGGCCCATCAACACGCTTCGCTTGATGGCTCTATGATTTACTGCAACAGGCAGGTGAGAGGACATAGAGTGGACCAGGGGGGCGGTTGAGCGATGTAGTCTGCATACAAATCTTAGTTAACTGCCCCGTACTCCCCCTCGACCCCATACAAAGTTGTGACTCTGTGCAAACACAAAAAGCTCAGACAGCTTATAAACACACTCTCCATTTATCTGGCTGGCACAGAGCTGGGATGATGCACACAGGCACCCTTACCCCTGACCTCAGCTGTCTATAAACGCTCAAAAGCAAGCACACCATACTTGGAAATGCAAACAAAGCGATGTCAACACTTGTTTCGTTTCTATGAATTCATTTGTTTCCAGAGAAATTGAGGGGAAAAGAGTGAATAATGACGGAGGTGATGGACAAGTTACACTGATCCAAGTTTCAAGTGTTGTACAAAATCTCTAGTTTTTTTCCCCTTTTTTGGGAATGAATGTGGTGAGAAAATGAGAAAAAGGAATTCAAGTGTATTTGTCATGATAGAGTATAATACTAAGTGGAATTGTGATGGCATAGCTGTGTGTGTATGTGTGTATGTTTAAATTTATTTGGGCAAAGTAGTATCTCATTAATAAATTACTATCATTCAGACATCAGATGCTGGACTGTATACAATTTATGTGTTTTTAAAAACCTACCTTACCTTAAATTTGTCTCAGTTTTTTTCTTTGTACTTACATCTATGTGGACAAGTTAGATGGCTTTGTGAAAAGAAAAAGAAAAATTGTACCTGACACTGATGAATTTTAAACCTCCTCTAATACTTTGAAATTCATGTTTGATATGGATATTCTCCTCTAAATGAATAAATGGTATTTATTTTTTGTTTTAGAATATATTTTTAGAGTTTATCATTTTCAACAACTTCAACTCATCATTCACTTGAAAGATTTTTCATTTATTTTGCAGTTTCATGTGTTATTGTGTATGTATACATCACAAACAACCATTAATACAGTTTTGAAGTAACTTTTACTAAATTATTACTTTAGAAATAATCACCAAACCAATTTAGTTACAAGCGAAAATATATATCGCTTTATTGAGCATTAATTATGACCTTTATTAATAACTTTATTTGAGGTCACAGACCAGATATAAATTCATAAAAAGTTGTTATATGTTGGTCAGCACCAACTTTTCAGTCAGTGCATTGGCCTAACTGAAGCACCTTTTCACAAATAAAAAGACTTAATCCTTTCAGATGTATGCTGTATTTGTTAGTGGATGATAATACATTTAAAAAAAATGTAGCAGTCTGCTGAACCAATGCAAATATATTTCAATAAATGAAAACGCCAGAAGCTTTCACTAAGTAGCACATAAAATGTTTACATTTGCACAGATCATAGTTACACATTTGGGATTATCCCTACGGTAATTTAATTGTGCAATTATTATGATATTATGAACTGATTCAAGGTGTTAATAATAATTGCAACAAGCTCCGGGGCTTTGTTCCTGCAGAGGGTGGCCCTGTGCTGCTGCTGCTGCTGCTGCTATGCCTGATGACTCACAGAGGCTGGAGGCTGGTTGATGCTTCCCAGCAAACACTAGCCAGTTCATGTGATGTTCCAAATTACCTACCACATAATTAGCTGCATGTTACATAATAAGCTCTGCTGGGCTTAAAACACTAGATTAGTTTCTCTGCTAATAGACCTTGTGATGCCCTCACTGTGCTTGATGCCATATTATGACTGGTGGGAAAAGAATGGATCCAGGCAACAGATTGTGATTACAAATTCTGACTTTTTATTTATTTATTTACTTATTTATTTATTTACAAAAATCACTATGGGATGCACTCACACACAAAAAAGAACAGGTGGCTTTTCCAGATCTTTAGAGCAGGCTGTTTAACATTTGGTTGTTATAAGCATAATTTGTGCATTACATAGCAGTGATAGTCTGTCGAATACTTTGAACCTAATTAACATGAATTCATATATATAAATATGTGTGTGTGTGGATAGATAGATAGATAGATAGATAGATAGATAGATAGATAGATAGATAGATAGATAGATAGATAGATAGATAGATAGATAGATAGATAGATAGATAGATAGATAGATAGATAGATAGATAGATAGATAGATAGATGAATTCATGTTAATTTTTCTTCAACAAAATATCAATTGTACAGTTGCAGCTGCCACATAAAATAAGCACTGAGGCACATTTGGTCTGTTGTAAGTAAGATATTCAAGTATGTTCAAGCTGGCCTTTTCGTCTGAGAGAAAAAGTATCAACAGTAAATCAACAGTAACCATCATCATGTCATTTCTGCAGCCTTTTACTGAATCTAAATTTTCTTTAAGTGAGAAAATAAGGATTTGGATGCTGTTTGCACAGAGGAGTGAATTTAAATGAACACTGAAATGCAAACAGCGAGGAAGACTAAACTGGAAACTGAGATTGATGTGTTCTTCATTGTTCAGATGAGAGGAATAAGGTTCAGAATGCAGTCTTACAGTGGATTTCTCTAACTCCCTTTAACTTCTACATATCGTTCAATATATGTGTAACAGATGGGGAAAAAAAGTGGACATTATCTGAATTAAGAAATAAGTTTGTGTTTTTGTGGACGACCGTATCTGACCTCAAACACGGGGAAAAGCTGCAAGTGACAAGCTGCCTGAGAGACACTAACGGGCAATAATGAGGATCAAGATAATGACAGACTCTACTCAACATGACACTTTTTCAAATAAATATTTGGCAGCATCGCATGATACAGCCTATGATTTGCATTGTAATTTCTACACATTTGTTGTCTCATTATTCTAAATTTTCAGTGCTAAGTAGGAGGACTGAATTGATTGGATTTTGAGAAACATTAATAAAAACAAAAACAAAACAAAACAAAGCACAATCATTTTAGAAAACATTAATCATTCCATTAATCTTATCTAAGCAAACAGCACTAATCAAGTGCAGCAGGAAAACAAAAAAAAAGTAAAAATATGAGCCCAGTGCAGTCACTTATAATGTTAAAAGATGCAGACAGTCTGATTTGAAATACTAAAACTAAATCTAGACAAATATCAATCTTTTACAGTTTTGCTAATACACTATTAAAAACTGAAATATGTTAGTTTGTATAATTTATGTAAACCACTCTTTATATTTAGGTCTACCTAGGCTTGCTTTTATAAAAGATAAGCCAAAATAAACCCTGTTAAAACTAAAGCAAATATGGATTTGGCAAACTGAGCTCATGTCACTAAAGAAGCAAAAGTGGTTTGTTTGCATGTGTATGTCTAAATGACCTATTTTCAAAAGCCATGACCAAAGGGCACACCCACAGGTACACAATAGTGACAAATATACTTTGCCAACTCTGAGGTTTTTCATATCATTGCATAATAAAAAAAAACCGACCCAGTTCTTGCCAGGTCTTAAGTTAAATAAATACAAAACAACACATGACACATTACATTATGTCCTTAATGTCAACTAACTGTACCCCATGATTCAGTATCTCGTAGAACTACCTTTAGCAGCAGTAACTTGAGGTTTTCTTATGACTTTATCAGTTTCTCGCATGATTGTTGAGGCATTTTCACCTTCACTCTTCTTTAAATGTTGCGTCATTTCCTTGAGGTTTGTTGCATTTGCTTATGTACAGCTCTCTTACAGTCCTATAAGAGCATTTCAGCTGAGTTGAGGTCTGGACTGGGCCACACAACACATTGATTCTTTTCTTTTTCAGCCATTCTTTTGTAGCTATGCTGCTGTGTTTGGGATCTTTGTTGGGTTGTATGAGCAAGTTACAGCCAAGCTTTGGTTATGGGACTGATGGGCTCATAGTTGACTCTAGAATACTTTGGTATACAGAGGAGTTCATCGTTGATACAATGATTGCAAGATGCTCAGGTCCTGTGGCTGCAAAAGCAGCCCAAATCATCACTCCTCTACCGCTGTGCTTGATATTTGGTATGAGGTATTTGTGCGGATATGCTTTGTTTGTTTTTCTCCAAACATGGCGCTGTGCATCATAGCCAAATATCTCCACTTTGTTGCAGGAGTCTTGAGGTTTGTTCACATGCATTTTCCACACTCCTGGGAAGACTATCAGTTGTTTTCAGTGTTTTCCACTTGTGAATAATCCTTCTGACTGCACAGTGATGGACATCAAATTGTTTGGAAATAGTCTTCCAATTGCTCCCAGATGGATGTACAGCAACAATTAATTCTTTGAGATCATTGCTGATCTCTTCCCTGTTTAGCATTATATTAACAGACCAGCAAGCTTCAAGTGCATTTGGTTATCAGCACCTGTTTGCTACTTGCTTACTCTTAATTCCTTTCGAAGTTAGGGTGCTACTAGTTTTGCACACTATCTTTCTCTATTTTGGCTTAATTTTTTTTAAATAAGTAATGAAACAGCGTAATATGTCATGCACTGTTGTTCATTTGAGGTTGCATTTACCTAATTTTAAGACTTTCTAAGCACCAGATGTTTTTTATCATTATACCCTAATATGTAAAACCTGATAAAAAAAAAAACTGATAGAGGCTATAGTGGCTTTTTACTTTGACTGTAAGTTGCAATAATAATAATAATAAGTGCAAATCCGACTGCATGAGAGCAACTGACAGGTATAAGGTGTGGAAAACATGGATGATACAGTTTGGTTTGTTTGCTTCCTTACAGTCTGATAAACAGAGAGATTGTGGCCCACGTCTATTCATGGCCCAGGCTGGTGACAAAAGATGCGGCCTGGACACACATTCCAGTCTGCTTCCGCTCCAGCACACAAGCTCAATCCCAGGGATTTCCCCTTTCAGAAGCCAGAAAAGGAGGCTACAATATCACCTCCTTTAAATCGGGAGACAGGATGGAGGTACTGCTGTCATTCACTCTCCAACTCATTTCCTGATTTAGGTTTCACTGGAAGTCGGGAGCTCGCAATAGAAAAAAGGGGCCAATTAGGCCATGACTGTTTTTACATTTTAAATTTTGACTTTTTCTGAAAATGTGCTGATCTACTAAGAAATCAGAAAAGCTATTCCAATGGCATTATTCTGAACGTGAATAATTCTGCTAAAAGGCCAATCATTAACAGAGATAAATAGAATCTTGATCTTCTTGGAAACCTGTGCGTCTCCTCAGTAGTGAGCCGTTACAGTTAATAATTCCTAAGCCCTGCAGTGTAGATTTAAGTGACCAACAATGGAATAGCGTCTTATTACAATAAGGACTGAAATTCACGACTATTTGACAACTCAAGCAAGAAAAGATTGAAATAAGGGCTGTTCTGTGCTGCACTCACTCTAATGGCATTTGCTTAGTCTTTTGGAAACAACAGAGCAAGCAGAGGGACAAATCAGGGCTCTAACAATAAGCTCTAATAAAGACATTTCTCTGGGAACTTAAGCGTGATCGGCGTCACTATCAGTTGCTGTTTATCTCATTTTCGAGACTCCTTAATTGTGTGTGCTACGAAGCACAGACTCATACACATACTACACCGAGTGTGGACATCCAGACACACTCGTTGATGTAGGGGCACACTTCAGACTGGAGTGTCTGGTCTGAACAGCTCTGTAAGGCTGAGAAGTGTCTCCCTAATTAGAGGGAGCCTGGTGCAGGACATCTATATAGGCCATCAACAGGGCCCTCGCTGGCTTTGTTCAGCAGCCTCTTCTTACACGGAAGCTGTCACTTTACTTTTCTATAAGCCTGAGCTCCTTAACAGTGTTGTGTGTACCCAATCACTGGAACAGTTTGTAGATATTTTCAAGGATATAGCTGCGACACAACAGTCCTGTGATTGTATATTGAAAGAAGAATATCTGATCCATTTTTTAGGACAAAACTTTAAATGCCGTTTATTGATCTTGATCAGGGAACTAAAAGAGTTCAAAAACTCCTGATGAGAGACATTAAATGGCCCTGCTTTGTTTTGTTTATCCGGCTAAGTTGTCACACCATTTTAAGATGTAATTATTTCTATCTCAATTTTGCATAGAAACCTAATTATTCACTGAGATATAAATTAGATTCCACATTCATGAAGACCATGACCCCCCAAACTCCTGCAGGATACTATTCAGGGGCAAGCCTCTTTCTCTCCCCTGCTCTGAGATGGAGAGTAGCCACTGCAGCTGCTATTCACATCAACCAGATAATTGTTAATGAAAAGTCATTGGATGGCATTATGTTGTCCACGGGATCATTGTTCATTTCCCCCCATCGCCACTGAGATCTATATGGAGAACCAGAGTGTTTCCTTTGAGTTTTGGTATTCAGGATCTGTTGCCTGGAAACTAATAAAGGGGCAAATCATCGACTGTATTGGCCAAGATGGGCCGCAGACTGGCCCTGCACAACAATGCAAGGTTTGTAAAAAGGCGTTGAAACAAGTTAATGACGCTTGTTGAACAAAACATTAATGGACTTCTTCACGGTATAATATGGCATGAGATGCGAGTTGAATGGGGGGGGACTTTAGCTGCGCACTTTAATAAGTTTGTGTGTTTTTACTACTGGGAGGAGCTGGATATGCACACATACACACCCACCTATTTGATGAACTTGATACTAGAAAGTTTGTGCGGGACTGAAAAGAAAAAACAAACTTGCACCTATCTCAGAAGGGATTTAACTTAAAAAAAAAATCCCCCTCTTTTAATTTTAATTTTCAAGTCATTGAATGGGCCGTTGATTAATTGCCCATCAGCATGATTTGAAAAGGGGTTGAATAGTGGAGGGTACTGCTGCACTAAAGGCGCAAAACGTTAGGGAGAAGAGGCAAAGTGGGAGGTGGGGCCTCGGGAGTTGGACACATTTCTCATTTTTAATCTAACATTTAAACACCCAATAATATTGCACCGGCCCCATTTACTGCACCGACTTCTTAACCGAAGCGGACAAAAAAAAAAATGCACTGCAGCCCTGTCACCCCGAGCAGAATAAAGGGAATCAAAGGATTTTTCCCTTAAATGGACTAATTTTCTCCTTGAATTATGAAAGTAATGGCTAGGTAACAGCCTGTGCTCAGTACCCGACGGCTTAATGCTTCCTAAATCCTTCCACGTGGCTCCACTAGTCCTGGCAATTAGGACTCATTATAGCCTCATAAAGGATCTCATTTGTAGGATTACTTAATAGACAATGGAATTTTATCGTGCAAAATTATGGAAAAATAATATTAGACCTCGCATGGTGAGGCGAGGGCGCGCGCCACGCATCATTCCGCTTGGTTTACTTTCTCTCTCCCGTCCTCTCTCTGGTTCAGGACTGTTATCTGTACCATAACAACTGCGCGTCTTCCTTGTCAAACGCTGAATTCGCTTTATTAGAGCAATTACTGTCTGTGTGACTGACATGTCTGTTTTTATCTTTATTATGGTTGGATTTTAAAGATTTTGTAATTCTCTCAAAGAGTGCATCGAAAGTCACAGCTGACTAAGTGCTTCGGTTGCCTTGTTTGTTGTAAACATGTGTGTTTGCTCTGCGATGATGAGTTTCATACAGCAGGTTTTTCAAGAAAAAAATGGTGACAAATAACTTTTTAAAAGTTGGAATCCACATGAGGCTATTTCTATTTTTTTTTTCTTTTTGGCCTTATTTGTTTTGCTACAGACAGCGGACAACTTAATATCTGCGGTGTTGTACCTGTACCGTCTGCACCTTAACCCCGCTGACGGCTCACATATGAAGGTTCGAGGCGTTACTTGGCAGATGAAAGCAGAAGCTAAACCTACCGGTGACCCGCCTGGGGATCAAACTCGCTAATTATTGTCACAAGATGAGGGATTAACGCATTTCTGAAATAGCTGCCTGTTTACCCCCGCACAGACTGGCCATTATAAACACTTTCTAATTGAATCCTAATCGCCGTCAAATAACCCCAGTCCAGACTCGCCATGAGTTCATAATTCTTTAATTGCTAGAAGTGAAACCTGGACCAACCGGATTCAATGTACGATTAGTCTGCAAAGCAATTATTGCTCATGGTCGCGTGGACAATTCCTTAAATCTCATTTGCGAACTATCAATCCTTAGCCTTGGACATATATCGTTCATTCCTATGTCAGACTTATCAGTAATTTAAAAGAATGTGAATAAACCAATAACTGACTGCAGGTCAAATTTGGAAAAAAAAGAAAAAGAAAAGAAGAGTGAATCGCGTATGTAAAGCACGTTTTGTCAGAAATTTGAAGTGTTATGGATACTAAACAATCTATTTATATAGTTGCAGGTGTTTCCAAACAGCTGTTCAGTAGTGACAAGTTTGAATTTTCAAATCTCACCAGCACGTTTTAAATGTTCGCAATATCTATCTATCTATCTATCTATCTATCTATCTATCTATCTATCTATCTATCTATCTATCTATCTATCTATCTATCTATCTATCTATCTATCTATCTATCTATCTATCTATCTATCTACCTACCTACCTACCTACCTACCTACCTACCTACCTACCTATATTAGGTTTTGTTTCAAATGTATTACAAAGTAATACTTCAGTCAGTGTGAATGTGCTGAAAAATGTCTTTGTAGAACTTTCTACACAGTTCTCAAAATAATAAATAAATTAAAAAAATCCCTGATTATGTTATGTTACCAGTCAAGACTTTTGTAAATTCGGCATAAAAAAGCAAATCTTGAAGCTGTGATTGGAGGCCTATATGAGACATCACGTGGTCTAGGTCACTGACAGTATAAACCCCAAGAGCCGGGTGCGCACGTGGGTGACGCTGCAGGGCCAACCCTCCTCGGGCTCTCTTTTGTTGGACCATCAAACATAAGCACCTTTGGAAATCCCGAGGGGCTCAGATGAGAAGCAGCAATCATCCTGCTCACCGAGTGATCACTTATCAGCGACGCAGCCATGTCGAGGTCATTTTATGTTGATTCTTTAATAATCAAGGATACGGTGCGACCTGGACCAACTGAGCATCCAGGACAAGACTTCCTTATTCCAATCAGCATGCACTCTCCGAGCGTAATGACTGTCACCGCTCCCGTGTGCCCCTCCAGGAAAAATGGGACTTTCTGTGTTTGTCCACTGTGCGTCACATCCCACATCCACTCTTCCCGCAGCGGCATTCCCATGCTGAAGAGTCAGTTTCCAGGAGCAGAGCCACAGTATTGTCAGAGAATAGCACATCAGCAGTCTCCTGCACTCGCTCACCCTGGACATACACCTGTCTGCACGCCCACCTTCAGCGTCACAGATCCCAGGAGATACCATTGTCTCTCTATTGGTAAGCACGTGTTTTCTACTGTCTCGGCTCATGACTAGAGCTACTGTCCGGCACATATTTGTGTACTTATTAGAACTCGTGTTATACTTTGTAGCAGTAAGATCAATGGTATGCACTTTGTTTTTACGCACGACGATTTACGCGCGATATTTCACCTGTCTTGGATTGAGCGCGCATTCACAGACGAAGTACAGAACTAAAACATGACTCAAAAAATGTTTGTTTCCTCTAACAGGTGCCTCCGAGAGTAACCACATACAGAATGGCAAGAGGATGCGCACGGCTTTTACAAGTACGCAACTCCTGGAACTTGAAAGGGAGTTTTCCACGAACATGTATCTTTCTAGACTCAGGAGAATCGAAATCGCTACATATTTAAACCTGTCAGAGAAACAGGTGAAAATCTGGTTTCAGAACCGCAGAGTGAAGCACAAGAAGGAGGGTAAAGCCACCCAAAGGAGCGCGCACAGTGGTTGCAAGTGCACAACCGGCCACACAGACTATTCAAGGTCAGAAGACGAGGAGTCTCTATCTCCGGCCTCAGCCTCTGAAGAGAAAGAGGTGTCACCCATCTGAGAGCAACTCGGCTCAACAAGTTCCACTGCTGGCGCATCCTCTGCCCTGCTGCATTTATGGATCACGGCATCACCCAGCCCCTGAGCCAAATATCTGCTGCATGAAGCCTGAGAAGAAGTTCTGAAAACATTAATTGTTCTTCGCTCCATGTTCTTTATAATGTTCAAAACAAATGTTTAATGTTTAAAAACCAGTGTGGATAGGTGTTTGTGAAATATTTGGGAACACGGCCAACTATGTGACTGATGTTATGTGGATCCCCCCGAGGTTCTCACCTACACTACCTTGTTAATTATCCCCAGTAAATGATTTCAGTTTTTGCCGGAAATACGTTTACAGTCAGTGACGTGTAGCACAGAAAACCCCAAGAAATAGTAAAGGTCTGACGTGTAAACCCGAAACCTGTATGTAACAATTTGTAAACTTTGTATATCTGTATTTATTGAAATAAACATGACGAGCTGACCTAATAATTTGTCATTATTGACTTACTATGATTGATTATGCACATGCTCACCCGAATCTCTAATATTTCTAACACTGATAATTAATACAAAGTGGAAAAATTTATTTTTGCGTCTTTGAGAGTCGAGTTGATTTAAAAACTGCTCGCAGGGATGATTTTTTTCACTTTTCCATTAAAAATATGTAAATATTCAGTATTATAAGTGAAATATTACAAGGTTTCAAACGTACATTCATTGTAATTTTATGAAGAAAAAAGCCCCCCTTATATAATTTAATTTAAACACAATTAAATGTTTTTTTCAAAAAATTACAATTCCACCTTAAAAAAGATAAAGTTGTTTTATTGTATTACAAAGACTTTGTACTTTCCTAGCCTCTGGCTCATTAAACCGTGAGTTCAGTTATCTTTTAGCATTTCACCGAATTAAGGTGTTTCTGTCACGACAGCTATCATTATTAAGCTGTCATTCCTAACCAGTGGTCTTATTCTGTTACACCTCAATGTCCACTGTGCGTATTTTATTTAAGAACATTATGAAGCAGAGCTCAATTTACAAGATCTAGCTATCTAATTCAAAATGGATGAAGTGAGCTTTATGAAAGTGTAATTTCTCCTTAGATGTGACCACAAAAGGGTACCCGATAACGCCCCCGGGGAGCAGCCAATAGTCCATTAATGTTCGCTTTTGAAAAGATTTTGGTTGTCCAAAGCGAGTTTAATTGCGTTTTCGGTCCCACGTTGGTTGATTATGCTGCTATTGCTTGAGACCACAGAACAAGTATATATAGAAGTGGGCAAAGGCTTTGACAGGTTAGATTGTCCTGCCTTGGGACTCGCATTTAGCCCAGGACCCCCGACGGCTGTGTGCTGAGAGAGCTTTGAGAGACAGCTACAGGGTTCCTCCGAGCGACAGAGAACGATTTAGTCACTGTTTCATTAGGCACTATTTGAACCTTTCAACTTATGGTGAATTAAAGGGGGCACGCTCAAATGGAAAGGCTCTGAGGAGGGATTACGTAGGAGGGGCCACTGGAAATTAGCTGACGCCTAATTTAACTCGTTTCTGTCAGAGTTTGGGATACATTCCTAATTGAGAGGGGAAGCAGGTGAAGTTTTGGTCCCACGCAGGCCCATTCAGAGTAGGAATAAATGGTCCCCATTCACATCCCGCTGGTGATCATATATTATTGGGGGAAAGCCATCTAATGAATATATATTGAAGTTCCTATTAATCGAATTAGAGTTCCCTTGCAGGTGTGAAAGACCAGTGCAGCATTTAAAGCTATTAACAATAGAATAAACCACAGTTTCGACAAAGACTCTCCCCCTTTTCAGCCCCACAGGACGTGACCTCAAACTGTAAGGTCTATATAATGATGGGCTGAAGCTCCTTTTTCCAGGTCGAACGGCTATCTCTTCTATAACTGTCACAATGACGAACTTTTCCGATCACACGGAGGTTACACAGATATTTGAAATAATGCCGGGCTGAGACTGTGGAGCATAAATTCTGCAGTAAAGGGACTGTAGCAACCAATGCACAGAAAAACGAGAGCACTCCAAAGTCGTCCTGCATCGGCCACCATTGAAAATACAGCAATTACGCATGACAAAAGACAATTAATAAGAGCGCTTTTGAGCCTGGTGCAGCTGCTGTCTCATGCGGAGAGATGGGCTGGAAGAAGCTGAAGTACCCGAGGGGGGTGTTGTCTTTTTTTTTTTCCTCCAAGAGAGGTCCACTTTATTTATTTATCAGCAGTGTAGCATTCAACTTCCGCACATATATCTATTCCATTCATTTAAATCACTTATCAACGGGTTTCCCCTGGGACACACGCTCTGATCTCACGTTAAACACCTGAACGTTTTTACACTTAAACACATGGATCTGAAATTATGATACTGGGTTACTTTTTCGGACCAAGCTACAGTCGAAATGTGTATTATTTAGGCTATAGTAATTAACTAATATATTTATATGGTGGCCAATTTCCTTCTCTCTCTCTCTCTCTCTCTCTCTCTCTCTGTGTGTGTGTGTGTGTGTGTGTGTGTGTGTGTGTGTGTGTGTGTGTGTGTGTGTGTGTGTGTGTGTGTGTGTGTGTGTGTGTGTGTGTGTGTGTGTGTGTGTGTGCAAGACAAGGATGTGATAATTAATTATTACGTTGACCTTTCAAAAAGTCAAGTGGTTGCATCCATCTTTGTATAAACGGGGTCAGGTACATTCACACATGGAGCGCTATGGAGACCTCATATATTTGTATTAATATCAGCTTAAATGAACTTAACTACATATATTGTTGACTTTTGTATGCTGCATTGTTGATCCAAAATGAATCCCATTTTTTCCTTGTTTACACTGTTTGGAGGTTTTTGGAATTGTTTTTAATATACATCGTAATATAATGCGGGATTCTGGTGAATGTTTAGCATGTTGTGTATCATGCAGTCACTGTTTTCGTTTTCTATGATCTATAAAAATCAACTTAATGCCTAGCCTTTTAGAGAGGTTAGAGCTAAAAAAAAAGAAAAAAAAAGAAAAAAAGAAAAAAAGAGGGTGTTGAATAGGTTACGGACAACGCTCACTTCAGCACGCTGGACAGCTCCCGCAAGGCCCGCCCTCCAAAGGCCATCGTCCATCCAGTAGTTTAAGTACTCCATTTAAGTACTTATCATGTCTATGAGACGAAATGTTATGTTGGATATCGATGTTTGCTAAACTCAGTTGTGCATTGAGTTTGCTCTGGCAAGAAGCTGTTTTTTGCTTAAAAGGGATGTTTAAACACATATCAAATGGAGGGTGTAACGATTTTAGTTTCTCAGTCTTTTATTTATTTACATATATTATTTATTTTTATGTGTTTATTTGTTATGTAGCAACTGAACGTTGCTGTTAACATATAATTAATACCGCTATATTTTTTGTCAAAGCCCCCTGGTGGAGAGTTGGTGGCAAGACAGTCACCATGCAGGAACTGGAGTTATATGCAGTGTAGGCCTATATCTGGAATATTTAGGCGTTTGCTGTGCTTGTAATCTGTTGTGAAAATTAACTGTGATTATTTTTTCTTAAGAAATCTATTAGCGAAGCCTTGTATTTGCTTGATTTTGCTTTGAACTTATTCACACGAAGAAATAAGTAACTAAAACTTTTCCAGTTTACCTGTAATGTTTTACGGAAGTTAGAACTGTTGAAACTGAGCAGTTTTATCCCCCCAAACGAGGCAAAAACAGGTCTGAGCTGAGCTCTGGCTTCCGAAGTTGAGATCCTTTGTTTGGAGAACAAGGACACAGTTCTTTTCCCTAACATGTGGAAGTAATTGCGCCAAGGGGCCGTAGTTGGGGGTGGGGGGGGGGGGGGGGGGGTGAAACATCGGCCCCGGGGCCCTGCTCCATGCAAAGACAACGGTCTGATACCCCTCTGCTTTGCCAAGAGATAGGTGATTCATAGGGACCCATTCTTCTTTGTGAGCCCACCAGGAGAGGCCCGGGGTGTAGGGAGATACGGTGAAAAAATAATAGCCTTGGATGAGCACTCGGTAAACAGCTGACTCTCGTGTGTGTGTGTGTGTGTGTGTGTGTGTGTGTGTGTGTGTGTGTGTGTGTGTGTGTGTGTGTGTGTGTGTCCCTCATCGAGAAGGCTCTGTCCTTTGAGTCAGGGAGAGAGAAGAAGCAAAGACGAAAAGGTAGGTGGTGATATGGTGGTGTTGGAGCGCCCTCTATGCGTTCCGAGAGCCGCAGTTCGCGGTTTCTGACTGAGAACCTTGTTCACTGTAGGCTACGGGGATCCTGCAAGAAAACATAGATAAGTACGTTTTAATTTGAGGAAAACCCTTCTTAACATGAATCAGTAGTACAATCAGTCACAAAATACCATATCCATCAAAGCTAAACATCATCACATACAACATAGGTTCCCCAAAAGTATCTCATGAAGAGTTTTACTTTCAGAAGTTTTCGTATCCGACTAAAGTCCATTGAAAATGCCATTTTGTGCCCAGATTTCAGCGGGTATACACGTCCGACTCTTACTTTGAAAAGGGTCTCGGAGCTCGAAAGAAGAGAAAGGGAGGGGGGGGGGGTCATTTCCTGGGAGTTATTTACTTTGAGACAGATGATTACTTTTTTTCGGTGGGAGGAGGGTGGACTGTAACATCGAATCAGTTACAGGTCGATGTAGCTGGAGCGCAGTAGTGAAGGCAGTCGTGGATGCGGACAGAGGGTGGCACATATGCTCTCACAGAGCAGGACCTCTGAGGATTATAACCGCTGCAAAGGACCCTTTATGCTGCGGCATTTGGAGTGACCAATTCATTGTGGATATACTTACACGAAAGGAATATAAAGCAGGGATTAGTATAAGGTAATTAAGGGGTCGATTGAAACTATTTTTCTTAGTCTTTTGAAAAGTTGTCTCGTTTTGATATAATTAAAGAGTGGGAAATCTACAGTAGATTACTGTTCTGTAAGATTAGATGGAGTTTAATTGTCTTCCTAATTAGTTTAGCCAGTTAATGCACTATATCATTTCGTATCATATTAATAGAAAAGTTGATCTAAAAGTTGCATTCACTTAATATGGATCGCAGGGAGCCCTTCGACCCTGCAATTTGTATGCAGGCTTTGCATTAAACAATCCAAAAGGATTTTGGGGTTTGATTTCCTCTCCCCCTTGCACCATATGGTCTCACCCCTGGACGCCAAGCGGAGAGATCATGCTGACTCTGCTGGATAAAAGCGCTCGGTTTTAGGCTCACAGCTGGAGGTGTCAATTCGAAGACTGAAGGCTCCATTGTGGGATGCTGCTTGGCATTTAATGAGAAACACATTGGAAATTGTACATCACATTGTTTTCTAGTCTGTCCCAGGAATGTGAGGAATTAAAATGGAAAATCTGTGCTGGTTGCACTTCAATAAGGCTGACTGGAGATTTCGAGCGGAGGCTGAACTGATCCAAGAGGAGAAAAAGAAGAAAGGAAGAACTTTTAGGGCCATGTCACCAACGGGTTTAACAGAGGAATACCGCTTGTGGTCAGAATTTCAAGAGTGAATTCTCACAAGAATTTAAAACATTTTAACTGTATTCGACAGTTTCTTAATTTTTTATGGAAAATTATGGTACATAACCGACCCGGTGAAAGTTGAGATAAGCCAATATCAGCTGTTGCTCAACTGTGTCCAAACCCAGCGGAGGATGCGTTTGCTCTGTGTCGCATTTGTCGAGTCTCCTGCTGGGAGAGCAGAGGAAATAAAAGTGGATCGGGACGTGCACGAAGTCTTACTGCCACTTTAGGCTCAGTCAGATTTACGCTCAGTGGCTACAGAATTCTTGCCAAGCCAATGCAATTGAAAAATCCTCTCTCGAAATTGTTTGAGACAACGCGAGTGTACAAACATGCCAAACGGATTAGGCATTTTGTCAACTGATTCCCACACGAATATGTACTTTTGTGCACACTGGGCGCGCTAATTATAGAGCTAAACAAACCCAGGTTACCCATGGATAATTTAGTTCTTTTCGACTGAGCCAGAGCGGGCAGCCACAGGAAACAGCAAAGGGACCAGCAGCTGTATTGTCTGGGACCAGGGAAGTTATGCAGAAAATGGAATCTAGACCTCCCCGTCACATGCAAAACCTATTTTGAGATATAAAAAGAAAGAAAAATACTTAAATTTAATTGAAGGGGAGCTTAATCTTTAGCAGAGTTTTCTTTGAGTGGGCCACTCAAATTATGTTCCCCCTGATTTACAAAAAAAAATCCCTGATCGCCCATCAGCTTCAAAGAATATGGGGATCATAGTTGCAGAGGTACCTGAAAAGGCAGACATAACACGATCTTTGTAAAGAATTGTTCGGAATAATGGGCTAAATTTGAGAAGGTATCAGACCTGATTATCCAGACGATAACAGTGTTTTTATAGGTACATTTAGAATTGTAACAAAGAGGGGAGAAACAGAACAATGTGCAACCAATTTGTGCTTACATTCCATGCAAAAACTAAAATGTGCATTTATAAAACGAAAAGATAAGCTTTAGGAGAGCGAGTAAGCAAGGGGGGGGGGGGGGGGGGGGGATTAGCTTCGATGCACTTATAAGGCGGACTGTGTCGCCCTCTATCGATTGGGAGCAGCCACCACTGGCTCTTTTTACCCTCAAAAATGATATGAATTGCATGACAACTTTTTAATGACTAAATTGCAAAAATATGGCTTGTGTAGCAAATGTGATACATATTAAATATCATATATAATCAGATTAAAATTCGATATATTTTTATATATTTTGTCTAACAAACACTCCGTTATCAAAAAATTAAAGATTTCTGGCAGTTATTTCATGGTTCAGGTTAAAGGGTTAACGGCAGAATTGCGAGTCACAATTTGCGAATAGTAATTCTCCTCTTAATAAAATAATGGATGCATATCTGCAATAAATTTCACGTGTACAGTTTCAGCACTAAAGCAATGTGTGGCACCAGAAATGTGCACGCATCATAGCAAGCGCATGCTCGATATAATTACTTAAAGTTGGGCTTAAAGGAAGTAGAAGTCAAAATTCAAAAGTGAAAATTCCACTGATCCATTTTTTTTAAAACATTAATGCTTTCAAATGGGATAAATCGTGTAAGATCGGATAAAGTGTCCTCGTCTTTAGTAAATAACCGTTTGTCTTTACAGGTCAAAGCATCCATAGTCATGGATTGGCTGAAGACGTTTGTCCTCTTTGGGGGCAGTTTGGTGGTTTTGGTTACAGGTAAGTAAAACAGTCTGCAGGTAAATCCTTTTGATAGTTTCCCAGCTGTTTCTCTGATGTTTACCAAACTGTCTCTTAGTTACCTCTGGACTGCCTCCACCAACCATCTTGTCTGACCAGGAGGAGTTTGTCCTACAGCGCAATTCCATCTTCAATATAAGCTGCACCGGTAAAAGAAACGTGGTTTGGGAGGAACCGCTGCCGAAAAATGCCCTGGTTTATCCGGGGTATTACACTTCAACACTCTTCATAGACAACGCAACTGTAGAAAACACAGGTTATTACACGTGCAAATATGAAGACCCGGATGAAGAACTGGAAGATGCTGAAGCAGAAATTTATGTTTTTGTCCCAGGTGAATATATTGGTCATATGTTATGCTATACCATATAACTTTTGCTCGGGCGGCTTACAGCACTAGAGTGAATTTGTGGGGGGTGTCGGTTTTTCGCGTCTAGCGATCGCCCACATGCCATAGGCTGATGAAGCAAATTATAAAAATCTTCTTTTTTTAAACCTAGATCCACACGTTCCATTTGTCCCCGAGTTACCCAGAGACCTGGTTGTCTCCATGGACAATATGGACAATTATGGATTCAACATCCCATGTCGTGTGTCTCACTGGGACTCCTATGTCATCCTGAGAAAAGTCCCCAGTGGAGAGGCTATGCATGCCTTATACAACAACAAAGAAGGCTTCTTCTCAAACAACCTATCTCCTGGGCAGTACCAGTGTGAAACCAATGTGAATGACCAGATATTCCGAAGTTCTATTTACACTGTAATATCTAATGGTAAGTCAAGACAAGTGTAGTTGTAGTATGATATACTCTCTTTTTACTAAAAAAGAAATAGGAGCTATAGACATGGTAATGGCAGGATAAAGATAAAAAAAAAAAAAGAATAACTGAACAGCTGGAAACACTCCTGTTTATGAAGAGAAGGCTACAGGGTGATCTCACTGCATGACATTATGTCATTATTACAGAAGTGGGATGACTTCACATGCATGTTTGCACTCTCTGTGTGTTTGTGTGTGTGTGTTGGTGTATAACCACCACTCTGCGATAAATCAAGTCACGGTAATCAGGCTGCCACACGTGATGTGAGAGATTGTGTTGCTGATAAATGCTCTCCGCTGGTCCCTCTTTAGACCCTATGGAGATAATAGCCAGTGAAGAGACGTTGCGAGCAGGGCAGCCTTTTAACATCACATGCATCGTTCCTTCTGGCCTGGACTTTCAACAGCAGTGGCTCCATCCTAAAAAACAGGCAAGATGCAGTCATTTCCCTCTGTGTTTTCCCATTTTAATTAAATTTAGTCTCCTATACAGCTTCAGCCACTCATCCACTTCATCTTGCAGTGTGTCCTTCTACCCAATGTCATTTCCAAGCCAGCAGTACTGAGCCTTAAATAAGAAAATAATGGTTTTGGACCCAAAGCTAGCAGTGGCAAGTGGAATATAGCTCAGAGGACAGCCTTTAGTGGTTACAAATTATGTGTTAGGAAAGCAGCAACTGAAGGTTGAGTCTTTATTGTGAGGATGTAAGCCAAACACAGCACTTTTGCATAGAGTTAACTGCCACAGCTATCTTGAGGGAAAGAAGCAGTTTAAAAGAAGGGCAAGAGAAACCATAGTAAATCTTTGACCCCACTGACTTTGAAACATGTCGGACAGATGTTATCTGCTCCTGTAAACCAGCTAAACATTTAATGCTTTTAATGCGTGTTACGTTGAAGGGTCAGAGCAAGTTGCATTTGTAACTTAAGTTTGTTTATATTCAGATAGTTAATCTATGTGCACATTTTGCATGGGATTCCTTTAAGCCCTTTTCCAGAGATGGTCAGGAACACAGGACTTATGACTCCTGGTTTTGGTCTCAGCTGCAATTACAGGCTCTTTAAAAGCCTCTGTGATCCTAATTTATCTCCTGTGGCCTAGCAAGTGTTTTAACCATTAGCCTTCAGCACCATGACATACAGATTCTGATATACAGATGTTGTATCTGCAAAAGGGAAAACTCTGTGAATTACAACATTCAGATATCATATTGCTAATTTTTTTTTCTCTGGTGATCTCACACTGTTCTTTTGTGTCTATAGGCTAAGGATGCAGTTTTGATGAAGGAAACTTTTCCTGAGCGGGTCGTCTACATCCTCAGTATCCCACGAGCCGCCTCAGAGGACAGTGGCACCTATGAGTGCTCTGTTACAGACAAACGCGGTGAGGTCAGAGTCAAAAAGGTGGCTGTGACGGTCTTTGGTGAGTCATCCCCAAGAAAACTTTCCTAGATACCACCAATGAGTTTCCAGCAGAGCTGTAATAATGTGAATAACTGCGTAAACGGCCGACTTAAAATCAGTTATATCATATATATTTAACATTCTCATCATCATTCAGGTCAAATTAGTATTTTCCCATATGTACACAAAATGCTTTCAGCAGTGTGTGGAAGTCATTTTCTGCTATCCAACCATAAAACATCACCGCTGCTTTCAGCATCAGCTACTGTGTTTTATAGGATGGGTTCAACAGATGTGTGTCAGGTCTTCATTTCACCTTCAGCCTCCCTGTCAATGTGCCTTCTTCCCAGTCCTTGACTTGCACCACTGTTAACTTTCCTCACTCACTTTAACCCATTTTAACCTGCAGTCTTCTGCTTTTTCCTTTTGCAGAGGAGAATTCTTTTGTGGCCATGGACCACAGTGGGATTTTATCCACAGAATTTGTCCACAGTTTTGAGGAGACAGAGTTTACTATCATTATTGACGCATACCCAGCCCCCAAAGTGATATGGATGAAAGATGACAAAGACTTACAAGTGAACTACTACCTCTTTACTACGACTAGCCACCAGGGAGGAAATCGGTGAGGAAAAATATTCTTTGTTATTAGATTTATATGCAGGAAAATTCAACATTGACAGCAGTTATTTAGTTTGAAGGTCTTATGGTGGTTGTCCAGCATAACATCTCCCACAAGTAGCGGCAAAACTAGTAACATTAAAAAAAAAAAAAGACATGTATGACAATGAGATGTAAATGTGATTTTAGCATTATCCTTATTTAGCATATCATTTTCTTACCCAGGTATCTGAGCATTTTGAAATTCAGACATCCTCTGGAAAAAGACAATGGAAATTATACCATAATTGCTCAAAGTGGCTCTCACACTGCTCAGTTCTCCTTTAACCTGCACGTGAAAGGTAAGAAAGACAGACTGACAGACCAAAGAGTATTTAGGACCTATAGAAGATTTATGACCCACTGTATTTGTCTTCTTTCAGCTCTCACTGCAGGAATGATCCCATCATCTTCAGTCCCTGTGCTGCTGCCAGAGCTGGACGAGATGGTAGTTACTCTCCACACCCCTTTCACCTTGACCTGTCATGGACAGGAAAAACTGGGCTGGGAGACGCCAATCAGTTTATCGGAGCAAACGCAGGAGGACTCCAACGGCTTGTTTTTCAGCACCATCACAGTGGATAGTGCCACCGCAAGCCACACTGGCTACTACACGTGCTTTTATAGTAGAACTATCACTGAGGATACAGCAGAATTTAGCAGAATCTACATTTATGTTCCAGGTATGGAGTAAACTGAGCTTGTGTGTTTTGTGTGTTTGATTTTATTTTCTGGTGTGATAATCTTGTTTTATTCCTACACAGACCCCGATGTCCCCTTTCTGGAATCACTGATACCTTTTGGCAACCACGTCCTGTCTGGATACGATGAGATGGAGATCCAGTGTCGAGTGTCTGATCCAAATGCTAACGTGACTCTGATTAACAGTGACACCCAGCAGCCTGTGCCTAGTATTTATGACAGCAAGAGGGGCGCTTTGGGGATATTCATTGCTGGAACCTATGTCTGCAAGGCCGTCATAAATGGACACGAATTCTACAGCGAGGAATATATTGTCCATGGTTGGACAGGTGTGTTTTCTTGTGTTCGTGAATATGTAAGACAAAGACACAAGTTTAGCATCCTACATGTTAATTCTAAGATCAAGATTTACCTCTATACCATCATTTTAACTCGATAAAATGTTGTATCACAGATGAGCTGGATGTTGAGTTGACAGCAAAAAAGACTGCTCTGCTGGTGGGCGACACAATAACTGTCACCTGTCTGGCTCGGGGATCTGAGATTCTGGAAGATCACTGGAAGTATCCCGGCAAACTGGTGAATGCACACGTCATTTTGACTCCATCTGTATTTAATGTTGTTTTAAAATTGTTTGTAACTGAGCATCTCTGATGTTCCCTTTTTGTTTGGCAGGCAAATCGTGGTACAAAAACAGTGCGAGAAAATAAGAGAACTCAGGAGATCTTTTATACCCTGACCATCCCACAAGCTTCAACCAAAGACAGCGGCATCTACTCTTGCTCCATCACTGACATACTGAGTAACAGGGGCCAGACGAAACAACTAGCTATTCAAGTTTATGGTATAAAACCTTCCTTATCCAGAGTGAATATCATGTATACTATTTCTGAAGTCTTTCTTTTTACAATGATATATTAGTGATTATCTTTTGGACTCTCTTCATGTCTCACAGCAAGTGATATCTTGTCCATCAAGCCGGAGTTCAGAGAATACGAATCTGCAGCGCTGGATAAAGTCTGTGAGTTCAGGGCTGTTGTCAACTCCTTCCCAAGTGTTCATGTCAGCTGGTTTAAAGATGGCTACCCACTCAGCTATGTGACTGCAGAGATCTCCACCAGCCTTCGGCAGATCAATGAAACCAGGTGAAAAGCCACTAATGGCAGCAGAGCTAATGACAACCTCAAAGTAAAATTCTCATGCATTAGCTAGTTTACCTTTTAATTAGTTAGAGTTGATGCGACTGTGAGCTGTCACTACTGGGTGCTTATTGGAACTTCTGGTTGTGTTGTTCTTTACAGCTACAGGAGTGTTCTCACCCTGATCCGAGCCAAGGAGGAGGACAGCGGGAACTACACCATGCGGGTGGATAACGGAAACCAAAGTCGTGATATCAGTTTAATCCTTGAAATCAAAGGTCAGAGAAATCAATTCCCTATGATTACTGCTCTGACAACCTTTTAGCCTCAGTTAAAGTCTGTTTTTTTTTTCTCATGCTTACACTGACTGTGTTACAGTGCCTGCAGTCATTGTTGATCTGATGGACGTTCACCATGGCTCACCTCAAGGCCAGTCTGTGGTTTGCATTACCAGAGGGCAGCCGACACCCACGGTGGAGTGGTTTGTCTGCAAGAATATCAAACAGTATGTGCAGTCTTCTTTGAGAAAACATTCATTTGTTCCTGGACCTCTCTATATACACACATGCTCTACATAGTCTTTTTACTGCTGTTACCATCCAGTTGCGCTAATGATTCGTCTTCGTGGGTGCCCATCCCTGCCAACTCCACTGAGATCACATTGGACTCACACATTGATGAAGACAATAACCTGGAGAGCCAGGTCATGTTTGGTCATCTGGAAAGCACAATGGCAGTGCGCTGCCTGGCCAGGAACGAAATGGCTGTTGTCAGCAGGGAGGTCAAACTGGTGTCCAATGGTGAGAGCACACAAATATATTTCACTGCATCCTCTTCAATAACCTCCTTTTTTTAACCTAGCTTTGAAATGATGTTGTTTTTTCCACCTTTTATCCTCCAAATTTCCTTTAATTTTTGATGCTCAGGGTGTGATGTGCTCTGTAAAGACTGTTTAGGGCTAGCTTAGCTCTGCCAGTGTTGTAGCAGCTGTCAGCTGATGACATTTTAGTCGCACAACTGATGGTGAGTCATCAGGAAGGGGCTCTTCTTCTGACAGCTAATTTTGGGACTCCAGGAATCACTAGGCCATTTGGTCCTTTCAAATGAGCTTTACAATTTCACCCCCATCTCCCTACAACAGCTCCTCATCTCCACCCCATCCCCCCCACTTCTGTGTTGTTTTCTCAACATGACTTTTTGGCTTAACTCTCTGCGCACCCTGTGGTTTTCATATTTCTTATGCAATAAATAAAGCAAATTTCACTGCAAGAATTTCAGTAGACATGCTGCATCCACGTGATTAATGCGTGATCCATTTAACATGTGTGACTGCTGGATTTCCTCTTGAACAGGCCCTCACCCTGAGCTGACTGTAGCTGCTGCTGTGCTGGTGCTCCTGGTCATTGTCATCATCTCACTCATTGTCTTGGTTGTTATCTGGAAACAGGTATTGTTGTGATCATTTTTGCATTTTATCCCCACTTCTCACCTGCTCACCAGTTCATCCATTTCTCTTTTTTCAGCATACATAATGAACTGCAGATTTTACTCTGAGCTTTCAACTGGACACTGTTAGTCTTTTCACCTGCAAGATATTTCAATATTGCATAATCAGCTCCTGAACTTAAAATTTCCTTTCGAGACAATAAAGGAAATTTAATTAGTGGGTGGATCTGCAAAACAAAGACCCCAATACTGTTAGAACAAAAGTAAATTTGCAAATGTTAATTAACCATCTTTTATGCGTTCTTTGTCTCTCAGAAACCACGATATGAAATCCGCTGGAGGGTCATAGAATCTGTGAGCCCAGACGGTCATGAGTACATCTATGTGGATCCCATGCAGCTTCCCTATGACTCCAGATGGGAGTTTCCCCGTGACAGACTTGTGCTTGGTGAGCTGACAGTCATTTTTTATATGCTAACTCTATAGAGGCTCTGTGGCCTCCCTGCTGGGATGTTCCAGCCAGGATGGCTCACTCTTTCTTTGAAGTTAGGGTGCGATAAACTAATCCAGCTTGAGGTTTTTCTGCCTGGGATTTGTTTTGAGTCAGTGATCAAGGGGACAGTCAATCACTGGAAAGAGTCACAGATGAGAGAGCAGAAGCATGCAAAGTGTATGGATGTGTTTGTATGCCTGAGCAGTTTCTTTTGTTTTTATTACAAGGAAACTGATCCTCTGTTGTTGCGTCTTTCACAGGTCGTATCTTGGGCTCTGGAGCCTTTGGGAAGGTGGTAGAGGGCACCGCCTATGGGCTCAGCCGCTCCCAACCTGTCATGAAGGTGGCAGTGAAAATGCTGAAACGTGAGTTTAACAGTTGCCATGTCATAACTGACTGAATTCAGTGGTAAATAAAATAAGCCTTGAAAAAATTCTAACAATGAATTCAGTCAGTGGTACAGGCCTGTCTATATACATTACATATATTACTGGGAAAACAGCTGACAGCTCATTTTATTTGTTGAAGGAACTCAAGGGGGTGGTAAAGTGAAAGCTGTAAAGACACTATAGTGAAGACAGGACACTACAGTGAAAGATTTTTGTCTTTAGTCCCATATCTTATGATAAAAGTCTTTAGATATGGGACTGAGTGGCTTGTTGTTGGTTTGACTGAGTGTGTGATAGTCATGCTTGCTGTACCTTCTTTCAGCCACAGCACGCTCCAGTGAGAAACAGGCCCTGATGTCTGAACTCAAGATCATGACTCATCTTGGACCCCATCTCAACATTGTTAACCTCCTGGGAGCATGCACCAAGTCAGGTAAATAACCCACACAAACCAAGGACATAAAGACACATAAACACATACACACACACACACACACACACACACACACATAGAGACACATGCACACACTCACTTTCATAAGCAAACATGTAAGGTAGTATAATGACTGTTTATCATAACCACTGTTGCCTCTCCTATGTAATTTAGTCACCACTTTACAAAGACACACAAACAATAACACCCACATTTGTATGCACGCACTCACACAAACACTCTTTCAGATTTGGGAACTGCAGACATTTACAATTGTAACAGCCCAAAAAGATTGACAGCCTTCCTCAGCTCTTGCTGGGTGTGGTATTTTAATAGGCTTTTTATGGGAAAGTGGAGGCTTGCCCTCTTGACTGTGCTTTTAGGCTTTTATGAGCCTCTGATAAGATTAGCCTGCAGACTGACGCCAATGCACGACTTCATCTTCTGTGTTGTTCCCAGGCCCTATCTACATTATCACTGAGTACTGCTTCTATGGGGACCTGGTTAACTATCTGCACAAGAACAGGGAGAACTTCCTCAGTCTGAACCCCGAGAAGAACAAGAAGGAGCTGGATATCTTTGGAATCAACCCTGCAGATGAAAGCAGCAGGAGGTACAACATATAGAAGATATTTCTCACATCTGCACATATATCACAAATAATGTATTTTCATTTGTGGAATGATATTTTTTTTTCCATGCAGACAGTTATCAAAAGGTACTTTGCAAAAAGACCAAACATCCTCAAGTCTTTACAAGCCCAAGCAACCGTTTACAACACATGCACTCACATTGTCCATCTACCCCCAATCAGTAACTCTATCACCAGTTTCTCCATGGTTGAGGAGGTTGTCTGGCATCTTTGCCTAATCAGATCACAGTCTGAAGTGGTCTCCGCTTTCAATTTAATTGCGTTACTATGGAGGTACCTGTTAATTGTGTCCACCCAAATCCTCATGGTAAAATAGCAGCCCTCTCTTGCTCTCTTTTGAGGCTCATCTGTGTTGATGGATGACTCAGTGACCACACCTCAAAATGACCATAACACAATTTAATCCTGGCTACCATGTTATCCTCAACCACATCTTCCTCTAACCTCAGCCTAGGGGAGTGAGAGGATTTAAGGACACACACACATATAAACTGACATGCATGCACATAATTTGTAGAATGTATTTTTGCTATAGGTTGCCATCACTAAAAACGTTCCTTTCTTGTCTTTGCTCCCAGTTATGTGATCCTGTCATTTGAAAGCAAAGGGGACTACATGGATATGAAGCAGGCTGACAGCACTCAGTATGTGCCCATGTTGGAGATGAGCAATGCCTCCAAGTACTCAGACATCCAGCGGTCTAACTATGACCATCCACCCTCGCAGAAAGACTCGAGTGGTACGCACCGTCTTCCTGTCCTGCTTCTTGCTCTGCCCTCAGAGTTATTGATGTGGACTTGTTTGGCCTTGGTGCTATGTTTGAGTCAGTGTTTTAGCCAGGGGGTACACCCTGTCAGAATTTTAGGACTGGTAAAACCCTGCAATTACATGGAGAGGATAATTGCAGCACATGCATAATAATGCCTCATTTCTCCCTGCCATTAGTAAAAGCCAGGTTTGCGCAGGCAGTGCTATATTTGCAATACACGTTGAACATATACTCGCATAACGCTTCAGGGTGTGTTTGCGTGTGTTTTCTAAACCAGAAGGTGAAATGGAAATCATGCTGTCAGACGACGTAAATGAAGGCCTCACCACCACTGACCTGCTCAGCTTTACCTACCAGGTGGCCAAAGGCATGGAGTTTCTTGCCTCCAAAAATGTAAGTTTAAAAGAATTTTTTTTCACGCACAGATCTACAACCTTGCATTCCCCTGCTTCCCTCTGCACTAATCGCAGATTATAGGTTTTGTGCTTTGACCTATATGAAGACAGCCATACTGGCCAAAGGGGCGAACTAAGGAAATCAGTGGTTGTGTGATAAGCAGTCCCGTGAAGGCTGCTGAGCCCACTCCAGAGAGCGGCCAGGAACCGAATATAGTAGCAGCACAGCCAGAGCTAGAATTACCAGACAGGGACGCACTGCAGCCAGAAGTTTTTCATTCAGCTTCATAGTTATTATCCCTAAATATCCAGTGGTCACAGACATCCCTCCAACTGGCATGTATACACAAAGAGTATGCTTCATAAAGCATTATGAAACTGCATTAAAAATGTGCTTGAGAGAGTAGCTATGGGAGCAGAGTGTACTGGTTTGAGCTCGAAGAGAATATGAGTTTAAGAGAGAACTGAGAACAGCTATGTCGTTCAATGAAGTGCTAATCAAGTTTCCTTACTTTCTTACAACAGTGTGTACATCGAGACCTTGCAGCCAGGAATGTCCTTCTCTCTCAGGGCAAGATAGTGAAGATCTGTGACTTTGGACTGGCTAGAGATATCATGCATGACAACAACTATGTATCCAAAGGGAGCGTAAGTGTTTCTTCTCCGAACAAATTATACTGCAGTTTAAAAAATAACAGATTCAACAATAGCTGAAGATTTTGTTTCTGCCGTAAAACAGACTTTTCTCCCGGTGAAGTGGATGGCACCAGAGAGTATTTTTGATAACTTGTACACCACTCTGAGCGACGTGTGGTCTTACGGCATCCTCCTCTGGGAGATATTCTCCCTAGGTGAGTCCCAGCAAACCTCTGTTAAAGAAAAGAAAATCCAAATATTGGTTGAGAAACTCACGTGAAAATGTCTCTGTGCAAAGGTGGCACCCCGTACCCAGGGATGGTGGTGGACTCGAGTTTCTACAACAAGATCAAGAGTGGATACAGGATGTCAAAACCAGAGCATGCACCTCATGATGTGTATGTAGGGGTTCACGTAATGGTTATACAGTTGCTTTGTTGGGGTGTTCATTTCTGTGCTGTGACATACACCAGCGGTCCCCAACCTTTTTTGCGCCACGGACCGGTTTATGCCCGACAATATTTTCATGGACCGGCCTTTAAGGTGTCGCGGATAAATACAACAAAATAAAACTAGTACCGGTACCGAAAAAAAGAAGATTTATTCATAACACACGTGAAAAGACCCAGGAAAACCGAGTAAACGATAACAAAATAACGCTGAAAACCAATAAAAACCCTGAAAACTATACATTTCACACCTGAGCCTCAACTCTCACAGCCCGGTACCAAACGACTCACGGACCGGTGCCGGTCCGAGGCCCGGGGGTTGGGGACCGCTCATATACGGCATCTCGAATCTGTCAAGATAAACTTACAAAGTGCAAGACAGCTTGTATGTTCTCGACGATTGCATCAGATCACATGTTTGTTGCTTTTTCAGGTATGAGATGATGATGAAGTGCTGGAACAGTGAGCCAGAGAAGAGGCCATCTTTCCTGGGTCTGAGTGAAACAGTAGCTTCGTTGTTACCCTCCAGCTACAAGAGGGTGAGTCTCCTTGTGACCTCTTACAGCTTCAGAGCTCTGTGGAAACTTAACACCTGCTTTCAAGATTTACCTCTGCTCATTCTTGACCTCATGGTTGGACGTGTGCATTCTGTTACCTTTTTATTTTTTTCATTTTCTAGCTGTTTATTGGCTTTTTAGGTATCATTTACCAAGCATGTGTTTAAAATGCAAGCTGTGTATTTAAAGCCCTTTCCACTCTCTCTGCATTTGGATATTTTTTTCAAGCTCTCTCGCTTTTTCTTAAAAAAACAAAAAAACCACACACACACATGGAAGCACACAAACCTACAAGTGATTAGAGTTCAAATGCAGCAGCTGGATGTCAGAGCAGCTGGCCTAATGACACAGCCCCAGTTCTTGCCTCCACCACCCAGTCTTAATGACCCCACTACACATGGCATATCAAACCGGCCACACCTCTGCCTTCCCCACAGTGTAAATGGCTGGTGGCAGAACACGAACCAGCTCCTGTTTTAGCACCTCACGCTAGCATGAGATATGTAATTTTCAGTTTAGATCGCACCATCCAGCTGGCAAATGAGCTAGTGATTACACACAACATACCGCACTTCTCCAGTCCTGTGGCTCCATAGTTCTATGGTTATTCTGTGAATTGAATCATCATTGCTTTTGTGCAACAGGAAAAAGTTATATCTTTTGTTTCCACCCTGTATTGGTATCTAGTTCTAATGGGCCCATGTTGTTTTTGATTCAGCAATACGAAAGAGTAAACCACGAATTCCTGAAGAGCGACCACCCTGCGGTTACTCGGGTATGCATGGAAAATGAGGACTACATTGGGATTGCCTACAAAAACCAGGGGAAGCTGAAGGACAGAGAAAGTGGCTTTGATGAACAGCGGTTGAGCTCTGACAGTGGCTACATCATTCCCCTTCCTGACCTGGACCCTATATCTGATGAAGAATATGGAAAGAGGAACAGACACAGGTAAAAGTCAGTGACTTTTGCTACAGTTCACAGTGTTACGCTTTAGATGCGATTAACTTGTGTGTTATTTATGCCCCCTGTAGCTCTCAAACATCTGAAGAGAGCGCCATTGAGACAGGCTCCAGCAGTTCCACCTTTGCTAAGCGTGAGGGTGAGACTCTGGAGGACATCACGCTGCTGGATGAGATGTGTCTAGACTGTAGTGACCTGGTGGAAGACAGCTTTCTGTGACAACTGCTCAGCCTATAAAGCATTGGCAGAAAAGACAAGGGGTGTGAGGATATGGGAATCTAGAGAAAGACCTGTAAATGAACCAAAGACTGTTCTGTCAACCCTCTAGCCCCGCCATCCCTCCTATCAGTCACCCCATCAGAGAGAGAGGACAGAACAAAACCACTTCAGTATCTGGATGACTCTGTGGTGACATCGCTACCCCTCGGACATTGCCCCCCCGTCCCCGTGGGCTGGAGATGAGAGTGAGCAGAAAGTTACCTTAAAGAACTCAGAAGACTCAGAGCCTGTGTGTTGGAGACATCTAGATAAAAAGATCTAATTTGTCTTTGTACTTTGCAGAGCTTTATTCTATCGGGCATTCTTTTAACAGCAATATAAGCAACAAGGGACAAATTAAACATGTTAGTCAGAACTTTGATTGAACACCGCGGGACGTCATTCATATGGTATCTATAAAACCACTATAGTGCACTATTTAAACTATATGATTCCAACACTAGCAACAACTTTGGCAGGTAAACACACTCCATACTCACCTGCTGCAAGAGAAGCACCTGATGCTGGTACAATCAGTAGCAATACTTGGATTTTAAAGCACAAAATTTGGACTATGTGCATTTTTTTTGTATATAACCATTTAATGTATTCAGTGGTTAAGTACATACAGTAATTCAAATTTATTTTTTTACTTTATCAATATATAAACATGTTTAGTTTGTGAATACCAAGTAGATTTTTACCACAGCGGTTTGTATGGTTCGGAGAAATGAGCTTCTGAGTTGCTTCTTGGCGCTGCGCTTTTTGCAGAAATACAAATTCAAACATTTGTTCTCAGATAAAGTCCCCAGTCATATCTGTCATATAGGCTTTGTCTAACGAAGTGTGATTGTAATGTAAATAGCTTCAGAGTTGTTATATAAGAAAGAATTATTGGGATAGCACTCAAATATTTTATAAACACATATTCAACTTGTCCACCCTTATTCACCCGATTGAAGACAATAATTTTGTGAAATCCATTACAAAAAAGGAGATAATTCTCCTTTCTTCAGTCAGAGAAACATTAAAACATCACAGTAGACAGTCAAAAATATTCGTTTTCTCATGCAAATATGGGAATCATAAAATAATAGAGATCAAAAGGCATTTGTACCAGTAAATATGGCAGCATGGCCAATAAAAAGTATATAGTGCTTTACCAGAAGGTTACATCCTCTAACCTCATATTTTATCTGTTGTCCTGATGTCTATTAGCAGGTTCTAGTTATAAGAAGACAGTAGATAAACTACAGATTCATTTTTATATGATGTCATACATCAATTATCTGTAGACTCTTTATAACCCTCTGTATCTTCCTGCTGCTGAACCAGCTGTGCCACTGCCTCCTTCTCTTTTACTGTGACATAAACTACGTACGGTTGTTGCACTTTCCTGTCTTTTTGTCTTACTGTTGTCGTTTGATGTTGCTGACAAATTAGCTCTCGTCTAGTTTTGGTCTTAGATGCTTATGGCAGGCTGTATGGATGTGAATGTTTGTGGTGCGGTTGAGTGATGTGTTGTCATCAGTACCCTACCTGTAAGTAAAGGTAATCACACCCAGTATGATGATTCAATACTGTGCTTCATTATTTTACATCATGTACATTCAGATGATTTATATTTCAATAAATGATTTATAATGTAAAAAAAATCATGTTCTATTGCTCTTTGTGATTTTTAAGCATTGCACACCCAAACAAAAAATATATCGGAATAGAAAAATTTTTCTGAGGCATTTTTCATTACAGAATAAAGAAAAATAAAGTGATCAATTAAAAAAATGTGCTTACAGAGATATAACATGCCATGAAGATGCAGCGAAATATTCCCTACATCTGACTGTAATATTCTAATAAACCAATATAAATTGCAAAAGGAACAGAATTGCCTTTTGCCTAAATCAGTGTCATCATACGCACACAAACAAATATACACAAATAACCAACAATGGAAGAAATACTCTGATCCTCTCCTTGAAGTACTATACACAGATTTTACTGAGTAAAAGTATTAAAGTAGACATGAAAGACAATTTCTGCATAAAAATGTCACTGTGTGGTCAGCAGTTTAATGTGAGACAAAGATATGTTATTTTTCATCTTTTGTTACAAAATCTCATTTTCAAAACGCATTTATTCAAAATGTAAATTCTAATTTATCTCAAGTGACCCCAACTGGTCATTGCTTTCATGCAAGCAACAGTGTGACAAAGAGGTGGAGACTTATTGTTACAACAGAACAAACTGTATTTATATACTGTAATACGATGTTAATCTAAATATAAAGTGGAACTTCAAATATCGATTAATGTGAAATAACTGGATGAAGACAAATTCTACAAAGTAGAATAAAATGAAAATATTCATGTCAAGCACAAGTATTCCAAAATTGTACTTTAGCATAGTGTTTCAGCAAATTACTTAGTTGTATCACTTCACATCACTCATATTTTATGTGCCAAAAAGAGGTTAATAAGATAACATAACCCCAAACATTGTCAATATACTGTGCAATCTAAGACACTTCCACAGGGGGGCAAAGATATCTCCTCATGAATCACCTTGTGAAATCGCCAACTAAACGTATAAAGTATAAGGTCATACATGGTGCTGTTCTAGTTTATCATTGTCCGTGCTTTAGTGTCTGTTTGTGTGCTTCACTACTAAAAAAAAACAACAACAACAAAAAACCCCTTCAATTGCATTTGGAGACACTACAAGTGAGTATTAGCTGTCATTGACCGACCCTCCACAAGGGGGAGGTAGTATCAAGATAATGCTATATGCGTTCAGGAGGGCCTAAGGGGGATGGCAACATAATGCAGATCTGTCCTCTCTCCACCTCCTTACAATCAACCTTAGCTGTTGTGATGAGGATGTTGCTTGAGAAAGAGGCAGCTGTGCCGGCATCACTCCAAAGCCATGTGCACCTGTAGGCCATTAGAAATAGAGCCTTAAGCCTCCAGAGCTACAATCTAAAGCTGTTTTCTGCCATAAAGCAATAACTAACGCAATAAATTAATTTGTGGTGAATTGCCAGCTATTTGCCGTTTGGGAATGGATTTTTTTTTTTTATCACTCTGGTTGTATTCTTTTATAACTTTACCACCATCTGCACTGCTATACACCGTTAACAGCAAAAGCAACTTTTCTGACTTATTTATTTGGGGCCTGTTTTCCCAGTTTTATTTTGAGTCTTCTGTTTGCTCAAGCTGTTGAACCCTGAAGGCGAACCTGTACTTGTACACAAAAGGGTCAATATCTGCTCAAACCCACAGCTGTGAAGGAGCTTATTCTGAAGAGTCTTGTTTTGATAAACCTCTAGTAAACATGCCCGCATGTAAAAATACTCCACATGCAGATTGTCTTATAACCAAAATGAACTAGCATTACGTTCAGTTTTTGTTTTGTTCTATTTGTAATTTTATTGCATTTACATTAGCACCAAAAAGCAAACCATTTGAAAAAACAAAATCTTTTCAGTGATGAAACTGAGAGAGTCAGTCAAAGGAAAACCTGGTTGTCTCTGTCAGCAGGCAGCTGCTTGCAAACAAAACAAGTATTTGTTACTAGCTTCTAAAAAGTTCAAGATAATATTCCTAAAGTTTTATTTTTATTTGCATTGGAAACTTTGTTCGAGTGGTGGAAAGATACTAGCCAACCCAACCCCCAACGATGATAACAAATGCTCCATTCAGACAACTTTGCCTGCCGTGAGACATGCAGACATGCATGCAAAGTGTTGTGGTGAACTTTGTGCAATAAAATAACAGAAGGAACTGCTGCATGTATGAATACATTTTATTTCATGAAATATATCTGATCAAATTTTGGTCCTTGTTTGCATTCCTGAATTCAAAAACCTGTTTCAGTTAAAAGGAAATCTGCTGGCCTTCCATTGTGCAACAGTGCTTATGTTTTCCCATACACCATTGCAGAACTGCACAGTGAAAACAAGACTAATTCAATCCCAAAAGGAGATTGTGCCTTTAGCTACGACATTATACAAAGAACATTTTTTCATTAAGGTCAGTAAATTCAAAAGATGGCAATCACCCAGTTAGCTGGGCCGTTTCATGTGTACTAAAACAACATGAAGGAAGATACGTTCAAATGTGAGTGGAGTTTTAGCATGCTAGTAAGAACTTGAGATTTCCGTACCTTGCTCTAATTTCCTGAATGGCTTAGTGTGCATAGTATCTAGTTTTGACTTGTGTTACACTGAACTGATTACACCAAATTGTAAATTCACAATGCACTCGAACAATTTCAGAGAGGAAAATTTACACAGTGGTTACTGGACGATTATTTCTATTATTTCAAAGCAGGTGATGTGAAATAGCATCTACCACTTACCAACACCATACAGACCAGAGAGCATATGTAACACTGCTTGACATAACCGATCTTGATCATTTGAAACAACCTTATATCTGCCTTATATTTATATTTGGAAATTGATCAACTATTTGAGATGTTTTGTGCCTAACAAGTTTACGGTTAATTGCACTTAACCTAAAACCACAACAGAAAGGGTAAAACAGTGGGTAAAAAACTGAGGAAACCTCATGCCCACAGCGTAAAGACTTCTTAAACACAGCGTAGCTCTAAAGCGTAAAGCAATGTAGCTTGCCATCACCAGTGTGTGACTGTGTGTGTGAATGCGTGAATGACTGAATGTAGTGTAAAGCGCTTTGGGGTCCTTAGGGATTAAGTAAAGCGCTATACAAATACAGGCCATTTACCATTTATCCTGCTTTATCATCTGTATTACTATATATGAGAAAATATTTTACACAGTAAGCAAAATGATGCATTAAAGACAAACTCAGGGGCTCATTGGGAAAATGTTTGGTGAGGCAATCAATCAACTGAGAACATTTTTTAAAGACGTTTATACAATCTCTCTTGGAACCACAGGAGAGCCATCACCAGGCCAAAGCCACAAGTCAATAATCACATGACTATTAAATTTCACTATTTCGCAACATAAAGTGCATATTTAAAAAACAACAACAACAAAACTTCGAAGTATAAAAACAAGCCCTAGAAATACAAGGTTACAAAATAAGGACTTCACCTTGTTAAGGACAGAGGATTTGTCAAAAGATTACCAAAGTGAGTACATGTGTGTTAAGAAAGTGGGAGGGGGTCAGTGGTGTAATGTAAAACTATCTAAACATTTTTGAGCTATTTCACAATATGATAAATGCAAACCTCATGCCAGTGTTGAGAATTCACTGAAAAGAAAGTTAATGATGTGTTTTGACAATATATCTAATCCTATAGTTGCTGACATGTTTTGCTCTCGTGCAAAGCTGTCATTGGGTGAACCAATCAGTGAGCAGCGTGACACTGCTACACATTAGAAAGGAGAGCATATAAGACCCTGTCCAAGAGTCAACAGGTATTTTGGTAAATGTAACTTTTTCAATAGGTTTCATCTTTTTGTCAACTTGTAAAATTTGCCTCAGGTCATTAAAAATTAAGGTTTTGAAAAACATCTTCTAGAAAAAAAAACAGATTTTGTCTTGCAATGTCAAAGGTGTGCATGCATTTTTTGCATCGACTCAACAAGGTGCTGGAAAGATTCCTCAGAGATTTTGGTCCATATTGGCATGACATCATCACACATGGATTGAACTCAATGTCATGCTCAAGAAACCAGTTTGACATGATTTTACTTTTATGACATGGCATGTTATCCTGTTGGAAGCAGCCATCAAAACATGGATACACTGTGGTCATAAAGTGACAGACATGGTCAGCAACAATCCTCAGGTAGACTGTGCTGTTTAAATGATGTAAAAGAAGGAGCCCAAAGTGTGCCAGGAAAATATCCCACATGCTCTAACACCATCGCAACCAGCCTGAACCACAGATACAAAGTAGGATGGATTTCATGCTTTCACTTTCAAATTCTAACCTACCATCCAAATGCTGCAGCAGAAATCGTAACTCATCAGGCCAGGCAACCCTTTTAAAAATTTCTATTGTCCCATTTTGGTGAGCTAGTGTGAGTTCCTACCTTAGTTAACTCGGTCAGAATTCACCCTAGCTAACATTGGCACCTGGTGTAATCTTTTGCAGCTGTAGCCCATATGCTTCAAAGTTTGACGTGTTCTGCATTCAGAGATGCTCTTTTGCGTGCATTGGCTGTAACCAATAGAGCCACTGTTGCCTTCTCACTAGCTTGAAGCAGTCTGGCTATTTCTCTGTGACCTCTGACATCTGACATGGTATTTTCAGAGAACTGCTGCTATTGTTATGAGCAGCAATGGTGCTAAATATGAGTTGATTGGGAAAATCTCAGTAGATATTTCTGAAATATTCAGACCAGCCTGTTTGGCACCAACAACTAAGCCACATAGTCGTGTAAATCACCCTTCTTCCCAATTCTCATGCTCAGTTAGAGCTTTAGCAGGTCATTTTTACCATGTCTAACAAACATTTTTACCATGTTTAACAAGCCTTAATGTTGTTATAAACCAAGATTTTACCACAAAATGAAGTGTTTTCTAAAAGTAGGCAAGTCCTCACAATGTGACTGCGTGAGTTTTATGTCCTAACAGATTGTACACACACACACACACACACACACACACACACACACTTGCAGTTAATGTTAAGCAAATCCAACTAACAAATGTGCTTATGTGAAAAGATAACTCTCTCGCCAAGGGGCGAGACAAAACAAAGACACAGACTGTGTCAGTGTTTGCTTATTTATTAGGCGATTTTGCGTGCTGCTGACAAACTTCCCACTATATACTTCATTCTTTAGAGCTACTCAAAACAGTCCAGTGAAACAGTCTCGTCGCTGTCTAAAGTGTCACAGCCGGTACACTTTTACCCACCTTAAGGGCAGAAAATAAAAATAAAACAAACACAGAAAGTTAGTGTGCAACAATATGCAGCAAATCAGATGACTCCAAGGATTCTGGTGCACCCTACCTTTCCACAATTCATTTCTCTGAGTTGCTAATGGAATGGTGAATAGCACATACGTCATAAACAAAGCACAACCCAATAACACTGTTCATCAACCAAATGCTTGGAGAACCAAACTGACACTTGATTGGATTTACAATGACAAATAAAGATTCTTTTAACAATATGGAAAGACTCAGCGAGACCTTACCAGATCATAAGTCATGAAAGAGATTGAGGGAAATTTAATTGTATAATGTTTTACTTTGCGAGAGTGAGAGAGAATCTGATTTTGATATATTTGGCTGCACGAGTGAGTGTGAGACAATTAGATTAGCAATCTCTTTGGTTTGTTTGATATGTAACATCAGTCTCCTTCGTGAAACTCGACGCCTTGTTGCCGTCTGTGCGGTCTCCATCCTGTGCTCCTCGGGGAAAACAGGTCCAGGAGCAGTTCAGGGTTTCGACAGATCTGCTGCGAGGCATATTTGTCTCTTGGCCGCTGTACATCCTCAAGGCTGGTGTCTCATTTCAAGCTTTTTCACTGAGGGGCCTGCCCTGCGTGTATTTCCCAGGCTTTTTGTTTAACAGCAGAGCATCACTTCCAGATTAAAGCACCATCACCGTAAGAGATATCGCAATTGATTTAATATGCACAATAGGAGGGGAAAACAAACAGCAACTATGTTAAATACACAAACTGCACCTTTAGCCTAACCACCCAAAGACCCACACACATGCAGTAGGCTATATGCTGCAGTGATCTCTCGAATTTATAGCTGTAATGACTTAAGCCCTGTTGTTGAGAACTTGCTGTAAGCCAAGAAATCATGCAAACTCATGACTGTGTGGAGGGTTTGCTTTCAGGAATCATATGAGACAGCTCCAGGCTGAGACGGTACGGAAGTCCAAAATGCATTTTTATGATTTTCTTTTATATCTACTCTTACCAAGACAACTTTCATTTGGCCACATCTTGCTCCTAGACTTCTTTGTACAAGACAGTCAATTTAAATAAATATATTTATATTTTTTGGTCATAATGATCATTTGTCTGTTGTAATCTCTTGAGGTCAAAGTTAAAAATATAAACAAAATCTGTTCTCGTGCAGACCTTTATTTTGCCAATTTAAACAGTTACTTATTTGTGTTTTCTAGGTTTTTCAGATTAAATTGTTGCTTCATATTTTGTGTTTTATGACAAACTACAGATACGCTTTTTATAAACAGTTAGTCCCGTGATAATTTAGGTCAAATTCAAAAGCATGGGGTGGTCTGCGGTCAGAGGAGGGTCTGTCTGTGTGGTGTTTACATTTTCCTGCTGTTCATGCATGGGGTTTTCAATGAGTGCTCTTCAAAGACATGCACAGGTTGATTGGTGATAAGCTTGCTGATGTAACCCTAGTTGGATAGTTCAGGAGATCAATGAATTTAAACCTAAAGTTGTACTGGACAACTCTTTGCTTTGCCTGACAGTGACAGTGCCCAAAGGGTCTTTCAGACTTTCAGAACGCAAGAAGGCCCATGACATCTGCATCATACCCAGCCCCTGTATCTCAAAGGGAAGACTGTTTTTGTATATATATTTTTTTAACTAAACCCCCTCAATTTTGTAGTGTTTGAATTGGAACACTGTGCCTCTTGTTTCCTCTGGGGAGATATGACCTGGATACAACAATGTTTACTCAAAGCAATTGTGGCTTGTTTTCCAGCTCTTGTTTGTGCATAAAACTGTTTTTGTGTGCCATAGTATCTTCAGTCCGTGTCTTTTCTCTGATGGGTCTGCTTGTCTTTGTGGAAATATTCACATGCTTGCGACCAAGCCAATGTAGTAGTCATGTGCTTACTGACTTGTGGCCTTGGCCTGGGGATGACACCCTTAGATTCATGTGATCGGTGACAGTGGGCTATGTGGGTACTCTCTAGAAGCCTCAGGCTTAAATTGGGTTAAACATACTCTTTTCATATACCAGACTGATAGAAATAAACTCATGGAAGTCATCAAAGTGCATCTGTCTCCCAACACAACCGTGAGGCTAACTAACAGCGTGCATATTTCTCATGTGCCCGGTTCCCTGTTTTTTGCAGAGCACCGGCTGCAGTTTCATTGATTTGACACAGACAACACTTGGAATTATTTTCTGAGTAGCTTTATGAGGCTTTTTTTTTTGTTTGTGTTTTGTTTTACAAAAAAGCAAAGAACACTTAACAAAAACATGTCTCTCAATTCCTGACAGGAGGATTACATTAACTTTCATAACTCGAATCCTGTCCCTCAGAATATCAAGTTAATTATGAAACAAAAACAGCTTGTGTTGCTAGTTAAACAAGAAATGTCCATATTAACTCATATCTCTCACATCCTGTCAGGATACTAGTGCTCCCATGAGAGTTTCTGTCAAACTTTTGAGTTACACAAAGGCCTGAGAGCCTGACACACTACAATTTATAAAATACACGCAAACAGTAAAAGTATAAAAAGACAGACAAAGCATCATTTCACAACACATGCAAAATAAAATAAAACTCTAAAATTAGGAAGAAGGCTATCTTCGGCTTTATTTTTTAGTTAATTAGATTTTCCCTCGTTTACTTTCACTGTTGTCGGGGCAGTCACACAACTTTGGCTGGAAGAAAATGCAGCAGGTTGCACATTCTCTGTTTCAGCTGCTGAATAAATTGCTTTGAGAATTGTTACATTGTTTTTGCAGTCAGTGTTTTATTGCTCATACCATGTGTAATTTAGAAACAGAACCGTATTTATTAACAAAACAGACACCAAGGCGCTGCAGTCATCCAAAGCAATCATAATTGTTCAGCTACAGTGGAAATCTCCATGAAATTATTCGGACTTCTTTTGCTTCAGTCAAGGGTCAGCAGGGGGTTAATATATAAAATGGAATTAATGTATTCATGCTTTCTACAAATCATTTCATTGTGATCTATCATGTTTCATTTCTCAGACCTTGAAATGAGATTTGAGGGATTTAGAATGATGAATGAAAGAAAAATTAGTTTATGAATATACTCACAACTTTTCATAGATCTACCTTAAGACAATATGTAATGGGAATACACTGGTAAATAAGAATACAGAAACAAAAAACTATAGATAATTCATTCTTAGCAAAAAAACTCTCACTATACATTTTAAAATTTCCTACAACAATGAAATCCAGCGAAAAGGCCACCAGTTAATTTTACATCCTTAAACTACCATGTAATACGAATCAAAGTATTCTTAAATAAGTACCATAAATAATTTTATGTCAGAATTTTTCCTATTTTCTTCTCTCCTAAAAACTTTAACTGCAGTAACACTTTCTCTATATTTTCAAATAAGTCCCTTAGTAAAGTATTATATATTCTAAATAGTGATTCTGATCTCTAGAGCCTCATTTAAGCTTCATCTGTGCAAGTATTATTAAACTGATAATCAAGAAAATCTGAAAAACCACATCCCAGAGCCAGCAAGAACACACTTTTATGAAAATCGACAGTGAACCTTTGTTGCAATAACTTGCAGTTGTTAGTCACAGATAGAGAGCCAAAATGGAAACCTCTGTGGATAATTACTATGTTGATAAAACTTGGATATTACAAGAGCGTGGGATTTTAACATTTGTCATATGAAAATAAGATGTTGTCATAGATAGATAGATAGATAGATAGATAGATAGATAGATAGATAGATAGATAGATAGATAGATAGATAGATAGATAGATAGATAGATAGATAGATAGATCGATCGATCGATCGATCGATCGATCTATTGGATATTTCCAATCAGCTGAGCAGCCTTGGTGGTGGAATAGACTATGGAGAAGTTACTCCACGTTCCACATCTTGATTATCAGCCCTTCCAATCAGAACAAAATCTTCCATGTTTCCATGTAAAAACTTCAATTACTTCAAAGGATCATTCTGAACACATGCTTGAGATCATGAGACATAATCCAATAAATTAACGATCATAATCTCTAATGAAGAAAAGAGTGTGATCTTTTATAATATTATGTTGGTGAGCAAGACGACAACTTTCTTTTTTTTTGTTTCAAAATGTTAATGTGAAATGAATTGTATTACAGCTTCTTGGTTCAGCACATCCAGTGAGTCAGCTGTAGCTCTGTGTATGTACAGGTTAGAACAAACTATATAAAAGCTGGGCATAGCTGGCATAGATGAGAAAATGACCCCACTTGCTTGCCAAACTCAGTAAACATTCCTGGTGACTTAATGGTTTCAAATGCCAGCTTTAAGCGTCTACTAAGGGTCTTTCTTTGAAGACAAAAGCCTGTATTTCAAAGCTGGTGTTGCGGTGCAGATGTCAGCCAAAATTCATGTTTCCATCCTTCTTTGTTGTTTACAAATGCAAATAGATTTAAAAAGCATAAACAAAAAAACAAAATCGACATCAGAAGACAGTCAATAGATTCACCAGATGGAATCCATCATTTGTTCTCGACAAAAGCTGTTTATCCTGAGGAAATCAAAGCCTGCCCAAATGTGTTTGGTCAATTTAAGAAGAAGAAAGAAAGTGTGTACATTATTGTACTTTATTGAGCCCCGTGGGGAATTTGCTCTCTGCATTTAACCCATTCACTCAGTGAAGCAGTGGGTAGCCATTGGGCGCCCGGGGAGCAGTGTGTAGGGACGGTACCTTGCTCAGGGGTACCTCAGGGTAGCTGTTAAGGGGAATCGAACCCCCGACCTTCCGATCATGGGGCAACCACTCTACCTACTGAGCTATCCCTGCCCTGGGTTAGAAACAGTAACAGCAAATACCAATAGGCTTTTCTACTGCTTTAACATATTTACATGTAGCTATCTGTCTCTAGACAATTTCCCTCCACACAACTCAGATACAGACTTGACTGGGAAATAAACACCATAATCTGCCGTGGTTGTGTGTGACAGTGCTGCTTGTTTGTGATTAGGTTCCAGCCCACTACTACATAAAAAAGGAGGAAGCTGGTAAGTAAATACACAGCAGCTGTGCCAATCAGCTCTAGCTGGCACTGCTCCCTAAACGATATTGTCCCACAACTCCACCTGCAGATAAGCAAAAAACCACACCCTACTGCTAAAGGACCCCAGTGGAGTGTTTATACACTGCGAGTTTATCTTTATCTGTTTCAGCATTGTATTTTTGATGCAGAAGTTTGTGTTAGTTATATGCTCAAACTTGCAACTTATGCTACTGATTAAACATCAGAGAGAGGAAAAAGAAGAGAGGATTAAAACAAACAGAGGAGGGGGAATTATCAATTTTATTTATTGTCCTTTGTATTTGAGGCAGATGTGTATGAACCAGTCATGCACTAAGAAACAACACTTGTGCTGGTCAATTGTCCATGAATAAACCCCGAGTTTATCATTTATTTTTGTCTGTGTTCTGTTGTTCTTGGACTTCCAGATATAATCAAGTTCTGCAAACCTAAACTCTGGTCCTGGCTGTGTATCAATAACTATTGTGCTGGATGCACAGACGGACAGATCCTGCATTTCAAAACCCAGGTTGTCGAGTCTGCATTCTCTGGCTGTGTTATTATTGGTATAAGTCAATGAGGCCTGTAAGGAATACTGTAGGAATTTCTGCTAAAGCTGTATCTCACAGGCCTTTTTTTCACCTATCATCTGAAAAGATTTTAAACAAAAGGAAAAGGCTGGGGGAAAAAACTAACAGATTTTCTTCAATGTAATTCAAGGAAACTTGAGTAAAGTATCATACTAACCTTGGTGGAGTACATAAAGCTGTCTTTTTTCTCAAAGTTGGAATAGCAAATTGCATCTAGATCATAAATATGTCTAAAGTCTGGAAACAAATAGCCCACTCTCGCTCACTGGGAAACATTTTTTTAATGTCTACAAAGTGATACATAAGCGTCAGCTGCACCTCCCCGCACAATATTAAAATATAGCTGTGTTCAACCTGCTACTTCCTCTATTGTGACTCACAGACATTCACTGCAGTCTGTTAGTATCATGTTGATAGGTTTATGGCCTATAACAAACACAGCATTATATTTGGAAACGATTGCAACAAGTTCATGTGATACATATAAAATTGAAGGAAGGGCAAAGTTGACAATTCCCACCGTGGGGTACTAGAAGTGATAACTGCTCATTTTTCATTCTGTGCTCTTTTAAAAAGCAACAGTCCTGGGAAACATGAGCTGTCTACAAAGGTAATCGCAAGAAAAATAAAACTAGAGTTTTAACAGTATTTAATTTGTTGGACATTCTGTGCAAAGGAATAGCAACATCCTAAAAAAGCGCTCCCTATTATCCTTCCCTATCTTTGTTTTGTTACTTTCTTGTAATTGTTAGTTTTGACTGCTGTCATTGTTTTACAAAACTACAGAGGTTGACGCTGATAAACACTGAAAGTTTAATAGTCGCTTATTTGTTCCAGGTTTTTACAGAAAAGATCCTGAAATGCTTCTAAAAACAAGTTTCCAAGAATGGTTTCTGGTTCAGATGGTGGCCAAGAGTCCATCACATCTTGAGGTAAAATCATTCAAAGTCGTGGTCAGTATTGTCTCTTGTTTTTTACTCCCAAGCACACTCCTATCATCCTACTTAGTCTCCCGATGTCAATTTCTTTGTTTTTTTCAAACATTGTGTGCACAAAATGTTTAATTTCCAGTGCGTTTGTTTTTCTTCTGTGTTTGTGTATGTGTGTCAGTGTTTTTCTCTGAATGCCTTATGTTAGCCAGGATGTGCCTGTTCTATAACAAAACACTTCCCTGTTTATTTCTGCCCTAAAGTCAAATCATATGACCACTTCGACAACCCAAGTGCCCGCAAACTGACCTTCTGGTCAGCCCAAATGCCCTGTTGTTTGCCAGTGTGCCAGTCTGTAGGAATCAGGGAAAAAAACATCTATTTCAATACTTAATCCTGTACACCAGGGAAATGCTGCTTTTCTTTTGTTTTGCTTCTGCCTCCAAAGGAGCGTTGACATAGCAGTTTTTAAAGTATTAACTTCACAACTCTGTTTATACACTGTACTAAACATGGATGTAGTAAGGTGGGATGTCACACATTAGAGTTATGGCTTTCAAGGGGCAGCTTGCTTTCTCATTTCTAGACCAGTAAATTTTAAATAGGGAGTTGAGGGTATCGGTTGCTTCACGTTGCTTGTCAAAAAGAAATGTCAACTCGTTACACCCGGTGACTGCAGAAACAAATCCTTTATAAAGTCGTCTATTACACCCACGATCCACGTTCAGCCTGACACTGCTTTCATTCTAACCAGTAACCACTTAGGAGAAGATTACATTTTCATAGCCACTTTCCCCACCTCTGACAGTTCATAAATAAAACTGCTTGCAGGTCAGGGGCTTCAGTGAAGACTGCTGCAAGACAAGGAACTACACAAAATCTCTGTGTGCAACTTTTATTTCAATGTTATTTTTATAGGACCAAATGTCCTCAGTATTCTTCATATTATAAGTTTCAAGCTTCAAGTTGATTTATTTATATAGCACTTTTAAAAACAACAGTTGTTGACCAAAGTACTGAACAATAAAATAGTGAAAGCAGAAGACATGTAAGGTAAAGATCTTACAATAATACAGAGATAGCCCCAACAATGAGCACATATGAGCAAGCACTTGGTGACTGTGGGAGAGAAAAACTCCCTTTTAACAGGTAGAAACCTCCAGCAGAACCAGGCTCAGGGAAGAGCGGCCAGGGGACATGCTAAAATAAATTACAATGCTCCTGTTCATAATGAATAACTGATTAAATAAATACTTCTTGATAAAGACTAATAAATCTGTCACTTCATCACCCACTTTGATCTCACAAAACTTATGGGAGGGTAATCTATCAATATTCTTGTTCTTGTACTGGGTTCAGACCTGACACTACAACTTTTAAAGTGAAACACAGAGACTTCTTCATCCTCTCTACATTAATTTTGACTTTCTGTACAAACCTAAAAGGGTTTTTCGTTATATTACCCGCATTCTGTACTGGGCTGTGGACATTTGTATGGGAACCAAGAAACACTGCAAAGGTTGGTTAAGCTCTGCAAGCTCTTCTGATACTGTGCGTGTTTGCAGCTTTATACATGACGCAAAATGATGCAGGTTCCAATTACGTTTAAAGCATTTTATGATTCCTGAGAAACATATTTAATGTTTTATATAGCTTCTAAAACACATGGGAAATATTTGTTTGGCCATTGATTACAGTCATCCATTTAAAGCGAGCTCAGTTCACAATCTTTTCGAGAAAAACGTTGAAAGTTCACTAGTCTAAAAGACATAAAACTCTCTTTTAGACTAGTGAGCTTTTAACGTTTTTCTCTTGTTCAAACAACTAGCAAATTATGGGTCTTTACCTTACAACATTGAGGCCTTGAGGGAACTGTTGTTGCGATTTGGTGCTAAATAAATTGAATTTCGTGTGGTTTGAAGTGAACATCCGTAGTTAGTGCTACAGTACAGCTAGCCTGGGGGCTAAAGCCAGCTGAAGCTGCTCCACTAACCCATCAGCTCTTATCCACGAGGGCTGCAGATAGCATGGCCGGTGGCATGGCAACATATTTGTACTGGCAACTGCTGTCGTATATTAATAAAATAAGAATAATATGTTTTGCTGGCTAGCGTTTCTGGTGATAGCTTGCAAGGACAGCATTATTGTAATGTCTGGTCAGCATGTCCCACACATTTGTAACACTAACACTAGGTTGCTTTTCATCACCTAAAACATATGAATTAAGTAAACAGAGCATTTGTTTTCAGTGTTTAGGAGAATTCTGTCAAGCTAAAGGTATTATCACCATAGACTTTACATAAGATCCAGACATCAAACATTTATTTTATGACAGCTCAGCGTTACAGTTGACCATTATCAGCTTAGGCTGAAACCATGATTTTCTTGTCCTGCCGTCATGTCTGGGTCAATGACTCCAAAAAAGATGGAGGACCCGCTGTACACAATTAAAACTAAGGTTTCCCACTTAAGTGATGCCATCTTGCTCTTTTGGAGCTAGTGTGCACAGTAGTGATACGGGAAGGAGTTGCTGTATCAAACACACACCCATTTGACTCAACCACTGGCTCCTTCTACTGTTAGTGATTAACTAATTTAGCAGTTACCAAAGGCATAAAATGTGTTCGTACCTTTTGGTTAGCAATTTTACCCACCTGTGCACCTGTGCTGTTTTTATTAAGTCAACATGTTTCAATGCATATTTAGTTTTATTATGGTCATTTTATACAATGAAATAGCATCAACCAAATATTCCACAGAGGCCCAGAGTGACAGTAAATATCAGAATTATCTGGATAGTATGCCTTGCCTTGTCAGGTTTTAGCATTAGACTACATCATGAATCAAATCATTTTGAAATTTAAAACATTTTTACAGGTGCTCACAAAACACTCTACAGCCTAGTAATGTGGAAACAGAAAAATTTAATAAAACATGACCTTTAAAAATGCATGAGTAGAAGGTTTCATTTATCCAGCAAATAGGACCTGAAACTTGCATTACCATAAATAGTTATATTCACCCACGGGGAACAGTATGGGAATAAGGGAGGCTGCTGGGCTCAACCTGGGAGAAACCTCTTTCCTTCTTTCATTACACACTTCCTGCGCCAGATGTCCTGTTGATCCACTAAGGCAGAAGACATATCAGAAACATCAGGAGGACCAATGCATATCCCAGGGATCAAACAGGACTTACAATCTTCACCAGCAGTTCCCTCAGATGAAAATCATCTTCTTCAGACCCCCAACGTAGGCTGATAAGACTGGCCAAAGCTCAGTATTATAAACAGTGTGATGAAACCTTTGTTTTGTACAGTGTTAGAAATGCTGCACATCATCCTAAGCTAAAGTGCAAAAGCTCTGCACAGTTTTTGAAGCATAAAGATGTAGAAAATGATGTTTAAAAGATATATGCATACATATATAAATGCCAAACTGACTTACGGTTTATATTCTTGAATGTAAAGAGCAGCATGCCAGCAAGATAAGCAGGATAAAATATGTAATGATGCCAATTACATGGATATTCAATCTATATATAATTTGTGTTGTACAGTTATTTCATTTTTAACCTTAATTTATATTCTATTCCTTCCTAGTTAAATTTACCCTTTTTAATTTTTCATATTTATTTCCTATCTTATTCATAGCCTTTTCCTTTTTTGTTTTCTTTAGGTCACGAGCAGTTGTCCAAGCATTTCACTACATATCGTACTGTGTATGACTGTGTACGTGACAAATAAAATTTGAATTTGAATTTGAATTTGAATATACTGACTTGGCTTTAACACACTTCTTCAGTAAACTAGCTGCAGGTTTCTCTGACTACACACAATGTGGTAGTTGAGTTTTTGTACTTGTTGGACCAGTTGTTAATTTGCACCAGGTCTTCTCTTGCTTATTTCAATTGCTCCCTTTAGTAGTCATCACAACGACCCCAATCCATTGTGGCAATCTTACTGATGATCTGCATGTTTAATTTGTAAATGACTTTATGCCGTATGCCCTTCATGATGCAACAATTTCCATTTATCTTGAAACTGGCACTAGGCGTACACTGGCGTATGCCTCCCTGTGGCTTGGTGATTAATTCACTCTGAATATTAAGAAAAGGGTTTGAAAATCTCTTCTTTAGCCTGCTGCTAAGCACGCATTTTTCACTCTACAGACAAAATTTTATCAGCAAATTGAAGCAAAATGTATCTTCTTTCAAACGATCTCTTTGTCAAACCCAGCAGACTTGAACTGTTTTCTCTGTAGGCTTCAGAATGAGAGGAGTGTCATTAACTAGCTAATCGATACCAGTTATATTTTATCAATGACCTTTGAAGAAAAGCATAAACTACCTCACTCCTATCATCACATCTCACATGTTTAACACTAGAAACAGAAAATACACAGATGTGTAAACTTCTTCTGTTTTGTTTTGTTTTTAAGGTTGGTGGACACTAGCACGCGGTTTCTGTCTCTCTAACCATCTGTGTCAGTGTGACTGTAACTTTGAGCATGCAGTATGGTTAACAAAAACACAAGTATTTTTAGTGCTCAGGTCTTTCTGCAGTTGAAAAGCAAATGATCACCTTTAAGTACTTAGTGGCTCCATGCTGTGGTGGATAAGATATTCACCTTACACTCAAAAGGCCCCATGTCCAATTCCATAGTAGGTAGTGTTCTCTTGAACCCCTTTTCCCTCTGACATTTCCAAGCATCAATAAAGGAATTGCTCATTTCTTAGATATACAATTTTGATTCCTGGGACAGTCTGGGAGCAGTTACTAACTATGCTGATGTCGGTCAATGGTAACTGCCAGTGCGGTGTGTGTTTGTTTGGTATCCTGATGCGAACAGGAATTCCCAGGAAATAAATTGTTTCATCAGCCTTGTACTGACATTGAAGTCAGTTTGTCTCTCTGAGAAAACTAATTTTATATTGTCAATTAAATCCCCACCCATTACAGTTATTAAAATAAAAGTAATTGTGTAGCATACTTAGAAAACAGGTTGCCTAATACATGAACATAAAAAGAAAATAGCACCAACAAGTACTTACCCACTGGTGCTCTTTTATACAGAAGTTTTTCAGCTTTTGGTTTCTCTTTTGTTTAAAAGATTTTACTTTGTGCAGTCCTTTTTGTTCTGCTCATTATAAAACACGTCTGAGCAAATTACAGCACCTCCATCTGGGTATGGATTTGTCTTTTTTCAGCTTTCTGTACTTCCAGGACAGTGTATCTCATTACAAGGCCGATGAAACATTTCATGGAACCAAATATGTCCTCTGTCATACAAATATTTCCTGTTGTGTAACCATATTCAGCTTTGCGTTAATCACAAGATATAGGGTGCTATCATCCAACAACCAATATGTGGCAGCAGATTCAACACTGCATTTATGGCTATGGAAGAATTACTATTAGAACCCCTAAAAAATAATTTGATGTGATTTTAATTATTCTCTTTTCCCAGAAGATTTGGGGATTTAGGGTTGTGACTCTATGCAAGTCACTTATTAAGATTCACTCTTTGCTAAATTACAGGTCTTTTTGACAAGCTTTGACAACTCAGAACTGGGAAAAAAAGTTTTCCAGCATTCCTTCTTGTTTCAAAAACTGAAACAATCTGTTACTGCTGTTTAATTTTTGATGTTCAACAGAAACCATGAGAACTTTTTCTATCTTTCGCATGCACACATACACATTCACATACCAATTAGCACGACCCTTGAAGACCTAAGGCATGAATCAAGGGGCCACTAACAAAGGCTTTTATTGTGAAAGAGCAGTATCTCTCTCTTTCTCTTTCCCTCTTTGTCTCTCTTGCTCTCTCTCCCTTTCTTTCTCTCTATCTTGTTACTAGAAACATTTCAGGAGACGCACAAGCCTTTTCAAAAACACACATACATTGTACTCAGTGTACATCTGTTTTCTCTTAGCAGGAAATAAATTTTGTTGTTCTGCAGCTTCATGAAAGTGTTTCACATTTTTTTTATAATCTCATAGTTCCAAGAAGAAAAAGGACAGTAAATTATAGGCATAAGCAATATATATATGTCACATCACCTAATGTCAACTCATCAACTGAATTTTTTTCAACACTAAAACACAGTAATTAGAGGTCACAGAGTAAGAGATTAGAAATACGCAAATGACAGAAAGTTGGCATCTCCCAGTGCTGGTTGTAGTGAAGACACACCTGGCCTGAAGCACAGATGTTGTACATCAAGCATAACTGTGAAAGAGACTTTAGGACTTGAAAGCATTTCTGTAAAAGCACAGGCAGCAGTTACTGGGCTGGTAAGAAAATAACTAGAGAAACGAGGTGGACCAGTTACCCAAACGTACATCTCAATCTGCTCTTTCATTTGATGGGCTCTGGTTCTTACACGACATATGGTATCTCTGCGAGATCAGCCTATTTTAGTTTAGCGCTTCAACATATCTTGGTGCAGCTCATGTATGGGGATGAAAAACAAAATGGAAAAAGTGCGTGTGATGAAAGATACATGCTTTGCATGCTATTTCCATTTTTTCAGTTTTATATATGTTGCAATTTAAATTTTCTTGAACTAGAACTTGAATTACTACTAATATTTAAAGTACTAGTTGTACGAGTACACATTGCCTGCCCATTTTGTACACTATTCTTATAAACAAGAAACAAAGAGCTTTTGTTCTGGTATCAGATTCTTTGGTACTGAGCTGATGGCTCCTAAGGGGTTGTTGACTGAATCACATGCACAAGTTCTTACAAGCCTCAGTATCCTGACCAAAACCCTTCTCCCATCATAATCTTTTCATCTGTGTATTTCCACAAGTTTAAATGTGCCTGCATATATCTTTATTTCACTAGTCACTCTCAGTGAAGTGTTGGAAGCAATTATGGTTTGGCTCAAAACTGTGTTCTTGGCCCAGGGTGATCGGGAGTCCAAAATATTAATCAGCATGAAAACAAGTGTCAGGTTCCTACTTCCTTCTCCATCCCAGTGTTTTCTCCTGCTCTTCTGTACCGTGTTCATCACAGGAAATGTTTAGGGGAGAGAGACAGTAAAAACCTTGTTCTGGAAGTTTAGAGGGGATGCCTCCTGGACATGAAATAGTCAAAACATTCTAATATTACAATCATGGTTTTGTGGGTGGAAATTGTGTTCTGGCTACAGAAGAAAAACAAAGGTTTGTTCATAGACTCTTTCAGAGCATGTTCCATTTTCTATATTTATGACATATTGGGCAACAAGTTTTTGCTTTTTTTTTTGCAAATATATTAAAAAGCTTGTTGTTTGTGTGTTTCATTGCATTGACTTAACTCATTAATCTTAATTCTTTGCTGCATTATTGGCACTGTGACTCTCAGAAGAATCTTTAATTCATTATCTTCAATACCCAAGCTGCGATACAGTCTAGTCATTTCCTCGACCACAAGGTGAATGAATGAGATGTAATTTTCAATTAAACATACAAAGAATATGGTGGATTTGACAACAAGTTGTCGTGTTTCACATGCTAATGAGACAATTTGGGTTTTTTATTTTTCGTAATCCTAACACGTATACAAAATGGAAAAATTGCTGTGTGGTAACTGAAAGATCTTTCACAGGAGCTAATGTTTCGAGCAAGTTAAATTAGAGATTTGGTTTCAATGTGTTAGCTATTTGAGCCTTAGAGCGAGGTCTGTGATACTCTTTTTTTAAGAATTGATTGGAGAGGCTTTTAAATGTCAGAAGATTCAGGATGAAATTCGTTTCTTTTTTATGTTGTTAAAATATTTACATGACAAATATGTTTTTTCAGACACATAGAGCTTGTTCGAAACTGTGTGATAGTTGCTGCACTGTACACAGATGAAAAACAGGAGCACTTGTGCATGTTGAGTTCTTCTTATCAGTTAAAATAATGTGCCGCAGCAGAGTATTTGCAGGTTTTATTTGCCTGTCATTTTGACATGCGGTGATTTTGTGGTTCAAGCATATACTCTATAAGTAAACACGCAACTGCATCAAATACATATTTACAGATGTCCTTCACCACTATGAACACATCCTGGTTTAGTTATAAATACATTCTACACACCAACGTTGTTTAAATGATGCACTGAGTGAGCCAAAGTATATATGTTCATCAACGGAAAGCTAACTTAATCCCTATTTTTTTGGCATTAGTAATTACCTGCTTGCTTAGCAAACATATCCGATTTCATGGCACTATTTTCAAAGAGCTGGCAGTGCCATTTATGGCCTGAGCTTGGTTGTGCAGGTTCACTAGATCTGATATAAATCTAACCAAAGGTTTAGTTTGTGTGTGTTGGGGGTTATTTGAATGTTGCAGCCCTATTTTGCTTTTGTGAAGCAGTGCAACTGGAAATGCAAAGTCTAATTATGGAAATTATAGTTTAAAAACTAAACATTGGCTTTCTTTAATTTTCATGTGATTTTTAGCCAGATCTGTTAGTCTGATGCTCAAATACTAAATATGACAGAGGGAAGAACTGAAATCTTTGTTTAATAAGGTGAAGAAAAATGAAAATTTTGCATTAATTTCAACTGAATATACTATTTTCACATTTTGCAGGAAGGAAAAGAACCCCATTTATCCTACTGGCCAAAATGTATGTTCTATGCCTATTTGACGTGAACACGATGACAGATAAGGTGCGTTATGAATGAATAATTAACTCACAGAGTAAACTTAATCAACTTAATGAGGACGGTATTGTGGTTTATTGCAACAGTTGCTTTGAGCTAAAATCGCGCTGCCACGTGCTTTCAAATACGGACAGTCAGAAAGCAATGGATGTGACAGGCAACGGAAAACTAGACTACATTAGTGTGTGTGTGTGTGTGTGTGTGTGTGTGTGTGTGTGTGTGTGTGTGTGTGTGTGTGTGTGTGTGTGTGTGTGTGTGAGAGAGAGAGAGAGAGAGAGAGAGAGATAGAGAGAGGGAGAGAGAGAGTTTCACAGGGCTAGTCATATCTGTTCTTAGGAGGAGGGAGTTGTCTGGTGAAAAAACATGTAAAATAATAAAGTCGTGGGAAAAATGACCAATGCTAGTGTGATTAAAGCTGAAATGGATGCTAGTGGTGTGCAGTCACTTGGTTAATTATCTGAAGCATGTGCATGCGGGCTACATCGGCGATAGCATCATCTATGCCATCTTGCATATATCCTTGTCCTGATCTGTCAGTCTCTCTCTGAGTTCAGTGTGTGTGTGTGTGTGTGTGTGTGTGTGTGTGTGCGTGTGTGTGTGTGTGTGTGTGTGTGTGTGCTGGGAAGCACACTGCAGGTCACTGTTCTTAGGAGGAGGGAGTTGTCTGGTGAAAAAACATGTAAAATAATAAAGCCGTGGGAAAAATGACCAATGCTAGTGTGATTAAAGCTGAAATGGATGCTAGTGGTGTGCAGTCACTTCTTATCTGATAAAAACAAAAGCCACAAAAAATGCACATCTATCGATCTGACTTCCACTCATACGTAAAAGGTTAAAAAAAAAAAGTGAAATTATCTGAAGCATGTGCATGCGGGCTACATCGGCGATAACATCATCTACAGCATATGCCACCTTGCATATATCCTTGTCCTGATCTGTCAGTCTCTCTCTGAGTTCAGTGTGTGTGTGTGTGTGTGTGTGTGTGTGTGTGTGTGTGTGTGTGTGTGTGTGTGTGTGTGTGTGTGTGCTGGGAAGCACACTGCAGGTCACAAACACCTCCCTCTTTCACTGTATCGTGTGAGTAATAGGCTCCACCACTGGCTCCTATAAACATGTTGTTGACGCCACAGCCAGTCAGAGATACCTGGTCGGCCTGCTCCGTCCCCTCTGGCGCTCCCCAGGAGAACAGTATGTTTGCAGATTGGCGACGGCTGCTGCTGTTGCGAGATGAACTGAGCATCTGTGCCTTTAAAGACTTCTAAGTGCGCCTCTATCAGAGCCCACGGTCAACTGCCCACAACTCCGACGCGCTAGGCAAGCAGACAAGAGCTACCTTACTCATATAAAGGCATTGGCTCACCTTCACAGGTAGACCCATGGAATGATAACTATGGAATACCACTGGATACTTCTCTCTGTGTTTTTACAGCTAACCTTCCATCCAGGTAAGACTGAGCCTTTACACTTGACGCGCCAGTTTACGCAGACAACTGTTGCTTTTCAATTTTGAACAAAGAAAGGGTTTCTGTTTTAATGCTTGCTATTTTGCAGCCCAGTGTGATAAAGATAATCTACGTATAGCGAACCGTACCGCTGCACTTGCCTCCCATCGCGATTTGTCCGTACTTCTCTTTGTTCTATGAAGTAGTCAGATCTGAAGGGTGCTGAATAAGACAACCCGAAGTCAGAGAAACCTAATGAGGAAAGTGGATACTAATGCGGACGATCTGGGCGCTGGAGCTACTTTAATATTTTATGTTATACTGGGAAAACAGGGCGCTATTTAAAAAAAAAAAGTAATCAAAACGATAAAGTGTTGAACAATGTGCAAGAGTGAGCTTCAAAGAGACTTCTTGTGCACGATGAAGCCGTTTTTTGATTTTTTTTCCTGGAGCTGCACATAACCGTCAGTATGAAAATTTATTGGCGTCTCTTGATTCACAGGAAGTATGCAAAACGTCTGTCGAAAGCAGGACTGCATTCACATGTAATTTCTCCCTTTTTTTTAGATAAATATTGTCACATGTGTGACTTTTAACACTGAGCAATGTAAAACGTTTCGCCTGCGCTCCGGGTTGGTTGGTTGTGTTTTGATCTGAGGATGAATATCAAAAACACATTGCAACTGTTGTGTTTTGGCATCATCTTCAGAGTCCAGCCGAATAGGTCAATCGTCTATAAACAGCTAATGATATCTTTACTGCCTTTTAAAAATACTCAGTGTCAGTTTTTTTTTATTTCACGATTCAATTTTTTGGTCGCTTTAAGTGGGTTGATGTGCAGCCTGTCATTTTTTAAATTAGATTTGGGTTGTTGTTGTTTTTTAATCTTGTTAGGAAACAGAGTTTTGGATGTTCCCAGAGCTATCTCTATGGAAATTTATGAAAAACCGACATTGGCCATGCATGTTTATAAAAGCGGTGAACCGCGAGTGTTGCTGTTTAACTTTGCGCTCTTTTGCTCACATGGTGCGTCTACGGAGCTTCTTCCAGCTCAGGGCGGCATCAGGTGGACTTCCATCTGACCGACAGCTTGGCAGCATATAATGCGCCCATAGGGGACGGTTGATGTTCACGACATTTTCACCAGGAGCTTCGACTAACTGCCACATTTCCACCGAGCGCGCACAAGCTTACCTGGCATATGACGCAATACGGCACGCCATGAAGTTTGCCTTTAGCCCGCTTACGCACAGTGTGGACCTAATTAAGTTTTACCATGTTTGTTCTGCATTTGGTGGATATAAGAAATCAGATCAACTAAATAAACGCTATGAAGATTCAGTTAGACTTAATATACATCGCATGCAAATTAATCTCCTTCTTTTATACTGATATCCAAATGTTCACGTTTTAACTCAGGGCAATGTTGGTATTATTTACAGTCTCTTAACAGGGTGTATTTGTATACTGATACCCTGCTATTCCTGAAATTCCGTGTTATTTCATCATTTAAGATAAATGTTTTCTTGCTACACTTCCTTCTTACAATAGTGTCTTTCTTCATGACTTGTTAGTGCCAGACTGGCTCTCTGAACAGTGTTTATTCATTTATATATTTTATCCAAGTATGAATTAAAAGGATGGAAAGAGCACATCTATTCACATAAAAACCTTGTTGTTCATTCCTGTTGTACTGCTGCTGCAACCACAGTCCTATAGTGTTTATCACAAGTGGCTTCAATAAAGACAGTGATGTTTTCTCAGGGAACAAAAACATTACTCGAGCAACTCAATCTTTCCCCACCTGTTTTCAGTTGGTGCAGCAGATTAAGACTCTGGGTAACACCCCCGCCCCTTTAAATACAGACCATGCTACAGGCATTTGTTTTATTTTATACCATGACTGGTAAAAAGCACATATTAATTATTGAGTGTTTTTTCATATGGCACATTTTTCACCACCAGTCTGCTTTATAATGCCAGCATTTCTTTTAACTATCATAGAACAGTTTACATATTCTGAAGCTGTTTTACTTACACCGCTGATGCAGATAAATGTTTTGAAAAGTCATTTCCAGCTTGAGGGTCTGGATCCATCAGAGAACCCTATTATTAATTTAAGGGGTGCATAATTGCTTTTTGTTTTGTTTTTTTAAGTTAATCAATAAATTGATTGATTTCGTTTTTTCTCGTGAAAATCTTTCTTTTTGGTCTCCTAGCATCTTTCAGTAACAATCAGACATTGATTGACTAGCAACTTTTTGGCAAAACATCTTGTTTTGTGGAGCTACATCCTGAGTACAGAAGCCATGAGTACAATTCATGTTGTTTCAAGAAGTCACAAGTCATAAATGTTGAGAGCAAATAGATATACTGAAGAAGTTTTACATATAAAGTTCATGTCCCTGTTGGTCAATTTGTGAATGATGGCCAGTATAAATCTTTTGTTTTGAAATCTGATGTGGGCTACCCTTATGTTTAACTTTACATCAGAGATTTTATCCCTAAGCTTTCATGATGCATGGGAGGCTTGTGGGGCCATATAAGTGGAAACATCTTGATTTCACAGTGCTGAAAACATTTTACTGTTGTACAATAGCTTTGGTCAAGTAAAAACAAAACAAATCTCCAAATGGATAAACTGTAGGGCCTTAAGTTCATATGAAGGCTTAAGAAATAATGCCTTGATTTTGCACTTTCTTGCATTTTCATACCCGTGGCATTCATTTAAATACATTCTTTTTCCCATTCAAGGTGATACAAAGCCCACTATCACCCCTGCCAGACCCCACGTCGTCATCCAGCTCAACGAACCCTTCAAACTACGTTGCCAGGGTGAAAACAGGATACAGTGGAAGCGGGAGAGGTCAAAGCTGCTGGCAGCAAACAACATCGATGGGATGTTGACATATTCAATTAAGAAGGCTCTGCCTACTCACATGGGTCGCTATATCTGCCAGGAGGAGGGTTCCAAGGAATATGCCTCCATCTACGTCTATGTGAAAGGTACCTAAATGTTTCTTGGTGATTAAACCCTTTCGAGACTGTGTGGTAATTTTGTGAGAGAGAAAGAGAAAGGAGCGTGTACGCAGGCTGCAGGGAAAAGTAGACAAAATCTATGTGTGTGGGTGTATTAGCAGAAGAAGGTGTTTGTGACTTTGCCCTGGACAGGTACAGTAGCTACCAGAGCTATTTATTGAGTGTATGACTGAGTTTTACTGTATTTCTTCTTCTACATGACCCAATATCCCCTTGGCCCAAAGCCATCACTGCTGGCTTCTATCATGTGCTGATCATTCACTCCACAATCCGTTCATCTACCTTTGAGGCAACAAGCAGGAACTGCTTAGCAGATGATATTTAGAAATATTGAGAAGTAATTTGTTTGGTAATCATTTAAATCGTGTTGGAAGATAATCCTGTTTTCTCGTTAAGGAACTTATTCAAAAGGAATATCTACAGATTGATAATCTTTCACATGTTAGTCCTGGTTGTTGGTTGTTTTGGCAACAATTATGGTTCCCATGGTAATAGCAGTGTGACTTAAGACTACAGATCCCAGATTTCACAGGGCACAAACAGCACAAAGTTAAGTCTGAGTTAAGTAGCAACAGTTTCTAGTTTATATTATCAATTACCTCAAACATCTGAGATGAGCCTTCCCCAGCAAGACAATTAACTGCAGAAATTAGTTGGAGATGCAAAGCCATCGACCCAGCCTAGAAAGTCCTCAGTCCCAGTCTGATAAAGCATCTGCAGAATCTATCAGAGCAAACCAATCTATCGAGTCAGCATCTCACAGTACTCAGGGGGTCCACTGAGATCAAAAGAGGACTTATTTTATTTGTATCAGAGCTGTTTCATGGTTGAATTTGGAGATTATTAGCAACATAGCTTTAATAATAATGTGAAACAGAAAAGACTGTCACAGCAAAGTACATTGTTCCTCGTATATAAAGGAATTGGATAGCCAGCATTACATCCCCATTATTATAATAAAAAGTTCAAATACCCATATACTGTTACCCTGCTTTCATGCTACCTTTGCAATTTCTTTTATTTATTTATTTTTTGCCAGATCCTGGAAATCCCTTCAGAAAACTAAAGGTGTCTAGATATGTTACTCGTGAGGGAGAAAATGCTTCCTTCCCTTGCCTGGCAACTGATCCAGATCTGGAGAATATGCACCTGGAAACATGCTCCAGTAAAACTCTGCCCCCTGGTCTCCAGTTCTCCGCCAGCCTGGAGCATGGCATTTACATGCACAACACACAAAAGGCCTACGAAGGTTGCTATGTGTGTGCAGGAAGACTCCATGGAAAGGACGTCAGATCAGGCCAATTCTTCCTGAGTGTTGTACCAGGTAAACTAGTGTGGGTGTGCAGCATATGTACATTTTTCGATTTGGCTAAAATCAACCAAAGGAATGACATCACATGAGGTTTGTTTTATTGCAGTACCCACTGCGCCTCCTGTAGTTGAGCTCCAACCATCCACAAGAGTGATTCTGACCCGAGGTGAGAGATTCTCCCTCACCTGCAACACCAGTAATGCCAATAGAGAAATCAACATCACGTGGGTCACCCCACCTGGCTCGGTGAGAACCTTCTGCCTTTGTCTTTGCTGTGTGCTTTGCCGTCAGTGAAAGATTTAACTGCTTCCCTTTTTGAGTTGCCTTAAAATTCTGCATTTGTTGCCATTCCAAATGAGCTGCTACAATTTGGTGCTCCAAAATGAAAATAATTCAAAGGAAATTAATTCAAGTCCCTTATAATATTGGCGAATCTTTCACTGGTAGCACAGCCTCGTCCTTGCGTCTTCCTGTTGCCTGTCTTTAAAAAGTCCACAATGTCTAAGCTTCAGGTATGCCTTGCAGTGTACCTTGTGAGCTACCGTAGGTGTGTGTGCTTGCATGCAGGTGGTTGTGTGCATGTGGTAGTTTGTGCTTGGTGAGCATAGACATGCAGACAGGGTTAATCTCTAGAGATCTCTGGGCGTTGACAGGGTGCCGTCTGGTATCCACAGCAACCAGCAAAGGTTGGCAGTTCTTCAGAATCCCTGATGGAAAAATTTGCCAATAGCCACAGAACGACACTGCAAATCGATGCAGTACGGCCACAGGATGCTGGGAGTTACATATGTGAAGTTAGGAATGGAAAAGGGGTCAGCAGCAAGTCGGTGTGGCTCGATGTATATGGTGAGTAAGTGATGTAATTTTGTTTTTTGCATTTAAAGCTGGACATGAACTTAAGAGTTTTTGTGAATTATTCTCCTCAAAAATTTTCTGCATCATTAAGTTTTCAGTGTTTTAAATGAGTTAAAGGGAACCCAATACACTGATTTCCAATGGTATCAGTATTTTTTGATTCCACTAATGAAGCTTTGTATGATTCATGCTTTTAAAAAATCGTTTTCTTCTGATTGCCTCTCACAAACAAAATATGTGAACATCAGGTAGGTGTTTCTACACTCACATCCAAAGCTGAACACCTTATATGACCATATTAAGCATGTTCTCTCTCATTAATGTCATGGGGCGATCGTGGCTCAAGAGTTGGCAGTTTGTCTTGTCATCGGAAGGTTGCTGGTTCGAGCCCCGGCTCCGACAGTCTCTGTCGTTGTGTCCTTGGGCAAGACACTTCACCCGTTGCCTACTGGTGGTGGTCAGAGGGCCCGGTGGCGCCAGTGTCTGGCAGCTTTGCCTCTGTCACTGCGCTCCAGGGCAGCAAAAACAAATACAGGCCATTTACCATATAGAGTCAAGAATAAGAACAAAACTGACTAATGTTGAGCTTTTTGCTCATTGGTAATACTTAAACATACCTTGCTTGAAACTTTACCAGTGTTTTATATAAGCATCCACCATTGCAGCAGTACAGATATGACTAAAACAAAAAGGAAGAGCATAACAGTTAAATGAGAAGATATATTTCACTGTGATTATTAGACATTAATTAGGCTGAACTACATGTAACCCACTGTACAAGAAGTTAAGGGAACAAAATAGCATTGATTCTGTACTATCACTTCCACTTTCTTTAAAGACGTTAATGCATCTGGCACTAGTATTGTGTATATCATGAACTCTCATGGACCATCACCACTTAGAGTCACATTTTATGGTGACAACAAAATAAGTTAATATTCCTGAAACAGTCACTGATTATCTGGCATGTGATAATAATAAAATACATAAGTAACATCATGCCCCAAATAACAGACCAAATCAATCAGAGCATACAGTGGTACATTTTCTCCCAACCCCTGATGAGATCTATTTTCACCATTTTATGGTGACAACAAAATAAGTTAATATTCCTGAAACAGTCACTGATTATCTGGCATGTGATAATAATAAAATACATAAGTAACATCATGCCCCAAATAACAGACCAAATCAATCAGAGCATACAGTGGTACATTTTCTCCCAACCCCTGATGAGATCTATTTTCTAGGGGTGCAACGATACACAAAATTCACGGTTCGGTTCGGTTCGATACTTTGGTGTCACGGTTCGATATTTTTTCGATACAAAAAAAATGTTCATGCCTTTTTAATTTGTCATTTATTAAAATTATAAATATATATTTTAACTCAAAAGTACAGTTTTTAAATTTAACCCTAACCCTTGTGCGCGTTTTTTATTTTGACAGCGAATGCGCACCTGCGGACCACTTATGTGCAGCCCTGGTTATTTAGCTCGTCATATTGCAGCCACAGAAATTCTTTTGTCCATGAAACCATGAAGCTGCACTTTCTTTTTGCCTTATAGTCTGATTTGTCATAACTTCTCCGTTTTGTGGTAAGCTTTTCTTTGGCTGTCACTTCTTCACCCTGACCTGTCTTATTTGGCTCAGAAGAAATGAAATATATATCCTCCTGCTTTTACACACGCACTCACATAAGCTCAGCGATTCTCTGCGCGATCAACCTCTCACATGTTTAAGCTTGCTGCGGGAGATTTCACTTGTCATGTTTGCATAGTAAGCTAACGATTAATAAGACGATGTCAGAGGAATTGGTGCACAAATTTTCATCACTCACAGATCAGTGCTGTCGCTCTCTATACACAGTTCGCGCGATTGCAAAGTGAAAGCAAAAAAACAAGCGCAAATTCAAACGCGATTTCAATATGTCACATATTGACAGTGGCTCACCGATGCCAATGACATAATTACCCAGCTACATTTCTGAAAGAATGCAAAAGCATTGACATATATTTTTCCTTCCTACAATAGCCCGACGGGCAGGGAAGAGATAGATTTTGGTAGCCCGACTGAAAAAAATCGCTAGCCCCAGGACGTCGGGCTAGCGATACTGCAAGCCCTGTATCTGATTGAGGAATCACTCATCTTTGGAAAAGAGAGTTTATTACAGAGAAATGTCTCTTTCCAAAATAAAAGCTATACTATCCGCTTCTTCTGGGCTATATTCTCAGCAGCATAAGGAGAATCATGTGCTAACATCTGTCTAAATGACTCGGCTAAAGTTAGTAGCATGCTTGTTGTTTTTGTCTTTGCACTAGGATGATGTCGGCGTAAATGTGCAGTCATATTCGTTGTGTTCCCACTAGTGATTTCAGGTTAATCTCGTTGAAATGACCTTAACGCCACAACACGGCAAATCTCCGTTAACGAGCTACCGCCGATCGCCCCGTGCATGGGGCTAGACGGCCAACACGTTAACGAGCTAACTGCGCTAACACACTAGCTCCCACCCATGTAATTGAGCATTGCACGGCACATCCAACATACTGTTTTACTTTAGTCCATGACTCGCTTACCTTCAGGGTCATACGTCACATGAAAACCAAAATAATTCCAAACGCCAGATCTGAATGAGAGCTTAACTTCTGTCTTGCTAGCTTGCCCTGCGCTCTTACTTCTGACTATGCTGTCTGTGTTGAGCACTCAGTGGATCTGCGCTCGACAGTGCAGCCTAGGCGGAGTAGTCGAACGCAGATTCACTGAGCGCTCAACACAGACAGCATCGTCAGAAGGAAAGTTGATAAAATAAATTACAAATGTTGTATTGTTCGATACATATGCGTACCGAACCGAAAGCACTGTATCGAACGGTTCAATATCGATACGAATATCGTTGCACCCCTACTATTTTCAGTATTTAAATTTATCCTAACCCTTTGGAGTGCATGTGTTGGATGAGAACAGCACTAGTTAGATAATTCAGACTTCGGTGCATTAATCTACAAATTTGACAACAATTTAATTTTCTTATTTTTCAGAAAGAGGATTCATCGACTTAATGCCCACAAACAGCAGCATCTTTCACGTCCGCTCCGGCGAGAGTTTGTCCCTGAAAGTTCGAATAGTGGCTTATCCAAAGCCACACATCTCCTGGAGCTTTAAAGGCCACGAGCTGAGAAACACAACTGACCATGTGATCACCACACACAGTGATGAATACAGGTGTGACAGCACACAAGCACACACTTGCTTTGTTTTATTTAATTGTTGGAAAGATGGAAACATCATATTCAGCCAGGTTTATTTTAGGTGAATCTCTGGTTTAGCTGCAGGTCATAGTCCCTTTAAATATACAGTTGAAACAGTGCCCTGGGGTTTATTGTGAAACAGGAGCTGTCAGACTGTGAATGACTGTCTTGAGAAATAAAACCATGATATATCTGGAGTGTAACCTACATGCTGCAGATAGAAATGTGTATTCTGATGTAATCCTGCGTGCCTCCCACCCTCAATATTACTGTCAGGAGATATGGCATTGTGAAATATGTTGAAAAATTCTGCAACAGAAAAAAAGATAATAAGAGTATATCCTGTTGGGTGAACAGCTTTTAAAATACTTATTTTTGGCAAAGAAGATATGTGTTTATTGCTACACTTTTTTATGTCTCAATGATCATTAGAATTGAACTTCATTTGAGTAATGCTTCATTACAACAGGAAGAAGACACCCAGACTAGTTTCAAGATGTTTGCTGAGACTTGTTCCTAATAAAACCCTGATGCAACCTTTAAGCCTGACTTTAATATAACTCGTAAATATCCATTGATACAATTGATACCGATAACTAGAAAAAACTTCACCAGATGAACAGAATCAACTTTTGGGGGTTTATTACTACAGTGGCCACAACAGTGAATAGATGCAAATAAAGACTGAAAAGATTTAATACTTGTCTAATAATATTTTTAATATGCATACTGCAGATGCACATGAAAGAGCAGAAAACAAAGAAAAGATGGTTACAATATAAAATGCAAATATCTGAACATTTTATGTTCTTTCTCACAGGGTGGCTAAATGAGAATCAGCTCTTTCCTGTTTTGGCACAATTAGAGCTTGAATGAAATACTGTGATATTTGAATCTTAAAAATCAACAAATGCACTAATAAAATAATTATTTTATGCTTAGTTACATCAGTGAGCTGAGGCTAGTGCGGCTGAAAATGTTAGAGGGTGGAGTTTACACCTTTCAAGCCTCCAATGGTGATGCTTCAGCAAATCAGACATTCACCGTCTTTGTGATCAGTAAGTTGTTTTCACATTTTTTTTGAAAGGTTTCATATTCCCTTAAGCCATGGGATGAATTTCATGACCCACCCATAGTGTATTTTACACTTACTTTGTGTGGAATGAAGTCCAGCTCTCCACCCTCACCACACCTTGCAAATATACCTTGCTAATGCTTAAACCAATATTTTTCCTCTGGTTCATTGTCACATACCTAACACATTGTGACATTAACTTGTGTTTATCAGGTAAACCAGAAATTGTATCGATTGACAGCCCAGTGAATGGACAGGTGCGCTGTGTGGCTGAGGGTTTCCCTGCTCCCCAGATCACCTGGTACTACTGTGAGCATCCATATGGCAGGTGAGATTTTTAAAGCTTCTAAAATCCTTTCTATTTACTGACTACTACTTACTGTTACCAACATGTCAAAATATTTTTTTAAAGGGTTGTGACTTCTCATAAGATGTTTCTGTTTGTCTTGCTTTTCTCAATGTTTTTGTGGACAGGGCTGCATCTTGAAATGTCATGTCATACATTCCTGCACCACGTTTAGCAATGACAGCTGCTGGGGCACTGCCAAACATATCTGACCAAACAATGGCCTTCAAAGCCCCTGATTAAGTGTTGAGCAACTTTTTTTCCCAAAAATAATATAGCTAGAGAGTTTCAGTTATTATGCTGACTGGTGTGATTTCGTAAGGCTTTAAACATTTCAGTTTGCAAAAATGAAAAAATGGATGTGGTCCCTCAAGGGAAACTACACATTTTCATTGTGATAAAAACAAAATATTTGCTCAATTTGTAACACAGCTGAAAGTAAAATAATAATTAGCAGAGGCAGAGTGCAATGGTATGTGCTGCACTTTAGAACCCCAGCCTAAAGTAATTATACTGGTTGGAAACTCATATTAGCCAGATCGGTCATCTGTCTCATAAACTGACTAAACAAAGGAAAACCTGCCAAACCAAAATCAATAGCAGCTCTGTAATTTGTAGCCAACAAACAAAACTCTCTAATGTTATCCAATTATTAGATTTATGTCTGCAAAAAAAAGTCTCATGGCTTTAGCAAGGCAATGAGGCATGCATGCATCTGTGAATTTAACAAAATACTTTCCAGAAAATCTTTCTAAATACAACATTTTCATTTTGCATTTCGGAGAATTCTTCTTGGTTTACTGCGTATTTTAGCACTGTGTTTGCACACAACACTAACCATTTATTTATTTGGAGTTTTATCTCCATATTCAACCTTTAACATGGCTGAAATGAAGTGCATGTCAAGGGTCCTAAAGGTCACACTAAAGACACATTGGAAAGAGTCAGGAATGATGATGATGGTGGAATGTGAGATTGAGGGATTTGACTGGGCTGACCTGTGATTGGTTGACTGTGATAAGATGACCCTCCCATGTGACAGGGGATTGAGAAGTATTGATTTGTGATTGGTTGGTGCTACAAGTGAACAGGGTTCATCTTGTGTCAAACATAAAGTGTGCTGAAGGAGGAGCCCTGGGTTGCTGTAGCAATACCAATCCAAAGCAGCTGGGTCAATGAATCACTGCTGATAATCCAAACTTTAGCCAGTCATTTTTTAAAAAAAAAATTGTAGTCAAATCCACTTAACGCTCACTACATGCACAATCATTAAAGGCATGTAAGGCATGTATATCCAAGTAGAAAGTAACCTGATCTAAGTCAGCCTATCACCAGAGAGCACTTAAATAACTGCTACTCTTATTAGTACAGTACCGTCAAAGGTTAATTACAAATATTTCATCTTTGGTTCATGAGCACAAAAAGACATCACAAAAGGTGAAACTAACAGCTGCTGTTGTACTAAAATAGAAGTGCATGCTTCTGTGGTTCTGCATATTGTAAAGTTAGGTTATTTGAAAGGGTTTTATAGCCTCAGGAAAGTAATCTTTCAGAGACATACAGAAGAGATTCCAGACAACAGACAACCGTTTTGAAATCTAGATGATCCCATCAACTCTTTTGTCAACAGTATATAATCTTCTGCCTTCAGGTGCTCCCAGCAGGTAAATTCCACCCAGGAGGAGCTCAATGTCATCACCATCACACTGTTCAGTCCCATGTTTGGGAAGACAGAGGTGGAGAGTCGGGTGAACATCAGCAGAGCACGGTTCAATACTCTGGAATGTGTGGCTACAGTGGAGGGAGAGCAAGCCTACATACTTTACTCTATTAGTGGTGAGTTGAATTCACGGATATACATCCAGTCATACATAAGCAGCACAGGTAGTCTAAATAGGGGTTGTGGAATTAAAGGAGGCGTTGACGTCTGTCAGTTCACATGTTTTGCTGCTGAAGTGATGCAATCCTCTCCATGCTTTCTTTGTAATATTATAGGACAACAACAGAGGACATAGGTGTAAGAATTTATTTACTTTTTGGAACACAAAAAAATTACTGATCTGGCAAACTCTGTCTGTGACTCCATGCACTAAGTTATCTAAGCAGGTCTTCCCCTCAGTGAACGCCACTGAGGGGAAGGATAATTCCTCAGCAAAATATTTACTGAAAACATGACTTTGGCAGGGATTAACCCATAAATGAAGTCCTACTACTAGATGTTGTTCGTCTATGATCTGTTAGGTAAACATTGGTGAAGAGATACCACCGACATGATTGGCTCAGATAGCATTTGGTGAGTCCATTGTTTACTTCATGACCCCAAAACCACTTTTTTGTAACGGCCTCCCCATCTGCTCTGCAGTGTCCTCAAAGTAGTCTGAGTCTGAGCTGAGTTGTCCCCAAATGAGCCTGGAGGACTGGGTTTATGCAAGACACAGGGGCTGACTGTGGCTCCAGCGGGTATGTGGGCGAGCATTATGAGGAAGACGAGTGTTTGTGGCCAGACAGGACAGGCCTTTGGGAGTGTGTGCCCAGGATTTTTCTGCTTTACAGAGTAACAGCGGACCAGACGGAGGCGCTGAGACTGTGGAGCACAGTAGGAGTCCTGGCAATGCCGGGCATTGTGGGGCTGTGGGAGGCTCGGAGGTGTCAGTGAGCTGCAGCAGAGAACACGCAGAGCTTTAGAAACCACTGACAGGTTTACAGGGGATTAGTTCCTGCAGACTCTGCATTCTCAGATTTGAAGTGGAGAGAAAGCTTCTTATCGCTAAAGAGCTTATTACACCCCACTGTACAGAGGAGCAAAACAATAAGGCATCACAATGAGCCAGACACAAAGGAACAGAACACTGATTACTTCTAATTATTCCCAGCACAGCTGTATAAAATAAGGACAACATTGTGGCTTAAAAACAAACAAACTAAAAACAAGGGGAATTTCAGCAACTAGCAAAACAAAGTGCATAATTTTTTAAACAAAGAATAAAAGCACAGAACTCCACAGTATGTATACTTGTATAATTGGATTAGTTTGTGGTTATTTGATCAAAGTGGGCTTCACTGTGACTTAGACTTCTCTGTCTTACCTTATTGCCTCCGTGTCAATGTCGTTTAGAATGTAAACATGACAAACCTTGAAAAGATTCCCCGATTGGCTCTATCAAACATTACTGTTTCTGTCTCTCTGCAGAGAAAAGAGTTCCACATGACCTGTTCACCCCTCTGCTAATTGGCTCCATTTCAGCAGCAGGCATCCTCTGCCTCATCCTTATCATGCTGTTCTACAAGTACATGCAGGTAAGAAAGCACTGTACTTTTCCTGCATGCCCCACCCTCTTTGATTACATTTATAAACAAGTGAATAGAAAGACCAGAGAGATGCCACGTGTAATTAATGCATGAATTGTCTTTTGATATCTCCGTGTCTTATTGTTCACACTAGAAACCCAAATATCAGATTCAGTGGAAAGTTATCGGAAACGACTATGTGGACATTGACCCCACCCAGCTACCGTACGATGACCAGTGGGAGTTTCCGCGAAACAACTTGCGCTTTGGTGAGCATCCGGAACCTATTCACCAAAATCTGTACTGTGTTCCGTATCTAGGCTCCCGTAATTACATTAATCCATAATTTCTGACACACTGCAGCCCTAAAATTTATGTTCTGGGTGCCATGTCTTAGGTGTAAGTAGGGAGCAGGATGATATGAAGATAAATGGGGGCTTGTATCTGTAATAAAGCCTAACAGTCCAGTGGGTATGACATCATCGTTGCCACCCTCAGGCTAGTTCCCATTGATTGACAGCCACTCTGGTTTCTGTGTATGGACACAGCATTAGGGGCTTAGCCATGTCTGTGGTCTTTATTTACTAACCAGTTCCACAGTTCATTAATGATGAAACCCCACTCCCTCACTGCAAACACAATATTGTTGACATATTCTGGGTGTTTTCAACAAACCTTAAACAGGATCCTGCATGTCCTGGTGCCTACGTACACAGCCTGGGGGTTAAAACTGCTGCTGTCCTAGGAACACTACCATGGAACTTGTTTGTTGGAGAAAAAACAGGATGGGGATTAACAGTTTTGTTTCTGTCTCCATTTTTTAGGGAAGACTCTGGGATCTGGTGCATTTGGAAAAGTGGTGGAAGCCACTGCATATGGACTCTCCAAAGCAGATTCAGTCATGACTGTGGCTGTGAAAATGCTCAAATGTAAGTGCTGTCAACACACATGCAAATGAAGTGGGATAAGCACTGTGTAGCTGTTTTGACTATGTGAGAAATGTGCACAGTAGCTTCACGCTGTCCAGAAATTCTAATGAAAACATAATTTGCCTGCAGATGCCTGTAAACAGAGTCATTACGTGGATATTTTTTGGTGGTTTGCACGCTATGCTATATAGCTATATTAAAACATTTCAACAGAGCTCTTTTATTTCATTTAGCTCTCAACAATTATGTATTTTAAGCTAGCAAATACCAGATCACGATACGCAAGCACTGCTTAACATGAGTTTGGCTACAGTGTACCCTTAATATTTCAGTGAATAATGAGTGCATTGCATATTTTTCTTTCCACAGCTAGCGCTCATGCCACAGAGAAAGAAGCACTAATGTCAGAGCTGAAAGTCCTCAGTTACTTGGGAAACCACATTAATATTGTCAACCTGCTGGGAGCCTGCACAGTTGGAGGTGAGGCAACCATTTTCACTTGCGTTATTGTTTATGACTGGAATAAAGTTGTAAACTTCATAAATTGCTGCAACTTTTGAGGAGATTTATTTTCACTGTACTGCAGGTCCTACCCTGGTGATCACAGAGTACTGCTGTTTCGGAGATCTGCTCAACTTTCTACGCAGAAAGAGAGACTTGTGCATCTGCTTTAAGCTTGAGGACGATTACTACAACCGCAACGTCATGCAGCAGAGAGTCACAGATGGGTCAGGTTCTTTTTTATCTTTAAAAAGTGATTTATTGTCCTGTGGAAAAGACAGAACTAGTATTTACTATCCAGAACGTGCGTAGGAGGAAGTTATTTGGACAGCAGCATGCTTATGTGTGGCTGTATTCAGCTGAGACCAGACTGCTCCTTTCCTCTTCACAGTGACAGCTTGAACAGCTACATGACCATGAAGCCTTCTGTTGCTGGCAACGCACCGGTCAGCTCATCCTCTGAGAAGAGAAACTCGCTACGCAAAGGCAAGCCGGCCAGCCATTCATCAAATTTCTCCTATCTTTATTAGCACGCCAAGGTGGTTACATCATCACATTGGAAAAATCATCTTCATTTTGTTTGTCTTCTCAGGTGGTCCTTACGTTGAAGCAGACACGGAGAATGAGATGTTTGCTGATGACGGTTTGTCTCTGGACACCGAAGATCTCCTCAGTTTCTCATACCAAGTTGCCAAAGGCATGGAGTTCTTAGCCTCGAAAAATGTGAGCATCCACTTGAATGTCATTTTTTAATGGCAGTCCATATAAAGCAGCAAAATACATATGTTCTGATTTTTTCACTCACAGTGAAAAAATTTGGTGTCCTTCCAGAACATTCTAGGGAGGTTTTTACTCTTAAATTTCTGTACACCTTTAACATTATCATTACCACCCCACATTCTGTCCTTTTGAGCTAATGCTATAGGGTTATATTGCTTGCATAAGATCAGTATTTCTTGTCCATTTTCCTCATAACTGTGCTGCAGGTTTTGATGTCCAGTCATGACAATATTAGGCTGGACACAAACGGCAGTCCACATTTGTTTCACTATTTATTTTCTACCATATATAAAATGCATTTTCTTTACATGGACTACCAAATTAGATTTGTGGATAAAACTCTGATGCCTGATAATCTGACCTTTTTAACGCAGCACATGGATCATGTTTCCACAGCTAGTAAACAGAACCAAAATGGATGTTGAAGCAAGCTGCTGAAAAATTCATTGGTTGTGGAGGCAATGATACTGAGGCCAGTGTTCTCATGTATCAGTGTCAGTGGTTGTATGTTACAGACCCAAGTGTGGAAGCTCAGTAGCAAAGAGCATTCAAAAAAAGCACCTCATTCATGACTATGTGATTAACTGTTAATGTATGTAACATGTATCATGTATCACTGGATTGTATAAGTAATGATGCATTTGTTTTTCAGTGTATTCACAGAGACCTGGCTGCCAGAAATATCCTACTGACTGAAGGAAGAGTGGCCAAAATCTGTGATTTTGGCCTTGCCCGAGACATCACCACAGATTCTAATTATGTCGTCAAAGGCAATGTAAGTCTGCACTAGCTGCAGGACACACAGGGATATAATATTAGAGGCGTGATACATCTTTAGTATCACTAGTTTGGAGTAGGATAAGACTGTTTGATAGGTTTGGAGGTCATCCGCTTAATTCATCACCATTCAGACCTACTATAAAAATGAATTCCTTCCTTATGACCTATTCTAGTTCACTAGAAAGTGAGATTTAGTTTAAATGATGCTTCATTTGAATTCACTAGCAAAACTTTCACGTGCTAGAAAATAACTAGCAGGAAAGTCTAAATTTAAGATTTCACCAGAATCAAAATCATCAACAGTGTCACAAGGAAAGATTTGGACTTTATAAGTGATTATTTGAACAAGATTTTTGTTTGTTTGTTTGTTGATTTTAGCTTTCTTGCTAGTATGAACTCTACTCTTGTAATGGATTCGCAGGAACATGGTACAGACAAATCCGGAAAACTGGAAGCTTTTGTTTGTGTAGTTCTCAAATTGTAAATCCAGGGGTTCATTTGCCTTGCCACACTTCCTGATATGTAAATTCAGGAGTTATCTAACGTACCTGTCTATAAGACGAGCTTTTGTGAACACAGTAGCTTACGTGTATTTTTCCCAAACCAGTGTAGGTACCTGATCTTATCTGTCTATGGAGAACCTGTACTGTATTTAATTTACATTTTATAGAAGAATCTCTTTGTGATAAAGTTTTCTTTTAGCATATTACATTTTTTCCTTGTTTCAACAGTGGCCTCAGTTGTTCTGTATCCCTCAGGTGCTAGACAGCTGCAAACACAGTACTTTATTAAAAAGAAAAAAACTTTAACACTTACATCTCTTATGCAAGTAGTCTTATTTCTGACTGACCTCTATCCCAAATTTATTTCTCTATGCATGACAGCCAATAAACTGATTGTCAAATTTGTGAGGTATGAGCCTCACAAATTTGTGCCGAGCTCTGCATGTTCTTTGGGACCCCAGGCAAATACCTTCTGCATACTTTGTCAAGGCTATTCATTTATCAACCCTCTGTTGCACATTTTCTGTCCCCAGCCACATAAAAAAACATTTCCAGGAAAAGGTTTCATGTCACATTGTAATTTATTGCAAGTTGCCATATACTCACTTTACCTTTCAGGCTCGTCTGCCAGTGAAATGGATGTCTCCAGAAAGTATCTTTGAGTGTGTTTACACATTCGAGAGTGACGTGTGGTCATATGGCATCTTGCTTTGGGAAATCTTCTCACTGGGTATGTCTCTCCATCCACTTTATGTGTGTTTGTCTGGCTATCTGTGTGTTTTCATAAGTGTGTAATGTAACTAAATATCTTGGCTGAACATAGGAAACAGTCCATACCCTGGTATGCAGGTGGACGCCAAGTTCTACAAACTAATAAAAGAAGGATACAGAATGGATGCCCCAGAGTTTGCGCCCAGTGAAATGTGAGTTTTTGTTGAATTGAAATGTGGATCATCAAAAGGAGAGATTTAGTGAGACAGATGGAGGTGGCGTGACTAGGAAAGAGTGTAATGAGCAGGATATCAATAGCAGCTTTCTTTCTTCCTGTTGTGCTTGGCTTTTCACAAGAAAAACTAAAAATGAGGATGTGTTAAAACTTTCAGATGGAAGTGAGAACAGAAAACAATATACACAAAAGAAACAGGATATAATAATTGTATGTTTGATTACTGCTGTGCAGGTATGAGATTATGAGGTGCTGCTGGGATGCTGACCCCTTCAACAGACCCCCGTTCAGGAAGGTCGTGGAAACGATTGAACAGCAGCTGTCAGATGCCACTAAGCGTGTAGGTTTCAACATTTGAGTGTTCTTTTCTTTTATTATCCAAGGCAACATTCCTGGAAAATAATGTACCCAGAATACCTCACAGACCGTGAGTTTAGCTTAGATAGACTTTTGTTCCAGTTGGTAGGGTTTATTAAAGGACAGGAAATTATTGTTAGACAAGCCTAGAAATAACAAGATATCATTTCATTTTTGGAATCATATTAAATATAATAAAAGCAGTGATTCATACCGTATTATCTTTTGTGTGACAGGACCACTTTAGCCAAAATAGGATTGTTATTACATTTGAAAATAATTTCTATTTGGGAGTATGGCTTAATTTTGGATGGACCCAGGCCTTGCACATGTATACATGTGGAGCTTAATGTCTAAGAGAGAGTAACAGCACAAGCAGCAATCACTGACAAAAAACATGAGACCGAGCAAGTTAGAAATGGTAAATGGCCTGTATTTGTATAGCGCTTTACACTACATTCAGTCATCCACCCATTCACACACTGGTGATGGCAAGCTACAGTGTAGCCACAGCTGCCCTGGGGCGAGGCTGCCGGACACTGGCGCCACCGGGCTCTCTGATCACCACCAGTAGGCAAACATTGGGTTAGTATCTTGCCCAAGATATTTGGGAGGGCCTGGGATCAAACCACTGACTTTCTGGTTAGTGGCTGACCTGCTCTGCCACCTGAGCTACAGCAATCCTAGAAATAGCAAGAATGCTTGAAAAGGACACGATATGTTAGAGATGTGTTGTGAAGTCTCCTGCAGAGGCATTATATGATGAGTAATTCTGCATCCCGTATGAAAATTGTCAAGATAACAGAGCTGTAGAATTTTATTACAATGCTGTTGATGGTTGTTTAGGCTCTGCCTAAAACCTGGTTTTGATCTTGAGAAAAAAAAAGAAAAATAAGAAAGAATGAATAGGAAAACAACACAGCTAAAAGACAGAGTAATTGTGTAGATGAGACAACACTGATCACTGATATGTTTAAAGTTAAACACGCCAGTAACAGTATCAACCGTCACAGATTTTTGTTTCGCTCTTTCATCTTATCTTTAGATTTATCTGAACTTCAGCTCCATGCTTCCTATGATGCCTAGAGCAAGGGAGGAGCAGAGTTCTCAGAGCCCAGCGTCTCACCATCTCAACTCAGCCGGCAGTAACAACACTCCAACTCAGCCCTTACTAGTCCAACACGAGGTCTTCCTGGAGGGAACAATCCTCTCAGCCGAGTGGGTGTGAGAACCCACCCGACCTGTCTGGCTGCCTCATAAAGTGCCTGTAATGATCCGCCACAAAACACCCAACCACTACACCTGCTCCTCAACCTGGTACCAGCAGCATTTTTTTGTCCTGTGTTGCAGAAGGAAGGCATTTATCTTTGCCACTGTTGTTGATGACTACGGGGAGAACAGTTGGACTAATGCTCCCCTGCTTCCAGGAAGGAACTGTTAAGGCACCAGGGAGAATTGAGGGACATCAAGCGTTACTCTAAAACTGTCATTATGTAAAACCATATTACACTGTAATCAGTTTTGTTTTGTTTTTCCAGTTAATTTTTTCCTTACACATTTCATACAGGTTGTTTTGGTGTTTTTATTTTTTTACCTCTTTTTGTTTCTTGCGTTTTTTCCGGGGCATGGGGGGAGTGTCTCTTTTCTCTCTCCGATATATATATATATATATATATATATATAGTAGTGCTGTCAGCATTAATCTTGCATTAACGGCATAACCCGCATTAACGTGGCAAATCTCCGTTAGCGAGTTAGCGTGGGGCTGCGCAGCATCAATGCTTTAGCGCAGTTAGCTCGTTAGCGTGGTTTGCTTGTTAACGCGTTAGTGTTGTCCAGACCCACGCATGGGCCGATCTGCGCTAACTCGCTAACGGAGATTTAATTAATGCAGTTATGCCGTTAATGTCATTTTAACGAGATTAACACTGACAGCACTAAGATATACATATATATATACTTTTTGCATTTATGTGTTCTGTTATTGTTTGTTGTTTCCTTTCATGAAAATGTATGTAGCATTTTTATTTTTACTGTGGTTTGCTGTTGCAGTTGTTGGAGGAAAAAGCACTCAAGGCACTTGAACTTCACATCATTCCACATACTAACTAATGCAGCTTTTACTTTTTTTTGATATCCTGTTCTGTTATCATCAGTATTATACCCATCTGTTTAGATCTATTTTACATGAAGGAGCTACTTTTCAGGGGCCAATTGAAAATGAGATGATAAGATTCTGGTGTATAAGCTATTAGACAGCATGTTATGCCATGCTTAGAGTCCGTAAGTGCTTCATGTTAGTTAGAACGTATTTCTGCTTTTTTGTATGCTGGAGGTCATTTCCTAGACACTAAACACCTGTCTTTGCTGAACCATATTACCACATTACCATGACTTGGGGTGGCACTTATTCTTTACACACAGTTGTCTTCAGAGAGATGGTACGCTAGCTTTTCATTTATTCGACTTTTAACTGCTTAACTGTATATAGGTATAGGTAATAATGCTTTACGATGAGATGTTAGATCATTCTTTACAACAGAGACGATTCCTGAAGCCTTTAAGTCTTCATTTTAGTTTTCTTAGACAAGCAGGTCGTTTTTGACAGATGCATTGCTGGAGTTCTCCTGTTAAGGGTGTAAATAGCTGTTAAGGTTGATATAGTTCCTCTCCTGCCACATCCAGTGTATGATATTTGTTTACAAGCATGAGACAGGTACTGCCATTTCTGCGCTGTGTTTTCTCTGTATTTCACCTTCTATCCCTTCACAAAGGACAAGGAAACAGAAAGGCAGTTGTTTTCACCCCATGCTAACGCTGTACTTCTGTATTGCAGTACAGTGGTTAAAGTCATATGAAATGCCATTAAGTGGACTGCAGTATTCCCTGAGGTGACAAGCAAGAGGAAAACACAGGGTCTTCCAGGCTCTAACTTCAGATATTGACACTGGGTACAGAATTCAGCGTGTCGGTCATCTCATTGTTCTCCGGCCAGTAGCTGGTTTCCCAGCAGTACCTCTCTTCTTTGTATCCAGCTGTTTCCTCCACCAGAAGCGGGACTTTCAGCACCTCTCAGCCAGTAGTCTGTATCAGTCCAGACCTTTATGAAACCCCCTCTTCCTTGTGGTGGATGTTATGAGGAGCACCCAGAAAGTGTCCTGTTTGAGTGTATGAACATGTGTGCTTTGTTCTATGCTTGTGTGTGTGTATGTGTGTTTGTGTGTGTGTGTGTGCGTGCATGTGTGTGTGTGTCTGCATGTGTCTGTATGATTACTGTCAAGAGGTGCCACTACTAAAGAGTCATCAAGTCATTTAGGCTTCAAAAACCCCACAGTCTTACTGCTCTGTCTTTTTGTAAATATAAATGTGCATATATTTTAAAGTAACATTGCTTTTGAAGATGTTTATCTTATTGAGGATATGGTACAGAATTTTATTATGGTGTGTTTTATGTGCGCACAAACTTCCTACTGTAGATTCAACTTGAGAAATTGCTTTTGTCTGTGTTGCCACTGCAACTTTTCACTCTGGCTAATTTTAGCTAATTCATTATCTCAGCCAGTTTTGCCAGTTCACTTGGTAACTGCCAAAGCTGAACTGCTCCTTATGGTCATGTGTGATCATCACAAAGTCAATACAATTCTACAACCAGGAAGAAGATGTCTCAGAATAATAGAGAGATCAGTTGTAACTGCATTTCCCTCCTCTCATTTAAGAGCTTTTGGTTGCATTTTGCTGAATATTTATTAAAAGCTTTAGAGTTATTCTGTAAATTTGATGTGTTGTTATTACACGTGTCAGTGTAAATAAAATTTGTGTATATTGAATTCCCAATCAAACCTTTTGGTCCTTATTTTACATCTTTGCTCCCACAATTCAACTTACTGTATAGCTCTGGCAATTTTAACTCTCTTTATACTAAGTCATTAGAATAAAGAGAACACATGATGGCTTAGTGTAAAGGAAATCCTTAGGTTTCTAGGCTGAGGAACACATGTCCTTATATGTTTCTCTGCCACCTGGATGGGGATGAATCTTCACTGCAGGTTTTTGCCCTCAGGCCGCTGTCACAAGTGATTCATCCAGAAATGCATACACTATTATATATTGTACATATATTTATTAGTTTCAGGTTGGCCATTCTTGTATTTTGCTCGTTTGTGTTGTTGTGTTTGCACATCTCTATTGCTTGTGGGGCTCGCACACAAGAATTTCACTCGCATGTGCTGTGCCAGTGTGCCTGCACATGTGATGTGACAATAAAAAGTGATTTGATTTGATTTGATTTGATTTTGATAAGCTCTACATTACCAGAAAATTGAGGTTAACTGGATCTCAGTTTTGCCAAATAAAGTTACAGATGATACACTATCTGATATTTTTTTTGCCATTCTTCCTGCTGTATTTTAAATCCTTTGGCTTGAACCCAGAAAAGGACATCTGTTCATGAGGGGAAAGCCACGAGGAGGACAGCAGCACTTGAAGCAGCCCCTCAGAAAGACCCGGTGCAGAAAGTTGCGGGGGCAGAGTCCATTGTTTCAGGATCTAGCTGATAAGAGACTGCCAGGAAATCCCATCATTGAGGCAAAGATGTTTGTTAGTCAGACTTTAGGAAGTTTTAGAAAGAAAGGTTAAGATGAATCTGTAATTAGGACACTGGTAGAAATATAGATCTTTAGCAGATTTCCCACAGCATAAAACAAGACATTTTAAATTCACACATATAACTAATCCCACAGTACATTTATCTTACCCTCAGGATTGGCTAGTGTTTTGCATTTTAATGGAAACAACAGTCACAAAACTGGTTTTCTCTTTGCATAACTTATGCAAGTGTATAGATATACTGACTTCTAGGCTTACGCATTTCTTCTAGGATTAACAGGTTTGCACTCTTTTGAAAACTATTACTACGACAGCAAAAACGTTTGCCAAAGCATATCACACCATTATTAATCAGAATCAGAATCAATCAGAATCGGAATACTTTAATAATCCCTTACAATGACATTGAATGCAGCTTTTCTTCCTAAACAAAAATCAGTATCAAAAAATGTTCTAATAATCCTCTGTTTTGCTCAGACAAAACTGACACAAATGATATGTTTCATCATAAAGTAGAAAGAAATAGAAATAAAAACATCAAAGCATGTCTTTGTAACCCATGTGTTGTGTGCAAAAACGTCCCTGTCAATATTTTGTGTCTGCAATTGCTCAACGCATTGCGGTTCCTTGCTGTGGCTGTAAATTTGATAAGCATGTCACTTTCCTTTGGACGCTGTTCATGGTAAATCTGGCGGTTTAATACGAAAACCTCCGGTGTGTTTCTAAGCTCATGGTAAGAAGGAAACAGAAAAACTAGTGGATTGTGGCCATTACAAAGACTTTTCTCAGGAGATAAACAATGATAACAGTCTGTTCTTTTTCAGATTTCCAGAAAGTAAAATATTGTTGCAATACCCGGTAACACAATTGCCTCCAGTATCTGTGAAGTTGACTAATCATAATTGTATTTCCAGAAAGAAACATTCAGCAATATCCCTCCAGGGCCTCTATTAAATGACCTCCTTGACCACAGTGTCTTTACTCAGCATCATGTGATGCTTCATGCATTACCATGTGATGCGCGAGCTCTGTCTTTCTCCAGCGAGCGAATATGTAACAGAGATAACATCGAGTCTTTACTCAGAAAAAAAAGGGTTGTCTTGATGTACACCAAAACACATTCCCATACCCACAAGACCCCCATGACTTGAGTCAGGAGCTTACTACTTCATTAGTAATAACATGACAAGAAGGTCTTTCTCAGAAAAAGATACCTCTCAAACTAAATTGCACAAATTGAATAACACTAGAAGCCTCCAAATTGTTTTTATTGCACATATTTAGCAGTTAACGGATGTGTCGGGTTGAAAATGGAAAGGAGCGTAGCATATGGGTAATTTTTTGGGTCACCACCACTTCCCATATTTGCTCAAGCTGCTCAGGAAACATGCACCCCTCTGTGCACCCTGTCAGGGCTGAAGAGGGGTGCTCCTGTGGCCTGCCTGCCAGAAGCTCTGAGATACACAGACCGCAGAGGGAGTGGGCAGATTTGGGTGGGTGAGGAGGAGTGTGTGTATTGCATGTGTGTGTGGGTGTGTGGGTATGGTAAAAAAATTTTTTATCTAAGGTACACTGCACTTCCTCTTGTGTTAAGAGTGAACCTTCTGTTCCTATAACTGTGTATCAGTTCATTAACAGGCAACTCTCAGGCAGAAGGGCTCAGGGCCCCAGCAGATGGCTTCCATCACTCTGTTGTAAATACAAAAACAGTGAGCAAACTTCAAGGCCGACTTTGTTTAAGTTGCAGTATTTTATAGAGTTTTTCTTATAACAGATATACAATTACTTAATTAAATTGATTCAGTGTGTAAACATGAGGAGATCTATTCTACCTTATAAAGTCAGAAGACCTAACTAATGAACATGTTATGCTTTATTTGCTTAATTCTTCCAAAAAATACACTTTGTGGTTTTATAGGAGATTTAATGCCACACTGTTGTCTTCCCGGGGCCATGATGTGATGGTCATGGTAGATCTTGTTTACTATATACGAGACCATATCTTTCTACTTAATTACAAAAGGAAATACTTGCTTTTTCTTTGTGTCATTCAATCAAAGTATAGTTTTCACTTATATAACCTGACAAACCTCACAAAATTTCACATCCTGCTTTGGATCCTACCATTGGATTTCATAAGAGATTTATGACACTAATTTATGACACGATGGGATGTGCTTTTAACAGAACCACAAACATAAATCACTACTGCAGAAAAAAACTAAAACCTGTTCACATTGCTTGGTTTAAACAGGACTGAAGCTGTACTTATATTCAGTGTTTCTACAAATTAAAAGCATATGTCAGTAGATTACCATGCTCACAGAGGTTAAATCCTGATATCTAGCAGGCATACAGTAAAGTAAGTTCACGAATTTGGTGGATGGTAACTTCAGATTTTAACCTTTGAGCCAATTTTTTACATCATGTCATTGTTTATTTAGCACAAAGAAAATCAAACTGCAGAAAGTCCGTGGAAAACTTAGATTGTTTTCTTTTCTTCATGAATGCTGGTCTCAACTGTCTAAAGGCCATTGTTCTGTACGTCTCGCAGTTTGTTTAGATGCAGTTTAGCATTTACGAGAAGAGAACCCTGCCAAGCAAGCCATACTTGTTCAGTCTTTTTTTAGTTGACATTTAACATGCTCAGTGAGGCCTGTACGGTCTGGCATGTAGCACTGGGATTGTTGTTGTGTCTTTGAACTTGGGCTGAATTTGCTGAGGACATCCACTCTTAGAAGGATTGGCAGCAGTTTTGAATGTTCCCCACTTAATAATCTTTCTCCCTGCAGAATAATGGACTTCAAATTGTTGAGAAATGGCCTTATAACCTTCCTCAGATTAATGGGTATCTTTCCTCTGTGGCATTTTGTTAAAGCACACCTGCATGTTCCAGATCAGTCAAAACTTCTGCTTTTATGGAGGTGCTCACACCTTGCTCATGATAACCAAATGCAACTGATTAACTTCTCTACCCTTTTATTTCCTATGGAAGCACCAAGAGTGTACCTAGTTTTTCATAAAGTACTTCTGCATTTTGGCTTAATATTTGTGGAATAAACAATGATACAGTGTAATATGTCATGTGTTGTAGTCCATCTGAGGTTGTTTTCACCTCATTTTCAGAATATTTTAATTATTTTTATTATGTCCTGATATGTTAAAAATTAGAATTTAATGAGGCTGCTTTTTAAATGACAATGTATTAAAAATTTGTAAAGGCTTACATATTAAAAATAACCACATAGTGGTTGTAGCTCTTCACTTCCAGCTAAACCTTTACACTGTTCTGGACTACACATACCATGGAAACCACAAAGCAATTCACAAGAATCTAAATCTGACCATAACATAAGTTGACAACAATACTATATAAAGGATTTGAACATTAACAGGACCATGAATCTTTACAATTACCATTGCAGAAGAATGCACAGCTATACTCTTCAGTATGGGGGCAGATAGTACAACTCAGTAACTCAACATAAGTACTTCAATTCAATTTTCACTCCAATTTTATTTACATATATATCATCTCAAAGTGCTTTATATTTCAAAGACCCTACAATACTTGAAGCACAATCTATATATTTAAAAATGTAATAGAAATTAAGTTAGAGTCAAAAAAGCAATTAACTACGGACATTATATTGCAGTATGCAGTGCACCTGAGTGGAAACATTTGTATTTGTCATGGGTTTTTTCTTTTTGTTTGTTTGTTTGGTTTTTTTTGTTCAGGTCCTCCTTTTACTTCTGTTTACTTATAAAAGGCTAAAATTAATCCAAAAAGCAAACTGGAAATTTATAATCAGTGTTATAAAGAGGGGTAGTTGAAAAACTCTCCTGCATTGTGTTTATCTTTCTCAAAGGTCAACATCCTTGTGCAGTTCAGGTATTCATTAACCTGATGCCACATTGTTGGTGCCAGCTCACGGCACAGCATGGCAACTATGCTAGCTAACATTTCTGTGCCTGATATCAAACAGAATTGCCACTTTGTTAAACATCGTTTTCCTGGACCCAGGCAACATCTCTATAAAGGTGAGCCAAAGTTTCTCCAAAACAGTTCTCACTCTCCAGTGTGAGTCATGGAAACATCTGGTTCCCTCACATTAAACCTATAAATTGTCAACAGGCCTCATAGTTTCATGTATTTGAAATAATTATACCTATAGAGGTTATCAGTTTATCTTATCAGGAAATACATTTTCGATGTTCGGTGTTTTCTTCTGTGACATGTTTTTAAGCCTTTTTGTTCATTGGAACATTCCACTGGTATGTGCAGGTATCACCTGTCTGCTCATTAAACATTTAGTTTGTGTTTCAAGGCTGACTAAAGCAAGGTGTTCATTTCATTTTAATCTCCAGTTTCATTGAAAACTGCACACAGCTCATGACGTTCACCCGGAGTTCAGTTTGCCAAACATGCCATTTAAACTTTAACTTTGCTCGATCCACTGTTTTGTCTAACATTGACTTGTCTTGATTCCACTGTGGTCACAGTAAACTCACAGTGATAATATTTTATGTTTAATTGTTCTCTCTCCTAGAAAGTTTAATGGCCTATTTTATAATTAGATGGCAGATATATTACATGAAATTCATCTATGAAGCTTAAAGATAAATTCTTCTAGAGCAGCTCAGATACTCTCTCTCTTTGTAAGTAACGCCAAACACAGTTTGGGAATAAGAGACCAAGCAAATAAATACATTTCATCAAAGCTATTTTAGTATTATTAGTACTACTACAAATAATAATAATTTAAATTATCTCTAAACCAGGGGTAAAGGGTTAGGGTTACTCTATCTGTAAAAGCTGGTGTTACTGATACTTATACTTGATTACGTAAAGCATGTATTCTACTTTTGAAGCAATATTCTTGTTTACTGAGAATTATTGTAAAGCATGTAATATGTAGTTCCTCAGGTCAGGTGATGAACGCACAGGACTGTGAAATGACTTTTCACAGTTGCAGGGCCCAGCTTGTCAGAGCCTCTAATCCCCTTCACATATGGTCTAAATGTGAGAGGAAAGCTGTGGGAGCACGCGTGACCAAAGGAAATAAACTGGAGTGAGAATGCCATCAATTAGATGAGACGTGAGCAGCTCCCTGACCCAAACCTGACTCTGCTGTACAGTAAACTTCTGAAAGTATTTGTCGAAGGTTGACAGACTATTATTTGTTACCTTGTAATCCTAACTGCAGAATATACACCTTCCAGGGCTGAAAAACCCCAGCACAAACCACTGTGCAGTGTCTTGTATGTCTGAACAATATTCTGTTTCAAACATGAATCACTTGAACATCACTTCCTGATTTGTATTTCACTGTTTCACTAGTACCTAGTAAGGAACACACAAACACAGACTGCATTTTTAAAACGAGACCTTGTTTGTCTCCACACTCAAAAAATACTTTAATTAATTTCATTATCCTAAATGTTTCCTTATCATTTATTTGTTCACCGCTGTTCTTATATTTTCATGTTTGTGTTTCTGTTATTTTTGTAAACGTTTAAATTTAACAGATTCTGATCAAATGAAATTCATTTGATTGGCGTACATTCCGCAAGTACTTTACCGTAATGATTAATCAGTTGCATAAATAAACCTTTGATTTTATATATTTCAGTTGCATTTTACTCAAAATTATTGTTTCATCTTTATGAGGGCAAAGAATCATCTTTTTAGTTTAGTAATATTATGCAACAGTGCAACATTATGCAAATAGTGCAACAGTACAATGGTTAGCATTGCCGCCTCACAGCAAAAAGAGCTGTGTGTGTCTGAAACCGGGCTCACAACTTTCTGTGTGGAGTGTACATTCCTTCCAGGTGCTCTGGCTTCTTCCCACAGTCCAAGCACGTGCTTTTTAGGTTACGTGGTGATTTTAAATTGGTTGTAGGTATGAATGTTCTTTTCGTTCTCTCTGTGTTAGCCCTGTGATTAGATGGCTAACTGTCCAGGATGCGTGCTGCCTCTAGCCCAATGACAGGGAGAGGCTCCAGTTCTCAGGCAAGTAGTTGACTGAAAAATATCCTGAGGAAAAAACTTGGCACAGTAATGATACTGACACCTTAAAGCGGTGTCGTTTGCGACAGTTTAAATTATGTTGTGTATGTGATGTCATGCTTGTTTTATGTCAAAGATGACAAATCTTTTTTTTTTTTTTTACCTCTGAAGAACATTTAAGTGAGGCATATCTAGATATTTGCTTAGATTAAAAGAAGACCTGAGGCTGTTTTCCATTCTCAAGTGGTATCTAAGAAGATGCTGACAAGTACCAACTTTTGTCATGACAGGTTAAAATCCAATCTATTCTGCACTACAGACAACAAATAACAAGGTTAGCGTTCCAGAATGACATAAACATGTCATTTATTGTAGCTTTGATTCATGTGAAGACTGCTCTGCTAAATAAATAAAGATGAATAGTCACTGTTGAAGACTTATTTCTACATAGAAGTGATGTGCAAGTGTGGTGAAATATAGGCAAGGCAAGGCAAGTTTATTTGTATAGCACAATTCAGCAACAAGGTGATTCAATGTGCTTTACAGAGACATTAGAAACAAAAACAAATAAAAAGCATGATTTAAAATTGATTAAAACAATCAAACAAACAAACTAACTAATTAACAAACAAACAAACAAACAAACAAAACAGTATATAAAATCAAAACAGATAAAATCAGAAATAGATAAAATCAGTAGTTAAAATGTTAGTTTTGAAATTTAAGCTTAACAGTGTGGATTTGGTGCTTTATTTAAATGCAGCTGAGAGCAGGTGAGTCTTCAACCTGGATTTAAATAAACTGAGTGTTTCAGCTGATCTGAGGCTTTCTGGGAGTTTGTTCCAGATATAAGGAGCATAAAAGCTGAATGGTTTCGGTTTCAGTTCTGCAAAGCCTCTGCAACTTCCTGTCAACTCCTGCAACTTAGTCATTCTGAAAGACACACACACTGTTTAAACCTCTGAATACAATATCAATACTGTAAATTATATTATTAATGCAATGGTAATGATGATTATTTACCAATAGCAGTAAAATAATTTCCCTGCTCCACACAATATATATAATGACTAGTTGTTACATGTGTATTAGTTACAAGGGTGGACGCTTAGTGCTAAAGTTTCAGATAATGGGTTCAGCAAAAAGCTCCGTCATCAGACTGCTCTGCCCTTCATTGTCAGGAACTGTTTGAATATGAATCATACTAAGCTAATGAGGGAGGGGCAGACAGGTTAGCTTGGACTCTAAGCTAATCTAGAGTCCAACAACACATATGTGGAGCTAGAAATAAGCATGATAGGTCATCATTCTAATTATTTTTCTAATTATAATTGCTCTTATTTTTCAATGAAAAACATCACTTTCATACTTTAAATCACAACAAAAGTCGCCTCAAGGTGCTTTATATTGTACAGTAGATACAGAGAAAAGCCCAACAATCATATGACTCCCTATGAGCAAGCACTTTGGCGACAGTGGGAAGGAAAAACCTGGATGTGACTCGAGACCACATTAATCGCAGCCTCACCCCTCCAACCCTTGTCTGTGGGAAATGGAAGGGAAGGACTCCCTTTGTTATTGTTCTGCTTTTATGATGCTATTGAGCTTTGGTTCCTGTTTTGATTTTGTTATTTCAGATGTCCTCTGTCTTTTCCATCCCCTGTCTTGTCTATGTGTTTGTGCTGTCGCCCCCATGGTATATTCAGGTAAATTATTTTCTTTGTTCTTCTCTTATGCTTTTACACCCTGTCTTTTTTCCTCCCGCTGATATTTTCCACCTGTGTCTTATTTCCTGTCTGCCCCTCTCTCATTTTTTCACCTGATTTTCATTGTTTTCAGCTGTTCTCACCTGTGTCTCATCATATATTCAGTATTTGACCTGGTCTCTCCTTTTACTCTTTGCCAGACATGTTAAACTGTGATGTTTTTGAATGCATTAGTGAACGTTTTTGGATCATCTATAGAATTATTATAACTGAACATTATTGGATTCCTAGAAGGCCGACTGTCCAGATAACATTCAATGTCATTTCAGGAATCCATGATTGGTTTGGAGGTAACTGACCTAAAAAGAAAAAAATACTTTATTGAATGTTTTTTTTAATCAAACATTGTTTATGCAAGACAAATTCAATAAAATAAGATTATGGAAAGTAATGATTAACAAATCTCACTCCATGACCATGATATTTGGGATAGGCGCCAGCCGCCTCAAAGCCCCTTAACTGGATTAGTGGTTAAGAGATGCATGGATGACATGATGAAATTAATCTGTTGTTTGACAGTTCAAAAATTGGAGGAATTGCATTATAATAATAACAATTTTTATTATCAATATTATTATTACCAATAAAATTCTTTATCACAAATAGAATTAGATGGATTAAATGACTTGACTGGAGGCACAGCATTTGCAGCTGTCATACTGACCATGCTGGACACAATGGCGTTATCTTCCCTTGTGCACACCAAACATCCTGTTTCTGCTTTCTTTATTTTCAGTGTTAGGATATCGGTCTTCCTTCCCCTCCTATCTGAGCTGTTTACGACTAAATAAATATCCATGCACACGCATGCACGCATCCTCCAATCCTACATTGATGAGTTTGTGTGTGATGTTTAACTTAATGTCATTCCACCCTCCTCAGACAAGTTCAAAAAAGAACAATTAAAACCAAGCTCCATCTAAGAGAGAGCAAGCATGTCTTAATATGTTCAACTACTCCATTAACTTTAGACCGCTTTCTTGTAAGTGCCATAAGCGACCTGCTGAATGTGTGGACCACTGTAGTTGTATGACACCTGGCTACTGTAAGTTAACTAAATAAACTAAATTAAGATCTTCTTCTTAGCAACTTACAAATACAAGCAAACACTTGGACTTATAAAAGCGTGTCTTAACTAACAAAATTAAAACCCAGTCTACTTTATTAGGTGCTTTAATATGGCTAGCTAGTGGGTAATTTGGCACAATGCACAGGGAACTCAAATGCAGATCAGTCATCATCAGTATGATTGCTGACACCTGTGCCTTTCCTGATTAAACATGTCAAATTGTCAGCTGAGCCAACCACAGGAATACTTTTAAGTTGTTACAATGTGAGGAAACTGTCGTAGTAATGAAGTAAAATTTCAGAGCCAATAAGCACATTGTTGAGTCATCTGGTTTGAGTCAAGTTGGGGTTGGTGTACAACATTAACAATTGTCTTCTTTTCTTTTTCCTGATTTAAAGTTTTTAAAACTCTGATCTGCCAGTGAGTGAGATCTTCTGTCCAAGTGCTGTAGTTCATCGATCCTATTTATGCTCATAACAATGCATAGCCAGGTGACTCTTGCATATACTTTTGCTCCAAGTCCCTTTCTTTCATGTTCATTCTATCACAACTGCAGAAAATAAAGGAGTTCAAGTTACTGGATAGAAAATTCATACTTGAACTAAACTGCATGTATGTCAACATGTTTTCCATTACACTAGTGAATGGACACATATAATCATAGAGATGTTTCTTTCACACGGGTCTTTTCAGACACGTAAACATAGAGGTACTTCCCAGTATTTTAGGTCCCACAGAGATAAAGATCATATTCAATTATAACAACGAAGAAGTGAAGGGAGAATACTTTACAGCATACATAAATATTGGTGCCAAGTGAACCTTTTTTAAAGGGAAAACGAACAAGAGGGGACAAGAAAATGCTTGTAGCAGATTAGGAAATTAATCTTGTGCCATCCTTGACAGAGTGTCTCCCACTCTTCCATGGCTCCTGCTACCTGCCCTATTTCTTTTACCAAGGCTGGAAAAACAGGAAAAGTGATGGACAAGCAGTGAAGAATCTGATCAAAACCTCACAATCTCAAGAAATACAGAATAAGTTAAAACATGTGGAGACTGTCAGAGTGTCAGTGCACTAACAGGCCAGTTCACATATGACTATATATGTCATTCCTGTGCAGGAATGAGTTATTGGTAAACATGATAGATTTGCACATATGGATACCACATTGGCCCCAGAGGTTCAGGATGAGAGAGCCTACTTTGAAACAATAAGACTGCCTCCTAATGCGTGTTGTCTATTGAGGCAGGAGGTATATTCACATGAATTAAGTAAACAAATACAAGTGTTTCTTACCAAAGTAAAGCTTTCTGGCTTATTAGTCAACCAAAGAACTTACTCTTCAACCAATAACCTGCATGGTAACAAAATCTGTATTTTATGTTTAGATTAAATTAACTCCATTAATGTACTCAGTTTGAATTAAAAATATACCCAACACTGCATTTTCAGACTACGGTGCTAATTTAAGATGTTTGAGGGTTTGTTGCTTTTTCTTGTGAGATGTGTGTGTGTGTGTGGGGGGGGGGGGAGGCTAAAGTAAGTCAACACCTTTTCACCAGTACAATATTGCAAAACACCAAATCACCTGTTAAATGTCATGCTCTGCTGTTTAGCTTTTGAACATCTGTCGTTGCAACAACCAAGTGCAGGATTTTTCTCATTTTCGTTTGGTGAAAGAAAATGTTAGCAGGGGCTGTGCATTTCAAAATAAAGAACAGATTAACATTGCCAGGTATCTGTGTGGCATTAAAAAGTATTCAAGATTAGATGATAAAACGCACTATTAGCAAATACCAGATACAAAATCAATCTTGTGAAGATTAAAAAAATGTGGAAAGGGAAGAAGGGAAGTAGTGCAGCATAAAAAGCACAATCTGCTCTCCAATTATGGGATTTCTCCAGTAATTGGGCTATTAAACTCATCATCACCCTTTATGTAACCCACAACACACTTGCATTTTTAAAAAAAAACACAATTGTTACCATAATGATTTTGATAGTTTCATCTTGTTTCACTTCATTAAAAAGTCACTTTAAATAGCAAAACAAGAACATTCACATTTAGGAATTTTGTTGCAAAATTCTTCTTTACAAAGTCATGCTTTGCTGGTTTGGAATTAGCATAAACACAGCAGCTACAGGCATGTGGTCCCCACATCAAACAGTGTTTTGACAGTACTGCTTATCTCTTGCGAAAGACAAAATACATGAACATACAGTTTAACAGGAATGTAATGCAACAGTTATGAATTATGATCTTTTGACTATCACTTTGTGCTTAGGAATTGTGCAACTGTCATTCTGTGCAATGTCCCTGTCACCACTATAGTTTTCCTGCCGTGTTTTCCCTCCTGGGGCACAGAAAAACACATCTGCAGCGGAGCTGGGCAATGACGTGAGCGTCCAGTGAGAGCAGTGATAACCTAAGAGGTTCTCCTTCCTGTACAGCTGTGTTTGACCGGCACAAAAACACTTCTCAGCGATTACTCACCAAAGACACGTGCGCACACTCACAAACCTAAAGAGGTAATTGTGACACCGATAGTCTTCTTTTCCTTGATATGAAGTGTATTTACAGTACCTGGACATTCCTTTTTCTAAGGAAGGAACTAGCAGTGTTATCATGACAGTGAGAAAAACATCCTCTGGGTTATTACTGTTTTACTGCCCCTCCTCTACCAGCACTACCACAGCCTCCCCACTGGCTTTTAATATCCAACAGTTGAGTGACCTCATGAGAAATTTGTGAATGGACAGTCCGGCCGGCACTCTTATCTGGCTTTGCAGATTTCAACCCCCTTGTAGGAAGACACACAATAACAGTGTGGCAGCACATCCTGCTCTGCTCAATACATAATGGATAATTGTGCAATCAATTGTTGTGAATATACAGCACAGTTGTGAAGGAATCATTCAGTTTATAACCTGATACCAGCTGCAGATAGCAGTATTGCACTAACAATGTTGGGCTGGAGCTGGGCCATTTTATTCATGCTCCCTTTTGAAAACAAAGCGATGTGACTAAAAAGTACCATGGGAAATCTGAGGCTTGGTGTCATTAAATAAACGTACATTCAAATATCGTCCTGCCTGTTTCTTCAGCATGCATTATTCATGTGATGTGTCTCTGAAATGTCGTTATCCCAAGCCATCTGACGTGATAAAACAACTTTATTACATCCATGTTTTCTCGCAGACAAAAGAACCTCTTGCTTAAAAAAATACTTTAATCTTATTGTATTCAAATTATAGATGTTATCTCTTTCTGAAAGCTTCTGTAATGTAATTTATGACAGTTTTTCATATTGCTGTCTGGGATATTAATCTGATTCAATTTCCAGCTTGTTAATATGTATGATTCCAAGCACCATTTAATACAGGTCTCTGCTCACAAATGTCTGACAGTTTCCTACAACGTTGTGGCGTGTCGTGAATAATTGACACATCAAAGCCATACAAGTATGTTTCTGCTTTTGTAAACAGTTCCTGATATCACCCATGATATTTAATCTCGTAAACACTATACTAGCGTTTATTCTCGTAAACACTAGTGTTTATGAGAATAAACGCTAGTATAGTGTTTACGAGAATAAAATCAGTCTTTACAATCACACCGCTCATTTACATTTATACCTGGTGGGTCTGGATTTCTGGCAGTTGAGGATTATGTTGTGACTTGAGCTCAAACATGTGTTGGCAAATTATAGTCAGTGTGTGTGCTAGTACCTGTCCATAATTCTGATGTCTCCTTTTCATTAAAGAGGAATCTTGGGTTTGACTAGTGGATGGGTGGCACATCAGTTAAATAAATAAACATTAAATCAACAATGAATGAATAAAAGTAAAGCGGTTTTTTCACCATTTAATAATAATTATCCCTGCAACGGAAATGCATTTGATTACATTGGAAAGTTTGCAAACCACAGGTATGACTTAAGTCAGCACTGCATCAGCAGCTTAGTTGGCAGGTCTCAGTCAGTTACACATATTGCATATTGGAGGGAGATCTTCCTTATGACTGAGCAGCATATCCCACAGGCTGGCAGGTCAGACTGACAGACTGATAGAAACATTGCTTCCAATCCAAGCCCAGAGGCTCCAACAGTACTCCATATCACCTCCCACTCCTATCAGACCTCAGCTCTCCTTCTAGGCACAGTCGACAGTGTAGCTTAAATCCCATGGTCTCCCTGCACACTCCCTGCACAGTACATGATATTTTCTTTGCTGTGGTTGATTTAATTTGTTAATTATGTTGTAATTCAATCCATTTCCCATGTTTTTTCTTAGAAAATTTCATAACATTTTGCTTCCAGGTTACCTCTTCTGATAAATGCCACAGGAGTTAATTTGCTGCTAAATACTTGTGTATCATGGAAAGCAATCTTGACAGCCAGCCTCTGAACGCTTAGGGCAAATGACAGGCATTTCAGATAAAGGTGTCAGTCAAACAAGCATGAGTGAAACTGTAAATAAGTGTGTATGCACATATATAGACAAAGATAGATTGATGGGGGTTGCAAGTGAGGCGGTGCGTGCACCTAAGCCTCTTTGTTAAAAGTTCTCTGACTCACTCTTTTTTCGATCTATGCAGGCATTTAGACACTGACAGACTAATGACATCCTGGTCATAAGACCTCACAGTTTGTTATCTGTGAGTGACGCACTAACCCAGTCTGACAGTTTAACAAGGCATTCTGTCAACTCCAGACTTTGTGTGTGTGCACAAATGTTTCAGCTAATCTTTTCAAATATGATTAGATGAGTGAAAGAGCAAGGTAGATCGCCTGTATGATCCAGAATGGTGCTGCTACCCTCTTTTGTTTTCATGCTCGTACTTGATGTTGCATACCATCAGGACCTTGGGGTTCCAAAATTGAGGTGCAGTCACCTATCAAGAGCCCTTTGGCTCTTTGTGATCTTAGACTGGATGTTAGAACATTACTGCCCCTCAGTGGTGTAAATGATAGATCAAAGTCCCTGAATGAGAATTCTTGTTTTATAGTTTAAGTGGTGATAACTTTTGTTTGCTATATTTATAGCACAACAGTATAATAGATGTACCCCAACAGACAAATGAGAAGAATTCTGCTACTAGCACAAGAGCTCAGATTTCATGTACTTTATATCAAATTTAATTCTACAAATGCTATTTGTCCTTTTTAAAATGAAATAGAAACTGGACTTTTATAGTTTCCAAGCTGTCTACCATTGGAAAAGGTTTATTTTTTGAAACCTAAAGCAGATCATTTTTAAACCACCTTGTTAAGTCTCCTCGAGGGCAGGAGGGGATAACACAACAACTCTGGAAACTCTGTACAGGTGTTATGAAAAAGGTTTAATGGCAGCGCTCTCACAGATTAAATAACCCAGATTCAAACAACAAATGTGGGGGAGAAAGGGACAGTTAGGTTGTGCCAAAAAAAAAAAAAAAAAAAAAAACCCACACCAAAAAGACAAAACCAAAACTTAGCTGAGCTATTATCCTAGAATAGCAAAAACAAGAGGGAAAGACCCTAAACCTCAACTCAAAACAAGCTCAAAATTACATTACCAACCTACTTACCTAGTGTTTCTAACAAAAAGACTCCACGTGAGTAAGTGTATGGGGTCCCCAAACTTACCTAGTCCACTTTACTCCCACCACAATCATCAAACAAAAGCAGGACAGCAGAGAAAGCTCACACATGTACCAAACAATTCAAAGGAGGGAAGAGAGCCACACCCAGCCACAAGTGAGTCTCCTTATCAAGGTGTGCACTCCTGGATTGTCCAATCAGGGCCTGGATTGTCCTCTAATTAGTTGGACGTCCCCAGATTGACATCAGTCTGCGACCTAAGGGAACGGCAAACAAAAGGAGAGGGAAAGAAAACATGCAGCCTGCAGACACGTAACACACCTAAAATAATCATTAAAAAAATTATTGTTTTGTGTCATTAAAACAAGATGCCTGTGTGTCCACGATGTGCAACACTGCATACATGCCTAGAAACTTGTCAGTCCAATGGTAAGCACACTCTGTCATAACCAATGTGCAGACTGGACCCAAACACAGGACTCTGAGAGATCAGTTTCAGCAACTTAATTTACAACATTGAGAGGTGATTCCAACAGTAAAGGTCCAGGCTCCACTTGGCTTCAGGTCCAAGTCAGAAATCTCCTCCACAGATACTTTACCAGAATTTTCTCTCTCACAAGGGCAAAACCAGGTGTTCTATGCAGAGGAGAAAACTGGTAAGTTGCAGGCAAGGTGCAAAACCAGATCATACTTACCACATGAGGAGCCAGTTTTACTAACATAGCTTAAAACTCAGTCAACAACAGAAGGCGTTCCTCAATCAAAATAGTGGTGAGACAATCACCTGATGACAAACAGGAGAGCTTATTAGCCTCAGGTGTGTAGAAAAAACGGCAGGAAACCAAAAGCTATTCTGCCCCTGCAAGAAAAGGGTGTGGTTAGATACACACACTCAAACACACTCACACAAACATACTGAGAGAGAGAAAGCAAAAAGAGGACAGATGAGAGAAGCGCAAAGAACCACTGAGGAGTGGAGGGCCATCAGACAAGCTACTTTAAAAAAATGTATTAAGTTTTTCTTTTTTTGTTTTGATCAAATGAATATCATATTGCAAAGAACTCTTGAAACTAGTGTTTACAATGATAAACTCCCTAGAGGAATGTTTATAGAAGTCAGAGATCATTCTTCCCACATCTTTCTGTTGGCCATAAAAGAATGCAGGTTTACAGCACTTCCACATTGGCTACACCTTACAGACTCTGTCTATGTTTCAGAATACCATCTTTAGCCATTTCACATCTGCACTCTTCCTGTAACTTTATTACAGCATAATTCAAGCATTAATGCTGGGGAAGGATGTCTGTCTGCATGTGTTTTCTTTTATGTCTGGGTACATTTGGTGAGCTGGCAGTCTGGTTTGTTGGGGGTGTAACACGAGATGATGTTCACAAGCAGTCTGTTTGTGGATGCCAAGGTATTTCCTGCCCGTGCAGAGCTCTGTCTTTGGCCTGCTTATCCATTCCTGAGGAAACTGCTCCAAATTCCTGCAGTGGACAGCTGTCATTTATTTGTTGCAGATATAAATTTTGTTCAGTCTTTTAAATGTTCCAGCAACGTTCTTTTTCATATAATTAATTGGTGGTGTATCTAATCTACTGTATTTTTTTTGAGAGGGGGGGTGTAGCTATATCATTTCCACAACAGAGGGCGCTGTTGCTCACTTATAGTTAATAGAATGAGGTTAATGCAACTTGTGCTTAATTCCTATACAGTCAATACTTTTCTTTAATATGAATAAGGTTTGCTTTATTGGTGCCTTTGATCAGATCTCAGTTAGAATATGCATTACACAAATTAGGTTTAAAAATTCTAATTTGTCGTTTTCAGTAAATCTGCATTGGACTATCCTCTGGCCTCCTCTGGCAGCACTTGGGAGGACATTCTAAATTTAACTACAATATAACCGCTTTAAAGTTTGGAAACAACTCCATGGAGACAGTATCGTTTCCTCCAGTCTATGCTATAATTAGCTGGGCTTGTTGTCCTTGATTGTAGACAAAATATGTTTTGTTGTCATGCATCCCATTCATTCATCACCCACTCAGCTTTTAAACCCCACCTCAGTAACTGCAGCAACAAGGCTTAAAAACATTAGCTATTTAAAAATACATACAACAACCCAGGAAGATGATAACATTCGGAGTAAAGTGTGGAATACAACCGTTGCCATTAGCCTGCAAACCTGCTTTAATAATATGCACTTTAAATGTGTTTGTGGCCACAGTGACCTTGGTTGTTATTATGGGCACCGAGACCTGAATACACCAAAGAAAATAACCAAGGCAGAAGGGCATTGTTCCGATAGCACACCCACACACATGAACAATAAATGACCAAGGCTGGGAAAACATTGTTTGCTTTGACGCAGAAAGGAAATGACATGTATGACACAAAGAAACAGACAAACACACTCACGAATTATCATAGTGGGATGAACAATAAGTGATAAGTGATTTAAAGGAAACAAATAACAACACACGAGAAGAGCTTTCATCTATGATTATTTTTATTTTATGAAACTACTTACATTTAATGCCATTTTACTAATGTTTTTTCAATAAAATAATGCAAGTAATATGAATAAAGAAACTGTACAAATAATACTCTAAAAATATCGATATCAGAGAACTGCCTCCTTATCAGCCATTCAATGTGCCACCAATAAAAAAGGATAAAAGAGTGAAAGAAAATATTTGCTGGTTCAATTATCTAAAAATTCCAGATGCCATTTCCTGTAGTAAAGGAAGTGGGTGGATTGTGCCTCAGGAAGTAGGCATTCCTTCACATTTGGGCACCTTAGACATTTTGGGGTTTTTTATTCGCTGAGTAAACACGATAGCATTTCTCCGGCTGTCCAAAGAGAGCTGCACTTACAAACTTATCATACAACCTTCATTTTTCTCTGCTGAATAATTACATTATTGCTTGTGAAAATATCTCAGCTCCACAGTGAACACGTGAAGTTCTATTACTTGTATCGTTCCTTGTGTGAAATACCCGCAGAGAGTAAATGAATACTGTACAGTGAAACAACTGCGGGGAAAAAATGGGGTCAGACTGGTGGCGTGCTGTAGCGGATCTCCATGTTGAATTTGTCCGGCGTCTTGGGAAGAGGAGGCTTCTTCAGCATTTTGTGCTTCATGATGATTTCCTCGTTGGCATATATTGGGGTGTCTGCGTCGTCAGAGTGGTACCCTGACTGATATCCACTCGTCTGATTGGATGACTCCGAACCCAGAGACTCTTTACTCTTGCACCGCAACAGTTGGCTAAAGAGTCAAAGCAAGACGAGGACATATTTAAAACAGATTCACAGGGTAAAAAAACAATATGAAATAAACCACTCAAAGAAAGCATGCAAAGGCTTAGTCCCCACCTTAAGTTGGGTGTGGTTGGTAGATGTTGATTCAGACCCTTCATCTCCTCTGGTGAGAAGTCCATGCCACTGTCTGTGTGACCCTCCTGCCAAGAAGACAGCACTTAAATGAACTTAAGTGGTTGCTGCATGGCGGGAAGGTATTAACTTTCAATCACATTTGTTAGTGCCCACTTTGTTGTTTTATGAAATGGGAATTGAATGATTATTTAATTATCAATTAGCTGTATTTGTAAAAAAATATTAAGCAATTAAGAAAATTCATTAATAGATATTTGAGGGGTTTTTTCTCTATTGCACAAAAAGTTTTGCTTAATACAAATTAGATTTTTTTTTTTTTTGTTCGTCTGAAAGTTATTGTCCTAGTTCAAAAGATTTTTTGCATTCTTGTATTCTCCAAAATGTCAGTCAGGGATTTTGCTAAAATGTCACATCCATTAAGTGTCCTCTCTGGCTAACAAATAATCTTTATTTCCCATATCAGTGATCCTGTTGTTTTAACTAAACTCTAAGAAAACCTTTAAACACAAGACAACACAAAAGTGTAAAGTCCAGTAAAACTGGAAATGCTTCTGAGCGTTTCAACAATTCAACATTTCAAAGGAGAGCTACAACTCAGGACACATAAAATCTTGTTCCTTCTAAAGGTGCTGATTGCTCTTTGTAGACTTTTTGAAGACTTTTTGTACTAAGTAGATTAACTGTGCTCTTGTTTTATGAATGAGGTGGTTGTTAAATGTGTAGTTTTACACTAACCATGACACTGCTGTGCGCCACAGGGACATCTTCAAATGTCTTCACACTGAGGGGACGACTGCACCTCTCATTCTGTTGGGACAACCTGTACAAAGAGGATGTGTCAATAAAACCACAACTGAGTGCTCTAGCATTAACAAAATGAGAGAAGCAGTGGACAGAAGGAGGTAAGAGCATGACGCTGACCCAAGGGATGATGGGTTGTCATAGTTAAGCCGGGCTTCAAGAATTTCGCCACTTTGAGGCCTGCTATATGGTCTCCTGGGGTCAGGGGCTGCTTGGCATTCTTCTGCTTCACCTACTGTCAAAGGTATATAGTCCTTCCCATCCTGGAGATACAGAGTACGTTACTGGCTCAAATACACACTGAATTAAATAATTATACATAAACAATTAGAGATATAACCTTTAAAAATCTAATACATAAGCCACATTATAAATCCATTTCAAATATATGTGATATTTTCATATTTGCTGTCATTTGCTTTTTGATTTTGTTTCACCTAAAAAACTTGCCAAAGCTCCCATAAAAGGCATTCAGGGTATGCTGCACAGATGTAACAATAGCACAGAGAAAGAGATGAAACTAAGGAAGCTTCTTTGTAGCTGACAATATTTAAGTGTTGCTGAAGCACAAAGGAATTTTAAATATCCTATTACTTATGAACACTGCTGCCTTTTTGTTTAGGCCGGAACTGACCTGCTGGGCACTAGCCTGTAGCAGGTTTCCCAGGTGTTCAACCAGTTCGGTAAATGTTGGCCTGTCTGTGGGACGATTCAGCCAGCAGTCCAACATGGTCTGGTATCTGAGAATATGGACAATGAGGATCGCAATAAGAGCAAATGATTCAAGTTACATTTCTGTAAATCGTTCAACCGTCACTGTCTACTTACATCTCAGTGGTGGCATATTCGGGTGGTCTCATCCTGGTACCTTCCTTAAGCCTCCTGCAGAATGATTCATCAATGCAAACACCCGGATAAGGAGAAGCCCCTGAAGAAGACATTACAGAAGTTTCATTGCAGATATAAAGTGGTCATTAAGCAGTGTTATGTGATTACTTCTAAACTTAACCCTTACCCAAGGAAAAGATCTCCCAGAGAAGGACGCCAAAGGACCAAACATCACTTTGCGTGGTGTATACGCGGTCAAATATGGTCTCAGGAGCCATCCACTTTAGAGGGAGACGTGCCTGTGGTAACAATAAAACAGCAAATTATTCCTTCTTATGCTTTATTTGTGTAAATGAGTATGTAATAAAGTGAATAACGTTTACTATCCTAATACAGTGGTATCTGGTAATGTGCATGGATATAGTGGATAGCAGGTGAACATGATACAAAGATATCAGACAGGTCAGAATGCCCATGCTGACCCAGGTCTACCTACAATGGGCACAAGAGCATCAGAAGCTGACTATGGAAGAATGGCAGATAGCTTTGGTGACTTTCACTGTCTTTTCAATCATATGAACACCTGGGTGCACAAGGATCATTTAACTAGGGAGGAGAAAGCAACAGGATGAACTTTTTGAAGAAGGCAAGACAGGATCCTATTTGGCACTAACATTGACTAAAATGAACTTCAGGTAATGTGTTGGTGAATGGTGTGATAGGATAACTTGAGTCTCAGCTTCAATGGGTCAGAACTGATTTACAGCATGAGGGCAGCCCAAGCGCTATTAGATTAGTGCTTCTAATGAAGGGACACACTGGTGGAGTATCGGTTAAGAGGACTCACGTCTCCTTTGCGGACATAGTCCGGGTCTTTGTAGACATCTCTAGCGAGACCAAAGTCACAAATCTTCACCACATTGTTTTCTGAAAGAAGGATGTTTCTGGCCGCCAGATCTCTGTGAATGCACTATCGACCAAACAGAGACATTTATATTCAAAGCATGGAAGAATTAAGTAATATCTCCAATTTCAATGCAGATTTGTGCACCAAAAAATTCAGACACTTGTGATTTCACCTTGCGAGAAGACAGAAACTCCATTCCTTTGGCCACCTGGAAACTGTAGCTTATCAGGTCTTCCATGGTTAGATGGTCATCATCTGAACTCTCTGTAATAACGGGATTTCACAGGAATAAATACGAAGCCTGAGTGGCACCACAGTAATGTTATTCTAAGTTGTCTTCAGAACCTTTCTGAATGTCCATGTTGCTGCCTGAAGCCCTGTCTGAAGTGGTAGAACAGACCGCTGTTCCTGTGCAGATGTCCAGCTGGGCAATCTTCCCCAGACCCAGATCCCCTTCAGTCACATCCTCCTCTGCAGACACCCACCTCTGGCTATTTACTCGCTTCCTCTGTTCACCACAGAACAGTTAAACTAATGAAAAAATCCCAACATTTCATGCAGGAATTGTTTGTATTGCTTGCAATATGGTTCATGTTAGATACAATCTGTGGACAGTACAGAACTGCACTACTACTTAATGATCGGTCAGTCTATTTGATTGTGTGCAACCATCTGGATTGTAAACCACATCAGTGGACTGACTGTGGTTTACTGGGTGCATGTGGGTTACACATAATTTACCTTGTAGGGGCTGTACTCTCCGCGCTTGCTCTTAAGGTAGCTGGATAGATTTCCATGTTTACAGTATTCAACAATAACCATCAGCGGTCCTGCAAGCAGAAGGAAGAGAAAGAAGTTTAATTATCAGAGGAAGAATGAACATTAACACATTAAAGGACAACAGATGGCACACTGATGTTGATTTATAAAGATTATAAGATTCAAATTCATGTGAAGAAAAGTTGCATATACAGGACATGCTTAGTCAGCTAAAGTAAATAATGCACTTGGTTTGACTGACCCCCAGGTTTCGTGCAGGCTCCCAGCAGGTTGACCACATTAAGATAATGTCCAATGTGGATGAGAATTTTCAGCTCTGACATCAAGGCGCGGTACTCACTTGCTGTGGCTCCCTCTGCACGTAGAGATAACATTAGTTCTGCATGTTTGAAGGTTTTTATTGTGTTTGCTCGCTGTGTGTAATAAAAGGAGGACAAAATACAAACCCTTAAGCATCTTGACTGCAACTGTGGTGCATGTGGTCGCTTTCTCAATGCCGAATGCAGCTGCTTCTACCACCTGGCCAAATGCCCCTCGTCCCAGTGGGTCACCTTTAAAGTAAAATGTTTGTCATGACCAAAATCCCTAAAAAAAAATACTTTTAGTACTTATGATTTTAAAACAACTAGTTTTTAATAGAAATATTGCAACTAGTGAGGACAGTGCTAGAAATTTTAAAATGCCAAACTAAGGTGGTAAAAAAAAGCTTCTGGCAGGTATGATGGTTGTTAGCATGCTGAACATGAAAGAGAAGCCTCTTTCAGCTGCTCCCTTATTCACAAAGGGTCACCACAGCAGATAGCTCAGATGGCCTTCGTGACAAAACACTAAAGGGACTTTTCACATGTTAGGCAAATGTGTAACCCACTATGCTATAGGGCCATTTATGTTAGCTGAGCTGTTCCCTGATCTTTCTACACTTGTAGGTAAGTGTAAAGGTCTCTGAGATACTCCAAATGATACAGAATTCTACAGCAAGAGTCTACTGACAATATCACACCTTCATTAGCTCCCCATTTGCTAACATATCCAATAAAGATTCTGCTTCTCACTTTAAAGCTTTCAGTTACATGGTACCCCATATCTATCATACCTCCTTCATCCTTATACCCTTTCCCTGTGCTGCCCTACACTCAGCAGCTCTATTGACTGCTCCTCGTTTCAAACTTAACATGATGGCTACCAGAACCTTCAGATGTGATGCAGTTTTTCTTTGGAACTTATTACCACTTCACTTTAATCAGCTAGACCAGGGCTGCCCAATCCCAGTCCTCGAGAGCTACTATCCTGCAGCTTTTAGATGCATCCCCACTCCAACACAGCTGAATCAAATGGTTTGATTACCTCTTCAGCATGCCATCATGTTTGGCAAAGGCCTGATAACAAGCCGTTCATTTGATTCGGGTGTGTGGGAACAAGGATGCATCTAAAAGCTGCAGGACGGTAGCTCTCGAGGACCGGGATTGGGCACCCCTGAGCTAGACTTATCAGCCCAGTTCAAATAGCAGCTCAGAACTCAGAAGTAGGTAGTGCTAGCATTAGCCATTTAATATCATTCTCCTATCCAAATATTGGCACAGTTTCAAAACGCCAAAATGGCAACAGACAAAAATTCATCAGGTTTTGTTTTGTTTTTTGTTTGTTTGTGGGGGGGGGGATGTCAAAGTGTCTGCTTTGACCATCTCAAGCATCTTATCAGCCATTGTGACAGGAAGTATCAAAAACAAGTGTTTCAAATCACAGCACTGATCTTGAACTTTCTGTTGTATTTGATGTATATGGTGCAAGTCTTGATTGACTGGCTTGTTGGTCTATGGGCTTAAAAACAATATTTAGAATCTCATGATTGCCTATTTTTGCCTCTGGCTGGCCAGTGATCAAAACACTGAAAGTTTAAATCAAATGTGGGCTGTAACTTCATGTAATGTTTTATAAACTCTTTCATAAGGTAGGCACTGGTTGGTAGCAGCGCAGATGTTTGTTTTAACAAGTCTTCTCAAAGATTGTTTGAATGATAATCATGTCTCACCAAGTTTCAGCCTGTCCCGGGGGAATTCCCATTTGCTAGCATCGTAGGTGAGCCTCTCACACTGCTCATCCATTGGCATATCCTCTGAGTCAAGGATCATGGAGAGGTAGCCGGTCTTCAGATCCACTCCATTTGGCTGAAACAGTGATGCAGTGGCAAATTTTAAAGACAAACAGAGATGTAACATGTAAATTAATGAGCTGCCATTTCTCTCAGTTATTCCTTTTCACCACAATCAAAGTGTACAACAGTTTGCCAGTGACTCCCGTGGCCATTCAATAAAAGGGGCCTACTCAGTGTGGTGGGCCTACGTGACTTAGGGGAACAGAGAGACTCCCTGTTGTTCCTGGATACAAAAGAGAGCAGCTACTGAGGGCCAGAGCAGTCACTTCCAATCAGCCGTAAATGCCTTACAGTGCATGTCATTGTACTCGTCAGTTTTACCGTGTTTGTAATTTTTTTTAATGGACATCATCCGTGTGCGTAACTGGAGGGGAAAGGGGAAGGAAAAGTACAGGAAAAAGAGGATGAGGAAGTTCTTACTCTCTTTCTCCCGCGGATGACGAAGACGATCAGTAACCAGAAAAACATAGCGATGACCACTGACCCAATAGGAACAATCAGCTCCACATTAGTCTTCTCTTCTGCACCTTAGATATACACAAAGAATACTTTTAAAATAAGAATTTAAAGGTACATGACATAAAATGTGTAATGGTATCACAGAACAGATTTTACTACATGCATGACAAATTTGAGGCCCGTGTTTGAGGAAAAAACAGTCGCAGTGGAATGTTGGTTATAATTTCAGTGAGGTGCCTTGGCAGCATTTCCTAAAGTTCAGACAGGTTTATCATTGTTTTTGGCCTGTTCACATGTGTATGTCTGTGTTTAGGTTGGAGAAAGGAGACTGTTGGAATCTGGACTGTAAGCAAACTGATATTTTATCTAGTCATAACAAATGGTCAGGAGTCAGAATGAATAACTACTGCCAAAGACAACTTGGAAAAGGTCTATCAGAGCCATTGTAGTGTGTCGCTGCGTGCTGTAATGGGCCCTTTCGTTCCACTGCTATTGAGCTTGAATTATTTGGGGGGCAGATGGGGTCAGAAAATGGGAAGGTTACACTGAAGGGTTGTTTGCAGGGATTTTTCTCATCCCTTTGTGAATATGACAGACATGATGGACAGTCAGATTTCTGATCACAAATTTTTCGTTAACAGCACACCCCCACAGACACCTGTGCTAGTTTCACTTACTCTCTGGCTATATTATTTGTTGGCCATTTACATCATTACGCTACGGTATATTTGTAATAGAAGCTCTCCATTTTTACTGGTTAGGTATTCCTTTTTTTAGTTAAAAGCTGGTCAAATGTGTGAGTATTACTTTTTTGTAATATGTAAAAATCAAAAAATGTTATTAAAGTGACGTGCAATTGCTTGCCTCCCCCCACCCTCATACACAGGGCTTTTGTTGTGAGAAGGTCTGTCCCTCTACCCCCTCTTTTAACAGAGCTGGCGCCTGAGCAGAATTGTGAGCTACTGTAACTGGGTGCACATTCTGCTGGCGGGGAGACGGTCACGTAGGCTCTGCGTCTAGTCAGTTCATTTGTTTGTTTTTCGCTGTGTCCCTGTGTTTGGTACAAAAAGACTGTGGACAAGAGAGCAGAGGCTGGAGCTCAGGCAGGGCTGGCCTTTCCCTTTGTCCTGCCGTCTCTTAATTGTTTTAGATTTAGATACTCCCAGGAGGATGTGCGTTAACTGGGGTAGCTTCCTGTCATGAGGAAGCAAGGCTATTTTTATTTAGATCTTTGACATATAAAAAGTAAAACTATGTGCGATGTGAATTTGTGAAACCTTGAAGCCAGATATAACCATACAGTCTTTTTAGTATTGGTGGAATTGCCAAAGGGTTTAGGCCAAAACCTTTCACACAGACAATAAGATATTCCTGATTTTAAGCTGAGAATGTATTACAAACAACACAAGACACCCGGGACAGGCCCAAGGGCCCAGAAGGTCAGGGAGACCCTGAGTCAATGACAATGACATGCAACATGCAGAGAAACTGCAAGAAATAACCACAAAGATTTTAAAAAAAAACATCTGCAGGTGGACAAAAAACAAGACAAAACACAACCCCAATGAGAGAAAAAAAAACACATTAAAAAGCATCTGCAAGAAGCAGACATGAGTTACAATAAAAGGCATCATCTTACTTAGTGACTGACCTTCAGTACTCAAAGAGGCCTGTGCTGTGTCACACCCAAGGCTGTTACATACAGTGCAGGTGTACAGACCACTGTCCTCCTTCGTCACACGCTGAATTGTCAGACTACGGTTTTGCTGATTAAGAGTAACACCTGAAAGGCAACCAGATGTTTTGTTTTGCAGCTCTTGTAACTCATGAAGTAAATCAGTTTTCAGTGAAACGCTGCGAATGTCTCACCTGAGCTCTCCACAACAGTGTGGTTGTTTTTGGTCCAGGCAACAATCGGGTTTGGCGTCCCAGCAGCCATACAGCGGAGAGTGACTGTCGAACTTACTCTAACCTTTTGGTCAGTGAAGTTATTAAGGATCCTTGGAGCCTCGAGGTCTAAACATCAAAATTATAAAGATTATTTTGAAACAAATGTATGATTCACTTAACAAACCCTGACCTATTCCTTACAAAAAGAAAATGCTGTGAGTACATCTCACCTCTGAGAGAAACACTGTGTAGCAGGCAGGTTTTCTCCCCAGTGATGATGTTTACCACCTGACAGGCGTACAGGCCCTCGTCCTGATGGGACGCATTGCGAAGTGACAGCTCCAGAGTCACATTGGTGCCAGGCTGGGGGGTCAGGACAGCATGCGACAGTGGAGTAGGCTGCAGAGTCAGTGAGCGACAAGGCTGCGCCAATGTTCCCTGCTCTGACTTGGAAACGTTGGTCACCCGAAACCAGGTGAGGTTGCCGTAGATCAGCGAGTCTGCCTTACACCGCAGAATGACGTGATCCTCCTCCAAAGGCCTGTTAGAGGGAGACATAGTCACCTCGAGGCCACCTAGGGATGGAAACACATGGGTAAAGAATGAGTAAGGATATAAGAAAAAGAAGAATACTGAAAAGGCTGTTTATATGATGACAGAAGTCACACCATCAGACACAAAACGATTACAACAAGATGCTTTTTAAGAGGAGAAAAAAAGGATGGAACTTACGTGTTACATGGAAAAAGATGACACGTGAATCCTTGCCTACTTTGTTCACAGCCGTGCATCTGTAGAGGGCGTGAGCCTCAGCTTTCTGAATCTTTAAAGAGCTCGTGATTTTCTAGAGAAATACATTTCATCTGTTAGTTACTATTATTTAGCTAAACTCCAAATACCGTATCGTTCAGATATCGTAAAATTCTTGGAGCAAAAGGGAAAATATGGTGTAATCACAGACTTTTTGTTACCTTTTGAGCTTGATCAGTGTCAGTTCTAATTGGTTGTACGTGGTTGTGACCAGTTCTGTTGCTGACATCTCTCCAATTTGTGCACTCCTTCAGCTGTGATTCAGACCTAACAAGTCTTGACCTGATGGACAAAAGTGAACAGAAGAATCATAAAACACAAATATCCAGCTCTGATCTTTTTTTAAATTTTTATTAAATGCAAAAACACCAGCTGTGTAAATAGCTGCACAGCAGTTTCCTCTTTCACTCTGATACACCGAATTAGCACTGACAAATGGTACACAAAAAGAAGATGAAAAGAAGCTGGCAGGTCTTTCAGAATGACGGCTAAGTACTTGTTTTTCCACTTTTTTTCTATTTACCAATCCTACTAGTTTAATTGTTATTCTCATTTTTAACTGCTAATACACCCAAATACAGCGAGAAACACCATAAAATTTAGTAAACAGGGAAAGAAAGTAAGTAAGTAATAAGAAGAGGTTTAGCTTTAGCAGGAAGAACCTCTTTTTTGAAAAAGAACATGACAGGAACAACAGGAAACGTAGTGCAGGACAGAGGAAGTGCTCAGATGTGTAGAAAGATGATAAGGAATCTGCTGCTGGTGTTGTCTGGTCCCTCACACACACACACACACACCATCCTCCTTTCTATCAACACTGTGAAATCACAACAGGAGTCTTTCGTGAGGTTGTTGTGTAACCGGCTGAATATTGCATCGGCAGGGCTGTTATCTTAAACAGCTGATCGAGTGAGCACAAACACTAGGTCAGTACAAGTCGTCCAAAATTAGTGAGCACATTCTAAGTCTGAATAACTGACATGGTTCTAAAAATGGACATTGTGAAGAGAATGAATCACATCCGCTGATTTGCATCAGGTCACAGTGTGCTCTCATTGTCTCCCCTCTTGTTTTGGTCAACATCACGAAAGCAGCTATTCCTCTTCTATATCAACAACCTGTTGACAATGAGTGACTCAAAGTCATGTGACTACTCCATGCATACACAAAAAAAAGTCCCGAACCGAATGTATCTTTCTGCCCTGAACCTGTCTAACTGTGCCACATGTGAAAAAGTCCCAACTTTAACATTTATGTGTGAAAATAGCCTCTTTGTTTCTCTTTTACACTCACACTGAAGAGTTGACTTGCATGAAAGCCTCTGGGCAGTCCTCTTTGGACATCCACTCCCACTGGATGTGTGTAGGTACGGGAAATCCACGAGCGGTGCAGCTCAGAGTCGTGCTGCTGCCGTACAGGTACACATCAATGTCCACTGCCATCTCCTTCTCTATGATACAAGGAGGAACTGCAAAAGAAGAAGTAGAGTCATATCCACAACAGGCAGCCGAAAATGAATGTAAAAGGAAAAGAAGAGGAAAAAAAAACACACCATTGACCAGCAGCTGGAAAGAGCGCCTCTGTTCCTCTTTTGTAATTTTATTGGTCAGGATAACTGTGTAAATGCCAGCGTCTGTTTCTTTAACTTCACGTATGACGAGGGCATCACTCTTCTGTTTTATTCGGTAGTCATTCAATGGGAGGTCATTTTTAAACCTGGGAACACAAAGTAAGAGTAAAGTTACAAAATCCATCCAGTTCTGAAACTGTAGCTTTAATGCATGGAAACTCCTATGCATAAAGCAAATATTGCTGTGAACACACCATTTAATGATGGGTTCAGGGTAAGCTGAGTACTTCACGGGGATGTATGTAGATGGTTCTCCCACATTTACCTCCCACACCTTTGTCCAGGGCTCTTCCATATCAATAAAAGGTTTTTCTGGAAATACAAAAATCACAAAAACAGAGAAAAGATCAATTTTTTAATGACTTTCTTACAATTATTATTTTGGCTTCAAATGAAGCAAAAACCCCAAAACTATCTGAGACCATACAAAACCATACAAAATGATTCATTTGATTCTATGATTTTGCAATTGTTTCTAGGAAAATCTATCTCAAACTTCACATGTAATTTTCTCCTGATGCTGAACAAATGTAATTTTAGGAAAGGGAAGTTAGAGATTTTCAATTTAGACAATTTCCAAATCCTTGAAAGTGGTATTAAAATTTATTAGATGGCTTAAAAGCATAACTGATTGCAATAATAGGAATAAGAACAAGAACAAGTATTATTATTACTAATAATAATATTACAATTCAACTGCATCGGTGTGATACTTAAAATTAATTGTCCTGTATCACTGTCATCAAGATAAATGCACAAATAATAAACAGCATGTTGTGAGAGATTAAATTTGTGCAAAAAAGATGAGAAAATGAAAGGAAAAGTATTCTTTTTAAAAATCTGAGAAAATAACACAAACAAGTTTATAAAGATGAAAAATATTATTAATGTTAAAAAAAATATTAGCAGAAATTCTGGGGTTTCAAAGAGGGCTGAATTAGGGTTTTAATTATTAGGATCTGTTTGATGTCAGTGAGGAGAGACATCTCAGACACATCTCTCCAAGCACAAAGCCCAACCCACCTGCTGCTCAAACATTGTGTTTGCAAAGGGCAGTCAAAAGATGGAGGAGCTAAAACAACTTGTCTATAAGGAATACTTTGAACTGTAAATCAGGCAAAGCCACTCTAACTAGGGATGGGTATTGATAAGATTTTAACGATTCCGATTCCATTTTCGATTCTGTTTAACGATTCGATTCTTTATCGATTCTCTTATCGATTCTTTTTTTTTTTTTTAAAAAGGAGAACACTAAGGTCGATTAGCTCAGAGCTTTGTTTTATATCTTCTCTTTGAACAAGATAGAAATTTAGGAGTAACATGGCCTTACAAACCCAACAGTGAGATCTTGAGAGATCCAGCCTACGGCTCTTCAATGGGGTGTCACAGGGTCCCCAGGAAAAAAAATTGTAAATGTAAAATAATAAAATAAATATTCTTGTGAGACATATCACATATTGACGGGGTCGGGTTATGTTAAAAAGTATAAATTGTTATACTTTGTTCATTGGTTCAAAGGTACCCCACACTTCTTTTTTTGTTTGCTTGTTTGTTCTGGTGTATTTTTCATTTGAACTGTTACTCTGCCAGAGTACTCATATTTACAAGATGGCATTGAACGCCCCATTGGTGTATCAGGAAAACTATTTTGTACGTATGTTCCTTGAAGGGGATTGAAGTCGTTCTTTTTTCCACCGCAGCGAAGGGCTAGGAGTAGGAGAGGAGCTGCTGTATGTTTTTGTTATCGAATCGATCTGATTGTGAAATAAAGCATATGCAGTGAGAAAGCAACTCCAGGAGTCATCCCTGCCTTAAAGCTGCAACATTCTTCTGTAGCAATAACAAAGTATAACATAAATTGTTCTGTGGCAATTACACAAGAATATCCAGTAATGTCCCTGCCCACAATTAAACACATTCACTTACCAAAAATCGGGGGCATCTGCTGTGGCAAATGGGTGCAAGACTTTTACCACAAACTTAGACACTGCTCTGTGACATTAGTCTATCCTGGCCTGAAAGGAGACGCTACCGGTAGACTGCAGCGAGAACTACCAGCGAGCGCCAGCCAGACTCTGTCTGTCTCTCTCATCATGGTCACCTACATGTACAGTAATGGCAGGTCTTGTAATAAGGCAGATTGCGCTAACATAATATGCACTGTTAGTTGATTATTTACCTGCCGCATTAACGGGAGAGGACGTGCAAACGTTAGCGCTGCTGCTGGGTTGAGAGTCACGAGTCCGGAGCGGAATTAAAAACGCGTGTCATCGCGTGTTTTGTGAGCAAATGCTTTTGCATATTCGTAGTGTTTCCTCCCTTAAATGAAATATCTACTTTGCAAGTTGCCCTGTTGTCATCGGTTCTCATAAAGTATAATCAAACTTTTGAGCGTTTGAGCCGCTTAGGCGCCATGTTTCCTGCCAGGTAAATGACGCTCCGCAACGTGGTGACGTCATTCGGGGCGACTGGAATCGATAAGGGAATCGTTTGCAAAAATGGCAAACGATTCCAAGGAATTGAAACAGTGGGAACCGGTTCTCAACAAGAACCGGTTTTCGATACCCATCCCTAACTCTAACAGAGACAAAGATTAAAGATGTGGCATCTGCCTTAGCTAACAATTTAGGTTCCCAATCCAAAGTACTACAGTCAACACCATCTCAGTAACATCTGTAGTTCCTCAGGAAACCAATGATGTTAAATTCCCATGAATAACTTAATGTTAAGTTTTACCAAGTAGGAACAGAAAGCATCCTAACTGGAAACATCACAAACTAGTAAAGGCTGAACTTGGCTCAACCAGAAGGCTCTGCAGCAACAATATAGAAGCATCTTTGATATTGCTTAAGTGTTATGTCAGCATACAGCATACTGTAGGATATTTTTTTCTAATGCATAAAACGCCAGTAATCAAATAACATAAACTAAATAATTTGTTTCAGTTAAAACCTACTCTGAATATTTAACACAGTACAATCTTCAGCTGTCTTCGAGCTTAACAACTACATACATATTTTTTGTGAATGCTGAATTATTGCTTGACTTGGAACTTTTTGAAAGTTTTCAGCCAACATAACAGGTGTTTTGTTTTCAGAGCACCCACCATAAACTGTAAGAAATGCTGAAGCGCTTTTCTCCATCTGCCCACTCGAAGCAGAGCAGATGAATTCTCCTCCGTGAGCTACCGTCACATTCTCCACGATCAGCGTGTTTGACAGCTCCAGAGAGTTCCACAGCTTCTTCTTGTGGGGAATTGTGTGGGGCGGCCTTGAACCATTGACCGAAGTCTGACAGAGGGAAGACATAATGTATAAACACACAGTTTTTAAACTCACGTGACACTCATAATGGCTGTGATAACAGAATGTGGGAGGGTTTTTTTTTCTAGTTTTACAGAAATTAAAGATCAAGTGTTGCCTCAGTCCAGACAGCTTATTGTTCCCAGTAATGTAAGCAGTCAGAACATCAAAAACACATCTGGTCACCTTTGCACTTTGGTGGTACAAGATGAAGGCTGATGGATTCCTGAAAGCAGGAAGTAATGAATTTGTGCAAAGACAGCAGGAAGAGAGATACAGCACTTCTGGTATCTCAGTCTCTTCTCATCAGTAAGTCAAAGAGGCCAACCTAAAGGTGGACTGTTACGCTTTTCCTTATTTTCTGTCATGTTTATACTGTTACAATGGAGAATGCTCAAATTTTATGTTCCAAATAAGCTCCAAATAATGAGATCAGTGTATATACAAAAACAATTCTTGTGAGACAAAAGTTCAGGCTTAAGACTGCTATAAATAATCAATTTCAGACCATTTTTGTACTCTTTAGATATTTACGATGCCTCTGAGAGCAGATATCCTCTAATAATTTTGATACTTGCATCTTAGGCCCAAAATAAGTTCAAGTTTTTTGTTTCTCAGGGGGATCCAAAACTATGAAAGTTGTCTGACATGTCTCTTTTTTCAGACAATGGATAAACTGAGGAGCTTCACCGGTGCTCATAATTATTTTTCTGTAGTTTGTATTTGTAAATAATCCACAGCTAGTACTTTCTTGACATGAGCAATATAACTTTTCTTTAAGACTGTTACATAAGTTCATTACAGGTTTACAACGATAATGAGAACAGAAGAGTGTGGGGTACTGACCAGAGCCCCACCAGAGTGCGTCCAGTTGAATTCGATGCCCACGTTCAGCTCTGTGAATGCAGTGCATCTCAGTATGAGCTGCTCCCCCACAGACAGCCTTACATTGTTGGGGGTCAGGGTGAGGTCATAAATCTTGTATCCTGCGGAAAAAGGAGGGAAGATAGTAAATCGACACACTATTGTTCTCCTGAGACTACAGACTCTCTCTGCACCAACACTCTGAGCAACAGAGTGTTAGTGCAGAGAGTCTTTCACCTTACAAAGTCAAAATTAGAATTCCTGGTAAGTTTCGGTGTTATTCAGCTCGAAAAAGTCACATATAGGTGTTTTTACAGCCATAGCATTGACAACTGATAACTTCTCTTTGTATCTTTTTCCATCTTACCAACAACAGCCACAATGTAGAGCGGGGACTTAAATGTCTCGTTTCCAATATGAGTTTGGCAGGACACAACACCAGCGTAGCTGATCAGATGAGTGGGAACAGTGAAGCCCGTCCTGGCATCCCACACAGAATCCTTCCCATCCGGATGAAACTCCTTTACTGGATACTTCTGACAAACACACAAATTTCATGATTCCAAACAGAAATGTTTAAAGAATTTCACACCAATTGCTTTACACATGAGCACAGCGTGTAAATAAAACACCACATCTGGTAAACACAACTGTTTACCAACCTACATCTTCATAAAACTGCTTTACTGACAAGAAGCAAAGACCAGAAACAGCTTCTTACGATGTTTAGTGTGACATTGAGATTCTCCACCGAGCCCCGGCATGGTATTACCACTCGCTCCCCTTCACGGATAAACACCACCTCATATTCCTTTTCAGATGGCACAAATGGCACCTTATAATCTAAAAATTAACAAACAAATCACAATAGTAGATGTATTTCAGTGTGTGAAGTTGATAAATCCCATATTTTCCTTCATATAAATGGATGCTTGAAAAAAAAATACAACAACAAGAACAAAAAAACAAGTATAAACTTAAAAAGAGTTATACCTTGAACAAACACATAAACTGCTGCTGAGGTTTTACCATCTTCAGCTTTCAGGCCTATGTAGAAACACTGATACTGTCCAGTTTCATTGACAGTTGAATTGATGATTGTGAGCCTTTTGCAGAACAGTCCTGATCCGCTGCAGTCACTGATAGAGTAACGAGTGCTTATAGCAGGTGTGGTCCACCTCAAATTCTGCCGACCTCTGCAGGAGAAGAAACAAGAGAATTATACTGCACATGCTACATGACCGAGTCGGTGAATTTAGCCAGTGATGGGGAGCAGTAAACAACATTTCTCTAATCTAGTAGTTTATCTGCATTTTGAGGTAGTTTGCCATTTAGCAAATTTTTTATTTACATTTTGACTCAAGTAGTCAACTACTAACACTACTAGGTAGGTATAACTCTTGCGGGCAACCGTGGTTCAGGGGATTGGGAATCGCATCTGTAACCGGAAGGTCGCCGGTTCGATCCCCGGCCTCTCTGTCCTGGTCGTTGTGTCCCTGGGCAAGACACTTTACCCTACTTGCCTACTGGTGTTGGCCAGAGGGGCCGATGGCCGATATGGCAGCCTTGCTTCTGTCAGTCTGCCCCAGGGCAGCTGTGGCTACAGCTGTAGCTTGCCTCCACCAGTGTATGAATGTGAGAGTGAATGAATAGTGGCATTGTAAAGCGCTTTGGGTGCCTTGAAAAGCGCTATATAAATCCAATCCATTATTATTACTACATTAAATTTTAAGCAAAAGAAAGTATATTAAATTATAGTATTTACTAATTACTTTTATTGTTCCAGTGTTGTAATATCTGCCTATAAAAAGTTCCATTTTATTTTCTTCATGATTTTTTACTAAGGGGAGAGATCAAGTGAGCAGACTGTAATTTTCCTAAATATAGTTGCATGGTTGTTTTTGCAACTAATGTAGCTGCCCCCTGCTGACCATCAGAGAGAATGCAAGTTTAAGGCGCATTCACATTACGTTCATATTTGAGAATCTACAACTGCGTCCGTTTTATATCCACAGTCTATGATTAAAAGTAAAGTGGAACTTAAAGGGCTATATTGAGGATTGCGGAGAAAGTTTGCTCTACAATTAAGAGTGAAACGGAGCTGTTCATATAGGCATGAAGCTAATAAACTTTGAGTCATACTTACTTTTACTGAAACACAGGAAGGAGAGATGATGTCATAAACAACTCTGAAACTATACACTTACTTTCAGAGCTATGACAATAGAAAAAGCTGAATGTTTACACTGGAAGAACGCTAGTTACTGCATTAGCAAAATTAGTCAACTATACGGTAATAACCTATTACACTTTGTTTAGTGACGGTACTGTCCTTGTGCGATCAATACTGTGTTTAGTCCACATTTTCCTATATATAGACAGTTTCTGAGGTTTCTATTGGCGAAAAGTGTAGTTATAGTTCTGGGAAGATCACACTATATAGCATAGGCTATGGTCAAAGGTTTATATACACTCAAAATAGGCAAGAATGCCATGGTATTTGGGGGGTTTTAATGAACTCTTGAAACTGTATACCTTTAATGACTTTAAAAACAAGATTGGGTACAAAAGTTTGAATTTACTTGGGATTTTTATAATCCACACAGGGTCTAAGTTATACATAGAGGCTCATATATATTCATACATTTCCACTAATATTTGGGGAAATGTCCCTTAGCAAGTTGCACCTGGACCAAATGTTTTTGGTATCCATCAACAAGCTTCTGGCATAATTCTGGGTTAATATTTGACCACTCTTCCTGGCAGAATTGGTAAATTTTATTTAACCTGGTTGGTTTCCTTGCACAGATCTGGCTTTTAAGAATAGTTCATAAATCTTTAATAGGGCTGAGGTCAGGGCTTTGGGAGGGCCATTCTAGAAGATTAATGTTAGCCTACTTTACCCGTTCCAAGAATCATTGTCCACTATTAGTGATGCTGAACAATTTAGAGATAGTGTTTCATCAATATTCCATCCACTTTGTACAATGTAAGAGTACCACTGGCAGCAAAACACCCTCAGAGCATGATGCTACCACCAACTTGCTTGACAGATGGTACAGCGCCCTTAGATTTGAAAGTCTCATATTTACTGTTCCAACAATACTTCTTGTCATTGTGGCCAAATTACTCAATCTTTCTCTTGTCTGACCATAAAAGTTTTCTCCAAAAGGCTTCTTGCTTGTTCATGTGGGCAGCTGCAAATTTCAGTCAAGCTTGAAGGTATTGATTTAAGAGCAGGGGCTTCTTTCTTGATCAGCACCCGACCACCAGGCTGATGTACAGCTCACTTCATTGGAGACAATGACACTGTTGTTCCAGCAGTTCCCATTTTATGGCAGGTTTGAGCCTTAGTGGTTTCCCTGGGTTGTTCTTGAAAATCCTAACCAATTTCCTCTCAAAGTGGTGACACATCCTAATAACTTGTGTTTATGTACAGTTGTAGGAACTGATGATCTTGGAAACTGCAGATTTTTAAAATGACTCCAAGATACCTTCCAAACTTGTGTAAATCTACACAAGTTGGGCTTTACCACTGGTCTGAGTATTGGTCAGTCCAATGAGTGTTGTCAAATAAATCTCTTTTATGCGAGCCTAGCGAAACTACCAGTTGTAGTCAATCATGATTACAAGTTAATAGGCCTTGGACATGTAAAGTTAAAAGACATTGTAGAACCTTCAGCACCTCTTATTAAAGGATTTAACTCAATGTATATATTTTAGCATCCATGTTCTTACTTTTGACTGTGGATTAAAGAAAAGACTAAATAAAGTGGAAAAATTGTGCACCTTATCCTTGTTTTGTTTTAATCATTAAAAACGAATGCTGTGTAATCATTAATAGCCAAAACGTAGCATGACCTTCATCTCCAGGATGAATGTAAACTCCTGGACACATCTGTATATGTCTAATCCTTACTTTACCTTAATTGTAATAATAAGCCTAAAACCAGGTCTTCGTTTTCAAGCCTGCCAGTGAACAGCTGCCAAAAACTACCAACACCAAAAACATCTAACTTTTACAAAATGTTATCAAATGGCCATGTTTTTACTTAAATGTTATTCATTTATTGACTTGGTCTTCCTGTAAAAAACAATTACGCCAGTCAGATGTTCATGTTGTTTATATAAGGAGTTCTTGAGAACACATACTGTGCAGGCACCTTTTGAACAGAGACAATGACACGCACACGTTTGTTGCATGTGATGGGGGCATGAATAAGTTCTAGGGTAGTTTTGCTGTTTGGCAAATCTTTTGGTGTGAAGTAAAAAGTTTGTAAAACCAGTTTCCCCAACACTAGCGTCTGTAAGGTGTATGCATAGCCTTACATACCTGCATGTTAGTTCAAGGTTGTCAGATTTGTTCATCCTATGGATGCCATAGATATTTAGTGTCGGTGGATCAGATATAAACCGCAGTTCCGCTGCTGGAGAGATTAACAGTACAAATCGGTCACAGCAATGACTTACTTTTAACACAATCAGGGTGATGACATAAGTCTCTACAAACAATGATTAAATGAAGGTTTCAGAGATCATGGCCCTGCTGTTTTAAATAAATGCACATAAGATTAAGATTAAATCAAACGGCACAAGGTAAAAACTGAAAGTAGAGCACAGGAAAAAAACAGTCTCCATTATAAGATGTGCTTTGTATCTGAGTCTCTGGCTACATAGGGCCCTTTTTCCATTGCTGCAGCAAATGGCGGAGCTGTGTGAAAACAGGAAGCAGGAGAAGATGGGCCGGGTCAGGCTCAATAGTCTAGCACAGTGTGCCTTAGGTGGGGTTCCTGTTTCTGAGGATACAGCCTGCCCACCACCTCCCTGTGAGGCCCTAAAGGACATAATACATTGTATGGAAAAAAAAAAAAACTAAGTGTTGAGCTGAGCTGATGAAGTGGACCTTAATGATCTCAGAAGAAAAAAGAAGTTTAAACTGTTGAACAACGTAGCACATTAGCAGAAACTGGGTACTTTTGTCATTTACATTTTACAACATAAGAACAAGTAATCAGGCCACAGTTCAAACGCTTTTCCTTAAATGTTTCCTCAAACTGGACTGCAGTTCTAAAGTGATATCAGCAAAGACAAAAACTATAGAACAACTGAGGACAAAGTGTTTGAAATGTCTTAGAAAAGCGGCAAAAGCTTTTATAGAGCTGGAGGGTGACTTTGAGTTGACAGATTTTTTTTTTAAAAAGAAAAGATCAGACAGAGATCATAATCTAATATATTTCATGTTTCTCAGCTTAATCCGTTATTAAGATAGACGATTAAATGGGGATAATATTATTATCTTACCAGCAAAACAAGTGATTTCCAGAATAATGCCCAGTAGTGGAATGACGGACAGTGTCTGTGCCATCATCCGACAAAAGACAAGGACAAAGTCCTCATCAAAGTCCAATTAATAACGTTACCGTAGAAATAATGATAATCCTACTGCCTCATTACCAATCCATTAAAAAAAAAAAAAAAGCTGTTTCATATTCCACCCCAGAGAAAGTTTGAAAGTCATAAAAACAGCCTGCAGTGGATGGTGATCAGCAGTGGCTAAAGTGTGACTGTGCGTGTCCCCATGGAGCTTTTGCGGTTGAGGATGGAGAGACGCGCCTCGGCTGAGCAGCGTGCCTGCAGGGGAGGAGTCTCTCTCTCTGACTCTCTGTAAAATTACCAAGGCGAATGCAGCCTGCAATAAACTTCTGGGCTTATTGCCCAGTTGATGGGAGGACTTACTGAACTTTGAGAGAAACTTGGGAGACTTAAGAACTAGTGACAGCCAGGATGCATAACCCCCTACTGAGGAGTCGTAAAACTGTTTACACCATAACTTTGACTCCTAGAGTGATAATCATAAAAATTATACATTTATTAAAAGGAAAATCCCATTACCAAAAGCATTAAGAAAACGTGTGTTTATAAGTTAGGGTTAAGGACCTGTTTTCCCTCCTGCATAAAAGTAGAAAGAAGCCCAAGAGTTGCTTATTCTCTCCTCCATGTGACCTAAAGCAACATTAGCATTCAGGTCTCACCAATATGAAACCAACACCAAGATCCATTTTTGCCTTGATTGCCATCTGCTGAAGGAAATGTGCTTTCGGATCCTTTTCGCAAGAGTTTTAAATAAATGCCAAGTGCTGTCAAAATAGAAACCGATGAGAACGAAAAAAACAGTAGGCCGTAGGTCACAGAACCAGAGTCATGAGGCCTAATAATAACTAAATCCTTGTTTCCTTGTAGATTCACTATTGCTACAACCAACTTTAAAAAAGCAGGTTACTATGGTTGAATGAGAATAACTTTATTTTTTTACGCTTCTTCTAGAACACACAGTTACAACGCCACATGAAAGTTCATGTTGATCATACTTTATTCCAGCGCCGTAAAGAGGCGTACATCTCCCAGCGAACAGACCCTACGCACTTCCATACAATCACAGTGCTCCTCACGTGTATCCTGCTGGAGTTGCTTTGCGTGATTCTCAATCAACAAAACAAACCGGCTACTTGTGCTTAACAGCCACTTTGTTAAGGAAAACTTTTAAATTGTTCCTTAACGTAAATCTTCAATCAGCCAAACACGTGACAGAAACTTACTGCATGTAGTTTTGGTGCATAACCGGAAAGTTGATTCTTTTCATCTGGGTGCAGCGTTTTCAGTGTAAACTTGTAAATACAAGAAATAGTGGAAAGCACAATACGTTTAATTAATAAATGCGCTGAAATCGCTATATTACAGACGCAGTTAAAAATGTATTCTTCGACGAGTAAAAACATATTTAAACATGTTGTTTGTGTGTGCTGCAGCTTGTGAACTTAAAACAAAGACAATGGATATCAAGGATGTTGGTTAAATATGATTTTAATGTAATTGTGTAGATGCCCTCAGAGGGCAAAATTTCTTTCAGTTAACACTTAAACATTTTTAACTCTTTTCAACACAATTTTCAGTTTTTTCACCACTTTTCAGCACAAATACCAGCTTTTTCAGCTGTTTTCAGCAAAAACCTCTTTTCAGCAGAAATTCTGCTGATTGAACTCTTTTCAGCAGAAATTCTGCTGATTGAACTCTTTTCAGCAGAATTTTCACCTCTTTTATGCCCAAATTCTGCTTATTCACCTCTTCTGAAATGTTTCAGCCTTTTCACCTCTTATTAGCACAAATCTCAGCTGTTTTCAGAAAAAACTCTTTTGAGCAGAAATTCTGCTGATTCATCTCTTTTCAGCTCATCTTTTTGCTTCTTTACCTCTTTTCAGCAGAAATTCTTCTGATTCACCTCTTTTCTGCAAAATTTTTAGCCTTTTCACCTCTTATCAACACAATTCTAAGCAGCTTCTGCTAATTTCACCAGAATTGTCAGTCTCTCCACCTCTTCTTTGTGAGAATGAGTTTGGCGAGGTGAGATGCGTTGCCGCCTTGAGACCAGAAGGGCCAGGTTCGAATTCTGCTCAGGGCAATGTTTTTTTGGGGGGGGTTTTCAACTTTTTCAGCTTTTTTCAGCCGACATCTTCAGCATTAAGGCATCCACACAGCATTTTCGCAGGAAATGCAAATTTTTCTAGTTTCTATATGAAGTCCCCCTCTTTACAAATACAGTATGGTGTTGTCTAACTGTGTAACAAAAGACTGCACTGATCGTGGCTCAAGAGTTGGGAGTTCGCCTTGTAATCGGAAGGTTGCCGGTTCGAGCCCAGGCTTGGACAGTCTTGGTCGTTGTGTCCTTGGGCAAGTAAAGCGCTATATAAATACAGGCCATTTACCATTTTACCATATCATGAATTTGAAGATGCATTAAAAAAAATTTGATATTTTATAATCAAATAAAACAATATTAAGATATTCATAGAACAATTAATTAACCGGTTAATTAATTAATGTAATTCTGTAATTAATGTCACCTTAATAACCTGCAAATTTACAGGATCTCTTGATTACTGAATACAGACATTAAGTAATGTAACAACTGTGTTACAATTCGGCATTTTAGTCATCATGATTATTCACAAAAAAAAGAAAAAAATATTTAGGCTTTTTCATGTAAGTTTACAGTTCCTGGAACAGGCTGAAAATGGAGCATTAATGGTGAAATGCAGTATGACTGACTAAACCTAACTAATGACTAATGTCCCTCCAATGCTGATCGGGTAGCTTCTTAATAATTGGAAATAAATTACAGCTGTAAAATAATCAAAGTATTAAGCTTTAGTGACACAGACTGGGCCTTTTTACAGGGTCAAATATATCAGTGGATCGGGTTCCATTACCTACCCAAAGATATCTGTTAAGGTTTGGAAAAAGAAACAGATAATCTGGGACAGTGCCAAAAACATGTCAGGAAAGCAGGGCGCAGCTTATACCAAACCCAACTGACATTTACATTAGGACTGCTGCCTTGAAAAGAGGAAAGGGATAAAGGTAATACCTGGAACTGATTAACATCAGATTGTGTCCCATTTTTGTATTTTTCCAGAACTTCAAACGTGTGATGAATGTAGTGCTTCATTTGATGAGGAGGGAGGAGGCTGTGTTTTGATGCTGGCATGGATTCAGGAGGGTTGAGGGAGATGATTGAGGGCTGTGTGTTATGCACTGCATCCACATGTTTCCTGGCCTGGTCACTTCTACTGGGACTCTCTGAATACTAAACTGCCTAGCTGCCTTGTAACCATCATTTCCTGGAGGACAGTCTACACTGAATTCCTTTCTGGAAAAGCTGGAATCAGAAACATTTTTCCATTTTTCTATCTCTGTTTATTTTTCTAAATCCAAAGAGAGGTGATTGCTTTGAACTCTGGCCCACTCACAGACAAAGAGAAATGTTTTCATAGTTTAAAGCATTTCAGCAAAGGAGAGGAAAGAATGAGGTATGTGTGGTTGTGTGAAAGAAAATATTTTACTGTATTTTGCAATTTTCCTGAAAAATTACAATATAATAATTATTATTAGTAGTAGTAGTAGTAGTAGTAGTAGTGACTGCTAATTTGTCCACCATTAAACTGTTGTACTAAAATCTACAAAAGAGATATATGGATAAAATGTGAGCTTAATGGTATAAGACTTTCAGCTGTTGTAAGCTGTGACTTAATTAGGCACAGCTGTCCAACCGTTCGTTCAAGTGAATATCTAATCAATCACATGGAAGCAGCCCATTGTACTCAGACATTTAAACATGTTCAAGACAGCCTACTGAAGTTCAAACTGAGCATCAGAATGTGACAGAAAGCTGATTTAAGTGACTTTGGTTGTTTGTGAATAAGAGAGGCTGGTCTGTGTATTTCAGTATGCAGAAGAGCATATCTTTATGCACAATATGTTGAATTTTGAATGAGATGGACCACAACAGCAGAAGACCACAATGTGTGGCAGTCCTGTCAGCTAGGACAGGAAACGGGAAACTGAAGGGCTAACAAGGGCTCAAAATCGGACAACAAGAGATTTGAAAAATGTTGCCTGGTTGATTTCTGCTGCCATATTTTGACGGTAGGGTCAGAATTTGATCTAAATGCATTTATGATTCAGGCTGGTTGGAGTGATGTAATGGCATGGGGGATATTTTCATGAAACACTCTGAGCTCCTTAGCACTTACTGAACATCATTTAAGCACCATAACCTTCCTGAGAATTGTTGCTGAACATGTCTGTTATGACCCAGTTTTGCTAGGGGACAGGGAAGATAGCATAAACGAGACCCTCACGAGGGAGATCAGTTAAGACAAAGTTTCATTTACAGAAAGAAACTCAGAACTGAAAACCGATAGCGACATTTACTACAAATTACTTGGCAAATAACCAATACAAATATAACTTGCTCACGTACAAGTAGAAATTAAAGCTAGCCTCATGGGCAGTAACACGAATAAACGCTATTCAAACAAATTCCACACCTTAAACAGGGTTTCACAAGCTAGGCTCACAGACAGAAGCATGTGGGGAAAACTGCACATTCAGTTCAAAGCAGCAGCCCCTGAATGAAAGTTCTTCAGCCCATTTGAAGGCACAGGTGTGCACAATTGGTTGCAGATTGGTCTCTCTCCCTGGAGGTGCAAACCACAGGTCCTCAGGCAGGCAATTGTCTGAGAGGATTGTCAAATTCAAATTTACATGCAGGAAGGCTGACACGGGTTCCCAGACAGCCAATCGTCTGTGGGTGTTGTCACGGTTGAATTTGCTTGAAGGAAGGCTGGTTCACTTCTTCCAAGGCCAGGGGCCATAACAATGTCCATTCCCTTATGATCACAGTGAACTATCTTAAGATAAGATATGATAACCTTTATTAGTCCCACACGTGAGAATTTTGTTGATGGCTCTTGATGGCTGCTTCCAGCACAATCTCACAAAAGTCAGATGAAATCAAACTGGTTTTGTAAACGTGACAATGACAGTGTACTGAAACTGCCTCAACAGTCACCAGATCTAACTCCAGTAGCTCTTTGATATGTATTGAACCAGGAGATTGCCAACATCAAATGGCAGCTGCAATAACTATGTGATGCTATCATGTCAGTATGGACCCAAATCTCTAAGGAATGTTTCTAGCACTTTGTTGAATCTATCCCAAAAAAAAAGGGAGTGCTGAAGGTAAAAGGAGGACCACCTAGTAAGGTGTAATGAATCTATACTTTGAACCTGTATCCTGTGTTCAGGTTTTTGTCTTTCCTGGACAAAATATTACAAAACCTCACATCACAGGTGCATGGCTGCTTCTGTATGGCTGTCATGGTTCTGGGCCATTGACCCAGTATTTTGAGTTTTGTTCTGGATTTTTTGTTGATTTCTTTGAAAGTACAAGATAAATGATGTTTTATTTCTTAAGTATGTTATCTTCTTGTGCCTTTGAGTTGATTATAGCTGATTTCTTGTTTAATGATGTTAGTTCCCCCTTTGTGTCCAGTCTATCTATGTATGTTTCATTTCTATGTCCTGTCATCCGTGTCCCCATGTTTGTTTACTTCCATAAGTTCACACACAATATAACTATATCACACATCCACAACAATCATGTACTGAAATAACCATTGCAAAAATTTTAAATGAATGACTGTAAATTAAACATTTACATTGGAATATGCCTTTGGATTATTTAACATAAATATGGCCCTAATACTTTCTTTTGAAATAAGCCTATGTATGGTATTCAACTGTATGGTATGTAGGATAATGTGTGTGCCATGAACAGGATAAAATTTGCAAGCTTTCAAACAATTAAACATCAAAACAAAGAAAAAAAACATGAAGGAAAAAAACAGTTTTTAAAAAAAGAAAAAAGTCAAGGTCAAATGTATTTATATAGCACATTATATATATATCCCAACTAAAACTGTCACTAAAATTTCATAAAATAGAATACAACATTAATAAACAATGAATAAAATAAATTTTTTAAACCTTCTATGAACAAAAAAACATACTGCTGTAATTGTTTCTATCCCGTATGCTGTTTTGTGTTTTCTTTTATTTTTCTTAGTGAAAAGCTCTAAATTGTTTAGGCAGCATTTGAGTTTTTGCCCTGTGGTCTGAAGGCACAGCAGGGATTTTAAAGGTCAGTGTCCCACAATTCAATACCGAACAAAATGTCCACAGCACAAACGTGCAGAGAGAGAGAGAGAGAACGAGCGCGTATGTGTGTTCATTATGCATTGTTGCTTGCTGCAGAAAACAATCTGCACACTGATGGCATCAGGGACAGAATTACACACAGGTCATGTGTAAAATCTATAAAAGAGCAGGCAACGCTCAGTGTGCGCACTGCACCAACCTTCAGGAAATGTTGACTTGTGAACAAGTGGCTTTCAAACCAGTCACTTTTTGTTGGCATGAGGCCTTTTTTGTATATTATTTCCTATTTCTATACTGCATGTACAATACCCTGTTATTTTGTTCTCTAAGTAGTTTAAACTGCTGTATCTCAGCAGCTCTAAAAACATAGATATTCTCCCTAGGGCAGTTTTGGTCTTCCAGTGTGATGTAAATGCTAATTTTCAAAGATTTATAATCTGAAAAACATCATCTGTCAACAAAACTTTTTTTCATAGTTTTACAGGTGTTGTAAATGTGGTTGGAACAGGTACTTTTAATCTTTGTATCCGATATAGAAGATGATAGAAAATGGTTAACAGACAAAACGAGACAAAAAGAAGAGGGAGAATGGCAACGCACGGAGAGACTACAAACATCTAGCGGGTTAGGTTAATTAAAGGACAATTTGACATGATAAGTAAAAGTATTCTTTCTTACCAACAATAAAGTACATGATTACATTTTGTAACAGTATCACACTGCTCAGTCCTACTAACGGATCACTATGTTTAATTCTTAATTTTCCCATATGGCATTACTGACTTGAATTACATCGGTGACGTTACAAAAGAAAGTTTTCACAAGAGTCCTGTGATATGACAAGTTCACCAAATGATTCACCAGTTTATAGAGCTATTAATAATAGGATTAACTTTAAATAATCACATCCACTATTAGACACTCACATAGAAAAACCTTATGAATACAAACGCGCTCACACACACAAATGTTCAAACCAGTGTACAACAGATACTCACAGACACACATTATCTTGGTTGGCTTCTGGCTCTAAACCTATCATGCATTATTAGTACTGAATGCTGCTCAGTAACATTCAGTATTTATTATTTACTGTTACTTGTGCTTATGTTGGTCGTTGCTCTGGTTTCCCTACAATGTTGTTTTCTTTGCTTGTTTTTATTTCAGCAGGTGACCATCTTCTCCTCTATTTTCCTTTCCCTCTCCTTCTGTTAAGTCTCTTCCCAACTTCTCTTTCCTTCGTCTTTCTCTTTCCTGTCCTCTGGTCCTGTCCATTCTAATTGTAATTGTAGAAAGAACTGTGACCTGACACACTGTTCCCGTGTTGCTTAATGGTTTTTATTGATTTCACACTCTTATACTGTTCTCCTGGTTTGGCACATATGTCCACCAGCTTCCCAGATGTCTCACACTCTCCCGTCTCTGCTCTCCAACCTCACTATAAAAAGGGAGAAATTCTACTTGATTTTAATTAAATTAATATATCAAACATTATGCACTAAACCAAAATAAACACACAAAAAAGATTAAATCAGTTGTTACATGTTGTTTCAGTTCAGGTTTGTGTGCATTCGTTTTTGCACAGCTCTCTTAAGGTCATGTTTTACTGTTTCATTTTGATTCTAGAATATTTTGGTAAACACAGGAGTTCACAGTTGCCCTAATGACTGCAAGGTGCCCAGGTCCGTCTTCATGTTGGTCTCATCTCATCAAAAGACACTGTTCCAGAAGTCTTGTGGTTTATATAGATGTAACTGAACTAACCTGAACTGCAATTGCAAACTGTCCAAGCAAGCCATACTTTTTCAGCATTTTTCCAACAATGCTGTCATGAACTTTGACTTTAAAATGTTAAGTGAAGCCCGCAGAGTCTGAGATGGGGCCCTTTGGTTTTTTGTTTCTCCGAGAATCACACGGTCTGGAATTGGGGTGAATTTGTGGAGACGTCCAGTCCTGGAATGATTGTGCCACTGTGTTAAGACACATCTGGATGCTCCAGATCAAAAAACTTTTTTTTGTTATAGAAATGGTCACACTTGGTGATGAATGAAATTTTGATCAGTTTTCTCATAACTGTTGCCAGGATGTACTTTGTCACGATCCTGGGTCATTTGACCCAGCATTTTGAGTTTTAGCTTATTTTGATGTTTATGGTTTATGGTTTAAGATTCCCCTTGTGTCTCCTACCCCTGTGTTTAAATCTCCCTCTGCCTTTGTGTGTCATGTCTGCGTGGCTTATGTTGTCAAGTTCGTGTTTCATGTCTGCCTCTCATTATGTTTCCTGTTTTATTTTGAAGAGATCTTGTGTTCCTATGTTCAATGTGTTTAGTTTTACGCTTCCATTGTACCATCATTATGTTCATTTGTGTCAGCTGTTTCCCCATGTGTTTCCACTTCCCCTGATCACCTCCTGTGTGCATTTAGTCTGTGTGTTTTCATTCAGTTGTGGTCAGGTTGTCTGCTGTGCCCATGTGCCAGGTTTTTTCATGTTTTAGTCTTAGTTCACCCAGTTTAGGTTATTGTTTAGTTTCAGCTTTGCCTTTTGTTCTGTACTATTTTGCCAGCCTTAACAAACAGCTGGTTTTTGTCACTCTCAAGTTTTATTTTGTCTCTTCGCATGACAAAACTCTTGGTTCCACCTCCTCACCCCACACAGTCTGCTTCGCAGCCAGACTGTGACAGAATTCCCTGTACAAGCCTACCACTTAACATACACACGTCGATATAGTCTTTTATATGCTTGAGTGGAATAAAGAAAGGAGAAGAGCATAGTCAGTTACATGTGTTTCTGTATCACGCTCATTTGTACAATGTCTGATATTTTGGATTTCTTTGAGGGCTTTTTTCCAGGCTATGAATGGGGTGACACAACTTGATCAGTCCAGATACAGTAAAGAAAATTAGTCTTTTATTATTTTAATCATTTTATATTTGTAACAAGACAATAAAATTACTAAATCATTAGTGAAGATCAACGACATAAGAACAACATGAAAAACTTTGTCATTACAAGATTTCTGACTTTTGTCTCTGAACCGGAAAATTTCAGTTTTTCTTCCTCCTTTAATGCTTTCAAAATGTGCTCACAGGGTATTTATGAAAGCAACCCCAGCTTGGCGAGATATTTATGCAATCTTTTGGGGCCTAATGGAGATCCAGCTCTTGGCACAGGAAAAAAAAAAGACAAGGACACTGAGGACAGAGAAGGGAGGGAGGCAGGAAACTGTCCACACTTCCTCGGGCAGGATACTGTGCTCCTCTAAGAGGCATCCTGGAATCTAATGCCTCAAAGACCTCGGCAAGTCTTTCATACAAACACTTACTTTTCCTGCTCTGCATCAAGAACTGAAGCTGCAAGGTCAGTTAAACGTCTTCAGTCATGCCCTTAAAATCATGTGTTATGAAACTGTGCAGTTTATGGAAAAAAACTGCTTTGGGTGAGAACTCCTACCACCTAAAGCATGAATGTAATACTTTATACCAGTGGTTCCCAAACTTTCTTTGCTGCCCCCCCCTTTGTTTTAGAAGAAAAATGTTCTGGTATGTGCCTTTTTTCACGTCATGCTGTGCGCCACATTATTGTTTACATGAGATGAATTGCAGAATGGCAGATAGAGTCAAAATACTGTTAATCTTACTATCTTCAGGTTTTACCCGCTTACATACACACACGCAGTTACTGTCCCTCCATTTAGAAAGGCAGAGGCATCACGATGTGATTATTTTACGTGTAGTTGTGTTTTTTTCCTCTGTAATAATATTCAACATTACTACCAATACATTTTTCAAAAAATGTCTCTGTGCAAAATGGGTTCAAAAACATAAACAACTGTGGGATACTGTTAGTCCGTGATTTGGAGAGGGGGAACAAATTGTGGCAGGATCAGCCTGATATTATTTGTATCCTGCTGTAACTTTACTGTATAAAGACTTAACATCCCCAAAATGTCGGGAGTAGTTAATCATTACAAGAAGTGTTTGTGAACTAAAAATCAAGAATGTGGGATACTGTTTGTCCCTGATTTGGAAAGTCCAGCGCGTGCTCCCAATGCAGGGGAAACTAATGCTGTCGCAGAGACCTACATTGGCACTTGTGCAGGTGAAGCCAAAGGGAAGATATGCTTCACCAGATTTTCTTGTCTTTGGCTTGGAAGGAAGCTGTTTTGGAAACATATTTGGCGATGCTTCATCTCCTGCTATGCCTTTGTGTGGAAGCCCCGTCAAAAACCTGTTCATTATGTTAGCAGTGTCCAAGTGTTCTTTTTTTTTCTTCTTTTCATACCAGGACCCCCCTGCAATGGCTCTGCGCCCCCTCACTTTGGGAACCTCTGCTTAATACACATTCGATTTTATGCAATACTTCTTACACTGCAAAAACTCAAAATCTTACCAAGTATATTTGTCTTATTTCTAGTCAAAATTATCTCATTACACTTAAAATAAGACACAATCAGCTACAGGGCAACATTTCAGTAAGCTAAAGGAACTTGTTTCAAGACAGTGAATCTTGAAACTAGAGAAAAACTAGAGATTTTTCACTTGTTCCATTGGCAGATTTTTTCACTTATTTTAAGCTAAAATATCTTGTATTAAGTGAAAAAATCTGCCAATGGAACAAGTGAAAAATCTCTAGTTTTTCTCTAGTTTCAAGATTCACTGTCTTGAAACAAGTTCCTTTAGCTTACTGAAATGTTGCCCTGTAGCTGATTGTGTCTTATTTTAAGTGTAATGAGATAATTTTGACTAGAAATAAGACAAATATACTTGGTAAGATTTTGAGTTTTTGCAGTGTATCCACTAAATGTTTCACAGAACTAGTTAAAAAGTGCTTCATGGTTTCTCAAATGGCAACAGGTTTAAAAAACTAACTTAGTTTGGCAATAGGACATTCAAACTACTCCCTAACTGATATTCATATACAAATAAGATAAAATATACTGATATTCATCAGGAGGGGCTGCTGTGCATGTGTTTTGTCAAATTAATTTTGGATTGTTTATAAATCGTGCAATAAAGATCTTTGAAACTGTTTTTTTTTTTGTTTGTTTGTTTTTTAGAATTCCAATGTATTTGTTTCCCTGGTACAATATAGTATACAAAACAGCAAAACCAATCTATACTTATTTTGGCCAGATTTGTAGGTTTAATCTATTTTATACAAATTCAGTTCCAAGTTGTTGTGTGCTGTGTAAAATGTAAGTAAAAGAACATAATGCACACGTCTTCAATGCATATATTATTCGCTATAGAACACGGAAAAGGAGATCAAGTGTTTAAACTGGAGAAAATGTACCATTTTAAGAAAATTTTAGCTCATTTGGAATTTCAGAGTAGCAACATGTCTCAAAAACTTGGGACAGGATCATTTTTAGTGCTGTGTAATGCTTGTTCTCTTAACAACAGTCTGTCTGGGAACTGAGGAGGCATGTTGCTATATATACCTTGATACAGGATTCTAGCTGCTCAACATCTAAGATTTTTTTGTTTGATGATATTTCAAATGTTCTCGGTTGGTGAAAAATCAGAATTGCAGTCAGGCCAATTCAACACCCAGAATTTTTTACAACAAACCTATGTTGCTGTAATAGATGCAGTAAGCTCTTTAGTATTGTTTTGCTGAAATATGCAACAAAAACAACATTCAGGTGGGAGCATTTGTTTTTCTAAAACCTGTATATACCTTTCAGCTTTGATGCCCTTTTGGATGTGCAAGCTGCCAGTTCCAGGCATTGGTGCACCACCATATTATCTGAGATGCAGGCTTTTCAACTGAGCTCTAATAACAAGCCAGATTGTCCATCTCCTCTTTTGTCTGGAGGACGTGGTGTTATTTGTTTGGCTAAAACAATTGAAAATGTCAATTTTTCTGTGGGCCTGAAAATCATAGGCATCGAATATTGATTTTTGGCCTTGTCTCTTATGCAAACACATTTCTTCAAATTCTGGGAATTGTTTGATATTATGTACTGTAGGTGATGAGATATTCACAGTCTTCACAATTTTATATTGAAAAAGATTATTCTCAAAATATTCCACAATTTTCAGATTCAGCTTTTTGCAGAAAGGCAAACCACTGCCCATCTGTTCTGAGGTGCTCTTTTTATACTCAGTCATGTTACTGAGATATTGCAAGTTACCAAAATCAGTTGCAAACATGTTGCAACATTTTTCTTGAAATTGTAAATTTTCTCAGTTCAAACATTTGATCTTTTCTGTGTTCTATTGTAAATAAAATATGGGTTTGTAAGATTTGAAAATCATTGTTTTCTGTTTTTATTCACATTTTTACAGGGTTGGGTTTTCTTTTTTTTTCTAATTGAGTTTGTTCTTTATTTTTATATAGACAACTTCTGTATTAGCGTTGATGTTTATTTATCAGTCAGTCAATCAAAAAAATAAAATGATGAAATCTTTGCCCCAAATACCTGCTTAGCACATTACTAAACATTTCCTGTTCAAAATAAAACTTCCCCTTACACAAACATAAACATTTTTGGACTCCGTTTACATGGCTAGACCTCTATTTTCGGGTGGTGTATGGGGAAAGATTCAAATGCTGCCCTCTGCTGTGCGAACGTTAAATGGGTCGTAATGCTCACTTCAAAGCCGTGCGTGCCGAATAAAATAAATGCAAAAATACTTTGCAATTAAATAAATATATAGATGTTTAAATAATTAAATTGATTAATTAAATCAATACATACATTTAATGTGCTATAAAAAAATAACCGGTTGCTATTCCGGAACGATAGGTTTTACCGGCGGCTTCTTTTCCGTGTTGCACAAAACAATAACTGCGGACCCGCACAGCTTCAAAACGATGTGGAGCTCAGTAGGGTTGAGTGTGATTAACGTTGTGTGGTCTTCTCTGGCTTTGTGCTTCCTCGTTGCTTTTTGTGCTCACAAAGTGTCGCGACTGTTGCCGGGAATATTTGACACGTGTCCCGCTTACGTTTTATTTCAGGACCTTATTCGTTACGGAAAAACTAAACAGAGCTTAAAGCGAGACGAATGGCTGCGGGTTTTTGACGTCCCAAAAAGGTGACAGTGAATGACAGAACTTTACTGTAATGTATTTTATATCCTACTATATCTAACCGAACATTTAGGTGGTTTTGAATCATTATTTACTTTTTAAATATTTAAACGTGCTTTTCGCCTTCCAGGTGGTTCTGGCACTTCTATGCAGTCTCTGTTGGCTGGAATGGTCTTCTTCTGGTCTTGTACCTCAGCTTTATATTTCAGCATCAGTCATACCCTTTGTGGTTGAGCGACTTTTTAGACATTTTGACTGGCGCACACAGCAGTGACAGTCAAGGTAAGCTAAAGAAAAAAATGGTTGTTTTTCTGTTTAATTCATTTTTGTGTCTGATGTTAGTGTTGGCTGTAGTCCCACAGCTTTCCACCGTCCTGGTGCAGCTGCTGCTGTGGGTCCACTCCCTCAGGAGGCTGCTGGAGTGCCTGTTTGTCAGCGTTTTCTCTGATGGGGCGATGCACTTGGTACAATATATGTTCGGCCTGGGGTATTACATCATGTTAGGGTTGACGATCCTCTGCTGTGATCGTATGGAAAAAGGTTTGAGTTGGTGCTTTCTGTGTGCTTCTATGTGCACAATTCCCTGGTTCATCTGCTTTGTGGTACTGATGCTTCCACCATTTCTTTTAGAGAGAAGCTCCCTCCTCTCTCAGCTGGACTGGCTGCTTGTTGCTGGGTTTTTACTCTTCATTTGGGCCTCGTGGCTGCAGCATCAGTCTATGGTCCTGCTGGCCAGACTTCGCACTGGAAAGTCAGGTAAACCTAGGAAACTCTCTGTCTTTCTGTTTTGTTTTTTTATTTCTTTGTTTCTTTCTTTGTTTTTTCTTTGCTGCCTCCAGCATTATTGCTATCACTGAGAATTTGCATATTAATGATCAAGGAACTAACAGCTTGAAGTTAACTTCCTCTGCTGTCTGTTTTTCTGTTTATGTGTTAACCATAAAGCACATGGGTCATCCCATCTCCAAATTGCCTTTAGCTCAACCAGCTTGTATTTTCCTAAAGAACGTATGGTCCAAAGTTGTACATGTTGTACATGTAATGATTTTTGTTAAATTTTAGATTTATGTATCAAATACTTTTCAAAACATATATTTTTGAAAAATGGCCAATTGACCCACTTTCAGCATTTTTTATTTGATTTTTTTATCTTTGCTCTTTGAAAACCGAGGCCATGTTTAAGCATGAATATTTAAAAAAACATTAGCTAAAGGAGGCTAAAAAACTGCAGAGAGCTGAGTGGAACTGCAGAGCTGCGAGATAATTCTCTGTGGGTTTGGCGCCGTGAGTGAGACATTTCACAACAGACAGTAATTTGATCAGTTGTTAATTAGCACAGCTTTAACCTGATACACACTGGAAATGGTAAACCAGTCTATGTAAACGTTGAAAGTTGCTGATGTCACTTTTTCTTGTTTTTTGTCATGTCATGCAGGAACAGTGGAAACGCTGACTCACAGAGTGCCAAAGGGAGGTTGGTTTGAGCTGGTTTCTTGTCCCCATTACTTTGCTGAGCTGCTGATCTACATCTCGTTGAGCTTTGTTTTCAGAGGCCTCTCTTTCACCTGGTGGCTTGTGGTACTGTATGTGCTCTTCAACCAAGCACTGGCAGGACAGCTTTGTCATGACCTTTACATTAGCAAATACAAGTCATACCCAAGGCATAGAAGAGCATTTATACCCTTTGTGCTATGAATACTCAGACACTGTATTGGTCTTTTTGTGGTGATAAATGGGAACTGTAAAGAAAACTGCCAGAGATGTCGGAGGAGCAGAAACCTTAGGAGCAAAAGCCATCTTTTTCTAAACGTTCTTTCAAACCTCCAAATTTAACTAATCGGCTTGACAGCTAAGAGGCCAACACTGTGTTTGATTTCTGGCAGAAGACTCTAGAGGTGAGAACTTTCTCCGACTGATGTGAAGACACTGTGAGGAACATTGCTGGAATTCATTTGTTCATTACATTAAGAACTTGTTTTTCTTACGATTAAGTACTTAAAAATCTTTTTCTTCCTTTTACAGTATGCCAACCTCTCGAGTTATAACTGGTATTGTAATCTCTAAATGTTTATGTGAAAAAGAAACCTGCAAAACACTGTGGTGTTGAATATTTTTCTTTTATAGCAAAACAGAATGTATTGTATTAATACCGGAACGACAAGGAGTTTTACTTTAAAACGAAAAGTAACATGACATGGACATGTTGTAATGAATAAAGAAACTTTATTCAACAAAAAGTATTATTGTTGTTTAAAGAGGCACAAACATGGGGACGTTACTTTCAGGAGGGAAATCAAGTCATAAACCAATCAGGGGTGTGGTGGTTCAATCCCCAGGTACACTAGTTTGCATGATGTATTCATTATCCTTTAGATACTGAACCACAAATTGCCCCTGATTCATTCACAAGAACTCCACTTACTACGTTCACACTGCAGGTCTTAATGCTCAATTCCGATTTTTTTGATCAAATCCGATTGTTTTGTCTGCTTGTTCACACTACAAATAAAATGTGACAGCAAACGCGCTCTAGTGTGAACCCTCAAAGCGGCCCGCATGCACAAAAGAAGACGTCACACACAACGCGCTCTGTTTAGACCCAGATCAAACAGTATTGTTTGACTGATGGCCCTTAATATAAAGACTTGTTTCGGACTTTACGTTTCCCAATTTTGCTTTAAGTTGTAACGTTATTGTGTTATTTACAACTGGCCTAATAATGATCCTTATTTCTGTTTTTAGAGAGGAGCGGTTCTTCAAATGATAGTTGGAAATTTCTGTCAGAATCTGCAGATTATACAGTACAAATAAAATGTTTACGTTTCTCCAGCGCTGTCTTCCCAACAGGTTCACTAACATCTACACTGGATGGCCCGAAAGCGTTCGCGATGTCTTCTTGGGCGCTAATAATTGGCGTCTGTCTTGTGTCAGTGTCGTAAAAGACGGATTTAATGCGACATGACCGTTCAAACAGCAGTCGCTTTCTAAAACATCAGATATGTATCGGATTCAGTACCGCATACAAAACAAATATTAAACAAATATCCCTATTTTCTACTACTTACACAGCGGAGAGTTATTATTTTAACCTTCAAACATTCATACTCGTGTCTTAATCACCAGGTAAAAAGAGAAGGAAGAGGCAAAACCTTACGCCAAAGTCAGGGGATGAAATTGCATTACTTATTGCTTGCACTACTAAAGAGTAGCGAGGAGCATGAAGGGAGTAATATTGTGGCAGGTAATTTCAAATGCAGCATTTCTGTCAGCTTAACAAACATCAGCAAACTCACAAACTGTTTGTGTGCTGCTGTATTTCACGGGGAGAGAAAAGTAAGAGAGCAAACTTCACTCAGAGATGGAGAAACATAAGAACACGAGAGGACAAAGAAAGGTTATATGTAAAGGCAAGGACTGCTTAGTGGGATATTTATGAACTGGAAATGTAAGTTCTTATGTTTCTACATCAGATATTGGGCACTGTACATTTGACATTGTGTTTTTCATATTGTGAAACCTGCTGGAAAAGAAGCTGAGGTAGAATAACTTATCTAATGGTTGTATGAAAATAAGCTGCAGGTTAATGTTGTATAAACAGGCTAGTTTGCTGTGCTGTGATGGATCCTTCCAGTTCTCCCACCTGCCAAATTCAATTTTAACCTCTTCCTACTCATTTTCCTTTTTTGAGGCAAAGTCCCTCTCTACAATGTAGGCAACAGAACATAGAAGAACATAAAAAATATATCTTTTTCTCTGCTCTTGTTCTACTTAACTGATTAAAGCTGAGTAACTTTATTAGAATTACAATTTGGACTGAAATAAAGTTTGTATTTGTATGTACTAATATTATTTTAATATCACAATAATATAACAAGGTTAAGTTGTATTTACTTTAACTTGAGTAAAGACTTTTAATAAGTACTTCTATTTAAGTAAAGAATATCTGTGCTTTTGCCACCTCTGGTCACGTTCTTTATTTCCTTTTTATCCCTATAAAAGGCTGATGGAGTACTGTCCTCATTCCACTGGGCAGGCGGGCGTGCTGGACACCAAAGTTTGTGAATGTTAAGGCGACATAGGACTTTCAAATTGATAACATAGCATCATCTACTAAAAACTCAGATGAGTTGGAATCTCAGCGACCTCAAAGTCGCTTTAATTTTATTTAATGTTTATTCTGCTTATCCCAAATTTATTATTTGCCAAGCAAATTTTCTGCTCAAAGTAAATAATATTATTACTAATAATAATATATTTTTAAAGTAAATGGGCTGATATTTAGAGGGGCAAACACTCATTATTGTTAGGATTAGAATAGTAATGTTACATAAAAATATATAAAGAGAAAATTTGTAACTAATAAACAGAAGGTCCTTTTTCAAGTTTTTTTTTTCAATGCAAAACTATTGAAAGAAAACAATGAAACTATATTTAAAAAGCATTATGATCGACAATGAGATTGTCCATTCACTGAGCACTTCGCTGTGTGCGTCAGCTTACAAACCACGTCATTCATTTGAACGTCCAATCATCTGTCTGCGTTGCTCCTCTTTGCGGCAGCACGGTTCTACTTCCCCCATGAGTTGAGTTGGCCCGGTCGGTCTCTCTGATCGTGACGTGTGTTACCTCAAATTGTATAGGTTACTAAATATGGAGTTATACGGTTTTGTTGCAGATAACATGCAGTGATACGAGGGAGAGAAATTAGCGCGCAAATCGAGTCGTGTCGGTGTTTCGGAAGAAGTAATAATGCCTCGCGCGGCTGGCAGAAGAGATGGTGGGGCTAGCAGAAATGTGATGTGTGTCTTGTTTCCGCTCACCGCCGTGTTTTTGTTTTTGTCGGTCGGTGTTACTGCTATTCAAGAGGAGCAAAAAGCTGTCCCGGAACAGCCCCCACAAGAGGTGAAAGGTTTTGCTTCATTGTCACTAATTAAGTGTTTTATCGTCATGTATAGGAAGCGGTCTTTGACGCGCTTCTTCCTCGCGCCCCGGGCTAGCCGAGCTCGTGCTAACTGATACGTCTCGCAGAGTTCCGGGTGTAACGTTAGCAGAAGTGGACAAAGTTACACTTGAATTTTTTAATCGTGAAGAAATTGCTTTAAAGTTAAGGTGACAGTCATTTGGGTGTCACGACGAGAAGGTCGTCATGTCCCCGCCAGTTTTGTTTACCTATTTAAACATTGTGGCCGAAGTGTTACAGCCAACAAGGGCAAACTTGAATACCTCATACTGATTTTTATTACAAACTGTGTGTAACTCAGCTGACAGTCACTGTGTGCATTTCCTTTGCAGAAAGTCTCCAGTCCCCAGCCACCGGGCCCAGTGGTTTCTGAAGATGTCTCCACCAAAGGGAACCTGGGCTTCATTCATGCCTTTGCTGCCTCTTTATCTGTCATCATTGTCTCTGAGTTGGGAGACAAGACCTTTTTCATCGCTGCTATCATGGCCATGCGCTACAACCGCCTCACCGTGCTGGCCGGGGCTATGCTGGCCTTAGGATTCATGACTTGTCTTTCTGGTTTGTAAAACTTTGGATTTGGCCTTGACTGTTTTTTTGTTTTGTTTTGTTTTGTTTTTTTGGCATTACCCTTCGATCAGATCCTGAGAAATAACAAATACGTGTTGTTGTTGTTTTTTCTTTCCCACATCATAGTACTGTTTGGCTATGCCACTACCATCATCCCAAGAATCTACACATACTATGTATCCACTGCTCTGTTTGCCATCTTCGGTATTCGCATGCTTAGAGAGGGGCTAAAAATGAGTCCAGATGAAGGTCAGGAGGAGCTGGAGGAGGTGCAGGCAGAGATCAAGAAGAAGGACGAAGAGGCAAGTTAACTTGATTATAAACTATCTAGAAAAACAACATTTTTTAATGTCCAGTAGTACAACTCCAGTCCACATACATAATTTACATATTCAGTAATAGAAACGCCTCCTGAGTGGGTCCAGTTACTAACTGCTGACACCATTTTGCTTAGTAATTAGCGATTCGCAAATGGCTCATATTACTTAATCACCCAGAAGACCTAGTTACATTTTGCTGCTGCTGATGTGAGTTTTTGTTGTGTGGAAATTCTGATCTTATCATCAGGCTATATGAGCACATGGACACTTTAAAGTTGCCTGAGGCTGTCTTATTGAATGGCACCATTATGAGCTGTAATCGAAGTGCTGTACTGTAGACTAAATAAAAAAAAAAATTTAAAAAACAGATGGCTGATTGAACCTCTTAGCAATAGTGACAGTTTGTCATACAAAGTCAAGCTTAATTATATTCCCGTGCAGATCTGCATTCTAAGGTGTACTTGTAGAGGACATAAATCTACATCCTCTTGATCAAAACAAATCCGTTATAAGGAATATAGTTGGACCATCCACAGAGGACCTCATGACAAAATTTTGATCAAAGTATAGCACCCTTGTAAGTGAACCCTGCCTCTTGCAGGTACTGAGCCGTGAAAGTACTCTATTGGGTTGTCTTTCAAACCTCATGCCTTGTTGTCTGTGCAGCTCCAGCGGACTAAGCTCGCTAATGGGACTGCAGATGTGGAGGCTGGAACAGGGACTGCTGTTCCTCAGGGAAAGTGGCACAGCTTCATCTCACCCATCTTCATCCAATCCCTCACTCTCACTTTCCTCGCAGAGTGGGGGGACCGATCGCAGCTAACTACAATTATTCTAGCTGCCCGGGAGGTTTGTGACTTTCACTGTTAGACAGCTGCTGTTTAATGCTTTGTAATATATTTTACAATAAATAGAGGCCATACATTTTCACTTTGATTGGCTGTTTGTTTCTTTTAGTTGCTGCTGTATTAATACACTGGTAATATTTAAGAAAAGAGTAAAAAAATAAATAAAAATATGGTATATAAACTGTTTTTGTTTTTTATTCTTAGGATCCATTTGGAGTCGCAGTGGGCGGCACCATTGGACACTGTCTGTGCACAGGTCTGGCTGTGATAGGAGGGAGAATGATTGCCCAGAAGATATCGGTTAGAACAGGTAAGATGGCCTAAATTGTGTAATGTAATAAAATAAAATAAAAAATTATTATTTTTTTTTTTTTTTTAATTAAAAAAAAAAAAAAAAGACGGGTAGGAGAAGTGGGTTCCTATTCTCCTGGGAGAATTCCTCTGGAGGCAGCTCTGTTTACACACAATAATTATCAAAATATTTGTAGACAATCCTGTTAAGGTTTGATGGATTAGGTGGATCAGATTTAAAAACAGAGAGAGAAAACAGCGATCTACTGTTAAACTAATTGTCATTTTGCCCAAAAATGGTACACACACAATTTACAGCCCACGTTTTACAATGATTGAAATGCATTTTTATTTTTAAAAAATCAAGTAGGTATTTGTAGAGTGCAGTCTAAAAATAAAAAGTAAAGTAAAAACTTTCAAAGTAGAGCTGTAATGACTCATTGAATAATTCAAATAACCAGACGATTTAAAGAAAATCTTCGACACAAATTTTCTCCTTTGTTTAACACACGGCTGTGTGGCGCTCAGTCATCTCCATGTAAACATGAGCGTTTCACCACTAACACTTTCATTAGAAACGTATCTAGGAGCAGGCATGTGAATAAAATATGTCAGTATTAGGCCCATGTTTTTCAACAAGAGTATAATAACACAACAGCAGCAGTGATGATGATGATGTTTAACATGGAGTCTGTCTACACGCACGGTGAAGAGCAAAGAGGGGGAGTCGTTACTGAGATGGTGACCTCAGTTAGAGTGAAAGAAAACGTTTTTCTAGTGTCCAAAACAGCAGCGCTGTTCTTGTGGTCACCATTAAAACCTTTACTGGGAAAAAGCTAATGGGAGTCTTCATCAAACCATCCAATCAATGAACTCCAAGCTTTTGTTTTATACAGTGAAAATCTATAGTAAAGCTACAGAAGTTGCATTAAAATATCCAAATGAGCTGTTAACTTGGCCTGATACCATGTTTAAAATTAGGCAGCCGGCTGAAGCCTGACGAAAACCGTCCCATTTTGTATCATAATGATTCCTGAAACAAGCAGGAGGGAGTCTAAAGGAGGGCATGGGGTGTTTAGACAATATTTCAAGGCTTTCACAAATTTGTCTTTCAGATTTAAAGTGAAATTAAATATGAATACACATGTTAATATTTTAAAATATATATATATATATAAAGTTTGCTGACCTGTGGCTGTTAAGTCAGACACTGACTTATTATTAACATGTCATTATTAACATCTGCACCATCATAACGTCTTGTTTTCAGCAGCACGAAAATTTTTCATAATAGCATAGGACAAACTTCAGCCAATGCATGGTCCTTTAAAGGCTTACAGATACAACCCCATTCATTCACTAACACACTCAAACATGCAGACACACAGATGCAGACAAACACATACACATGAAACCTACCTCATCCAGAAGATAAAATATTACTAATTAAAGGGTTTAGGTGTTTTTTGACAGATGCCATTATATAAAATGGAAACCCACGAGCAGTATATTTTGAAAGAACTGTTGCGGGGGGGTTTCCCCCTCTTTTGAATATTTATTATTGCTCATTAATAAGTTCTTATCTGATTGCTCAGTTAATCGATGGAATAATCAATAGAATACTTAATTACTAAATGAATCCTTATTTGCAGACCTATTTCAAAGTCACTTTTAGTTTGGATTCTGCACCATTGACACTCCTATTTCTAAGACTTCAGTCTGCTGCCTCCACCTAATATGATTCATTTAAAATTTTCTTGACATGGTCTGTGACGATATTGGACCATTTGCCCTCCCCTAACTTCCCTCGCAGGAATGCTGAGACTCCTGGGAGTCCTTCCTAGTGATGCAATGCTGTAATCATTTGGTTTTACCATCATGAAAATTACTGGTAAATTCACATTTGCTACAAAAACCTCAAGATGACCCATGATGGGGCTTCACAGAAAGATTCAGTAGTTTGTTCATATAGCTATATCAGATTTAAAAGATCAAAAAAATAAAGAAACCAGTTTAGCGTCAAATAAATCTGCCTTGTTTAAACTGAAAATCTTTGCTTAACTGACATTTGTTTTCTTGTTTTGTTTCTGTAGTTACAATCATTGGAGGAATTGTTTTTCTGGCATTTGCCTTGTCTGCCCTGTTCATCACACCAGAAACTGGACCTTAAATTGGAGAAAAGACTTTCAGGTTCACTCTGTAAATACTCGTAACATTTGATCAAGTTGCTGTAGATGCATTTTAGTTTCGACCCTCTTAGTCTAAAGGACTCAACAAAGAGTCGGAGTCCTGTCTTCCTTTCCTTGAACGTCTCTGTTCCTTTGTGATCTGTGAATCAGTTGGATTTCTCAGAGGTTAATTAACAACCTGTAGGTGGCATCCAAACCTCATGGGAAATGTGTTTGTTGACTGCTTACAAGGTGTGTTTCATCTTCATCTCGTCTAGTGAAGGAAAGACTGAATCACAGAGGCCTGATTAACAGGTGCGAGCTTAGAAAGGAGGGAGGACTTTGTCACACTCTTTAAAACTTGTATTCTTTTCACACGGTGTGTGAGAGAAAACTAGATTGTTGCAGATTGCTGCCCTATAACGTTCTACAGGTGGCTCAGAAACTGAAGCCAACTTTCCTCATAGTAATATCTCAGCAAAGGAACTTAGTCCATTTAAAAAATCTTTTCCGTTTTTAATGTCTATTTTAAATGTTAAGAATGAGCCCCTTTGCTGTCAGGTGACTTTTGGCAGAATATGAGCCGCCAGTTTCCTCCCAAGTACAGCAGTTGAGGCTGGTGTTACTGTTGTTTCCACTATCTGTTATTAGCTTCTTCGTTTTTTTTAAACGCACACCTTACAGAGGTGCATGTGACAGTGCATTCAGATTCTCTGTCAGATTGGACCAGTGTGCAAATGGCACAGCTAACATCACACTATCCAGATAGCTCCCCTGTGGTTACCACACAGATTACTTCCAACGGTGTGAGCATGTCTCGAGTACTATTTACTGCTGCTACATGTCAGATGTGGGACAGCTGTAGAGCATATCCCCGTCTGGTGTTCTGCGGATTGTCACAGAGCTTGTTTACTTCAGAGGGAAAAACACCAAAACCAGAACCAGCTGCACATTTATAGCAACAGTTTCTGTGATCTGACTTACACTAAGATTTTTTTTTTTATTTTTCTTTTGTAAATACAAGATTTTTTTTTCCCTCTAGTTTCACATAAGAGCAGTCCTTTACAGAGACCTGAACCACTAGAATACCTCTACTTACCTGTATTTGAATGTCAGCATCCTGGGTTTATCTACAGTTCACGTGAACCTCTTCAGAAATGATAATCGTATTTACTCATAATGGTATCAGACGGTAACGGTGAACAAGGCGTGGGATTAGGTTGAAGAAAGGGCCAGGAGTCACCCTGACAGGTTCAGTCTTCCTCTGCGATTAAAGCCATTTCCAGCATGAACCTCAGTTACTGAGACAGATTGTAAAGAGGACTACATCAGGTACAAAAATTATTTATCCTACACAAGACTTGCAGTAGAAGCCACTTCTCTTAGGTGTGTTGGATCTGCGGTGACAGCTCGACCTAACTTAATTTAGACCTAAATTTCACCCTTCATTTTTAAATGGTACGTATTTATTTAGCTTCCTTTTCTTTTTCCTTTCTAGGCATATGTATTGACAAAGGGTGGATGATATTACTGTACAAGCAATGGAAATATTTTTTTAAGTGAATAGGCTAAAGCTGTGTTGTCAATATTTGACAGGCTGTGAACTACTTCTGTTTGTAATACAGGTTCTTTGAAATGCCTATAAGTCTTTAAAAAAAAAAAAAAAAGATCAATAAAAGTTTCATGTGTTGTCTGATTTCTAAACTAACATTTAGTGCCGTGTTTGAGTTGAGTGGTGAGGAGGAATACAGAGTCAATTATAGGAACAGCACCAAAGATGATTCACACAGATTTATTTTTGAATCCAAGGGGAGCAAAAGATTGACATATTTGCCTCATAAGGGTTATGTTGAGGTCCATGAATAATTTGGCTCAAGAAATTAATGCAAGTCACCTTAAAGGATACCCATTATACTTTTCATCATATTACTGTCATCTATTTACTGATACAGTGACTAAAGCTCATTTTAGAGTATTTTTTCCACTTTGCTCTGTATATGGAAGTTTATTTCAGACACTGCATGGGTGGAAAAATGACATCCATAAGTCAAACTTTGGGGTTTGGTTTTGTTGATTCATTTAATATGCCATCAACCTGGCAGGGACTACAGATGAAAATTAATCCATCTGGCTATTTACAAGATTAATTTTAGTGCTCATGTTAATTAATATGCATTGTCCCTTTGAAATAAACATACATATACCAACTTAATGATTTATGGATGGCAAAAAAAAATTTTTTTTTCATGCCTTTATGTCGTCAGTGAGAATAAGTATTAATCATTCTTAACACGTCACATCTCACACTGTTCAAACTTTGTTTGCTAAGGGCAGCAAATCAGAAAAGCAGAGGGATGAGCGCTACAATGAGTGGTTTCAGACAGTGGATGTACTGAGGGGTTGCACCAACATCCAGTATGAAATGTAAACGGATTATTTTGAACTTTGAGTCATGCAAAGCTACGGTAATGTTAAAGAATTTACCAAAAAACAATGAAGCTGGAAATCAGCACAATAGGTCATCTTTAAGTGTCTTTATAACACTGGAGTGCAATAAAATGCTAATGTGTACAATTTCTAAATGTTGGATATAATCAGTAATTAAAGTTGAGCTGAGGTGTTTAACCTAATAACAAACAGCAGGTGTCAGTAGTGGATGCTTAGTGCAACATTTCCCAGTTGTGCTTCATAGAAGAACAAACTGGAAGCCTTAGCATTCACTACAAACTCTTAAAGCTTTTTAGAAAGAAAACTGGAATAGGTTCTATTATGTGGTTATAAAGTTGTAATAGATGCATTTATTGATGATTAAGAGATTAACTGCTCTGAATTGAGTTGATTGTTTTAGAGTTAGATATTAGTTTTGCCAATTTGTAACTCAAATATTCTGCTTGAAGTAAACAATCCATGCATATGTGTTTTTCAGCTTCACATAACGATTAAATATATTAATTCATATCTGCACATTTTTCTAGAACCACGTGATCAGACTTGCCTATAATGTAGTGAGAGAGGTTAATTAACAACTCAAAAAGACATGACTTAAAACTCTTTACAAAGGGTGTATTTTTTTATCTCAAATGTAACCAAAGATTTCAATGTGTTACCAAAGTTAAATCAGAAGTTGGATCTTCTGGTCAAACCTGAACTACTGACGTCATTACAGGAGTTCAAAAGTCCTGCTCCCGTCATCAATCAGGGTGTGACCACATTGTGTGGGATGTAGTCATGAAAGATTTAATGTTGTTTTTTGCTATTGAGCGCATTGCAGCAGTTAATTACTTGAGCCAAACCACCAAAAAAAAGCCACAAAAATATGAACTGAAAGCAGAGAGAGAGAGAGAGAACACCGAGTTTCATCAGAACTACACAACACTGAACATAATTCACTGTGTTCTTTGATTTAGGGTTTGTGTCCTGAGGTTTCCCTGGACAACATTTCCCCCACTTGTTTTTGAGACTTGCCAGTGACCCACAGATAACTTTAAAAGCCCAAGTTGCCCTTATACATATATATATATATAAATTGGTCATTGTGGGGTTTTTTTTTTTTTTTTTTTTAAAAATCACTATTGCTTAATTGGCAGGGAAAGACTCAGTATAAACACTGAATAAAGACTGAAAAGAAATATACATAAAAGTATGTGTATATATATGGATATATATATACACACACTTTTAATTTGATTCCAAGTGTTAACCAGCACTTTCTGGGGTCTTTGTGTCTATGTCACAGTTAGTTTAAATCCTTCAAATGTTTATCAAACCTCTATTATTGTCTTTTTTGCACATTAAAAGTTAGATTATTTGATTTCTCATTATATATATATATATATATATATGTATATATATATATAGTTCCATAAAGTTTATACCACACATAGAAAAATAATTAAGTTCTCTTATTTACTGTATTTCCTATCTTACAATGTGCAAAGCCTCCCACAGGCATACGCCTCCTCATGAAAAATGAAGTCCCCACGTTAATGACACTGAATACATTCTTGTAGGCATGTGCTGCTTGCATGCAGCACAGGACGAGGTCCACTCTACAGAAATTCGTAACAGGAGATAGCGGTTGTCTTACTCAAACACTGATCTGTTGTAGTATGATCACTGATTTTAAAGGAGGAGGGAGAGAAATGCCATGTGGAAAATTAGGACTACGAGGTCCAATTATAATCCAATTTATGCAGCACAGAATCATCACAGTGGAGCAAGCAGGTATTGGAGATTCAATGAAAATGTAATTTGTGGGTTTTAAAAACAAGGAGGCAGTTTATACAAGCGCTTTTTGCTTTGTTTTTTTCTTTTGCACTGACAGGAGGCTGGTGAGATTAGCAAGCGAGAATGTCTAATAGTTTAATGTCCCGGATTTGGATTTTATTATTTATTTAGAGTTGTCCTGAAGAAAGAGATTGAATAATTAACTCAGAATGGTTCTGTCATCATTTGTGGGATCTGGGATCATAAAGGTGCATTCTGTACGTTCGCTTTCACTCTTTTCTGTACTTGACAGTAATTTAGGGAACTTACTAAATCAGATACAGATAAATCTTGTAAAATTATTGTTCCGTTATCATTTTAAGTTTAAAAAAAAAAGGTGATTTGTGAGATAAGGAAGATACTTTGAAGCATTGTTTCTCCAAGTCAAGACAAATATACAAATCTATATTCTTCATCTGGTCCCATCTGCAGTATGAAGGTTAATGAAAATGGTAGTTACATGTGGCCAATGATAAATGATAAGTCACAGAAATAATTCAAAGAAAAAAGGCCAAATGTATTTGAAGTTTTGAATAATGAACTTTCAGACATTAACAGCCTAGTTAGACTGAAGAATCATAAGTGCCCAGAGGTATTATCGTGGTAGAAACTGTAGCTGTTGATGTGACAGTTGATTTTCCTCCCAGCCTAATCCAACCTGAGCAGCATCAACCTTTAAGAAAAGCTGCTGCTTGTGCCAAATCATGATAGGCTCCTCTATCCTCGAGCAATAAACAGTAAATAAGAGTAGAGGCGCTTTCTATTGACACTCGATGCTTGCTTGGGTTTTCTATGCTGTACTGCACAAACTGGGAACAGTGGAATAAAATGTTCACTTTTCAGTGCTTTGAAGCACTCTGTACAACTGACTCCGTCTTCTGAAAATGGCTGGATTCAAGGTGGCCTAGAACAAAACTGACTTTCTAAATAAACGTATGCTATCGGGTAGGGTTTCCCCTTTGTGAACACTACACTCTAATACTGGGAAGATGATATAAGAGTGCACGGTTTTACAAGATATCTTGTAGCAGATGTCAAAGACTGACTTTGTGGCCATGTGTTGAGCTCAGCCCATCATTTCACACAGATGAAGAGGAGGTTGGACTGTCAGCTTCATACCATCTGGCAGTGCATTAGATCAGATGGTGAGGAGGCTGCAAAGCAAGCCTACTAAGCCAGAACACGTAGGGCTGAGTCTGCTGGGGATCCTGGTGATGGTCTCCGTCTACAGTAACACTGATCCCCTCAATGCCATCTTTAGCTCAGTGATACAAATTATGGTGAGTGTACTAAAAGTCTGGCTTACCCCAACTTTCCATTGTGACTGTAGAACTCCAAGGTTCTTTTTAGCTTTTGTCAAATATTTAATGGGTAATTAAAACGTCTTCCCGGTACTGCTGGATTTGGCCTAATATTATATAAGTGTGTCCTGAAAAATCTTTTTTTTTTAAACTTAAGGCAGCTTTAATCAGTGTTATTACAATGACAGTTGCTCACATGACTGCTTATATTTAAGTGCTTGCAGTTCTGAACCTAAAGAGTATTACTGGCTTTGCATTGTCCTCACTCTGAATGTTTTACGATCCATAACTGCAGTTTAGAAAAATAAATATTACCTGCAAAGCATCAATCAGCAGACGATGTTAGCATCCAGCTGCTGAATACCATCAAGTGTTAAGGAGCTGAAAAGCAACGGTTTGGTGGTACCAGTGCATGATGTAGAGCTGGGTTCACATGTTTTTCCACCATTTTACAAAAAAAAAAAAAAAAAAAGGCCCCCTTAAATTGGGACCCAAAGTGACATAAGTGTCTACACCAAGACACTGTCAGATACAGCCTCAATTTTCCTCCCACAGAAACAACACCTACTTCTACTGGGAACACTTCATGATATTAGATTCTCTGCCAAAATGTGTGCTGGTTCTCAAAAGGCACAATGGTAGAACTGGCTCAGCACCTCGTCTGCGGAAGAGAGGTTGCAAATGAAATCCCAAATGTAACTCATACGTTTGTTTTCTAAATGTAAAAAGCCATAATATATCCATGTCACTGCCATCAAGGGGCCAAATAACGTTACTGCAGTTCTCACAAGACAATCTCAGACCACTCAGCACAGCTACAAAAAGCAGAGCAACTGGCTTCTCCCGATAATCCACAGAGCTCAGAGAAGGGTATAATGGAATAGGATGGGATCTTTGTATCGGGTTGACAGGATGACTGGTGTCTCCCAGAAAGTCCTAGAGAGAGTGGATGCTTTTTGTTCTGCGTGCCCAGCTAAAACAGTTAGATGCCTTAAAACTAGATCATGTCTCTTACTAAAGTATTTAATGGGTTAGTATTTTATATTTACATACATCTAAAAGTATAAATGTTTACAGGTGAAATAAAGCATCCTTGGGTGCCAACACAGGCGATATGGATGGCTGTGAAATGGAGGGATCTCAAGTTCTAAAAATTAAGAAATGATGATATGAAGGATAATGTTAGCAGATCTTACTGTTGCATATGTTTAGCTTAATGTTGCCTCCATTCTATTCACAAATCTCACACATTGATTTCAAGTCTTAAGTGCTTGAGCACATCTTTAAAAAAACTAAAGTATTTTTCTATCATTCTGTCGATAATTTTGTGAAGTTGTGTGAAAATAGGCGTCAAGGATTAAACAAACTGTGACACAACAAACAGCATCGGCACTGTCTGATGCAGACACACAAACAAACATCCCCTAGGAGAAAGGAAGTCTGTGAAAATATCAGCCACTAAGCATTTTCAGGTCTTTTTTTCTGAGTATTAGAAAAAAAGCATATTCAAAGCTGCAAATAACAGACTATGCATTTCATTTCATGCATCATATAAAATATTAGTTATTCTTCAGTATATTTACAGTATATATTACACATGATATTCTGTACAGTCAAAGTTCAATCTACACCACATTCTTAAAAATATTTTCTGACCCATAATTAGTTTTACAAGAAAAACATACAAAACAAACAATTGGTTGTTTTGTAGGACGTCCTCGAAGTGAAGCTCTCCACCGCACTGACGGGAGAACTGTGAAATAATCCTGTGAGGGTGACTAGAGCACACATGCGCGCCTGCACACACACACACACACCCAAACACAGACACACACGACACAAGGGGAGGCGTAGGGGGGAGTCTTTTGCAGGCCTTGTATGGCCCTGTTTTCTTGGAGGGAAGGCTTCATTCCACAGCCAAACCTGCTGCCACAGCAAGCCCCATCCCGGGTTCTCTGGTGTACTCTGGGCTCAGGAGTGAAGTGCAAACAGCACAAGATTCGCGTGAGAGAAGCAGAGCAACAGAGTGTCCACTTCTCATCCTCTGAGGTTTCAGTGGTGCACTTTCAGCAGAACTGCACTTTACACTCCCATCAACCACACCGGAGTTTGGTTAACTGCACTTCTGATAGGCTTGGGCTAGTTACTGCGGCTGTGTCGCTGAGCGGTCAGACAAACTATCTGCTCTGTGAGGAGCCAGCTGCTGTTGCTGCTTTTGTTGTAACTGCTTCTGCTGTGTTTGATGCTGTTGCTGCTGCTGTTGGGCTGCTGCAGTGAAGGTACCCTGCTGCTGCAAAGGGAACGCTGCCTGCAGGATCAGCTGGGTGGACTGGTTTCCATGAAGGAGTCGAGGAGCCTTAAGTGAAAAAGTTACATTAGCTTAGTCGGCACAGCCTAACGAGCCAAGATGTAACTTAAAGCTGCAGTAACTAGGACTCTGCTGATTCACTGTAAAGCAAGAAAGGCAGGCAAATCAGTGTCTGTGTAATGGCTGAACAATACACAGACACTGAGACATGAGTGCGCATGCTGCGTTCTTCATGCTCTATTCAGGGTGGTCCCTTGGCTAAACCAGAGGATTTCTAACCATTTAAAAGTATCTGAAGCAGACCATTATTTAGAGATTACAGATTATTGAAATGTAATAGACTACAACAAGCAAAAGATCTGGACCGCTATGTCTCACCATACTTAGCCTTATGATTGTAGTGCGACCAAAAAAAAACAGGCTTTTGGAGGCCATCAGTCAAAGCATATCAGTTCCTCCTCGTATATTAATTATATTAAAAAAATAGTAACTTGTGGCATTAAGTTAAACTTTAATTTCTAGATCTAATTTGTCATCCACCATCCTCTTGTTGTGGTTAGAGTCCGATTGAACAGTGAGTAGTGATATGGAACTGAAACATCGTTGTTGTCAACAGGAATTCATCTAAACTAAGCTGCATCTTTCAACATTGTATTTTAATCAAAATCACATTTTGAAAATGTCCTCGTCTGTCAACAGATCTGAAAAAAAATATTCACATTCAACTCCATCTCCTGTGTCAAGTTCTTTGAGCATACAAAGAATTTTCAATTTATATAAAATAAAATTCATTAGGATATTTTAAATCACGTAAACAGCAAGCTGCCTGTATGCGAGCCAACTTCATACAGTAAAACTTCACCTGATAAGTGGTTACTGTGTCAGTGTTACCTGTAGGAACTGTGTTTGCTGCTGGGTCAGTGGAGCTTGCCCTTGCTGCATGGCTGTGACCTGAGACTGCGGTTGAATCTGTTGCTCCTGTTGCTGTTGCTGCTGCGGAGCCTGTTGGGAAATGCTAATTGTCTGCGTCTGGCCCTGCTGCGGTGCAAAGGCCGTCACCACTTGACCCATAAACATGGTTGTGGGGACCATAACTGCCCCACATGTCATCTGCCCTGTCACTAGCTTGGTGAGCAGCTGGGGGCCTGCAGGAAACCTGTAAGGTTCAGGAAGTTAGTCAGGTCTGATAAGTCTAATTAACCCAAATTGACATAAGGTCAATATATATGACCTTTTTTCACTATAAAAGTGCACTGTACCTAAATTAGTACTACATTAAATTGAAGTATTATGCACCACAGAGGGTGCCATCAATGAACTCGAGCACTACTTAATAACATTTTCATTATGAAGAAATATAACAAATAGATTTATGTGAAGATTCACACCTAATCTGAGCCGAACGGTCCTGTGCAAATGTTGCCACAGCAGGAGTGTTGGGTCCAGTATTCTGCGCCAGGCTTGTGGCAATCTGAACCACGTTAGCAGGACTTTGCTGAGGGATCATCATCGTGTTGTAGAGAGATGCAGGCAGTGGATTCTGTTGAGGCTGCACTGTGTGCGACGACCTCTGAGGCTGAAATAAACAGAACCGGAGTCTATGACACGAGCATGCTGGATGGAAAAATCTATAACAAACACAGCTAAGCTATGAATTCAGCGGGTCAGTGAGAGGCAAAATGAGAACCGTTTAGCCTGTCTGACCTGCGAGAGTGCTGTGTTCTGTTCCCGTAGGAGTGTTTGCTGCTGGGATGGGGGCTGCACAGCATGTTGTTGCTGTATGCTGTTTTGCAGAGATCCTGCAGAAACCACCTGGCCCTGCATGCTGAGTGTACCCCCCTGCTGCCCACCATTCCCCTGGGCCATCTGTACAGAGCTCACATTTAGTCCTCCAGGCCCTTTCTGCAGGAACATCTGAGATACACATCACACATTCGAACTCCAGCTCTAATTATAACAGCAACACATCCATCATGTAAGCTGAATATAAAACAATTAAAAAGAAAACCTTTCATATATTTACTAGGCTATGTAATCATTCATTTGCAACACTTGTGCGCAGCTCTTCAGTCCTACCTGCAGACTCTGTCCCTGCACCCTCTGTAGCTCGTCCTGGATCTGCCGCAGCTCATCCTGCTGCCGCTGAATGTTGACCTCGATCATTCTGGTCCTCTGCTCCAGCTGCTCTTTCAGGTGCTGCATGGCTTCTAACTGGCTGGAGAACTGGACCATTGACTGTTAAAGAATAAAGACATAACAGTATGGCAGTTTATTTTAAATGTTCCATACGTATATTTTACAAATTGTTAAGGCTCAGGTCACATTCTCTGAGTACAAACAACTTCTTGCATGCTGACCACAGAACACATTTTAACCAACAGTGACCACTGGCTTAAAAATGTAACCAATTCAAACTGCAGCTCCAAGAATATCTGCTTAACGTTGGCAATAAAAGCAAGTGAATTTGTGAACACCCATAAAATTCTCAGCTTTAAAGCAAAAATAAACATATTTACAGCCTGCAAACTTTCCTTTGTTCTCTACAGCCAACTGACGGTTCATGACAACTGTGTGCAGGGGCTATATTTTTATTTAACTCACCTACATTTTTTAAAGACTTAAAAATCCAACATGCTGACGGTCAGACTACAGGCTACAGTAGTCCACAAACCAATAGGTGGCATCATAGGGACTACGTCTACGTTTTATATATAAATATAGGCATTCCTGGGTTAACAGCCCCATCATGTCAGTGCGTGGGAGCTATACAGAGCTTTGCAGATCCATGTTCATTGGCTGTCCCATGTCATAAGGCAGTGTCAAACAGACACATAGGCTACTCTTGTTCATAATTGTGCTGTTGGACCTTCAGTTTATCAAGTGCCACACAGAAGACATAAGACATGATGGATAAAGAAGTTCTTTATAGTGAAGTGAAACTGAGCATTAAAAAAAACAAACAAACAAAAAAACGCTGTCCACTGCAGTCATTGTCTGCTAGTTATACTTAAGAATCAGCAATATTAGACAATAAAAAAAAATGACGTGAATATCTTACTTGGTTGTTGGTCGGAACTTGTTGCTGTTGCTGCTGTTGTTGTTGCTGTTGCTGCTGTTGTGGCTGCTGCGGCTGTTGTTGTGAAACCATGGATGACGCCACGTTCTGTCCTGTATTTTGGGAACTCATCGACTGCTGATGGAATTAAAGACACCAAACAAAAGTCCTAAGTCCTAATGAAATCCCTCATGACCCAGAATACAGGTATCGTGAAATTTAAGACCAGAGCGTGTGCGCTTGTCCATCCACTGACCTGACTGCTGATAGATGATCTCCGTTGTGATGTCATCTCCACAGCAGAGACCGACTGGCGACCTGGTGTACTCCTATCTCCCTGAAGCTTCATTTGTGATGCTGAAGGGCAAATATAAACATGATGCTCAGATAATAATAATAAAAAAAGAAATAGTTAATATACATCAAGCTTTGCTCAGTAGTGAACAGATGCTTGTACTTACAGGCTGGGTCAGACACAGCCGTGTGGGAAGATTTACGTGAGCTGCGAGACGAGGCCGATGGGGTCCGACTGTGGTCAAATCGCTCTAAGGCCTCTTTCAAGCTGAAAGTGTTGAGCTGGGACTCAGAGCCTGAATCCTGGGATTGCTGCAAACAATGCATTGTCACAAGGTCACTATGCTGTCCACTCTTTAATTTTTACAAATCATACCTCATGTTGGTCTGACCTTCTCAGCGGTGATTTGAGGTGGTGATTCTTCAATTCCCAGCTCTCTGCGCTGTTCTGCTCTTACTTCAGCATAACTGCAGCGCAAAGACAATTAATGACACACACAGTTAGGGTTGGACACAACTTTCATAATTATGGCTCTGGAAATCACCAGAATACACCTGAATTAAAACAATTCAAGTTCAGACTTTCTGATTTCAAAGTTTGAACAGAAGTATATGGAAAATTAACAAATCATGACTTTTTTTTAATATAAAGTTTAATACAATTGTAATACTACTACTACTAATAATAATATATATATTGCTGCATTTGGCTGCCTCTTATACATTTCAATATGTAAAAATATTTCCAGTAGCTTTTGTCTACTCCATAGTAATAAAAACACCACATCACTGGAAGCAAAGCATGTCATTATACTACCTCTAGGGTTTTACAGAGGACTGTATGTTTTAGCTCGTGAGCAATGTCATATCAAAGGGTCAAGAGGGAAATCTTCATGCACCTTACGACCGTGTGTGTGCAGACAATGAACTCTGGCCTGGAGTTCCACTGGTGATAAGTAATGTAGTAATGGGTCTGAAGCCAAATCCATTGCTGCCCTTTGGTGAGGAATCTGTAGTAGCAGGACTTTCCTTTCCCATATTGCATTACTACACAGAAGCAAAGAGAAGATTTCAATGCTCTGCTTTGGAAGCTCGAGAGGAAGTTGATAACTGGAGTTGACCATGCTTCAGTGATCGCTGACAGAAGTGTACTCACAGTGTTCGTGACACTTGGCTAGTGTCTCAAGGTCATCTACATGATAGTAGTCATATCCTGATGTACCCAGGACCTCAAATGGGAGGTAACCTATGATGGGCGGAGCTCTGGACAAACACAGTAAACGTTATTGAAATGATTAACTGGAAGTCAATCAGGAAATGTCTTGTTCTTACGTTAAGTCATACATCCAGCCATATTTACCCCTAAATGACAACATAAAGCAATAAAGGAGTATGTATGCATGTAGCTTCACCTGATGCTTTCACAGCATAAGGAAAACAAGTGTCTTTCTAAATGGTTCAGGGTAGCATGCCTAAACATTTTCAGTAATGAGAGTTGGGATAATTTGCTACTCCCAGCTCTCACCACTCACCAGGATGAAATGTCTGTATTCAGGTGTACAGTTTACCTTTCTACCAGCCCAGAAGAGCTGTTGTTGTAATGTTTAATGAGACTGATAAAGCTGATAAAGCTTCTTTTTTTTTTTTTTTTTTAATCCCTGAATAAGATCATTGAGCTTTTGTAACTATGAGAGCCAACTACATCTGTGTCTAAATTAGCTACTGGTTACAGTTATACCTGTAGTTCATTTCATTTGGCCTGTCCCAAGGAAAACACACGCGACGCCGTTGTTCTGAGTTCATGTTCACACTTTTTTTTTTTTTAAACATATTAAGTGGTGTAAGCTTGAAGGAGGAGCTTCAGCCCTCAGGCTATCTGACTTCTGAACTACCTACTATTCTTATCTTACACACCTTAACCTTGGACTTCTATCATTCAACCTTAACTGAATGACATTTGCACGTCACACTGTTTATTGCATCATTATGCAGGCATTATTTCGACACTGATTAGGATTTTTATTATTATTCTTCCATGCTGGAGACAGCTGTGGCCAGAACGGATCTTTTGGGTTGTCTATCCCATTCACGTAATATATCAGGAATGCCTGGAGGGAATGTCGTCCCACCTGGGATAAATATTAACTTTGAATTAAGGATGAACTCATTAAAATGTACTCATTTTTTTTGGACAAAGGTCACTCTGATCTACCAAAACGAGATTTCAGCCAAAACTCAGGAATGTCTGCACTAATTATGAAAAACATCTTTGAAATAATAAAATTATTAAGTTACTCCATTTTATTTTTATAAAGGTAAAGAATTAGCTACACTGAAACATAACCTAGGATATCAACTGAAACGTGCATGGTTTCAGAGGCATACAAAAGTGAATGCTTGCTTACTTTCAAATCCTCTTATCCCCCCCAAACATCTATTTGTGTAAGAAAATATATACATAAATATTCCAGATCCATGAGCTTACAAACAATATGTTGTACAATATGTAGTTGTGTACATAGTCAACAAAAACAAATATCAATCCTGAAGTTAGAGTGACTGACAGGTTTTGGATAGTGTTAGTGATATCACCCCGAGTCATCAGCACCACGTCGAAGCCCCGTGGGAAATAAAGCAAAAATGCTGGTGACCGATAGCGGGCCAGGTTGACCTCACTCTTCTTTTATAATAATAATTATGTTTCCTGACCACAAGCCTTCATAAAAGCAAGCCTGCTGTGTAATAAATAATGACAGAAGTGTTACAAAACACGAGTTTTTTCGATTTGGTCTCTCACAAAAATCAACAATTCTGATTTAACAAAAAAGCCAAAAAAAAAGGTCATTCTTTATAAATATAGGTCAGCAACTTTCACACCAAATCAAGTAGGTTAGGTTTGAATAAACACTAAATACTGATCCATTGTAGCACAAACTGAAAATTAAGTTATGCATTTACACTGATAAATTGGAAAAGAATTACCTGTGGTCCAGGAAGAGAAATTTCCACTCTAAACTATGTCTGGATGTAAATTCCTCATTAGGCTCTTCTACTGTGCACATCTCCTATTGGTGCAAGGGGAGAAAACAGAACTTAGAAGACATAAAAATACACATACACAACTCTAAACTACACACAGTATATCGTCTTAAAAAGAGCCTTTTAAACTTGTGCAGTATGACAAATTACATGATCAATCATCCCTGTTTGTTCAGCAATACAAGTTCTGGTTTATTTTCAACTTATTTTATCCATTTAGGTTCTGCCATCTCCAGTAAAACAGCCCAGGTTTCTACGACAGCGATATGTCAACATAACCCCTCCCCCATTTTTTAAATGAGGTAAAAAAGTTATTCCCAGCAGAGGCATGAGGGAACTACACATGATAAATGACAAGGGCCCAAATCATTTTTCCTCAGGTGACCATTACTGCTGAGCCCTGTCCTAATTAAAGCTACCTTAAGAGCCCTAAAGCAAGAAACCGAATGTGTGTCAACCAGATAAAAGGAGAAGCAGTTAAAGATTCTCACCTTGATAAACTGTGGCTTGGCTAGCCTCACAGTGGCTATGAGACACACTCTGTCTTCAAAGGCAGAGTGAAGTGATCGCTGGATCACTCCATCGAAACCATTTCGGGTACAGTTAGGCACTGGTAAAAAAGAATGGGAACAAAGCAAAGTTAATCCTTTCACACAACATCTCTGCTCTACATTCTGACTCCGTGTACTGTAACTTACCATTATTCAGGGACTTGAAGTTTCCAATAAACTTTACATATTCATACACGGGGGGCTCTTTGGGGTCGATTGTCCCTCGGAGCATGTGGCAACAGAACTCTAGCTGATTTTTTGCTATAACAACAATAATAATAATAATAATAATAATAGCTTAAACATAAGAATTGAAGAACAAAAACAGCAGCTGAAGACAGATAACATATCCAACCTACTTTTAAGATACTCAGGTGTCAATGTTTCTCCTTCCATGACATGAGAGGACAGAGCCTTGTACACCTCTGAATGCTCCCCCACAGGCAAGAAATTTAACAAGTTCTGATCAACAAGATCAGACTGGGGAAAAACAAAACCAATGAATATGTTTATTACCAAATGTTTCATCAGTGAACTACTGACTTTATCTATTATTTAAAGCTTATACTCACTGGTAAATGTTCTAGTAGGGAAGTCACACTCTCAGAGACATAGATTATATTCCCATCAGCCATAATTGCAAGGAAAAATCCATCTAACGCCTAATAGAAACAAAGGTTAGATAATATTTCATCTATATTTTTGCATAGAAACACAAGAAAAATAAGTGCAAGAAACTGCCTTACCTCCAACATCAGCTGAGTGAACTCTTCATTACTAAGAAAAGGAGGTTTCCAGTCTTGTCTGATCTCAGTTGACTCTGACTGAGCTGCGATTTCTGATAAAGTAGACATAACGCATGTAACTTATAACTCTGCGAATTTAAAAAGGCACCCATTATGCTTTACCTTATGGACCATTAAAGTGGTCAGTATATGTAATCCCAGTAAGCCAAATGTTCATGTTTCAGAATGCACAAAGCAATCAGTTTCAGCTCATTTTTGTTCTACTTTTGGCTGTGTATGGTGGCCCTAATATGAGTCCACACAGAATTTGTTTGCAAGAGGCAGTCAAACAGAAGCAAGTTGGCTTGAAGAGAAAGAGCTAAAACATTTCATTTTAAACTAAGGATGAACTGAGGGATAAACCCACTACCATTATAATTAATTCTAGTGGTTATTAGAGTTTTTCACCTTTGTGTTTGTGCAGAAAGTCGATACTTTTCTGCAAAATAGTGGACTTGTCCATCTTCCGGGTGTTGCCCGGCAGCATTGTACCCAACTCCTTGATGAGGACATTGAACTGGTCTCTGCGCTTCTTCTCAGACTTGTTACGGGACACGCTGGTTATTTAGAAGAACAAATATTAGTAAAAGTTAGATGACATCTTAACTAGGAACACTTATCAAAATCTTGTTCACTGTAGCTGTAATAATTCAAAACGATATCTAAAATCAAGTCTTGTAACAACTACAATAGCAGTTTTATGGAGGATGTAACTTCACTGAATGCATTTGATATGAAAACAAACCCAAGATCTTACCGTTTTGCTTTGTCCTTTTCATCTTCTTCCATTAACCCATCAAAAATACTACTGTCATCCCTGCAGATTGGACAAACCAACAGTTATATCAGATCCTTTAACATTTACAGTGAGCTCTTTGATAAGAAAATCTCTCCTAGAAAACATGAAGACATCAAACTCAGGCACTGTAAATCCCTAAATTACTTTGATCTTAATCTTCAAAAAAAGGAAAAAATGAAATCACTGTTAATTAGATGCATGAGAACTGTGGGCTGAATGTGTTTTGGATTTTCTTCATGTCCCACTATTTTTTTAAATCAACAATAAAAAAAAAAAACTAGCCAAATGTTTGACTCACTGGTCAATGCTCGAGGTCATTTTGTATCCTGTTCAGGGTCGCAGTGTCGGTGAGGGGTCTTTTAATCGTGAGGTAGACATTTGTGAATAAACCTTTGAAGAAAAAACACCCATAAAATGGCAGAGTGTCAAAGAATCAAAAAACTTCAGACACGAGCAAAGATGGTAAAGACATTTCACCTTACTGACAGTACAGCCAGTTCTGTGAGAGGATGAGGAAGGTGCTGCTGGGTGAAGGTAGAGTACAGGTGGACACTCTGTGATAGGGGTGTGCTTTTATGAGTCTTGGAGGATATTCTCTCAAAGTCTCTCTTACCAGGCTGCAGAAAATAGCTAAAAGTTCCTCGGGGTGCTGTGTCTTTCGTCTGCTTAGGGTGTAAGTCTGGCACATGGCAGCAACATCTGAGTCTATGAGACAAAAAGACACAACAACCGAGGCCGTTATTGAAAGATTAGAGAACCATGATATATGAGATTGATTTATATTTTAAAAAAGTAAAAATAAAAAAAACAAGCATTTATAAGAATTCTGCCTACATTTATGCCTGAGGGTTGAAATTACTCCTTATTCTTTCATAAATATAAATACATTATAACAATGGTGGATGCTAATATGATCAACGATCATGTCCCATGTTTGTTTAGATATGCAGCTGTGTGGAGCTCTCTCTCCTCTCTGCAAGGCAGGTAGGTGAGTGTGTTTGCTGCTGAGACCAGGCGAGACTGCTGATTGGCTGGTTTGAAGAAACTGCTGTGTACAGACTGGACAGCCACCCCTTAACCTCCTTGCCTCCTCTCCACTCTATAAAGAGCTAGCAGTTAGGCAGCTAATAGCACTGCGTGTTTGTGTGAGAACACTGGTTCTAAGAGTTGACTCTTAACACTAGGTGTGGAAGTGAGATATAGGTTAAGAGTTATTGGTTACAGTTTATTTTAATACTACTGTATTACTATTGGCTCTGTATGATGTCAGTGACAGAGGATAAAGCTCAGTTTCAAATGGGAAGGGAGCTAAAACAGCTTATTTCAGAACCAGATGAACTAATGGGCAACACCAAGGTCCAGTATAAGATAAGGTTAAGTTTGAACTGTGAATCCTGCAAAACTGCTTTACCTGAATTCAAGAATAGAACTGTCGACCTGCAATTGTTATTCACTCTTAATGTGGCAGCACAATATCAGCACTCACATCAGCACAGTGAATTTTGCTGTTGCTGTTGAATGTATGACTATAATCACCTGCATCCACCACAGCTTATATTAAGGTGGTGCTTTAATAGGGGTCACATCCTACATGTGCAACAGAGACGCCGAGGAAAGCCAAAGGCTGAAATGAGTCAGTTTCTTTCTGCTGCCATGTAATATTAAAACCATTACATATAGTAAACAATTATGAGTGCTGATGTTCTCATCAATTTATTTTTTTGTGTTTGCAGTGGGTCAGCATCAATGAGACTGTTCTTTTTGTATAGTATAATGTGGTAATACATCCCTTTACTTTAATAAAACCAAGTGGAGTTTTGTACTACATCAAATAGTCATTGCGTAGTTTCTTTGGCAATTCTTTGTGTGTTTTGCCAATGAAACAGCAGCAGAATGTGTTGGGTTTGCAATAGCTGTAACCTCAAACAGCTCTGTCACAGAGAGTGAACAGTAAACAGTGAGGCTGTTATCAATTACATAAAATTACACTGGATTATATGCTCCATTGCTAACTGCAAATCACCCAAGCAATCTAAAGTAAGTGTGGCAAAAGTGGACTCTAAATACTAACAAACTCAAACAACAAAAACAAAAAGTAAAATAAAAAAATATTAATAGATGTGCAGTTGCACAAAAAAAGAAAAAAAAAATCCTGTGGATTACAATTTTTGAATTAATTACTTAAATTGACGTTTGATCGTCATAGTCATAACTGTAATCAAATACATTATGGTTTAACTACAAACATACTTTTTTAGGCCATTGTAAAAACCTTGGCTAGTAGGGTTTGGCTCGAGTGCAACATCCCAAAAAAAAATTAAAATGGTGACAGAAGTAATTTTAAAAGCGATAAAAAAATAAAAAAAATAAATTAGGGTACTTACTACCAAATATTTGCCTGCTTGTGTGCTGCTGTGTCAGATATACCAGAATCTGTCTTGATTTAAACAAGCCACAAATGCAACCATCAGTAACTGAAATACTCTTTCTACCACCCATCTCTACTATCTATTCTCTTTGCCCAGGTACACTAGATTTCAAATTAAAATGAGAAAGCCCGCTGGGTCTCTAGCCTAAATATTTGACCCATTTACTTCATGAACCAGTTACCGTCACAACCTATGTGGGAGGCTTTCTCAACATAACGGCCTATTTGTGTTGGTGAGAAAATCCCTTCAGTGTTTTTCCCCATGAATCTTGGTAGACATAATTTAAAGAGTTTAAATTAGGCCTGTTAACATTTGGTAAAGCCAAAAAGAAGAATTACACCTACACTCACCGATAGAATGAGTGAGTGTAGGTGTATTATTAGAGTAAACAAAGCTCTTCAGTTAATTGAAATAAAAAAATGAAAATGAATGAAAAAACCAATAAAAATAAAGCTACTTTCAGCAGTTGCCTTATTCACAAGGAGTCACCACAGAGGTAGCATTACATATTTAAACTGAATCAAGCAATCAACCCACCCTTGAAATCAACTAAAACTAAAGTGTATTGAAAATTAAAGCTAAAAAACAACAATAATAATAAACATAACTCTGGATCCAATATGCATATTTATGGTACGTTTCAAAAAATATACATCAGCCACCTCACATAATTAAAATATAGTTCTTTTTAATGTGATTTAAAATATTTCTGTCTTATTTACTTTTCATATTCCATTGAAATCTAGTCATCAAAATGTTGCAATTCAGAAAATGCATTGTAAAAAGAGTATCATGAGCTAGAGCTTCAATGTGCACATTTTCATTCAGTAATTTGTTCTTTCCATTCATTTAAAGTTTATATCTTGTTTAGCAGCACAGTGGTTAGCACTGTTGCCGCACAGCAAGAAGGTCCTGAGATCAATTCCACCATCAGGGTCTTTCTGTGTGGAGTTTGCATGTTCTCCCCGTGTTTGCGTGGGTTCCCTCCGGGTACTCCGGCTTCCTCCCACAGTCCAAAGACATGTAGTTTGTGGGGATAGGTTAATTGATTAGTCTAAATTGCCTATAGGTGTGAATGCGGGAGTGAGTGTCAGTGCGAATGATTGTCTGGCTCTGTGTGTTAGCCCTGCGACAGACTGGCGACCTGTCCAGGGTGTACCCCGCCTCTCGCCCTATGACAGCTGGGATAGCCCGCCCCCCCGCCACACTGAAAAGAAGAAGCGGATGGATCTTATTTATTTATATGTACAGGATTTTTGGTTTTTGTCAAAAGGGGGGGACTAAAAATAATGACATAAAAACAATTTTCACCATCATATATGGTGATGCCAGAACTTCAGAAGCCTGAAACATTTTTAAACAGATGCAAACACTGTCTACTTAAAACTGATTAAAGTACACAAATAACTGAGATATGAACTAGCAGGTATAGTACGTGTGTAATGGAAACTTCAGTCAGCAATGACAATACTGGTTTAAAAAAAGGATTTCTATTGGTTGGAATAAACTTGCTGTCAAGTCAATCAAAATAAGGAAGGAAGTTGGCACTGGAAGTGTTTACACCTTAGTGTTGGGACAGTGGAAAAAATGAAGGTAAGAGGGAGGAGTAGGTTCTGTCATGGCCCACTGACTTTCAGCTATGCAGTGTTATTTTACTGCACCCTACATGTGACGCTTTTCACACAAATACATTAGAGAGTGGATGTCTTAACTGAGATTAAACCTTTGTCAACACAAGTGGCCAACTACACATTGGCACAGCACTGTAAAAGGGAGCGGTGAGTTGTAGTAAAGAGCATTGTCTAAAGATTTTGTACCAACAGACACAAAGAGCTTTTCCTTTTTGGCTGTACATCATCTTAAAAGCAGGCAAGCTAAACTGGATTGCAAATTAAGACTGGGGGGGAAAAAAGGAAAAAAGAAAAAAAGAAAAGGCAACAGAGGCCATCGAATGTAAGACAATTTCATAAATAAATTGGCTATATTAGAGCACAATGAAAGACAGAAAGAAAACATTGTAGTTGAAGCAGTAGCTTTCGGCACAGAGCGAACGTTGTGTAACTGGGAGAACAGGCGTTGTATAACTGTGATGTCATCTGTGCTTCACTGACCTGCTGGCCCAGTGACCTACTTTCCTCCTCCTCCGATCTAACTTAATCACAGCTCCACAAGCAACACCTTCCTCTTCTCACTAATAACACTACACTCTGTCAACACAAATCCTTAGTATTCCACAGCGTGTATACTTCACAAAAGGTGTGAAGAGGGAGTCAAACTGCCTGCATCTCACGTTTCCTCATTTAATCACATGATTTGAAAAGGCTTCCTGGTGTTTCCTAAGCCTCAGCGGGGACCAACGTCAAGGAAGAAAGCAATGAAGATGTGCTGCATTTTCATCGGGCTTTAACAACATCAACCAAACAGCCTCACTCACATATGCATTTTTCACACCGAAACATCTCAAAAAGCACTGACTGACGACAGTCATTTATCATAATTTTTATGTGGCTCACACAACATTGTTGAATGCCTGTATGTGGGTGTGTGCATTCAGATGTAGGGCACCAGAGCTCTGAGGATATGAGTCACTCTGAAGTGGATCTATGGCGCCGCTCGTCACGCACTCCGCCACACCCCGGCGCTGAGATGCCAACACAGCAACTGTGCCAATGGGCAACACCATAGCAACCGGCCTCACCGTGCAGTGTAAAAATAGCTCAGCCGAATTCCTCCGCAGCTGATACTCTCTCCATCATACACTAAGAATTATTAGACTACCGCGAGCGACTCCTTTTGTCATGAACTGGAGTCTGTGGATGTGAAACACTCTGCAGGTTCCACCTGTGCAGCAGTGCAGTAACACATGTGTTCTGTAAACATTACTGCACTGTTGTCTTCATGCAGTGAACATGGCTACGCACCAATTCAAACAGTACTTTTTGTCCCTAACTTATAATAAAGCAGATTCTACTTGTGAGGCAGAGCACTTTTACTTCTCAGTTAAGGGGGTCGTGGAAAGCAGAGAAAAAGAGCCAAAGATCCAAAAATGGATAGAAGATAGAATACAGCAAAAGCAGCTTTCACATATGACTCAGTAAGCTCGGAAATTAACAAAAAAAAAATTAACAAAACGCTAGATTACTACAATTTGTCTGACCAGAAATACTCAGTTAAATTATTCTAAAGCCCTGTCCACATATAGAGCAATAAACACAATGCTAACCGTAGGTCACAAGTATGCATTAATGCCTTCAGCTGTGTCGGTAACCCAGTAATGTATTTACAAGGTTACCTATGCATTAGTCAGTGGTATCCTTTGTTACCTTTCGTGGTCATGTCACGAAAGATAACAAATCAATCACTTCCCCTCAGAGCAGAGAAAATTTTAACTTGCTGCTTCTAGTCATTAAAAGTTACTGTTCCTGCTGTCGCTGAAAGTCTTTGAATTTCACTAACATTCTGCAGTCACTGGTCCCCACATCACTGACAGCCTCTTCCTATGTGCATGTAATGTGGTTGTATTAACTTTCTGCACTGGTCTGTTGATGTTAACAGTGAGGAAAGCACACATTTTTATAACTGAAGAATGTTACTTAAGGTCCTTAAATACACTGATGATTTGTACAGATGTTGTTTGATTTAAAAAAATTAGACTGTCCTCGGGTTTGGATATTTTGTTTTGTTTGTTTTTTGGCTTTTAGCCCAAAATTCTATAATTCTCTCTCATTTATGGCTCAACCAAACTAGAGTAAAAATAGTCCACCAACCTCCTACAAGAGAGAAAATTAAATAAATAAAATAAACATCATCAGTGGTGATTGCTTTGAATATTTTCCACCAACTACACAGAGATTCTGAGCGTGCAGCAACCTCTCGGCACCGCTTTCAATCACAAAACTACTACAAAGGTCGCTAAGTGGAGGGAAACCTGTCTCAATCACAACAATTGCAGTGTGACATGGAATGACTAGAATTACTATCAGACAGACTGGTGAAAGTTTTATTATTAATTCTCATCCAATTCATTGCCAAAATGCTGCACTCAATCTTAGTCAGTCTGCACTGGTGAGCACAAATTGCCTGCGACATGTCTCTGTGGTTGTTTGCAATAATTTTGGTTATGCCGCAATTTCCGAATGCCTAATGTGACTATAGCAATAAACAACTGGTAAATTAGTCACAGGGAATATCCCTAGTTTACACTGGACAGTATTAAATAACTGTATAATGATTATATTCCACTCTAATGAGAGCAGGAACCATTTGTTCATATGCAGGCTGGAGCAGCAGCTACTAATACAGATGCACAATAAAGCCCCAGACAGCTCCACCTGTCATGGTTATTTAAAATGAAAATGTCAGGATGAAAATGTTTTCTCCCTCACAATGTTATTAAAACAAGACGTTTTGTTATGGTGTTATTCATCAGTATTCTGTCTTCGAAGCATTCAAAGAAGTCAAGAAGACTGCAGTTATGCGCAGCTTGCAGATGCGAATGAAAAGTTTTTGCCTTTTACATTCATAAAAAACAAATATATCAGTAATCTAGACAAGACAATCAGAAAACCCATCACTTATTTTCAGTGACTTATCCTGTGAATATGACGCTTTTAACACCAAATATTTGGGCCAAGACTTCCTGGTTTTATTAGATTGATTATCAATCACTTTTATTATCAAAATTTACACATTATATATTTAACTCAGCTATAATCTTACAATATTTAGTTGACTAAAACTAGACTAAAAAAAAACAGATGCCTTAATTATGACTAAAATTAAAATCAAATCAATTTAAACCAGAAAAAAACCCGGTATCAAAAAATCTCATCTCAAAAGATTCTGCATACCAGTCAGTTTATAACTAAATATTTAACTCAGGAAGTTGTCTGTGCACCAAACCAGACAGTCTTGCAAACAATCCTCATACTTTAAGTCCAATTCATTTGAACATTCTTCCAGCCTGTTAGAAACCTAATTTAATGGCTCTCTAGATCAGGGGTGTCAAACTCAAATACACAGTAGGCCAAAATTCAAAATGGAACAAAGTCACGGGCTAACATTAATATTTATTGAAAAAAAAAATCTTCCTCTAGATATAAGAATAAATCTTTTCTTATGGACTCAAACAAGTTTAGCTGAAAAACTGAATATGGAACAGCAAAGCTTAATACTAAACAATATATACATTAGCTGTATAATACCAGTAGGCCTGCTCTAATAGTAATTTGGTATGGCCAGAGTTTGACACCTATGCTCTAGATGCTTTTCTCAAGTCTAAAATATGACGCAATGCCCTAAATAATGTTAAGGCAAAACAGTTTAAAAAGGGACATTTTGTGAAACTTTGAACCCAAACTACAGATAACACTGTCCAGCAGGTCTTATATCACATGAGTAGATGAACTCTGGTTTCATAGCAACCTTTGTGTTTTCCCCATCATCTGTCAAAACCCCGATACCTGAGAACAGGGGATGGGTGAACTCTCATTGATCCCAAGTGTGGGAGCACAGACCACAGCTTTAACAAGATTTCTTGAAAGTCTGTCAACCACTTAAAAACCTGTGGTGCTTATAAGCCTCACCCTTTATTCTCACACAATTTTCAGCAAAACAGACACAATGCAGGGTTTAGAAAGCCATAAGGAAGAGAGGGTGTTCATTCTGCTGTAAGTGATAGCAAATATCTAGGATAATATTATGCCGTTTTAACAAGCAGCAACAGCAACAGCCTCACTGCCAAGCAGGTCACACAAATCAACAACAACACTTTGGTGAATAAATTACTCAGTCACACATCCTGTGAGAGGCAGCTTCAAGGTCTGCACATCCTAGTGGCATTCACACAGCAATTAATGATGCGATTCTCTCAGTTTACAGGCAGAGCAGTCTTTCCTGTGGCTAGTGGAAGATTCGATGGTTTTAATAATGTCATACTCATTTGGCCTGTAAGCAATAAAATCCACAGCACAAGCTTGTCAACATTGCCCACCAGTCTGCTGCACAGTTATACCAACCAAACTAAACACAGGGCAGCCAGCTGTGTTTCCACTCACTGCACACACATCCTCAGGCCCAGCGGCACAAAAGGAGTCTTTGTTTTGCATTTTTAATCCACAGACAGGAATCTTTGAGACACAAGCCGCAGTAGTTGGCAGGGGCCCCTTGACTACTGCTGCCCTCCTCTCCCAGAAGAGCAGGACCTGAGCCAGGGGCCTAATCCTGACGCCAAGTGGGTCACTGGAGTTCAGGAGGACGACTGGCAGCATGGGGAAAGCAATCAAAATTAAACGTGGACTTGCAGCCCTATATGACCAACATTTGACCACAAGAAGACAACCACTTAAATAAGAATCAACACTGCATTCCCACCGTACAAGCAGTAGCCCTCTGAGCAAACTGAACAAGTAGAAAACCTGCACAAGTAATGATATTACTTGACTGCTCTGTCTGAGATTATGCGCTTGTCCTTTTCCAGATGACTTAGCAACATTATTTTCCACAGATTAATATATCAGGGCACACCCAAACAACTTTGCTCTGGCCAAAATCTCTCTTTATTGACTGGAGTTAATCTCAGATAAAGAGTGCACTCTTCCGTTGTCTGCCACTACACAAGCTTAAATTAAACATCATTCATCATGCAGAACTCACAAACAAGTGACATGGGATCTAAAAGTCTAACAAGACCTGTGTAGATATGCAATGTAGCAAACATCCTTACACGTCAGTTGAGCTATTGTTTAATCATTAGAAATAAAGTAAACCGGATGCAGTGGGTATGTCTATCTACAGTGTTCTTTGGCATTAACTACGCTGGACTACATTTATTGATTGACTGAACTTTTCAGAGATAGCCAAAGATAGCCATATCTGCTTTTAGCTCAGCCTTTGAATGTAACAGGACATTTCTGCAATGCATGTACAAAAATCCAGTCTTAGTTTTAAACCATATTATCTTTTGACTACAGGCAGAAAATAATCATTCTGAAGATGTTACACGTTTTACCATTTTTCATTAAACAGTGTTAGCATAAAAAGGTAATGTTTGAACAACAAGAAATTGTCATTTTGATTAAAACTAAACAACCCCTCAGCTTCTAAACTATAAAACATCTACTGTCCACTTTTGTTTGAGCAAAACTTCCATAATAAAGGGAAATGCTTATATGCCATTAACGCCATTACGTGAAATGGGAATTGCACCGATTATACATATTTTTATTAAGCTGTGTGCAGTTGTATTTTAAGTCTCCCCATATAATTGCAGAATCAGTTGTGACTTAAAGTTTAAAAATAAAAGAATTTCGCTCCACACAAACTAAAGAGGAAATTGCAATAATAGTTAATAATCCCATGACCGTGGCTTGTGATAGCACATATAGTGTTAGATATTTCTATGAATTTCAGCCCTAATAATAACACTTGTTATAAAGACCCCCAAATCCAACGCCTTTCTGCACTGAATAAATAATTATAAAACATTATTTTTTACTTGCCGTTACTGGACAAAGTCAAATAATGTCAATGATGTGTGCAAATAAAACATTTTTCCCTCATGTACTGCACCACATTAAGTCTTTTTCAATGTGTATAATGTATGAAACAATTACAGCAAACACTAAAAAGAACAGCGAGTTAGAAAAGAAAGAGGCTACTAGCCCATTTGTACTTGAAGTTATATCAGTCACCGTTGGCATAACCAGAGTCATAAAGTGATATGGTGAATACAAAATCCAAAAAAATAAAAATATATTAGTCAATTCTATAACAGTCTAGTCTGATGATCCACAGACACTGAGCTCTGAATCAAGTTGTTAATAAAACCATGATGTTGTCAAAAACTATGGACACGTCTTGTAGAAGAATAACTTGCACCTTAATTTGGGCCAAAACAATTTTTTGTTGTTTTTTAATATAAAAATCTCAATCTCATTTGAGTGATGTTTCTGTACTTTTAGTTTTTAAGTCAAAGTGACCTTTAAAATTATTATACTCAGGCTCTCGCCTACTGATTCACAAAAGAGCTTCAAATAACTGCCTGGAGGCATTTCCAAGATGCCTAGACTTCTAGATTTTTCTAGAAGGATATTTGATATTTTTATTTAAACAACCCATCTTGGGTCTGATTTACCCAACAGTATGGCATCTAATCAGCTATGTCTATAGCCACGGACATAGCCGTCTTTAACAAAAGCTAATTATTATGGGTTAAGGCCACCTTAAACCTATACTTTAAGCCTAATCTAATTAATATTTAACAGAGTAACACAGGGAATCCAGATTAAAAATATGAAAAAGAGAGATTCAGTTTAGTTTTAACTATTAAGCAGGAAAAGATAAATACATACAATAGATTATACATTTACATTTATCCAGACTAGGCCTCTTGTAATATACCTTTAGAGAGCTTAACGAGACACAACATGTGTATAACAACAGTAGTGATAGAGCTTTTGTCTGAAGTTAATCAAGGTTATAGCAAGATGTAGTCAAAGAACTGAACTACTTTGCATCTTCGCATGACAAATTCATTTGAAATTCTCTGGTGACTCAGCCAGCACCATTCTCATTTCCATATTCATCATTTTCATGACAGACTGCAAATCAAAAATAGAGCACTACTGAAACATGGACGAATAATAGCTCTGTAACAGCTTCTGATGAATTAGACTTTAAACAGCCTAATTAACCCAGGCGAATATGCACAAGCTCTAAACAGTCCACTGCTGCAACCCGGAGCTAAATTCAGTGGTTAATTTCCAAGAAAGTCTTACCTTTTGTCTTTGAGTGGTGCTTAATTCGCCAACTCCTCCACCTCAATATAGTTAAAACTTGTAGTTAAAACTTGTCCGAATTCACCTGTTGAACAGAAACAAAAAAAGCTAAAATTACAAATTGGTGGCTTTGAGAAAAGAGTCATCACTGACTCAGAGCTAAAACATCTAGGTCATCACGAGCCTCCCACAGCACTGCAGAAATAAGATGACACACACTTCATTCACCAGCTTTGAAATAGTCTCTTTACAGATAACATAAATAAAAAAATATGTTAACCTGAATGTTAGTTTGTGCAATCGTAAGAAAAAGTGATGCTGAAGGAGTGTGCGAGTGTGCGTGTGTGTTTCAGCACCACACTCGTAAATTGTATTCCACTGAAACGGCCTTACTTAGAGTATCTAGTTATATAGATACTCTCTGGAGAGTACACAGTTCTGGTTCTGTTGGATCTCAGCTCTGCTTTTGATACTGTAGATCACAGTAGCATGATAAACAGACTCAAGAACTTGTTTGGGATTACTGTTTTAAAAATGGTTTATGTCATATTTGTCTTAGAGATCTTTTACTGTTTGCATGAATTATGTGACGTCAGAATCAACAATTTTGCCATGTGGGGTACCTCAAGGATCTGTCCTGGGTCCAGTTTTCTTTCTACTTTATATATTCCCCCTAGGCCAAATTATTAAGCGCTATAAAAATATCTCCTATCATCTCTATGCTGATGACATTCAACTATACTGTTCCTTCAGGATTTCTGAGTTTTAGAAATTGTTTAATTTAAGTAATTGCCTGACAGAAATCAGCCATGGTTAAATGACAATTTAACCACGGTTCCAACTAAACTGTGATAAAACTGAAACTCTAATTATTGCTCCAGGCCACATGGTCTCAGAAATTAGACAGCATATCAGCTTCCTAGACCCTTATGATTTGATTTCCTCCCGTTTAGACTACTGTAATGGTCTTTTTACTTGTTTTAACAAATCAGCCTTAAATCGTCTTCAGACTGTGCAGAATACTGCAGCACCTCTCTTAACAGGCATCAAGAGAAGATCTCATATTACTCTAGTTTTAGCCTCCCTTCACTGGTTGCCTGTAAGTTTTAGGTTTCATTTTAAAATTTTAGTTCTAACCTTTGGGGCCCTACATGGTCAAGCTCCCCAATATTTATCGACCTGCTGAAACCACATTCGTCTTCTCAAGCTTTAAGGTCATTATATCAGAGACTGCTGGTGGTACCGCGCACTTTCAGGCAGTGGCACCACGGCTGTGGAATTCTCTTCCACTGTCTCTACGCTGCACGGACTCCATTGATTCTTTTAAATACAAAAGCATTTTATTAATTTCCTCTTATGTTGTTTTTATTGTTTTACATTGTTGTTTTATTTACTGTTACATTGTTTTATATTTCCATTTCTTGTGTTGTAAAGCACTTTGTGATTTTTATCTGTGAAAAGCACTATATAAATACATTTTACTTACTTACTTTACTTACTTACAATAATTATTGTCACATATTATGCCTGAATGTCTATTTTCTTGTAACTGTGCGGACTCGTCCACAGAAAAGTATCCACTAACTATTTTTATTTTTCAGTTGCCAATTCATTAGTTAAGAAAAAAAGAAAATAGCGTCAACAAAAATGTCACATTTGCCTGAAATTAAATCAATATCTTGGTAAAAAAAAAAAAAAAAAAAAACTATTAAAAATCTTAAATGCATTAATTAAACAGAAAGAAACTGAGCAAAACAGAATATTCTAGAAAATGTGAAGCTGCAGCCAAAAGTTGTTTAATATCTCGCTTGGCGCCCAACTTAATGCTGGTAATTACAAATGTTAATTTACTTTATACGTGGAAAAACTCCACAGGTAATAATATTGTTTCAGCAATAATGGATGGATGTTCTAGTTACCGTCTATATTTAACTGACTTCTTATCATTAAATAGAATCATGATGCTTTTACAGCCTACAGGGTGCAAACAGTCATAACCTCAAACAAACAGTAGCATACAAATATGTGTAAGTACAGACTTGGAAGCATCAATGTAAAAACTTGGGTTCAGCTTAGGCAACATTGGCACAAGACGCAACTGATCAACTTCCACATTTTCCAACACAAAAAAAAACTTTTTACAAATCATCTATTTGGTTTTTGTCACATTTCTCTGTGCTTTTGTCTTTTACTAAAAAAATAACGAGTCATTTTCAGAAATACAAAATCATTAGTGAAGTTGCTGGTATACTAACGTCACTTTTAAGGGAAACCCCAGTAGACTTGACCTATTTTTTTCTTCATCATAGTAGCATCATTCTAAGACAGTTTTCAATTCCACCTAATCTCCATGTAGATCAGCTTCTTTATTTTTACAAGAATTACTTGCTGTCAAAAAAAGTTACCTTTGCTCTGTATTGTATATTTAAAGATTTTACTGCATTTAAATTTAATTTATGATGTTTAACTTACAATAATATCATAATTAAACCAACAGATTACTAGCAGCAAAAAGAAGGTGAAACATAAGCAAGACTGCACTGTATTTTTACTACTCACTAAATATCCATTCTGGTAAAGCACAAACAATGAGTATAATAAAAACATAAGTATATAGTTCAGTCCTTACACATTTTTACAAGTTCAAAAGTTCAACATCAAACAAGCCTCCGCCTGCACCTCGTCAGCTCCCATAACTCCGATATCACTGCGCATACTGAGCCAAAGAGATAAATTGTTTACTAAGAAATGGAACTAGTGTTTAGGTCACACAAAGAAACAACTGCTGACAAAGTCTGTGAATGAAGAGGAAAAATCCTCTCAGCTCTCAGTGAAAGGTCAGTGTGACACAAACAACCCTGTGTGGTGAAAGGATTTCTCTGCAACTAATGCTGCTGTCAGAGATCATTGTCCTCTAAAGGCTTGGGGACAGCAAAGAGAAATCTTCACGAGCTTGTTAATATTTCACTTGCCACTGCTCTGTGTGAAAAACTAATTATGAGCCAACACATAATTCATTAATTTGGTAATTAATATGTTGGTTTCAACAAAACTTCAAAAGAAAAAAATACTGTTTAACAGTGTACCATCTTGATGTCTGAAAATTATTTTGAGAATATTTACATCATATTTATTATAATACATTATTACAAAAAACAGTGATAAATTTATTTAGATCTTATAATGTGGTCTTCTTATTAAAGGTGGACTGTTATTATTCCACTGACCTCCAGTCTTTTTTAACTACCATCAAAAACAAAATAAAGTGTAGCCTGCTTTAGAACAGCATGACATATCACTTCATTACAGTCAACATAAACAATCTAGTAGCTGATTTCTTAGTGAGCTTTTGAATAACTGGCTTCATCAAGTGTAAACATCAAATGTTAGCAGTTAAAATGTTTGTTTGTTTTTAAACAAATACCACTTTATTTCACCCCAAGATAAATCGCTCTTATGTTAGTGGAAGGGGTTTCTGTGTCCCTGTGATCCCAGGGGCTATACTGTCAAGGGCTTTAGCCCTGGTTGGGTCTCCTAAGGCAAACTGGCCCTGGGTGGGGAGACAAATGAAGAGCGATTCCGAGTACCCTGTGAAAAGAAATTACTGTGGTTACTGGGGCCCAACCTTGGAGCCAAGAGAGGTAGCTCAAGAGAGAGCATCTAGTGGCCAGGCCTTAGGGGCCAAAACATTCTCGGCAGGAACCTACTGTGGATTATGGACAAGTTGTTGCCCCAAGTGGAGAAATTCAAATATCCTGGAGTCTTATTCAAAGTGAGGGAAGCGGGAGATTAAAAGACTGACTGTGGCATTGCACCAGTTTGTCGTGGTGAAGCGAGAGCTAAGCGTAAAACTGAAGCTATCGATTTAGTGGTCTATCTATGTCCCTATAAGCTTTGGGTAGTCACTAAAGGAATGAGACTGCAGATACAAGTGGAAGAAATGAGTCTTCTTTGAAAGGTGGCTTGGAGATAGGGTAAGGAGTTCTTACAAGAGGGAATCAGTGTAGAGCTGCTATTCCTTCACAGAGAAAGAAACCAGTTTAGGTGGTTTGGGCATCTGACTTTGCTGCCTGGGTGAGGTGTTCCGGGCATGTCGTACTGCAAGGAGGGCCAAGGGTAGACCCGGGACAAGTTGGAGAGATTACATCTCTCGGCTGGCCTGGGAACACTTTGTGTTTCCCCAGATTAGCTGAAGGAGTTGGCTGGGAAGAGGGAAACCTCTGCAGATAAACTGCAGAAAAATGGATCCATGGATAGATAGCTTAATGGATGGATATTGTATTTCAGCAGAAACAAAATCTTACACAACTTCAACAGGCAATGCAATCCAAATGACACAAGTGAAATCAGCATAATAAATGGCTGTAATGATAAGTTGATCTATCTCATTACAAAAGAATTGAAACCTCTGAGTCATTGTGAAATTGCATTTCACATCAAAAGAGGAAATACCTGTCAAATTTTTTCAGGTTTTTAGGTCAAGTTAAATGCTGACTTATCAACTCCTGTTTTCAGTAACAACTTCAGATGTAAAACCCATCAACAGCCAAAACTCTCATACAATAATTATTTGTAGTAATTGAAAGAAAAAAAAAAAAAAGCAACAAGCAAGAGATTCATCTGAAAAAGGCTTTAGAAGTCATCCTCTGGCAGAGATTGAAAACAAAGCAATTAGTTTGTCTGACAAAATGCAGCAAAGACATGGTTAAGAACTTAAGAAACATAATATTACTAAGACAGGGTTGGATGAAAGACTTCTGAATGGAAATCTGGTGCTTGAATTCTATAGATGGATGCTGTAGCACAGATTTTGAGAGGAAAATGACCCTGAGGACACGATGCTCTAGTAGTCATCCTTGACACAGTGTGCAGTTCACATTCAAAACAAATGCACCAAGTTCATGGCATCAATGATTACTCGAGCAAAACACAAACTCTGTAATGTGAACTGACTAATGCAACTTCCAAAATTCAGCACAGCACTCCAATCTGCTGACTAACAGTATCAACTATAGATATAAAGCCCGAGTAGTGCCATTACCTTTTATCTGTCCTCTGAATAGCTGAAAGCTGCCAGAGAACATTGCACTGAATCAACACAGGCTCCTCTCTATCAGGAAAACTTGATATGACAGGCGTTCAGTAATTACATTATTAGGCATAGCAGGTAATAATATAATCTGTATGTGTTCCTCTACCTCCGTCATAGCTCACGGTGTTGCCAGTCCCTCCTCCTCCGTTTAAAGAAAATCTGCCATGCTCTACTGCTGCTTTTTATTCCAAATAGCCACAGCATCTAACGCACAAAACACTTATTCCCTGTAAATGTAAATGTGCAGTTGAGGTTTTAGAATAAAGTAGAAAAAACGTGACGCTTAAATTAAGATGCCAAGTAGAAACAGATAACACAAGTAAAATCTAATCTACCAAAGCAGAGAGAAAGTGGAGAAAGAGAAAATTTCTGCTTCCTCCTTTTACCTGCAGCACAATGTAGTGCCAGCAACTAAAAAGGTGTCAAAGTATTTTTCCATGCTCTGCTAACAGCTTCAACATCTATTTATGGGTAAAAATGGAGTACAGAGACTGTACCGTCTGTAAACACAGCTGCCAAAGATTTATCAGTTAATACAGCTTGACCAACACTGGACCCTTTTTTTTAACTTAAAAATTCTGAAAACAACAAGTCATTTAGACACATTTAAAGTAATCAAAGGCACACACTAAGATGCCTTTGATCCATCTTTTTTCCGACCATTATTAGAACATTTTCCGTTGTAAGAGAAACAAAGGAAGAGGGAAACTGCTCCCAAATTACTTCAGGTTAGTACTTCTCTACAGTCACGGTTACTCATCAGTCAATGAATATCATGCCAAATAGATATATCTGTTACTTGTATATATCTATAGAAAGATGATAAAAAGGAAGATACCAACTTGATAGTTTAATTAGTTTAATGATTAACAATGAAATCAAATCCTCACTATTGCGTTTACTGCCCATCACCACAGGCAAAAAAATAAAGGGTAAGCATGGAAGAAAAAAAAAAAACACACAACCTTAAGAGTGGTTCTAGTTGTTCTTAATCACAACAGACAGCATTGTAATTAAAGGTATTTTTCAGCTTCCAGGCTTAAGTTAAAGTCTATGCCATTTGCCCACAATTAAAAAGCTATGACAGTGACAAATAATAAATACTGATTTGCAGTTGTGGTTCTCGAAATGAACAGAGTGCACAAAGTGAAGCGTATAAACCATTTCAATACCGTTTGTATAAAGACGCCAGGTTGGCATGTTAGTCACCAGTTTATGTACTGTATAAAAACAGATATGTCATGTTTTATTAAATCTGAACTTAACTAAACAGAATCAAATAACTTTGATTAGTGAAAGTCTTCTGTGTATCCAATTAGTGTCAAAAGGAGAAATACTCTTTATTCTGGGACAACAAAAAAGGAAGAAAAACAAAAAGTCTGAGAGAGAACCTTAGCTTTGAAGTGACCATTTCAGAAATACAGCGTGGTTACTGGTGTCTTGCTCAGAATAAATTACTGTAAAAATCAATTTCTAATTACAGAAAAACAAATCTTGCTTTATTTTTTATATCATAGGGCTGCCACAGCTCTCCACTGTGTTCAGTTTGCAGGCAGCAGTGTCAGCAACGCAGCAAGTAAAGCTTTGCTGACACCCGTATGAGACTATACAGTTTCTCATTAGCATCTACAAGCTATGATCCAGCTGTGTCCAGACACTTCTGGACCAGACTGACAGAAGATGAGACGCGATCGATTTTAGGACAGGTGAATAAGGAGCACCCGGGGCGGATATAGGGCTCGAAATCTGAGAGAAATGACAAGAGTCACAAAGATTAACACAGAGGGGGGAATAAAAGACATACGTCTAAATTAAAAAAATTTTAAAAAGACGCGTAAATATAGAAATATGTGCCGATGAGGTATTCACGGTGGTAGCGTTTGTAAAAATCAACTGAGCTTGAACCTTGACGCGACAAACACAGGCACAGCTCATGTTTCCTTCCGTCTCCTCCTGCCTGTGATGCCGGCCGGTACACCGGGTACTGATTGCCTGGAGGCTAACGCCACCTAGCTTGCTTCGCTAACGCCAATTACAGCAACAAACCAATAGCTATATACTTTAACACACTTCCCGAGACGTGTGACACACACTGGGAATATATGTACACCCGATTTAAAAAGAAGAAGAAGAAGATAAAACAACATACCTGTCTGTATCGTACGTCGCTGGCTCGCGACTTTATAATAGAAGGTAGCGCGTTTGACTCGTCGGCAACAATGTACTGTATGTGTGTCAACCCACTTTCAGCTGAAGCTAGCTAGCTAACGTGCAGCATTAGATAAGAATGTGGGTCACCGGGCCTTTGGCCAGTCTCTGTCACCAAAGAAGCCGAAGCAAAACTGTTCCGTTTACACATTTACGTCTGTCGATAGTATACACAGAAGCTGCGGATAAAAGCGACACAAATACGGAGCGGAACCAAACGGTTGCGAGTTGACACTTACCCCGAGCAGTCTCCTCTTTCATCGGGATATCCCTGCAGCCAGTGGCGCTGCAGACGGTTGACTGCGCAGCGCTCAGGCAGACTCACTGGAGCTGGAAACGGTGCCAAGAGAGCCTACCTCCCTACAGATCCACTGTTTACACATAAATTACACCTGGCTGGAGAGGCCTGATCCAAATCCAGATTTACCTACATTACATTACCCGTAAAAAGTTAATAGAGAAGTCCCAAAAATGAAAGTAACTATATCCTCCAGCTCAGCAGATTAATTTTTTTCATGCTTCAAATATTTTTGATTAACGTCTCTGTATTTTGATTACTGTGTATTCAAAATGCCTTTAAGGACAAGTCAAATGTTTTCCGTTGATTTATTTTCCCGTCGCCATTCTCCTAGCTTTAAACTTAAATAACGTGTAAATAATGAGTTGACAATAGTATTTTAATGCGTCTTTAACTTTGAAGTCTACTTGATTATGGCATATTTAATAGACTGGCCATAAAATAGGTAAAATACTGAATTTGTTAAACCTTTAAGAAGAAAAAAAATGTTTTAGTGGATTTTTTTGACATCTAATAAGTAAGTAATTAATTAAACATGAAAATAAACTAAGTCTACCATAAACTGGAAGGGAGTGAGCTTATATGCAGGAATGTGATTAAAGAAATTAGATCATTATGCAATTATTCCCTCTCAGTCCATCAAATTCCTCCCACCTTGAACTTTTAAGACTTACCGGGGAAAAAATTCCAGGAGTAAGCGACACTTCTTTGGAATACTGCAAGGTTTCCGGTCCTTCCTATTTTTGTTTTTAGTTTGTTTGTTTTTACAGCAGGGCCACTTTAATTCCATTATCTAATAAACATGAAGTTATAGGTCCATTGCTTTAGGGTAAATATATGTTACCATGATTTAATGTTACTATGATGACTCAACTCTCTAGCTCAAGCTAATTAGTCCTTAAGATGTCCAGCCTCTGACAGCAGACTTGAAAGTCTGTGACAATCGTAATTCTGCGTGTAGACAATTGTTATTTGATTTGCAGAAGAAATTCATCTATCTTCAGTGTTATTCCCCAGGTACGACACCCTGTCACTTCCAAATCATCTTTTTTAGAAAGAAGAGCAAATTTCTGTTAATTGCCATTTGATGATCACTCTCATTTTCCCATTGTGAATTTTTCATATGCCTTCATTACACATAGCCTAAGCCCATATTACACAGAGCTAGAAAGACATCTATAAACACCTCCTCTAACCCTAAAACCTCTCCCCTGGATTCTTTTTGTCATTTTTCAGGGAAACTTGTAGGGAATTTTCTGTCCCCCCCCCCCCCCCCCCTTTTTTTTTTTTTTTTTGATGAGCTGAGATGGAGTGACCCTATACAAAATCAAAACCAGGTCTCTGCATTACTTTTGCTTTGCAAAATTTGAATGTCAAGAGCTTGACGTCTATCCGGCTTTATTTTTACATAAAGCATGCAATACCTTGTCACTCCTCTCTGCACCAACCAGCCAACATTCATGACGTGACTGATGGTAATAAAACAAAACCTGTGGACACAGTTTAACAGAAACAGAAAGAAATGCACAGTATTCAGCTAACAACTAGCAGCCTTTCTCACACTGATGCATTCCCATCACTCACATCACAATGTTGGCCTCACACTCAACCTGAAACAATAAAAATGAGAACTGGGAAACTACACTTTTAAGTGAAGCTTACTTAATATGCAAATCAGTTCAAGTTAATCAAACATAATCAGTTTAAATAGGTAGTAAAATGAATTGTGTTATATATATATATATATATACATATGTGTGTGTGTGTGTGTGTGTGTGTGTGTGTGTGTGTGTGTGTGTGTGTGTGTGTGTGTGTGTGTGTGTGTGTGTGTGTGTGTGTGTGTTATTACTATGAGTCAAAGGCCTTAAAATGTTAGTACTAAATGTTTTACATCTTGCACTTGACACATACCCCTCATTGGCTGGCTGCAACTAAGACTATAAACTAAAATTGAAACTGAAACTTAAAAAAGCACATTATGGAACAATGAAACCTAAACTAAAACGACCACACTTGGGGAAAAAAACTGTGACTAAACTAATAAAAGTAATAACTCAGATTGTGCATACTTCAAAACTAGTCATTTGAATAATTTTCCTTCTTCAGTTTGATGTCCAAAGAAGATCTGCATGCATAGGAGTGTTTTTTGTTTGTTTGTTTAAAGAATATAAATTCCGCTTGCATTTGGCCTACGCTTTCTAAGTTTTCTCAAGCAGACTCACGTGTTACTTTTGCGGTAATTCACAGCCAGGGGACAAAATAAAAGCTATTGTTGTAATTTTATATGTCATTGTTTTATATCTTATTTATCGTTGTTGTTCTTTGTGTCAAGTTTGTTTGAAGACAGGATTATTTGTCGATAAATTATCTCTGTCTGCCCTTTGGACGTGTGTCTTTATGTTTATCGGCCAACTCCGGGGTAGCCTACTCATCTCCATGACAACAGGAAGTAGCAAACCCTGCAATGCCACCTTTGGCCACGTTAAGGATGTGTGGCGCTTTTCCGATACTTTGAGGGAGATATTACAGTTTTTTCTGATCTTTAGGAATTAGAAACAACCAATCTTTCCGAAATTGTACGCAATAAACATGGAGTAGTACACCAAACGATTCTAAATTAAATAGGAAAAAAATAATAATTGCAAAACTTATTAGAAAGAGTTTACACTTCGCCTAAGTTTGTCATACCTAGGCTACTGCAAACCCCAAACAAATTATAACATTTAAAACTCAGTCTATAACAGAGCATTCAGTTTGGCCTGGACCACAAGTATTAATGGTTTAGAAATTTAACTATTCGGGATAAAACAAACAGATTTTACACAGTAAATTATCTTTAAAACGGTTTTAAGATTAATTATGAAAAGCCAGGGACAAAGAACAATACTGTAATTTATAAACCCTATAAATTACAGCATTATCACCTTATCACAGTCTGCGTCTTCTTCAAGCCTCCCCTGCAAGCGTCTTAAATTTAAGCAAACATACAGAGGCAGCAATAAGAAAAATCACCACAGAGCTTTATTTACAATTTCAAAGCTACAAAAACAATTAAAAGGGCTATAATATGATTTCTTGCTCACATGTGCTCATCTCTAAGGAAGGATGGCAGACGGGCAATTTGGTCAAAAAACGTTTTTCGTTTTTCCAGTTATGTGATGATAGTCTTCAGTCTGGCTGGAACCCACTGAGTACACAGAAGAAATAGCCTTTCTGGAGGTTATTGATTGGTGTCCTGTGTGAAATGCTGCAGTTGGATTTTATTTTATTGACTTGGCAAGAGCTCCTGTGGTATTTTACACAACTGCTCTTTCTGTTTTTTAGGTTCGCACACTAATTACGCCTTAAAGATAAACACATTCTTGTTTATCGTGCTGTCACTGTTTATACCCAAAAGACTGATTACAGTGTTTGCCCTCGATCATTATAGTGAGGTCACTCTTGAAAAAGAGTTGTTGTTTTTTTTTCATCTCAGTGAGACTTGCCTGGATAAAGATAGGCCATAACAATAATATTTCACGATGAACTAAAGGAATTTGAACACTTTTAAATTCATTCACTTATCTCACCGGTAAAGGTGAGTAACTCTCTGTGAAATAATCGGAATGTACTTATTTATAGATCTATACAGCGCGTAAACATCATTATATACATTTCCTTCCTCTTTAAAGCGACACACCAGCATCGAAAACAGAATACAAAGAAAGAGGCTTTAACTGGCTGATGATAGCGACATCTACTGTTGATAGTAGTAATTACACATTCGTGTTCCGTGGTTGGTAATTTGCACTTTTAATTGACCAAATAAGTAATAAAATAAAATCCTGCCAGTAATTATCTAATACCTTATAACCAAATATCTAATCAGTCAATTGCAACTCAATGTATTTAGGAACGTAGACATGGTCGTGTTATTTGTTTATGTTGCGCATCAGAATGGGAATAAAGGGGAATTCAGGTTACTTTAAATGTGGCACGGTTATTATTTCCAAATGGGCTGGACTGAGTATTTCATAAACAGCTGATCCACTGGGATTTTAACCACAACTTCCTCTGTAAACCAAGGATTATCTGTAAAAGAGAAAATATCCAATGATCAGCAACTCTCTGGGTTGAAATGCCTTATTGATTTCAGAGATTAGAGGAGAATGACCAGACCGCCTTCCCGATGAATACTAAGTCAAATGGCTACTCATTCCAACCAAGGAATGCAGAAGAAGATCTCTCAATTCACATGTTGAATATTGAAGCATGTGATATCGACAGAAGACCACACCAGGTGTCACTGCTGTCATCTACAATCACACAGGTGGCCAAAAACTGGACAATAAAAATTGGAAAGCCATTGTCTGGTCTGATGAGTCTTGATTTCTGCTGAACATGCAGAGAGTAGAGTCAGAATTTGGTGTAAATAACATGAAAGCATGGTTCCAACCTGCGTTGTTATCAGTGGTTCAGGCTGGTGGTGGAGTTCCAGATGTACTTAATAAATTGTCTGATGTCACACACATGAAAAGTCACCACAAAAGGTGGAGAACAACAAAGAAAATATCCCAGCCAAACCCCCCAGAAAACCAAGCAGATATAGTGCTAGTTTAGTATCAGAGCCTCAACACCTGAGGCTTCTGCAGTAGGAGGAACTTACTTTACCATCTGTAACTTTATTATTATTAAAATTACACATTATACAACTGTACATCAAACAAAGCCATTTTCATGTTTAAATTACTCTTACTATTTTATGTAAAAACTTAATTCACCCCTTCACTCCTTCACTCTATTTTACACTGTTTTCAAATGTACTGAAATAGAACTAATCACACTGAAACAAAATTACACAACTACACCCAGCCACAGATAGCAGTTTTAATAACACAAAACAAAATATGGATAAATTAATAGTGTTTTAATTAATATCCATTGTGTACATTCAAACATCACTATAAAGCAGAGGCAGAGGGATGTGTTTGATGTCTGGATCACTCAGTGGCGGTACAGCAGCCTGGGTCTCAGGGTCTGTTTTGTCTCTGTACACTAAGCTTCAGAGGTGGAGACTCTAAAACACATGCAGGATGTGTATGAGTAGAAGATACAGATACATGCATTTGACATATAAACGGCATATAAACGCGGTCCTACGAGTCTAGTACAAAAGTCAAGAGGATAAATATCACAAAAACTCCAAAGCACTCTCTTTTCATGTAAAATTAAAATGCCTTTATGGAATAGATATAGTTTTTTAATTGTTGAAGACGTATATGCCAAAACGCACTGTGCATGAAAGTGCCTTTGGGTTTTTGATATTTTAGCTTATTTTAGCACAGTCACATAATCATTAATAAACTCCTAGAGCTTTTTCTTCTACTCTAAATTTCATGTACAATTACTTAATCTTTCAAACATAACATGAAGGCAGGAAAAAAACTATAACCAAATTTTTACCTTTAGTTCATTCATACTCTAAGGATCTTCTCCCATTCCGTGGCTGTAAGTGTAAACACAATTTTTAATTTAATTTCAAATTCTGCCTATTTTGTAGGCTTTTTAATTCCTTTTTAGTGGCACAAATGTAAACATACCCGATAGAGAAAGTAGCCTCTGCTCTGGATTCCTCCAGGTCCCTGGAGGTCGGCCTGTAAAAACATTTAAAAAACACACAATTTAGCCACCTGCAAAATTGCTCTTAGTGTTGTCTACAGCACCTCTTCACCACCAACATGTACCCACTCAAAGACTCACATCTGGATTTGAAAACACACACTCTCCACGTTTCTTGCTCACGTTTTATCGGCGTCCGCTTTGTGTTTGTCAGTGCTTTGATAGTAAGTGGGGGAGGAATTCACCTGGCTTGCCACACCAATTATAGACCATAATAACTCTCAGCTTGGGAAAGAACAACTAATGTAGAGTGAGTTTGCACAGAGTGAGGAGAGCTCTCAGATATGCAACAGCATGATTGATGTGGACGCTCAGGATGTGGATAAACACACTGAAAACAATTACAGAATGGAGCACACACATTTCACTATAAACATTTGCAGCAAGCGCACAAAAGTGGAGCTGCTTTCATCGTGCCTGCTGCAATTATCATCATCTATTCATCACCTCTTTCTATACCATCCTGTTGCTCTTGAGATATCCAAATATATACGTTTAAGAAGTAACTTTGCATAATAGCTGTCCCACAGTGTAGGGGGATATTAAACAACACAGGATTTAATGACAGTTTGAGCCACTGATTGCATTTTGCATTCAAAAAACAAAGTATTTCTCTTTGTTTTATCAGTCAGTGGCTGTGGAGAACAGATGTGAGTGGTACATACGTGCATTGTGAGTCCTCTCTGTCTTCTAGTATTTAGTTGGGAAACTAGACGCAGAAGAGGGTGCAACTGAGGGGACTGACAAACATACACATATACAGACACATAGATAGATACAGGCAGATACACACACATGAATAACAGCAAAAAAGAAAGTACAGACTATGGAATGTACAAGGGCAAAGAGAAAAACAAGTTTTTTTCTCTCAACAGATAAACGCATGCTACACAGAAATACAAACGTACAAATGCTTCCTCACTGCAGCAAAGTGTGTTGCCTGTATAAATAGATCACATTCTGTGTCTCATTCTGTATCACAGAGATGGTGGAGTGAGAAAGCGAACAGCATCATATGTCACCGAAGCAAAATGCTGTGTTATTTCAGTAAAAGTTGCTGCATGTGCATTAAAGGATGTTTCCTGTCTGTGCTGGCTTCAATAACCATAAATCCACACCGAGGAAAAAAATATGATGTTTGTAAATATGACATCTGTTTTTCACACTGCGTATAATATTTGACGATGTAAACGTATCATTCTATTTTATATTAGCTGTAGAAAAAGGCTCCCTGCATCATCTAGCTTGAGTTCTGTTATGTGGTAAACAGCCAGAAAGTCTTTTGCATACAGAAACAACATGAACAAGGATTCATCTTCATCAAAAACAAACAAATAAATAATGACATATTTTCCTTATAGTTAAGTATAAAATTGTGCGCTAAAATATCATCTGCAACTTCAGACACAATCCCCTTTGCTTTTGACACAACATTTGTGTGAGGTGTCAGGTATGAAGGGCAGACAGGAAGGATCGCTAACCCTAATACATCCAGGTTCTCGTGCGATCATGAAGCACAGCCTCCTACTAATCTATGATCTATAGGTATTTCACATGCAGAGCAAACACAGAGCAAAATTTTATCATACATATGTACATATTTAGATATATTAGGACCGTGCATGTTTACATTTCCAAGTGTTGGTCTGGCATGCATTTGTGGTTAGGGGCATGACGTGCAGTTACTTTTAATTGCTGGTGTTAATAGCTCTGATAGGCCTAAATTCAGCCGATTAAGAGGCGTCACAACAAGAAGTGCAGATTCAGTTGTAAAACAAAAGAGGTGGGTTTTTTAGGTCAAGCAGCATTCTGCAGCAATCCAGTTCAATCTTTTAACTTACCCCTCCCTTTGACAAGACAGAACCTTGTGGTCTAGAGTAATGAAACAAAAACTGCACATAGAGGGCAGGAATATATATATATATATAAAAATAACAAAAATAACAACCAAACCCACTCAAAAACCAGCACAACACATGCAATGTTTAATCTATAATGATAGCCATATAAGGCAAAGCATTAAAGTGTGAGAAAACATTTACTTACCCTTTTGCTATTTTCTCTCACATTCAGCTCCTGAACACACAATGAAATATTGACAACTAAATTAGTCTTTGGTCTTTTGCATGTCTTTTTTTTTTACTGTTGACATTGTATGATGTTAGTGGGAGGGTCATCTCATGCGTTTGTAGCTGTGAGCACTGAAGCTCCACCCACATGCTGTTCACATGTTGCTTACGAGGAGCAGCCAATCAGAAAGATCTCGATAAACAGGAAGGCGGTGGAATATGAAACTGCTTGTGAGCCGGCACCAAATCCAAGTATAAGATCCTTTTAAATTATGAATTATGCAAAGCTGCTCTTGTAGAGTCCAAGATTAAAGACATCAGACTGGAGAAAGAGCAAAATAGATCCTTTTAAAATTATGACTGTTGCACAGTATTTGTGTCTTTATAGTTCCACGTATAGTTTTCATAGTGTTTTGTATTGGATAGGGAAAGCAGGGTATCTTAGTCCAAAGTCTTCATACTGTGAATTCTCTGAGTTATGGTTTGGTCGTTCTTTGTGAATTCTGTCATAATGCCATAATTAATGTTTTAATGTTGTGTACCAAATTCTGCAAAACAAAAGTGCTTCATGTTACTTTTCAAGTAAACAACTCTGAGGTACCTTTGATTTCTGAACCAGCATCAACACACAGAGTTCTCCTAAGACATCAGATGCCTGGAAAGAGACCAGAGAGTTGTTTAAATGTTTCAAGTTATTAAAATACACACACACACACACACACACACACACACACACACACACACACACACACACACACACACACACACACACACACACATATAGATATATAGATATATAGATATAGATATAGATATATATAACTCACCAAAAACCTCAGGTCTTCAGAGAGGTAGGATGAGCACATGGCATCAATCTGCAAAGCGACACAGAGAATGGTGGAGGAGTGCAGCAACAGAAATGATTAAAAAGAATAAATCAGTGTGCTTTACCTCTCTGAGTAGCTGCCCCTGATCTGCTGTTGCCTGCTGAAGATCTGCTGGAGCACCTTTTTGTTTCATACAGAAACACATACAATATACAGTTAATACAGAAACTGACGCAACCGATTTACAGTTTTTCTCCCTTGCCCAATTTGTCATTTCTATGATTCAGGGGTCAGCTAAAACCAAGGAAGAACAGGAACTGTTATTATTATTATTATTATTATTAATATTATTATTATTATTATTATTATTATTATTATTATTATTATTAACAATAGTAATAATGATATGTATTATGTATGTGTTAGACCTTTAGACTGTATTTATGAGACTAAAATCTTTAAATGTATTCAAATACATGTATATAAATGTTCAACTAGGAGTAATAAAAAACTCTCTGTACAGCAAGTCAGTGTCTGAAGTATGTTAAACTGTATTATCCCCATCAAATAAAATTTTAATTAAAAAAAAAAAGACATTTAAAATGTTTTACCACATTAGGCAAATAGCTGAGAACACTTTTCTATATTCTGAAGAAATTATAAATTAATTGAATATGTTTTTATGATGAAAATCAATTTGACTTTTCCTCACTTGACAAATTTTATGCTCATTACTATCTCAGCATTATTTTACTGTGTAAGTGCTTGCTTATTATTTCTGTATTTATTTTTTACCTCTTATGTTGCCCTTACAATAAAGGTAAAACAAACCCAACTCCTCACAACACATATAAATGTAAGTCTATTTTTGATCTACAAAATAAAATCTTTTGTAAACTCCTTCACCTTGGAGAATGACTTTTGCAGAAGACAATAAGTCAACATTTTCCAGCACTGACACTGACTCCAAAAGATTACACGCAAACTCACAGATTACTCCGACAGCTGGAGAACTGACTGTCAATCTACATCTAAGTACATCTCAGTCATTTGTTACTTTCTGTGAGCTAGTAAACGCAAAAAGTCAGGGGTTTAAGATTTTTTTTCCTTTCACCAAACTGTCTTGTACAGTTTGATATCATATCAGAAACTAAATCCAGGTAATATTGATACAGAAGATAGACAAGAAGTTCATGTTAAAGTTAAGATTTAAATTTCTTTATCACAAATCATTTTTATTTTGTTCTTTCTTAGCTTACTTGGATAGATAGATAGATAGATAGATAGATAGATAGATAGATAGATAGATAGATAGATAGATAGATAGATAGATAGATAGATAGATAGATAGATAGATAGATAGATAGATAGATAGATAGATAGATAGATAGATAGATAGATAGATAGATAGATTTAGACGTTATTCTTTAACTTTTTTAATTAGGAATAAACCTGCTTATAAGGAAATAAGCTGACTGACTTACTTTGGCAGACTGGTATGGTGAGGATGAGGAGGGCTGCGAAGGTGATGCTGGCCGTGCGGAGTGGACTCATGGCGCTGCTGCTGAGGCTGTGCAGGGTACTGAAGGCTCCGCGCTGACTTTGGCTCTGAAAGGTTCTCATCTCTCTCTTTGGCTGGCCTTTGGTGTCTTTTGTCTTTTGACTTCTTGCTCTTCTGACAGCTTGTATCTCACGTCAGAGAAATATGAAGGCTCGTGTCAAACACCCGCCTCTCGTGCTGACACTTGACTGCGTCACTGGAGCTCGGCGCGCGTAAAAGTTGTTTGATTGCCGCAACAGGTTGGCGGAACGAGGTGCTTCGGGCAGGCTGATGAAGGATGGATGTAAAGCAGGAAGTGAGTAAAGTTGTATCACGTCCATCAGAAAATAAATCAATAAATAAGATAAACATGTTTTTTTTTTCGTTTCGAACTTGAAAAATACGAATATGATAAAGTAGGCTACAGTATTACTCATGTCTTTGAATTGATATCTAGTTTCAGATCGGTGCCTATCTTCTTTTAGAATTGTAAAAATTCCCACATGAATTATTGTAAAGTATACAAAGTATTTATATCATAACAATCATGAGAAATTTTCTCCACTAGCTGTGGATTTTATTTATTTATTTTTTGTTATTAATATCATTAATAACTTATTTTTCCCAAAATAAGTTAGTATTCGGTCTTTACATTAATAATAATCAATTTGCACGCTTGTTGTTATTGTATTATTTTAAAATCACTTATGCTATGCAAACTTTTTCAGGTGTGGTCTTGGAGAGAGGTCACAAGATTCAGGTTCAGCTAAAGTAAACAACAGATTTGAGCCTTCCTTGGCAAAAATAAATAAATAAATAAATGAAACAATATACCTAAAGCACAAGAAACACACAACATTAACATTTACACATAAAGACTAAAGGGCGATTTATAGTACTGTATTGAATCCATGGTGGGCAAGGTCATCATTTGACTTCAGAGCAGAGTTACGCAAGCAACAAAAACTGCACATGTCCACACTGGCAAAACACAATCTATTTTATTAGCATAATGAGCATGTTAACTGCAATCTTTTACATTTTGTTTCACTGAGGTAGTGTCCTTGTGCTATTCAATATATGATGTTTACACTACATATTGCCACCAAACAGACTTATCAAGGTTGCTGACGTCTATGCCGCCACATTGTGTAGTTACATTACTAGTAAGGTGCCCATCCCGTTATGGCAAAGGCTATGTTATGAAAAATAAAGTATTAGTTAAACATAACACCATGAAGGAGCCAGGGGAGACAGAAGGAAGTAGAAAACACAAAGAAATCAAAATAAATCAAACCCAATAAGGTCAAACCCAGTAAACAAAAGATCTTCATATTAACAGCAAACATGTTTTTGTTTTAGTTATCTGTATATCCACTGTGCATGTATTAATGTGCATCAAAGCACTTGTTTGTATTTCTTCCACAAGTAAAATGTTCTTAAAGGAAAATCCTAAAAAAACATTTTGACACAGACCTGTACACTCAGCTCACAGTTTATAACCTCTAAACTAACTATTGTTAAACAGCTAACACCAGATGGCCAATACTTCACTAAAATTGGGTCATGCAACAGGACAATGATCCTAAGCACGAGAGCAAATCTGCAACAGAATGGTTGAAAAATACAAGAATATGCGTGTCATGGCTCAGTGTCCAGATCTCAACCTAAACGAAATCCTGTGGTAGGTGCATTAGAGAGGTCAATGGACTGAAGCAATGTTTTAAGCAAAAATTCCCTTACAGTGATGTGAGAGACCAATAAGGTCATACTGAAAATTTTAACTTCAAATTATTGCTGTTAAAGATTGTTCTATAAACTACCAAAACATGGGCTATGCACCATTAAGTCCTATGAAAACTTGGTTTTTCACATGATTGTAGTTATTTTTAATCATATTTTTATGCTAAGTCACACTTTCATCGTGTGTTTGAACACAGGTGCCAGTAAAAAACAAGAAAGATGGTAAGTGATATAAGAGAGGTTTTAAAGGGGTAAAAAAAAACACACACACACACACACTCAGGATAATCAAAACAAAAAGTTGAAAGGACTGAGAGTTGGTGTAGACCATAGCTTTGCTGGGAAGACATAAGCAGAGCTATATCCCAGTTACTGTTTATGACTTTTCACCTTGTTCCTAAAGCTTGAAATTGGTTCTGGTTTCATTTTATGTGGTCATCAGCAAAACATCACCTCACCTGTGAGATGGAAAATGTTATTTCACGCTTGAGACCCGCTCTAATAATCAGTGGTAAACACTAATGCAATATGATATTGTAGCATGGATTATTTAGTGCTGGTGCTAGTTATCCAACACACTGTTGTGCCCAATGATAACTAAAATAACAATGGCTATTAATTTTAATGAAAAGAGACAGAATATATGCAAAAATCCAGAAAAAACAAATTATATTACAACCGGTTACTTAATCAATCAATTATAGATCAGTCTTGAGCTCCATGCAAGATCTTGACTCATGGGATGAGGATGATCATGAGGAAGATAGTGGATCAGCCCAAAACGACATTACAGGAGCTTGTTAATGATCTGAAAGCAGTTGGGACCATAGTCAAGAAGAACACCGCTGGTAAAACACTAAGCACTAATCTTACAACATCTGCAACGTCTCCCTGCTCAAGACTGCACATGTACAGAACTGTTTGCCAGTGAACAGCTAAATGATTCAGTAAAGCCTTGGGGGGGAAAGTGCTGTGGTCAGAAGAAACCAAAGTGCAGCTCTTTGGCATCAACTCAATCCACCATGTTTGCAAGAAGAGAAATCCTGAGTATAACCCAAAGAGCACCATTGCGACCCTTAAAACCGAGATGGAAACATCATGCTTTGAGACTGTACTTTAGATGGAGGCATGTACTGGAACAAGTTGGATAAGAACCTCCTTCCCTCAGCTAGAACACTGAGGATGGGTCATGGATGGGTCTTCCAGCATGACAATGACCTAAAACATACCGATAAGGAAGCAAAGGACTGGCTAAGGAAGAAACACATTAAGGTCATGGAGTAGTGTAGGTAGTTTCCAGACCTCAATCATATAGAAAACCTGTGGAGGGAACCGAAGCTTTGCGATGCCAAGAAACCTAAAAGAATTATAGAGTTTCTGTAAAGAGGAGAGAGGCAAAATCCCCCTTGCCAACAAGGGTTTCTCCACCAAGTACTTAGTAATGTTTTACGTGTAGCTTAAACACTTACAGTGGGGCAAAAAAGTATTTAGTCAGCCACCGATTGTGCAAGTTCCCCCACCTAAAATGATGACAGAGGTCAGTAATTTGCACCAGAGGTACACTTCAACTGTGAGAGACAGAATGTGAAAAAAAAAAAAAAAAAATCCATGAATCCACATGGTAGGATTTGTAAAGAATTTATTCCTAAATCAGAGTGGAAAATAAGTATTTGGTCAATAACAAAAATACAACTCAATACTTTGTAACATAACCTTTGTTGGCAATAACAGAGGTCAAACGTTTACTATAGGTCTTTACCAGGTTTGCACACACAGTAGCTGGTATTTTGGCCCATTCCTCCATGCAGATCTTCTCGAGAGCAGTGATGTTTTGGGGCTGTCGCCGAGCAACACGGACTTTCAACTCCCGCCACAGATTTTCTATGGGGTTGAGGTCTGGAGACTGGCTAGGCCACTCCAGGACTTTCAAATGCTTCTTACGGAGCCACTCCTGGACATGCACTGGCTTCAGCAGCGGAACACGTCTGGCACTGCGGGATTTGATTCCCTGCCGTTGTAGTGTGTTACTGATGGTGACCTTTGTTACTTTGGTCCCAGCTCTCTGCAGGTCATTCACCAGGTCCCCCCGTGTGGTTCTGGGATCTTTGCTCACCATTCTCATGATCATTTTGACCCCACAGGATGAGATCTTGCGTGGAGCCCCAGATCGAGGGAGATTATCAGTGGTCTTGTATGTCTTCCATTTTCTGATGATTGCTCCCACAGTTGATTTTTTCACACCAAGCTGCTTGCCTATTGTAGATTCACTCTTCCCAGTCTGGTGCAGGTCTACAATACTTTTCCTGGTGTCCTTCAAAAGCTCTTTGGTCTTGGCCATGGCGGGGTTTGGAGTCTGACTGTTTGAGGCTGTGGACAGGTGTCTTTTATACAGATGATGAGTTCAAACAGGTGCCATTCATACAGGTAACGAGTGGGGGACAGAAAAGCTTCTTACAGAAGACGTTACAGGTCTGTGAGAGCCAGAGATTTTCCTTGTTTGAGGTGACCAAATACTTATTTTCTACCCTAATTTACGAATAAATTCTTTACAAATCCTACCATGTGAATTCATGGATTTTTTTTTCACATTCTGTCTCTCACAGTTGAAGTGTACCTCTGGTGCAAATTACTGACCTCTGTCATCATTTTAGGTGGGGGAACTTGCACAATCGGTGGCTGACTAAATACTTTTTTGCCCCACTGTATTTCCTTCAATGACATACAAATAAATTTATACATTTCATCTAATGTGTTTTTTTCTGGGTTTTTGGTTAATATTCGGTCTCTCTCCATTAAAATGAAACAACTATAAAATTTGGAGACTGTTCGTTTCTTTGTAAGTGAGCAAACTTACAAATTCAGCAAGGGATCAAATAATTATTTCCCTCACTGTAAGCATGGAGCATGATGTATAGTATAGTGAATTATGTCTTCTTTTTTTTCAAACTTTTGTTAAACTTTTCATGCATTCACGCAGTCGTGTATAGTTAAATGTACATCATTATTAGGATGAGTCATTACAGATCATTACTGAATTATCTCTTCTAATACCAGGTAATTGTTGGCCCTTGTGTGAAGCAGCGTGTGTAAAAGCAGACACACTTGGCAACGCTACATTTCATTTTGATCCAGACAGTGTAACAAAAGGAAATAATGATCGCCACTGTTCTGTTTTCTTCATCTCAACCCAATATGAATATAAGATGAATTAATGAGATACTACAAAGCAAGGTGGGTATATTTTGGCTGTAATTGGCTTCACTGTTACAAGCAGGGGCTTGGATTGATTGACTAAGAAGGCATGACACGAACCACAAATGAGAAACAGATGCTGCAACAAAGATTCTGAAGATTTATTGGAGTCATGTAGATACTCCATAAGGACTTTGTGCACACAGCAATATGTGATTCATTGTCTCAAGATTTGAAAAGCACCTTTGCCACTTACATGTACATATAAAGCTACTTGAGAAATTAAAATACTGCTTTCATTTACCACTTTCATTACCTGCCACCAGATAAAATGTATATATATTGATTCACTGTAAAAAGATTAAAGGTCATTTTTAAGTCACTTTTGCTGCGGAAACAAGAGATGCACTCGACAGAGGGCTGTAATCTGCTCACAGCTTTGTCTTCGAAATCTGATGCGAGTTTGCTTACTGGCACAAGTAGAAACAAATGGAGTGTGCTGATAATGGAGCAATTCAAGGAGTCATCACACTCATCTCCACCCTTGTCATCCTCCTACACTAATCTCGCTAACCATGCTTTATCTCCCACTTTTCCTTATTGTGAATGGAGACCAAACAGGGCAGGTCACGGTGCAAGCATAACAGCAGGATGACAAGCTATATTGTTCTTTGCTTTTTGATATTTGTTAGATAAACACAAGTTTTCACGGTCTTTTGAAGTGAAATGGATGCTAAAGTTACTTCAGAAACACCTGCTGAGCTTATGAAAGCTCCCCTTGGTCCAGCATTCTGGAGAAGTCTTGAAATGTCACGACCTTTAACGAGTTCTGTGTTGTCATGAAGCTGACTGGCATTTGCGTATGTTGGGGTAAAATATTTTTTGGGAGTTAAAACCCAAAGGTATTTAGAGAAGGTTATTGTCTATGATTCACACATTACTTGAAGCCAAAACACAGATTACAGTCTTTATTGTGCAATAATTATTTCAAAGAAATGAAATCAGGACGTTTGACTCAGTAGCTACCTTACTTACTGGAATCTTAACATTTCATCAGTATTTCTAAATTATCCATGGCTTCATAGTGTAGTGGTTTACACATTCACCTTAGAAGACTCCTGGGGATTCTATTAAATCAAATCAAATCAAATCACTTTTATTGTCACATCACATGTGCAGGTACATTGGTACAGCACATGTGAGTGAAATTCTTGTGTGCGAGCTTCACAAGCAACAGAGTTGTGCAAAATACAATAATGTAAACAAGCAAAATACAAGAATGGCTACACTGCAAAAACTCAAAATCTTACCAAGTATATTTGTCTTATTTCTAGTCAAAATTATCTCATTACACTTAAAATAAGACACAATCAGCTACAGGGCAACATTTCAGTAAGCTAAAGGAACTTGTTTCAAGACAGTGAATCTTGAAACTAGAGAAAAACTAGAGATTTTTCACTTGTTCCATTGGCAGATTTTTTCACTTATTTTAAGCTAAAATATCTTGTATTAAGTGAAAAAATCTGCCAATGGAACAAGTGAAAAATCTCTAGTTTTTCTCTAGTTTCAAGATTCACTGTCTTGAAACAAGTTCCTTTAGCTTACTGAAATGTTGCCCTGTAGCTGATTGTGTCTTATTTTAAGTGTAATGAGATAATTTTGACTAGAAATAAGACAAATATACTTGGTAAGATTTTGAGTTTTTGCAGTGTACATCTGAAACTAATAAATATATGTACAATATATAATAGTATATGCATTTCTGGATGTGTATACTAAATATTTTTCTACGTGTGTGTGTGTGTGTGTGTGTGTGTGTGTGTGTGTGTGTGTGTGTGTGTACACATATTTTACAAATTAAATAGAGTAAACAATGAATAGAATATATAAAATAAATAAAATAAAATATACAGAGTGAGACATGTGCAAAACAGTGGCATTACTGTACAGTATGGAGTGCATAATGTTAAAGTTCCAGTAGTGAAGCTGAGGTGTCTATGAAGTGTTCAGCAGTCTGATGGCCTGATGGAAAAAGCTGTCTCTCAGTCTGCTGGTACGGGACCGGATGCTGCAGAACCTCCTTCCTGATGGAAGTAGTCTGAACAGTTGATGGCTGGGGTGACTGGAGTCCTTGATGATCCTCCCCGCTTTCCTCAGGCACCGTTTCCTGTAGATGTCTTGGAGGGAGGGAAGCTCACCTCCAATTATCCGTTCAGAGCACCGCACTACTCGCTGGAGAGCTTTGCAGTTGTAGGCGGTGCTGTTGCCATACCAGGTGGTGATGCATCCAGTGAGGATGCTCTCAATGGCACAGTGATAGAAGGTCCTGAGGATGCGGGGGCTCATGCCGAATCTTTTCAGTCTCCTGAGAAAGAAGAGGCGCTGCTGCGCCTTCTTCACTGTTTTGTTTGTGTGTACTGACCACGTAAGATCCTCAGCCAGGTGTACGCCAAGGAACCGGAAGCTGCTCACTCTCTCCACAGCAGCGCCGCTGATGGTGATGGGGGTGTGTACTTCTCTGCACCTCCGGAAGTCCACTATCAACTCCTTTGTCTTTGCGACGTTGAGGGTGAGATGGTTGTCTTGACACCAGTGGGTCAGGGCGCTGACCTCCTCCCTGTAAGCCGTCTCATCACTGTTGGTGATAAGACCCACCACTGTAGTGTCGTCCGCAAACTTCACAATGATGTTGGAGTTGTTAGTGGCTGTGCAGTCGTAGGTGTAGAGTGAGTACAGGAGAGGGCTCAGTACACACCCCTGTGGAGCACCAGTGTTCAGTGTGACGGGGGATGAGGTGATGCTGCCCAGTCTGACCACTTGGCGTCTGTCAGACAGGAAGCTAAGGATCCAGCTGCAGAGGGAGCTGCTCAGTCCTAGATCCTGCAGTTTCCTGTCCAGCTTCGAGGGAACGATGGTATTGAATGCTGAGCTGTAATCTACAAACAGCATTCTCACATACGTGTCTCTCTTCTCCAGGTGTGACAGGGCAGTGTGTAGTGTCAGGGCTATGGCATCATCAGTGGACCTGTTGTGGCGGTATGTGAACTGTAGAGGGTCCAGTGAGTCGGGTAGTGCAGAGCAGATGAAGTCCCTGACCAGCTTCTCGAAGCATTTGCTTACGATGGGAGTCAGGGCTACAGGTCGCCAGTCGTTCAATGAGGAGATGGTGGAGGATTTGGGTACAGGGACGATGGTGGCCATTTTGAAGCAGGCTGGGACTACAGACAGAGAGAGGGAAAGGTTGAAGATGTGCGTGAACACTCCAGCCAGCTGAGCCGCGCATGACTTGAGGACGCGGCCGGGAATCCCGTCCGGACCAGTAGCTTTGCGTGCGTTCACCTTCCTGAAGCACCTCCGCACATCCTCCTCAGACACAGTGTGCGCACTGACGTCATCCGTGGTGCGATGGGAAGGGTATCCAACGTTGAAAAACAGCACAATTACCCATTGCATGGTATGGTCTCAAACACAAAGAGTGAAATGTTACAATTAACCCCATAGTCTGGGTTAGTTGTAACATATCCTGGGGTGAAATGTAACACAATGAAATAAGGGTACTAACAAAACATTAACATGTAATCTTTGTTTATTCAACACATGAATGCACTTAGAGCCATTTATGTAGCTGTGTGTGTGTGTGACAGAATGCAGAAATCTAGCTTTTGAACATATTCCAACCCCCCAAAAAAGACAAGTTATGGAATTTTCTGCAACTGAATATTTCATTAATTTTGGTTGGTCTTCCTTGAGTTTGGCCTCATTGGCTCAGTGGGCATTATAACCTACAACTCTTGCACCAATTTTGAACATAACAATGAAGCTGGAAAAATGTATTTGTTCACCAGCATCGCAATTCCATTACTTTTTATCATGGCTTACCTTGGTGTGGTTTGCAAAGTGCTTCAGAAAGATGAGGAAATCTGTTTCTTGCACCCATCCTGATTTATTTCCACTACCAGTACTTCCTACTGGTCCATCTCTGACACAGTGGTCTGCATAATGTATGTGTGGGAACACAAACAGTGAAGTAATTGTGTTGCCAATGGCATTAACCGCATATACAAATGAAACCAGTGAACCTCTCTCTGCTGATGTCGTTGCCCCAACTTGTTTAATATAAGTTAAAGTAATAGTGTGGTAAGTTGTAACATCTGCATTATTGTTACAACTAACCCAGACTGTTGCTGTTACAACTGACCCAGACTCCTATAGCCATGAACTAGCTAACATTACAGCCAACGGCTAAAACATTAGCACTAAAGACCTACACAGAATATATCCCCATAGACATACAAATAACATAATTTAAGTTTGATGAGTTTAACTGAAAAGCAAATAATGCTATTAGAAATTGAAATAAAGTAGAAAAACTTACTTTTTGCCATACAAATTACTTTTTTTCGTGTTAAATTGTCTGTGTTTGACAAAATGTGCTGATTTTTCACATGTGATAGCAGAACTGAATTGGGCGTGCACAGGATGAGTCACATCATTTGAAACTTAGCCCTGACTGGAGAAATTGGAAGTGTTACAACTGACCCACGTTACAACTATCCCCGGTCTCCCCTACTCTGCTAGGACTTTACTGTAGTTGTAACTGTCTTCAGTTACTGCTTGTTGTGCTTGCAGTTTTGACTTGAGTAATTGGCCATCGAATAATACAGTATGTCTTTTATTTGCGTTGAGAAACCGTTGACTTGCTTTTGCAGTATTATTTTCTGTTGAGATGAAGTACCGTCTGATCAACTTAGCTGAATCTGAGCCGAGAGTATAGTTATATTTGAAGAATCTCTTAATGTTCACCTACATAGAGCGTTGTTCAGCTGGCTAGATTTTGGAAGGGGTTTTTCTTCACTAAGGCAATAATTCTGTCGCTATGTACTTTAGGTGTCTTCTATGGTTTTTCAGGTTTTTTGGTTCTAAAGCTTATTGCACAGCAAAAAAGTGGACAGGGCCAGCCTTTTCTTCTTGTGTCCACGGTTTGTGCTAAAATGACAAGAATAATAATTCTCATCAGCTCAACCAGAAACCTTTACTGTAACTACTGGGCCCAGTGTCATCAATTAAAGTATTAAAAAAAATTAGACCCACCAAAACGCATCAATTTCTTACACAGTAGCAGGATGTTTTAAATGATGTTCATGGTTGGAAATGAGGAAAATTAGCAGGGAGCGTAACGTATTAGCAAGTCATCAAAGATGATTTGTTAACTTTATAAAATATGACAAACCTCTAAGTTTATTGTGCTTTCTCATGAAGAAAATCAAAGCAATAAAAAAATTGTGAGAATCATCCTGCAAACTAGTGTGAAAGTGAAATAATGGGCTTTTAAAATATGTACATAACTAACAAAGAAATTTTCATTGTGTTATGTAAAATGTTAATGTAATTCCAGTTCAGCAGTGGCTTTATGAAGAAAAATCTCTGAATAAATATATAGAATAACTATAAAGATTTTTGTATATTATTAGTTTTATTCATGTAACAATCCATGTTAATATTCTAAAGCTTAAATTGAACTGAAAATTAAATCACCAGGTTTGACATCACATGTCAAAAAAGAGAAAACTAACTTAATCAAACAACAAACTAAAGGAGGTCTTTACTGTGATTCTAATTATTTTTACTTTTGAATGCTGCTACATATGTTGGTCGTATCAAGTAACAGAAATCAATTTTTTCATATATTACAGGAGATTATCTGCAGTCATACTTCAACACGTGGCTATAAATATTATTATGTTTTATCATTACACTGACTACTGCATTCAGACCAGGCACATTTACAACTTCCTGTGTAGGCAGAATCTGCTAAATTAATGTCAACAGAAGGCAATCTTCTTCCCCTCACCATAATCGATGGGAAATGTCCCACACTTATTACAGTTTTTTGACAAAGATCCTTTGTTCCCTTCAATATGTTTATGTTTGTAATACAATCAAATTCAGCCTCTGTTGATAGCCCAACCAATGCTGTGTTTTGTACAATAAAAATATTTCTAGTCTAATAAAATAAAAAACTTTAAAAACTGTTCACACTGCAGAGTGCAGATGATTTCCCGTTGCCATAGTCACTTTGAGCTTATTTCACAATCATTTTATTGGATCATCAGCTAGCTACTTTATTATTTATCTATATGCCACCAGATTAGCTGGAAATAATATAATAGGGGAACTCTGAAATGCCACATACTAAATCAAAGGAAATATATTTTCCTGAACTTAATCCAAGAGTTGATGTTGCTAATATCACATATTTAACACATGAAGCAATAGCAAGCTGTTGACTGACTTAGTATATCACAGGGCCTAAAGTCCAACACATGATGATGCCATTATAACTGTCAGTTAGCCAATACTGTGGTTTATACACAGTATAATTTGGACTCGTGAAACACTTTGCATCGCACACAAGACACATTGGTGATTCATTTATTATCACTTTCGCCTTAGAACAAGACGATGGTTTGAACCTACTGGTTTTTGTTTTGTTTGCATGCTCTGCATGTGCATGCATGGGTTGTCTCTGCATACTCCTGTGTCCTGTTACATTTCAAATACATGCATGTTAGGTTAGGTGGTGACTATATGCACTGCGCATGGCCGTGGATGCAAGAGTGTGTAGTTAGTGGATTCTCTGTATTAGCACTGCAGTGGACTTGCAGCTTATCCAAGGTCTACTGGGCACTGTCAGCAGAGATAGGCTCCAGAATCTATTATCTTAATATGATCACAGATTACAAATATACCTTATATGGATACTTCGTAATTGGAGAATTGAGGTGTTTTCTACTTTCTTGTAGTTTGCAATATCTCTAAAACTAGAACTATCCTCTTTCCTGTACCTCTTCGCTGGACTATCATATCATGTGATTTTTATTGTCCTGCAATAAAAATCACATGATGCAGCAAGAGTAGTGACAGGGACTAGAAAGAGTAACTGCATTTCTTCCATATAAGCCTCTCTTCATTGTGGATTTAGCTACCTGTTAAATCCACAATTGAATTTAAAATCCTTCTCTTCACATACAGGGTCTTACATAATCAGGGCCTTCACACCAAATCATTACCATATTGGCAAAATAAAGCACTTTGCTTGCAGGATGTTAGCTTACTTGTTGTTACCAGTGTTTCTATAAGTAGAATGGGAGGCATTCAGCTTTCCAACCTGTCTTCTGTGGAACTAGCTCCCAGTTTGGATTCGGGAGACAGACATCCTCGTTACTTTTAAGATTAGGCTTGAAACTTTCCTTTTTGATGAAGCATACAGTTGAGGCTGATCAGGTGGTCCTGAATCCTCCCTTAGTTAATCTTATGATGCTGAAGGCTTCCCATCATGCACTGTTTCTTCTTCACTCACTTCATTTCACTCTCCATTTGTTTATACAACATATTTTATTTTTCATTAGTAACTCTGGCTCTTGTTCCTGTGTGTCTTTTGTCCTGTGTGCATCTGCTCTCTTGTTTTTCACTCTTTCCCAACTGGTGGCTGTCCCTCCATGCTGGATGTTCCTCCTTGTTAAAAATGAGATTTTCTGTCACTGTCGCCAGGTGCTTGGTCTTAGGGGGTAGTCTGAGACTTGGATTTTATACTCTTTGTGTTTATACACCACTTTGCATTTACCTAAAAAAAAATGTTATGGTTTTGAAAGTTTTTTGTTTTTGTTTCACACAAAGTCTATGGAAGCATTTTCATGCCAGTAAAAATAAAAATAAAAATCTGTGACTAGACTAAAAAAAAAAAGCAAGAAAGAAAAGAATTTATCCAACAATAACAGCCCAAAACAAAAGAATTGCTTTTCGTGCCCTTGCTCTCCCTCTCAGTGTCTGGGTCCTAAGTCCTGCAAAACTACTCACTTTTCGGTCATAATGACAGCAATTTCCCAATTTATATTTTTCCATGTTTCAGGAAGCTACATAAACAATCAGCAGAGCACACCGGGTAACACAGAGGCGCGCACATTTTAAATTACATGATTACTTCAAAACAAAATCGCACACATTATTGACCCTCATAATGAGCAAAGAGCTCTACATGGAGCATTGCTCATGTAATAGCAGCTCTCATGCTTACTTCGCTTTGGATGACTAGCATGTTCTTCTTTATGTGTAATTTGCCAGTGATGAGCAAAGCCCTCATGTTGGGATGAGGTTACTCAAGTGGGATGCCATTCATACAAGTTTTCATGTGAGTGCTTTGCTGTGTTGCTCCAAGAGTCAAGTGTCACTATCATTTACATACTTGATCCATAATTTAACAGCTAAAGAAACATGATGGGAGTTGAGAGGGAAAAGAGTGGCAAAAGAAAACTTCCATCAACATACATTTGAATAGGAGTTTATTACAGCTTGCTGTCTGATTTTCAAAAAAAAATTAAAACAACTAATAAAAGACTGCTGCCAATAAAAGACCAATAAAAGTTACCCTGTATGAATACTAATTTAATATTTTGTGTGAGTCCTGACATTACAATAAATATGAGTCTTAGATACTTACTGGGCAGTACCTTGGCTTCAAGTAACACTGTGAGGAATCTTCAACTCATTTTTGACCAGAATATGTCCTTCAATGTGCATATTAAACAAATGTATATGACTTCTTTCTTGCATTTACATAATATCTGGAAAAAATAGAAACATCCTGTCTGAAGTGAAAAACTGGTTCGCGTCTAGTATTTATTACTTCTAGGCTGGAGTATTGTTCTTGATTACCATGAGATTGTTCTAAAAACTCCCCGAAAAAACTTCAGTTGATCCAAAATGCTGAATTTAAAATCCTTCTCCTCCCATACAAAATTTTGAACATTCAGGCCCAGTCTAATCTCAAAGACCTCATAGTACCATATGACCCCAAATTAGTACTTTGCTCTCAGACTAACCACAAGTTAGCCTGCAGTCTAAGTATTTCAAAGTAGAATGGGATGCAGAGCCTTCAGCTTTCAAGGCCCCTCTTCTGTGGAATCAGCTCCCAGTTTGGATTCAGCTGACAGACACTTTTTAAAGGTTAGGCTTAAAACTCTAGTATGCAGTTAGAGCTGGATCAGGTGGCCCTGAGCCCTTAGTTATGTTGCAATAGTCCTGGGCTGATGGGGGCTTCCCAGTTTCTTCTTCACTCACCTCTTTTATACACCACTATGCATTAAAATCATCCATCCATTCGCTTCCGCTTATCCTTTTCAGGGTGGCGGGGGGTGCTGGAGCCTATCCCAGCTGTCATAGGGCGAAAGGCGGGGTACACCCTGGACAGGTCGCCTGTCTGTCGCAGGGCTAATACATAGGGACAGACAACCATTCACACTCACATTCATTTGCACATTCACACCTAGTGGCAATTTGGATTATCCAATTAACCTATCCCCACAAGCTGCATGTCTTTGGACGGTGGGAGGAAGCCGGAGTACCCGGAGAGAACCCACGCAAACACGGGGAGAACTTGCAAACTCCACACAGAAAGACCCCGGCCTGATGGTGGAATTGAACTCAGGACCTTCTTGCTGTGAGGCAACAGTGCTAACCACCGTGCCACCGTGCTGCCCGCATTAAAATCAATTATTATTAATCTCTGGCTCTCTTTCACAGTGTGTCTTTTGCCCTGTCTCCCTCTCCTCACCCCCAATAAGTCATGGCAGATGTCTGCTCCTCCCTAAACCCAGTTCTGCCAGAGGTTTCTTCCTATTAAAAAGGAGTTTCTCTTTCCCACTGTCGCCACAGCCTTTACCTTATAATATGTAGTGCCTTGCGGCAACAGTTGTTGTGATTTGACAATATATAAATAAAACTGAATTGAATTGACTTGACTTGAAAACAATACCAATGATGCCTTCTTCAAGCATATTAAAGGCTGCCGAAAATGTCATCCTGATACCAAATGAAACAGACACAGAAGCAGAAAATGCTATCAGCCTTTAATCACCAGTGTGAATGTCAAATGTAGATTACACAGATGCAATCACCGTCCTCTGACACTGCAGCACCAGCGTGAAAAGCCCTTTTGTTTTGTCACATCTGCATGTCACCCCGTGCATGTCACCGGGGCGCCCACATCATAGAAATGGCCTCCTGACACGAGTTGGGGAAAATTCTTACCTGCAGGTTCCACTTTGTTTTGTTCCTCTAAATTGAGTACTTTTAATTGATGCTATGCCCACTAAACGGCAGTTATCACAATTCAGTAAGTTTGAAGTTCCTGCGACTGCAAAAGCATCGCTCTGTTTTAGGAACATCAACGTCAGTACCGACCATTATAAACTTTCGCATTCACATAAAAGGAAGACATACGTGGAAACTCTGAGTGAACCCTTAAAATGAGGTGGTGGTGGAAAAAAATGAAGACAATTACAGTGTGTGTATATTTTGTAATGTATGTGTGGCTGCGAGTTGTTTTTAGCTGGAAAAATAGTTAGCCTTTTAATGCTGTGCTGTGGGTCATGTTACAGACTTGTCCATAGACAAGAAAACAATAAATAAATAAAAAGGTGTATATTGCACACATGGGCTGTAAACAGTGTTATTTTTACACAAAAAATAACCCCCCCCAAAATACACTAGTTCTTTTTCTGTGACTAAATGTGTGTAATTGTCACAAAATATTTACAGATTAAACGTTATTTAAATGTATGAAGCAGAATTGGCCAAGACTTAAATTCCTCTACATATTCCTCTATAGTGTATTATACTCCGTGGATATTTCCATTATTACAGCCATAACTCCATAAAATGTTTTCATGTCTGTACAATGTACATCAATGAGCTACAACAGAGGTTTTCATCACATCCTACACTGATGCTGTATTCATTTCCCTAAATAATGCATGACTTTTATAGTTTCTTTAACTTGGACATATGAGGCACAGTTTATGACACATGACAAGTGGTGGAAATGAAAATATGAAAGCACCCATTGTACACTTTGGATGTGTTTTGAAATCTCCCCATTTCATCACACTGAGCAAGTAGCTCTGAAGCTAACTGATGGTGACAGTGCACGCTACATACGCCAGCTGGGAGATTCAGCATTGTCTCTGCACAATAACTTCAACACAGCCATTTACCTCAAGGCATTGTCTGCAGATCAATGTTAATCCTTGATCTTAATCTGTGTCACATCTCTGACTCATTGTGTTGACATTCATTTGACTTGTTTATTGGTTTGCTTCGGGTCTCTGTATGGCCTCAGTGGACTTTTGCTATAAAACTGGACCACAAATATAATTTTATTGATGCAAAAAAAGGCAAATTCATCTGTACAATACTGACAACACCCTCGTGTTCTTAAACACATGGTGTTTGGCCAGTGTATTTATGAAAAAAAAAATACACATAAGCCATTGAAAGTATAGAAATAATATCTATTTCGTGGCTTAATAATGCCACCTGCTGTCCTTATCATGTTTGATCATGTTTGAATGACATGAAATTTTGTCATCGCCTGAGAAAGTTGAGCCACCAGCAAGGAATGAAATATTTTGGTAGCTAGGAAGGCTCCTATTTTTGAATCTCAGTTCAAAGACAATGTATATAACTTCACGATGTTACTTTAATTTACACGATATTTTAGTCAATATCAAAATGGTTATTGCACTTTGGCAGTTCTAACCATTTTATGCACCCCTCCTGCTGTCCAGCTGACCTATACTGGGTAAAGCCATGTTCTATTCAGCTGGTCATGGCAGATGGCTGACCCTTCTTGAATTAATTGAAGTGACAGAAATGGATGTCTCACTACAAAACTTTCCTCTTTCCTCTGTTTAGGGCATAAACCTTTTTTTCTCCTGCCATAATTAAAAAGTACATAGTTATGAGATTATGAAAGCTACATATATTCAGATCATTTATTTGAGCAAGGGTGTCAAAGTTATTGCTTTGGTAAATTTGACTTCTTTAAGTCATAAAAGACATATTTGGTTATCAAAACTGCACTTATGTGTTCCACAGCTTGACACTTGATCACAGCAGACTCAATGATTTTGATTTTACATTTATTTTTAAGACAAAGGGAATACTCACTATCAGAGAAAAATAATTTAACAGAAAATAAAACATTTTGTTGTCTGGCAGTGTTTTAGAGGAGTAGTTTTACAGATATCTCAGAGTTTCATATTTTGGTTTCATTTATCATACTTGAATCATACTTCAATGAATCTTGTTATTAATCTCTGGCTTTCTTCCACAGCATGTCTTTTATCGCATCTTTTTTCTCTCTCCCCGGCTGGTCATGGCAGATGGCTGCCCGTGAGCCTGGTTCTGTCGAAGGTTTCTTCCCGGTAAAAGGGAGTTTTTCTTTCCCACTGTCTCCAAAGTGCTGGCCTATAGCGGGGTCAGATGATTTTGGGGTTTTTCTCTGCATGTATTATTGTAGGGTCTACCCAGTGGCGGTCCTAGCCTGTTTGGCGCCCTGAGTGAACACTCCCTCTGGCGTCCCTCCCCCCCTCCTCCCCCCAACCACATAAAACTGTTGTCAGAACCATACTGAATTTCACCAGAGAAAAATGCGCACACACTAACAACATGAAGAGAGAGAAAGTATGCATAGTATGCAAACAGCTACCAAACAGCCATCATAATTCGTCATACAATGAGAACAGGACAAATCAACAATTGACAATGACTAATTAATATTAAAATCTGTAACATTATGTATTGTACTGTTACTATTTTTACCATTTCTTTTTGGAGCAACTGTAACCCACATTATTTCCTTAGGGATTAATAAAGTATTCTGATTGTGATTCTGATTGTTTCAGGATACATGACCTGCCATTATCCAATGACACATCTGCTTACCTCTATCTTTTGCTCATTTCTCTTCCTCTTTTTTCCCCCTATTTTTTCTAAACTGAGCACCTGATGGCTTTCAACTTTTCTTGTCCATCTTCCATTGGTTTTAATTTTGCACTCCAGTATGAACCTAATTGACCTACACCCTAGTTCACAGATTCACTTTGTCTAAGGTGTATTTCTGGAATTTCGCACAACCCAGGAACAAATCATGAATACATAATGGGCTTGGATTTACAACATTATGAATGAAATGTGCTCTATTTGGAAGCAGCCGGCCCCACTGCCCTGTCGACAGGTTGTGTGTGAGACTTTAAATCATCAAACTGTAAATTATAAATTTTAAATCGTTATTGATCCCTTTACCCCTGGTCCTAAAGTGTATATTTATTTTCTTACTCTTCTTATATTTGTTGTTTGTTTATTTGCACTGCTGTAACTGGAGCCTCGTCGTCTCGTCTCTCTATATACTGGACTGTATGTAGCGGAGATGACAATAAAGTTTACTTTGACTTCAGTGCGTGGGACATTGCGTCAACATGTGGTACAGGACTCAACTAATAAATGCTTTGTTGTTCAACATAATGAACATAAAGAACAAATCTACACTTCTGTAGCGAGGAGATCTGTTATATTACGAGGAGCAACTGTTAAACAACTGCACAGAATCTATGTGACTTGTAGTGTTATTTTTAGCGTTTGCTGGTGGAGGAGGATGTTGCTGTCACATGACCGCTCCATCTGAGGACCAGGAAGTAAGAGGGCGGTGCTTCGTAGGGCTGGAGGGCTGAAAAAACAAGGTAACCGCTATTGTATTATATCTCTGTTAAAATGGACACAGAGTGCATTTTGAATAAAAACCCTGACAGTGGTTTATACGAGTATTTCGCGGGTGTACGCACTCTTTTCGCCTGGTTTATGCAACCGGCGTCATTTATGCTAACAGCAGCAGCTAGCTTTGTCCAGCTAACAGACGCTAACCGACAGAGAGGACAGCAGGAAGGGTCACCGATGTCTCTGGGTTCAGGGCTGCAGTATTCACCAGCTGCCTCGAAAGCAAGTTTATTTTAGTTTTTGGGGCACTGTGTTGTAGTTTTAATCGACGTCCTTTAAATATGTCAGCGTTAGAAATGCACAAAGACACAAAGCGACTATTTATGTGCATTGACGTAACCTCTTCAATCAGGGATATGAAACTAAATGTACATCTTGACCACCCTTCATTTTGATCTTAATTGGGCTTAAAGTAACACAGCGTTTCAGAAAAAGAACATCATACCAACAGTAAAATGTGGTGATGGTGGTGTGACGGTCTGGGGCTGTTTTGCGGCCTCACAATCTGGAAGACTTACTGTGGTAAATGGACAGTAGAATTCATGGTTCTATCAAAACATCCTGAAGGAGAACGTCCGACCATCTGTTCGTGATCTCAAGCTAAAGTCCACTTGGGTTCTGCAGCAGGATAACAATCCAGAATACACCAGCAAGTCCACCCTTGAATGGCTTAATAAGAACAAACTTGAGACTTTGGTCTAGTCAAACTCCTGACCTGAATCCGATTGTGGCTGAATTACAACAATTCTGCAACAATGAGTGGGGCAAAATTAATCCACAGTGCTGTAAAACTTGCTGCCAGTTATTGCAAACACTTGATTGCAGTTGTTGCTAAGGGTGGCCCAACCAGTTAATAATAAACACCTTCATTTAGAAACTGAATTTTGTTTACTTATATTATCTTTCTCCAATATTTAATTTTATTTGATGATCTGAAGCATTTAAGCGTGACAAGCTTACAAGAAAATGGTAAATCGGGAACGGGGCAAACACTTTTTCACACCACTATATATAAAATAAAGAAATCAGTTTTTCTAGTATCCTGATGACTTTGCACTATTGTACCTACTCCGTCTTCTACATTAAAAGATCTTTATGGAACTGTCTTGGAAAAGGCATTTTTAGTGTCAGTTATACTTTTTACCTCGATAAATACAGGATATATAAATGTGAAATAAATATTAAATAATATAATAATATCAAAATCAAATAATTTTTATATGATACTACTTATCATTTTTTTTGGCACATCAGTTATAGTTAAGGCAGTGAAATGATGTTACCTTATTAAACTGCAGTGTGCATCCTGTTATTTCTTACCATTTGATACACAAAAATTTCCCAAAAGAGTATAAAAACCTCTTTGGGAGAGGCTAAACTTCTTTGGGGCAATCACCAAAATTTTCTGTATGAAGGAAATGATAAACTTTATTTATATAGCATTTTTCTTAAAAAGTAACAATGTGCTTAATCCGATTAAAAAAAACTTGCTTGGGCCAAGCTGCTGTGTTTTGGACCTGCTGTAGTCACCCAGGCAGTGACAGACTGATACTTGAATAAAATCTATTCAAGTAGTCCACTCAGGATGAAATTAAGGTGTGGATAACCATTCAAAGTCCCTAAAACAGACAACCAGCTTTAACTTTCCAAGTACCTGAAGTTGAAAGAAGCATTTATTTATGTCATGGTCTCTGTATGACAGCATCCATCATGACAGCCATAAAGCATGCTCTCCAGAGGGACATCTTCACACCCAATGATGAGCGTCTCCTTGGCATTGTTAATGTCTGCAAAGCAGGAAAAAAGAAGAAGAACTGCTTCTTGTGTGCTACAGGTAGTCACCATATAAATGGCTGTAAATAATGTGTAAGGATAAGAAGCCTTTTGAAGTAATTTTTTAAGTAATTGGTTTTTTTTGCTCTTCCAGTTACCACAGAGAGGCCTGTCCAGGTTAAAGTAGTAAAAGTGAAAAAATCGGACAAGGGGGACTTCTACAAGCGACAGCAGACCTGGGAGCTCAGAGACTTGACAGAAGTAGATGCCAAAGATGCAAGCAAGGTGAGAAATAATACATTTCTCTGACCTTTTTTTTGTGTTTTCACTTAGAAAACATGTTTTCAAAGCTGATATTGTTTTTTACTTTTATGGTTTAGGAAAATCCTGAGTTTGATCTTCATTTTGAGAAAGTTTACCGGTGGGTGGCCAGCAGTACAGCTGAAAAAAACTCCTTCATTTCCTGCATCTGGAAGCTGAACCAGCGTTATCTGAGGAAGAAGGTGGAGTTTGTGAATGTCAGTTCTCAGCTGCTTGAAGGTGCGTAAATAAATACTCCACCATTAGCCATCCCTGTGACGGCATGCCTCTTGCTACAATTTGATTGCATTTGCTTAAAGGTGTGTCTGTTTATCTCAAACCACTGCCGTTGACACTAGAGTGCACATATTTGAGGTAATCTAATATGGAAGTGAGAATTCCACCTGGATTTTTCTTTTTAAGTAAAATTTTTAATGGCATGTTTTCAAAAAGATTCTGCCTCTTCTCTGTTTCCTGGTTTGTGGTATGGTTTTCTGTGTTAAAGTCTTTCTTTATTCTCACTTTTTTCTCTTTAACTTTCTCTGGCCAGAACTTCCTAAAGCGGAAGGTTGGTAGGACTTAACTTCCCCCTCCTCGTTCCTCATGTGTTTTCATTACATCAAACCACCATTCTCACCAGAGACTTTCACCTCCTTAAAACTGCTGCTATTTGGCTCGTTGTCCTTAGAAAGTAAATAGAAATGATTCATTTTGTTTGTCTACAGACATTTAGATCATGTTTTTAATCTCCTTGTTTCCCATGTTCGTTCCACATTAAAATGACTGTTTGTATCAAAATCAAATTTACATACTTGTCCTCTGGCCTGTAGCTGTGTATCTGTTTATATTGTTTTGAGTGCCATCGCCTTAGAGCAAGAGCGTGTTTGAATTAAATCTGCATGCTTCCCTTGCACCTGTGTGGGTTCTCTGTACCTCTGATTTCTTCACACAGTCCAAAAGCATGCATGTTTAGTTGATTGGTGATTCTAAATTGGCCATAGGTGTGGAATTGAGTGTGAATAGTTGTATGTCTCTATGTGTTATTCCACCTCTCGCACTATGACAGCTGGAATAGGCTCCAGCTCCACAACAACCCTGAACTAAAAAAATTGGATGGAAGGACTCAGTTTTGGAGGAAATAACCAGTCTTCTCTTGATTATAATTTAACTAGATATCATGTGAACTTTGATGTGCACAGAATATTTTTGAAACAATCAGCAGTATACCTCTTTCTAGAAATCATGAGGCAATTACTCAAAAAAAAACAAGCGTTATAAACAGTTTGATGTTGGGACTATTTGCCTTTTGCTGTCTATACTGACCAAGCACTCTTACTTCTATTTGACATCATAGAGATACAAGAGTAAAAAAAACCCTCTTAATTGAGCATAAATGTACTTAAAAGCAAGCAGGTTGAAGCATGAGCCTTTGGTTTATCGGGTTTTCTAGCATATATATACTGACTGACTTATTTGAAACCTTTCTTAATGAGTAGCCACATCTGAAAATCGTAGGAAAGTATAATAGGTCTCCTTTCATGTGTAGATCCTGTGTCATTTTCTTGAGCCTTGAGCATGAACTTCTTCTCATGACTATGTGTGTACTTCCTTTTGTTGGGTGTAGTTTATCAGGTTGAAAATAGTTCCTACATGAAACTGCTCTTAACCTGGTGGGTACATTTTTTAAGTAATTGGATCATAATACTATGGAAAGATATTGATGCAGAGTTTTAAAATGTACTTATGTTGTTACCTGAGCTCCTCAAGGCATCTCTACAGCTGTTTATCTCCAAAACTGGGCAAGTCGCACTCTAGAGGCCAGAGTGAAAATATTTATATTTGATTTTGCTGTGAATTGTCCCTTTTCATACATATGGATATGTCAGTATATAACCTTAGTAATATATCCCACACTATTTAATGCACACCTGTAGTTTAATTGGAGCTAAAAGAAGTAAAGTACATTGTTAGTTCAGTTGTTTCAGCATACAGATTAATTATTACAGTAATTTCTTTACTTGGAAGCTGATAGACATGCTTCATATTTTCAACCTCCTGCCACTATCTAATATTGTTTTTCATTTGTTGCTCATAGTCATGCTACGCTTTCATCACTCATACAAAATAAGTACAGCTTTACTCTTAAAACCATGAAAGATCTGGGTATCCCTTACTCAGTGTAATTGTGCCTGTAGATGTTCTTTCAATAATGGAAGAAAACTGGATTGAGTCTGAAGATGCCATATCATGTGTTTTGAACTTTGCCACTCTACTTATGTCTTGCACATGTTTTTGTTCTCTTCTCCTGGGCTTAGAGTCTGTGCCAAGTGGTGAGAGCCAGAGTGTTGCAGGGGGAGATGAGGATGCTCTGGATGAATACCAGGAACTCAGCACCCGTGAAGAGCAAGACATTGAGAGCATGATGGTGACATGCGAGTACGCCATCTCCAATGCAGAGGCTTTTGCTGAGAAGCTCTTCAAGGAGCTTCAGGTTTTAGATGGGGTGAGTAAAGCCAGTTCATTGTCCATTTTTAAGGGTGACATCTGTTTAATGACCTAAAACCACTCTCATTAATAATGAAAGAAAATGATAGTAATTATATCTCTTTATCTGTTCTTACAATAAGGCCAACATTCAGTCCATCATGGCATCAGAGAAGCAGGTCAATATCCTAATGCAGCTGCTGGATGAGGCACTGGGAGAGGTGGACACCATCGAGGGCAAGCTGAGCAGCTATGAAGAGATGCTCCAGAGTGTGAAGGAGCAAATGGACCAGATCTCACAGAGCAATCGTCTCATCCAGATCAGCAACACCAACAATGGCAAACTACTGGACGAGATCCAGTTCTTAGTGGTAAGAAGCACATTAAAATGTTTTCCAAAATAAGCAGCAAACTTTAAGCCTCAGTGGATCTGAGGGTATTGGAAATTTAAAACTTTTTGGGGAATGGCCATGTTGTTTTTCAGAGGAAGAAGTAGTAGTGAAGTAACGTACAAAAAGTCTTTTGGGGCGCCTTTTTAGTTCAGTTAATCACACAAGTAAAATTAAGGTGAAGCCACCCATGTCCACTTCATAGTCAAAGCAGACACACTCCTGATTTTTAGGACTTGATAAAGTTCAAAAGGTTGCGTTTATGAAATTCACTTTTAGAACCAGTCTAAAAAGGCCACTTGAGGATCAGTTGAGCAATTCTACTTTCAACCAAATTTAGATTTTGCTAGACAACGACACTTTGATTTGTGACTTTCATTTTGTTTTCCTTGTGTAGAACTACATGGACTTATCAAAGGGACACATCAGGGCCTTACAGGAGGGAGATCTGACATCCCCTAAAGGTATAGAGGCCTGTATCAATGCCTCTGAGGCTCTCCTGCAGTGTATGAATGTGGCTCTCAGACCAGGTAAGTTTAAAAATGACGTTTTCTTGATTACTTGCTGACTGGGTTGATGAGCCGGTGCTCTTTAAAAAAAACAAGTAATGAGATTAAAGTCTTGTTGTTTTCTTTCTGCAGGCCATGAAAAACTCATGGCTGTGAACCAGCAACAGCTCCTGTTTGCTGAACTGAGAGACACCTTTGCTCGCCGCCTCACGAATCATCTCAACAATGTGTTTGTTCATCAGGTAACAGGCATAGCTTGGTCAGGAATATATTTTCATTGTCTTATTCTAAACATTTAAAGAAGGAAAATCTCATCAGAATAAATGTCTCTTGAATCCCCCAGCACTACTGAACTGTGAAATTGAACAAGGTGTACTGATAACGTTGAAATTTGTTGGTTTCGTAAATGTTTGGCTGAACAAAGTAGTGTAAGCAGATTTAATAATGAAATGTTTTGGTATCCTCGTCCCTGGTCTGCTGTGAAATGGAGGACATCAGTCTATCCTTTGCTTTTCCAAGCTCTTTGTCTCTCTCTTTCTCCTCTACTGAGCTTTCTGTTTAGTTAAGACTTACTTCCTGGGCTTCCTTGTATCGTCTCCCTTCACCTATCCTTGATTCTCTGTGTATCCCACTTTGAATCATCCCACTCTGCTCTTTGTCTCTGTGTCAGTTCAACCACTTCAGTCACTTCAAAATGACCATCCCTCAGTTCTATAGGTCCTCCTGTCTGTCACTTCCAGTGAGTACCCTCACAGCAACCCCCACGTGCCCCATTTTGCTAATGTTTGAATTCTCACATATAACTCAAACATACATGCCATGAGAGCTCAAGCTTTTCACCATAGCACATTATGTATTGCATGGGATATATTTCTAACTACTGAACATCTCACATTTGATCTCAAAGCTGAAGAGGCTCTGTCCATCCTCCTCCTCCTCTGGCAAATGCCTCGGCTCAGGGCTCATTATGTTTGTGTGCTAACGTGGCTTCTTTGCTAATAGTCTCATATCATAAGATGCTGTGCCTGTCTGCGTGCATGTCTTGAAGAGACTGAACAAGCTTAGGGGAAAGTGGGAAGAACATCAGTTCGGTATCAAAAGAGATGCAGTTCAGGAAGTTTGCTGAGAATGTGGTGGCTCTGGAGTGTAAGAACGTCTTAGATTATTTACTTTAACATCATTTGGATATCCAGTACACTAAGGTAATGCTTCAGATGATTGTAAGAGGAAGCAGGCCAAGTCTTCCTTTTGCATAACATGTGTTTGCGTGCATATATGGAAAAATGCATATTATAACTTTTCTCCTGTAATGTATACTTCTGGTGAATATACTGCTAATGATTATCTGTTCTCACTGTGATCTTCAGGGCCATGACCAGAGCTCAACCCTGTCACAGCACACAGCTGAGCTGACCCTGCCCAAACACAGCCCTCTCCACAGGGACTTACTGCGCTACGCCAAGCTCATGGAGTGGCTGAAGAACACACACAGGGAGAAGTACGAAGGCCTGTCGAGGGTCAGTGCAGTGTTACTTTGCAAAAATACTTGAGAAACAGTTTGACATTTTGGGAAGTGTGCTTTTTGTGGGGTTTGGATAGTACAGCGGACATTTGTGAGCATTATTAATACAGTTAAAGAAGCAGAGAGTGGTTAAAAAAGACTAAGAAATAAACTAGAAGCAAAGAAAAGAGGAGAGAGCACATGATTCTTAGTATAATATAATGCTTTCCTAGAATGTATGTTTTCCAAAATGTTAATACACATTTTAGCTGTAACAAGTCGTAAATCTTAACAAATATTCTCTCATTTTTTTACAGACATATGTTGAATATATGAGCAAACTGTATGAGCGAGAAATCAAAGAGTTCTTTGAAGTTGCCAAAATAAAAATGGCGGGTACATCCAAAGACCCGAAGGGCAAGTTCGGTAAGCGCTATGATTCCCACGTTAAACTTAACATGAACTATGCTTGTCTTCCATCATGTAGTTCACTCAAAAGGAATGAATTTTGTTGCATTTCTTGACTGTTTTATCCTCTTCTTATATTATGTTCTCACACCTTTACAAACATTTCTGCACCATGTCTGGTACCAAAAGCATTACCAAAATCTTTTTAGAACAGGTCTCACAGCTCTGCATCCTTGGCAGCCTTCTTGATAATCCCTCTAGACACTTATTTGGACAGTTATTTTGAAGCTTTATCTAATGATCACGGCAGCATTAAAAACTGCATCTGTAGAATCACCAGTTGAATATGATTTTAAAAAACAAAACACTTGAAGATTTATGTGCTTTAGCTTTTAAAATAAGATTATAAATAGCTTTTTTCCCCCTGAAATTATTCTTATACCACCATCTTTGCTGTTGCAGGCTTCTCCATCTTATAATCTTATGCCTGCATCCAAAGTTTGTCTTTCAGTAATGTCTCCTTTTCCCTTTGCACAGGGACTTTACATGCTTTGTTTCTCAATATGTATAATCTGCACAGAACCCCTGGATGAGCTTAGGTTTTGGCAGATTTATAGGACTCTGCTTTCTGCACTCTGTATTAGCTTTTCCTTCTGAAAACAAAAACAAAGACTTTGTTTTCCAAAGGTTTTTTCGAGCTACTACCTAAGTCACTGTGGTGCACGTCAGCATATGTGTACATCTAACATCTAGCCTTACCCCTCCCATGCTGCATGTATTAAGCCTAACCTGTGTCTGTCTTTGATGCCCGCCTTTCTAACTGGCTGCAGCTACGCTTCCGCGGAAAGAGAGTGCACTCAAACAGGAAACAGAAAGTAAGTACGACATTTGAAATGGAGCTGTTCCACTGTCAATTTTCAACTGTGCTTCTGATCACTACATGGCTGTACTAAAATGAATCCTCTGATCAAACCCCTTTGCTGTTCCAATACAAGCCATTACCTCACCCTGTACCTGGTTGGTTGGGCTAAATCATCACAGTACATTACCACACATTCTGTAACAAATGCCAAAAATCTAACCATTTAATTTGATGTTAAGTTGGATTCCTTCACTGTAGAATTTTTGGAAAACTGACTTGTATTAGCCTTCCCACAAAACATAGCCATTAACTCATACCATATTTGTTGTGCTACATTAGGCCTACATGGCAGCTCTGGGAAGCTGACAGGCTCTACTTCAAGCCTGAATAAGCTCACAGTGCAGGGCTCCAACAGCCGGCGTTCCCAGTCTTCATCACTACTGGACATGGGCAACATGTCCGCTTCTGACCTCGATGTGGCCGACAGGACCAAGTTCGACAAGGTAACACTACCAGAAATTTAAGTGGAGTGGAAATAAAGCAACATGTGTGTACATCCTGAGAAATTACATTTATTTATTTATTTATTTATTTTTGTCTCTGCAGATATTTGAGCAGGTCCTCAGTGAGCTGGAGCCTTTGTGTCTTGCAGAACAAGACTTCATCAGCAAGTTTTTCAAGCTGCAGCAGCATTTGACAGTTGCACCCCCTCTCGCACAGGTATTTTTTTGATCACATACTGGAAATGGCTGTAACAGAAAGATCAAATGTCATCTAAATGAATTATAATACTTCACAACAATAGCAGTGCTTGTACTTGTGTGGTAGCATCTGAAACTGGAGCATTTGTTTCTCCTGAAAGCGTAGAATAAAACAGTGATGACAGATGTTAGCGTGTTATCAGATCCAGTGTCATTCATATATGCATCCACAGATGTTTGTTTAGGTTTGTCATGTTTGATCTCTTTTGTCCTGTCAGCCAGAGGCGGAGGATTTCGATGGAAGCTTGCCATCTAAAAAGCCTCCCCAGGCAGAACACAAACACTCCTTGTCATCAGAGTGAGTTCTTGCAGATCATTGCTAATATTTCTGATGTAATTTTTTATTTTTTTTAAATGCAATTGTTCGCTTCTTTTTTCTATTTCCAGGAAAGATATAGTGCGGCTGATGATGAATAAAATCTTCCAGAGCATCGAGACAGAGCTCAACAGCCTCATCGCTTTGGGCGACAAGATTGACAGCTTCCACTCTCTGTACATGCTGGTGAAGATGAGTCACCATGTGTGGACAGCTGAGAACGTTGACCCGGCCTCTTATCTCAGCACAACTTTGGGAAATGTGCTGGTGACTGTCAAGAGAAACTTTGACAAATGCATTGTGAGTAGTGCCTTTTTTGTTGTTGTTGTTGACATCACTAAATTCAAGTCTGGTTAAGGAATATTATGTAGGTTTATTGAAGGCTGCCACACTATGTGTCTGTCTAATTTCTTAACTGCCTATCCAACTCCAGACCCACAAGCAACTCGGGGTCATGTGGGGGGGGGGTACACTCTGGACACTCGCCAGTCCATCGAAGAGACAGAAACACGCTCTGACATCCACACTTCCAGCCAATTTAGAATCACCACTTAACAAACACATCTTTGGCTTGTAGGAAGAAGTGAAAGTAGGTGAAGGAAAATCAAAAAGGCTGAGGGATAACATGCAAACTCCACAAAATAGTATAAAAGAGGGACAAAGTTTCTGGGTCTGAAAGGTAAGGGCAACACAGACGTGCCTTAAACCTGGAGTCACTAAAGTGGTAGAAAGCCTTGCAGCTGGGTGACTGTGGGTCAGGAATGGTTGTGCAGCACGGCTACTCATGCCTGGATATTGCATTCAGTGTTGTGACACCAAACACGTGAGTTTACAATGAAGTCATAAAGGCAAAGTGTAGTTTTCTGATGCTGAGGAATTTATTTATAGCGATCTACTCCTCAAAAATCATAACAGTAGTATCATTTTGTGAAAAGGCCAAGCAAAATTTTACTCAGAATTCATTTTCTGTGATAATCCAGGGCCTGTGGGAAATTACTAGTGTTGTTGTTTATTTGTTTGTTTTCAGTCAAAGGAGTCATTGCTGGGCTGAATTTGGGAATAAATTTTAACTTTCTTTCTTTTCTTTTTTTACAGTCTAATCAGATCCGACAAATGGAGGAATTTAAGATATCCAAGAAGAGCAAAGTTGGTATCCTGCCTTTTGTCACTGGGTTTGAGGAATTCGCTGAACTGGCTGAAACCATATTTCGCAATGCAGAGCGTCGAGGAGACCTGGACAAAGCTTACGTTAAGCTTATCAGGGCCGTCTTCATGAACGGTGAGACCACTGATCATTAAGCAAGTTTTTATTTATTGGAAAAGGATCATGTGAAGTTGATGTGGTGTCCTGGAATTTCTGACTTGTTTATTGTCTTCTCAGTGGAGAAGGTTGCCAATGAAAGCCAGAAAACACCACGAGATGTCGTGATGATGGAGAATTTCCACCACATCTTTTCTACGCTGTCACGTCTAAAGATTTCCTGCCTGGATGCAGAGAGACGAGAGGCCAAGCACAAATACACAGACCATCTACAGTCTTACGTAATCAATTCTCTGGGCCAGCCTCTAGAAAAACTGAATGTGAGAAGAGTTAAAGTGACCACAAAATTCAGTCATCTTTATTAGCCTGAGTTGGAGTATTACGAATATAAGCAGAGTTTTATAACAGGCAAACTGTCATCTCGCTTGCAGCATTTCTTTGAAGGAGTTGAAGCACGTGTAGCCCAGGGTGTTCGTGAGGAGGAGGTGAGCTATCAGCTGGCCTTCAACAAGCAAGAGCTGCGAAAAGTAATCAAAGAGTATCCTGGTAAAGAGGTGAAAAAGGGACTCGACAATCTTTATAAGAAGGTGGACAAACACCTGTGTGAAGAAGAAAGTCTGCTGCAGGTGAGAAAAAAACAGTTTAGGGGATTAAAATCATTGCATGCCTCTTCCTGCCTCTGAACTGTTGCACTTCCTGTCTATTCCTCTAGGTGGTGTGGCACTCCATGCAAGACGAGTTCATCCGTCAGTACAAGCACTTTGAAGATCTCATAGGCAGGTGCTACCCTGGCTCTGGGATCACTATGGAGTTTACAATCCAGGACATGCTGGAGTACTTCTCCAGCATTGCTCAGTCTCATTAATCTTGCTGCTATGCACCTTTCCTTAATGATTCATTACTGGCTCACACTGGCTGAAGATACACTAGCAATTTACAAACTACCATCTAATGCTTTTTGAATTAAGAACATTTCCTCTTTGTGTTTTTATTTGAATGAAAGGGAATTTGTACATAAGACAGTGCTAGGGATATTGCTGCATTTTTTGTGTGTGTGTGTTTCGTTGAGATTTAACAACAGCTCTCTAAATACTTCTTGTTTGTCATATTTTTATTATTTTTTGATGCCATATGTACATAATAAATTAGCATCTGCACAACCCCTCCTAGTATTTGTCGCACATTTCTGTTTGTTTTACCGTTAAGTCAGGGGAGTGTCCTTGCTCTCGATACTGGATGAGAGCAGGGATAGGACCAGTGGTGGAGCGTAACTTTACTGAAGTACAATTTTAATATACTTTGTTAAAGTATATCTGTGTTATTTTGCTTTTTCTTTACAGTTGAATGCAAACATTGCATTTTGTACTGCGCACATTTACTTTAAAGGTTATACATCTCCAGCTGCATCAATAAAGTGATGTATACATACACTTGGTAGTGACTACTTTTGCTTTAGGTAATTTATTTTTTTTATGCTAAAACTTTTATACTGTTAGGCTACTTGGTTATGATAACTACAGTGTGTTTAGGAAAAACAACCCATCAATGGTAATAGTCACCCTCCTACTGAATACTCTAGTTAACACAGTATTAATTTAAGCAAATTTTTTATTGGTAATTTCAGTATTTATTTCCAATTTTTTTGGTCAAATAAACTATTCATATTACAAAGCTATTAAATAAACCTTTGTGAGCCAAAAAAAACCCCATTAGAAATATAGTATAGTAACAAGGTTAAAATTAGATTAACCAAGTTGAACAAGTTAACAGGGCTAAACTGATATTTTACTTTTAATTGAAGATCCTGACATAAATGTGGCAAATAATACTCAGGACCACAGAAATGTTGTTTCTCAGTTTTATCAGAAAAAGATGCAAGCTGTGTGTTTTGTAAACCTCTGTGAAAGTCCAGGATAAATATAACTAAAAGAAGGAAATTACAGAAAAAACAAAAAGGTCGGCTGGGCCTATTAAACGTTTGTGCCCGACGGTCTGTGACTGTTTTTTTTCAATGGTTTTCCAGTTTTTCTCTTCAGATGTTCTGATTTCCTGTTGGGTCCTCCCCTGCTTGATATTAGTCCCCCCTTCCCCGATCGAAAATATCTGGAAACGCCCTTGCGTTAATATTTACTGTTTGGGCTAAATAACTTTGTCGACACCACCCGTCCGCTTTCAGAACGGGCAGCACCGGTGCACAAAACACGCAGCTCCAAATACTTCCCCTAGACTCTTACTTCCATGGTGACGAATCCAAACCGGAGACCATCGGCGCTCTTTTCAAACCACTTTACCGCGGAAACGTGTCAACTCAGAATTGAAGATTGTCTAACACTACCAGAAAACATATATGATACGTTATAATGTGGCTCGTGCAAGTCATTGGTCAAAGGAAATGGAAACATACTGTCGGTGATGTAGAATTACGCTGGACGGGCTAACGTTAGCCGCTAGGAAAGCACTTCCAGGGTAAGACAAGCTGTGATCGTTCTGGGATTTAACGCTAGCTCGTTAGTCGTCAAGCTTTGCTAACTAACAGGCTACTGCAGGCGACAAAACGACAACAAAAAGTTACCTCAGTGTTAATAAACGCATAAGGCTAATGTCTCTGATGAGCTAACATGCTTAATGTTAAAGTTGCTGCTTAACGTTAGCAAACATTAAAAAGACTTGCTAACTTCTTTTAGCCATTCTATAAACTCAACACAGTCAATTATGAATAATAAACATTTTAGTAAATATCTTATGAATTTGTTTTCTTGGCTGTTCTTGCCACAGGCTAAATGTCAAAGTTGGAGTGGTCTAACTTTATTTGGTACTTTATTTGGAGAGGAAACCTGGTTAAATGTGATCAGTGATAAATAAACCTGTCTTAACTCAGATGTGTTACAGCAAAATGTCTGGTCATGTTAAAATCATCTGGCACATTCAAAAAAATGCATTAGGTTAAGTTACTTATTGTTTAACGCAATAATGTTACCTCCAAAGTAGCTGGCAAACTAGAAGACAGTGATTGTATTTTTATGTTTAGCAGAAAAATTCTAAAATATTAACTTATGTATTTTTTTTTCATAGGTAGGTAATGTAAGTTCCATGCAGATCAATTGTGCTTGCATATGTAATCATCCTGAAGGGCCCGTTTTGAAGCACAAAAGTGTCTGGAACTTGAAGTTCCTAAACACATTTTGGGAATAAACATGACCCATTCTATGAGAATGTTTCTTTGATGAGTAACATTAAACCTATTGGAGGGGCAAACGTGTTTTAAATCTTTTGGGGCCTGTGTCCCCTGCATATCCCCTGAAATTTACATTCATTTTTAGAACAGCAACAAACAGATGTGAGACAATACTGACATCCTTTTAACGTCATCTTATTTGCGATTAGGCTGATAGCAGTCACCAAGGTCAATATCGGCTCCCAACCATGACCAGCAATGCAGAAAGGAAGTTTGTTAATTTGCGAAAACGTCTGGACCAGCTGGGCTACCGGCAACCGCTGGGAATCGAGTCACTGCCACTTGTGGAGAAACTCTTCAGGTGTGAAACCTCTGAACCATGTACCCTCATTCTCTTAATATCACCATGTGGTCCAGTGTAGTTCAGCCATGTCTTTCTTTGTGTTACAGTGACTTGGTCCACACAACTGAAAGCCTGCGCAATGCCAAACTGTCAGCAGGGAAGTCTGACAAAGAAAACCGAAACGTAGACTCTCTTCTGGAGCCATACAGGACAGAGAATGCCCGGTTGGTCAGGGAAAACAATGAGCTACACCTTAAGCTTCTAAAATTGAAGGACGAGAAAGAGCGTGTCATTAGTGGTAATAACTGCGTTATAATAAGCAAGCACTGGCTCTTCAGCACAGTTTGAATCATTTTCCTCATATTCATCACCTGCATACACAACAGACAACATTTTTTTTCCTGTCTGGCTCCAGAGCTCAAAACCAACATCAGAAAACTGGACCATGAGACGACTGATCTGAAGTTTTTAAATAATCAGTATGTGCACAAGGTTCGCTGCCTGGAGAAGGATAGCAAGGCTAAATCTGAACGCATTCAGCAGCTTCAGGAGAAGAACCTGCAAGCTGTTGTTCAGACACCAGGTACTGACAGGGGAGGGGTAAGGCCTAAACTCTTAGATAGTGGACTTAAAATGATATTCCATCTAGGTATATTTAATCTTGACCCCTCTCGTGCTTTTAACAGGTGGAAAAAAACGCAGTATTCCTTTCAGACGGCAGAGAATGCAGATTGACGAGCTAGTACCTCCGTCTTCAACATCAGCTTATCCTGTGCAGCAACCTGATGATCCGTACATAGCTGATCTACTGCAGCTGGCAGATGGAAGGTTTGTTTTCTTTTGTGACTGAAAGTTGTTGTAGTTGCTTAATTAAATTGTTGATTATTAATGTTTGTATCTGCATTTATTCTGTCTGACTCACTCCAATTTTTGTGTAGAATTCAGGAGTTGCAGGAAGGTGTTGTCAAATTGAAACTAGACCTTGGAAATGCTCAAGAAGTTGCAAAACATTTAAATACTCAGGTACGTTAAGTGGGTGCTTGTTACGTTGTGAATATTTTAAGTTGTCATAGAGGTAATCAGCTCTATTTTTTAAAACGCACTTCTGTTAGGTGGAGGAGAGGGACAAAGAGATTGACCGCCTGAATGGCGCACTTCATGGCGGCCGACCTCATGACATAATTTCTCTTGAGGCTCAGAACATCAGCAACGAAAAACTAATCGCCCATCTTAACCTGCAGGCAAGCTCTACAGTCACAGCATAAAAGTGGAGTAAAGAAATTTGGTTTGAATGGTTGCTGGTAGTTTAGTACAATCTCTTGATATGTTTGTGTGCAGATTGATTACTTACAGGAGACCAACAGGACGCTGGAGCAGAAAATAGACGGACTGCAGCAGAAAAAAAAGGACGCCTCCACCGAAGTAGCCAATCTGTCTTTAAAGAACCTGGAACTGTGTGAAGAGCTGACGCACATCGACGACCTCGCAAAGCGAATGGAGATGGACAAAGAGCGCGTGCTGGAAACTGCTGACATGGAGCTACAAGAAACTAAAGTAAGCAATGTGATGATCCTGGAGTTCTTGGCTTAAAAGCATTCAGTGTAATTCATCCATTAAGAATGGACTTCAAACTGTTTTCTCAACAGAAAGAAATTCAAAGGCAGCAGAAAATGATCGAAGATCTGGAGGCTATTATCACAAAGACAAGAAGGGTAAGTAGTAGTATACACTGTTCTAACTCTAGATTTCCTACTTTACAGTATAATATACCTTTTGCTTAAACTTCTATTACTTATTTACTTCAGGAGCAATCTGAAAGTGACTTTGAAAAAGATCGTCTGAGAGATCAGCTGGTGGAGCTCAAAGAGCAGAATGAGAAGATGGAGGGACTCGTGAATTTCTTGGAGGATGAGAAAAACAGGCTTCAGGACAAAGTAGAGAAAATGATGGCAGCTGGTGAGCAGCAGTGGAAATACCTCAGCAGCTATATATGCATTGCAGTGTTTATATACGCACTTGATGTTATATCCTAGACAAAGAGCTGGTGCTGGAGTTGGAGGCCATGCGTACTAAATATGGCGTTTGTGGAAGGGAACGCTCACCGTCTCGTCTCGATGCATTTGTCAAGAGTCTAGAGGAGGAGAGGGATTACTATCGCAAAGAATCTGAGCGTTACAAAAGAGCCAGAGGAGCTGGCGGTGTTGACATAAGCCCTAGCCGTAGCCCAAGCAGGGGCAGGAGTCCTGGGTCCAAAGTAGTCAGGGTAAGAGTCAATAAAAAAGAAACTAGCAAATTTCTAATTGAGGTAGTTTCATGTTAAACTGATACTAAAGAACAATGACTTCAAATTTTCAGGGAGGTGCTGCAGAAGCGGAGCTGCTTCGTGTAATTCAGGAAAGAGATGAGCTGAAGGTTGCTCTCTTGGATTTTGAGAAGCACATGGAGGACATTCAAAATAATATAAAGGCCCTGAGCAATGAGAGGGATCATTTCAAAACCCTCTTTAAACAAGTAAGTTTTAGATGCTTTACATTTGCACCAATAACACATTTGAATAAATCTTTTTGTTTTTACATGATATGATTCTGTTTCATTCAGACTCAGGATGAGCTGAAGCTTACCCGCAGAGTAGATACGTCGAGTAATGTTGTGAAACTACAGGAGGAGATCAAACGAGCAGAAGCAAAGCTCGAGCAGATGACGACTGAAAGAGACACACTGATGGAGAGGTTAAAGGTCAGTGCAAGAATACAGCCTTTAAATCTGCACGTGATTCTGATGCGCCGTTACAGCTCTGCAGACACATGCTGTGCACATGTATCTGCAGGTTGCACAGACTTCAGCTCTAACAGACAGACAAGGGGAAGAGAGGAAGATTCTTAACCTGGAGAATGCTGTAAAGAGTGTGAGTTGGGATATTTCATTTAATAGGTTTAGTTATTTGAACCTTCCAGCACTTGAATTCTCACTATACTGTGATATTATGTAATGTTCATGTATATTTTTGGAGTGCAGCTGGAACGTGAGAGACTGGATCTCCAATCACAAGTTTCCCTGCTAAAGGAGAGCAAGGAGGCTGCAGAGGAGGAGCTGAAGGTTCAGTCTGCTGCTATGGTCCACAATGGAGAGGAGGTCGCCCAGCAGAGGGTTGAGTCTAATGCTCTGAGGTTTGAATTGCTGGTTATATCAGCGGTGTTCACTTCCACTTGAGGATCTTTATAATGTAACCAACTAATGGTGCCATAGTTCAGTTCTGTAAAATGCTTTATAATATTGTATCACAAATTTATCACATTATATATGTGGTGCAGTGGAACAGTTTCTCGACACTTCACAAAACAAAAAGTTACCCTATTTAAATTTGACCCTGGAGGATACAATTGTGTGTAAATCTGTGTCTAACCCTGTGAATATCTAATGTCTTTAAACAGTATTCTCTTGGTGGCACTCCTGACCACTGGGGTTGGATATTGCTGGGTTTTCTAAAGAAAACTGCTCATTAGTCACTGACTGGATCATAGCCAGATACACAGCTTTCATCATCAGTGATGATTCTTAGCATTAAACTTCTAGTTCAAGTTTATGTTTGCTCTGTGTGCAAGTCTCTGCAGATGGTTTTCTGTGAGTGGTCCGAACAGAACTTCTGGGAGCTGTGTTGGAAGCTGTCCTCGTGCACAAAGATATGACCTTGATTTATGATTTTTATAGGACGGAGTAGCAACGTTTTTGTTTTTTGTTTATTTTTAATCACACCAAATACAAAAAGTACCCAAAATGTATTAAGCTCAAAAATAGAACATATTGGTTTCTTTAGACTTCCTCATCTGAAACGTCATCATTCTTGATGCTGCACTAAGGGATTGTTATACTTGTCACCAGTTGTTGGAGAGCTGATGGGATTTTCCCTGCCTGTCTGTAGGCTGCTACAGGAGCAGATGGAGAAGTCACTGTCTGATACTCAGCACAGGCTATCTGTGAAGATGAATGAGCTGCATGCTTCCCATGTGCAGATAGAAAAACTTGAGGAGAGAATAGGTGAATATGTTGAAACAGTCATTACGCTTTTTTCTTTTTCCGTAAGGCTCTGTTTCCTGTTTGCTGAATTTTAGTTTGCCTTCCAGGGGAGCTGAGTCAGCAGAGTTCCAAGCACAAAGGGGAAGTAGCTGTTCTTCACAAGTCAATCTCTGCCCTGGATAAAGAAAAAGATGCTCTGCAGGATGAGGTGGATCAAAAGACTGAGAAACTGGTTGCTCTTCAAGAGGAACTATCCAACAAGGTAGTATTTTTTATTTTATTTTATTTTTATTTTTTTTAAGGTTCAAGATTACAAACTTTTATGAAAGGATCGAATTTCATGTCCATATGTGAAATCTTAAAGGTCAAATCTCACATCTGACCCCTAATGTCCAGTTCATGTGACGGGTGTGATCGCTGGATACTGTGCCAGCTGTCTCTGTGAAAATTGCTGTCAAATAATTAACTCTTTGAGGCATGTAAGACAACCACTTCCATAACCACTTCCAAAAGAAAAATATTTCAAATAAAATCATGAGCCTCTTTGTGCTCTACAAGAGCACTTTTCAAAACCATGTGTGCAATTGAGAGCAACTACAAGAGAGGAGTTGAGATGCTGAGAGAAACACAAGCGTACTTGGACCTGGATGGGGAATTGTGCTTGGACGCTGTGTAAGTCAACTGTGCCTAGTACGCGTACACCAGTTCAGTGTTTTGTGGCCCAGTCTTTTGGGTCAAAAGAAGAGTGGATCTAACTAAATAGCTCTGTCTTCTTTGTCCCTCCGGATAAACTTAATGGATTTATTATGGGAGTAGTGGGTCTGAAGCTGAGACTGAATCCATGATCGAAACATTGAGTGTGTCACACAAGAACCGGTTTATAACTGAAAGCTTTTACATAACTAATGGAGAGATGTGTCCACTCTAGCTATTGTTTGCAAAGAACATATTATATGAACTAATCTGTGGCTCAAGAAACAAACCATGGATTTGTACAAAAAGAAGGCTTTGGATGATGAGTTGTACTCATACACTGGAATCACATGAGGAAGGAATAAATACAGTAACTAAATACACATGGGTTTTCTATTAAAATGCACTTTGCATTTGCATCTAAAACATGTTATTTAAAAAATTAATGAGGTAAACTCTTGATATTTACACAGGAAAAGACCCTTGAAGACGTGAGACTCACAGTCACAAACATGGACAGCTCGTTAGCGTGAGTACTGTGTTCTTGGGGTTCAATGTCGGTTTTAATATTAGGATAAAAACCCAACGTAAGAAATAAAGTTTTTATTTTTATGAACCAATATTTTAAATTCTTTCAGTCAGCTTCAAGGAGCGTTAAACAGTCGTGAGAGGGAGTTGAACAGCCTCAGGAGACAGCTGGATGCGTCTCAGGAGGAGCTGGCTGGACTCAGGAGAGAGAAGGAAATTACAGTCCGAGAGAACAGGAGACTGCAAGATGACCTAGCCACAATGACCAGGGAGAACCAAGTAAATAAAAAAAATCACAATTACTGTAATCAATGTTGAGTCTTCTGTGTCATGTACCAAAATAATAGAAGTGACACTAGCTACTTGCATCTTTTTTGTCCAGGCTGTACATGCAGAAATGGAAGAGTCTTTACATGAGAAGGATGAGCTCAAGTTGAGGCTCCATTCTTACATTTCTGAAGTGGCCAGAGTAGAGAAGCTGATTGCCACAAAGGCAAGAACATATCCCTTTGCTCCTGTATTTTATGTTTGCGACTTTACACATATTATAATTACCTGGAAGCCCTTGTAGAAGCCTTCTTCTGACAGCTCTGTTGACCCACAGGAACAAGAGAACAGGGATTTGTTGGAGCGGTTCAGGTTGTCCCACATGGAGATGGAGGAGCGGAACCAAAAGTTACAGCAGGCTGAAGGCCTCAGCAACTCCATCCGCCTGGAGCTGCTCTCTTCAGACACAGAACGCAGACACCTCCGAGATGCAGTCGGCCAACAGGAAAAGGAAATCCAACAGGTGAGATGTGGCACTGGAAAAAGATTACAGAGACATTTCTAGCTGCTATTCTAGGTAAACAAGTTAAATGAATGTTAATTTCAGTCTTTAAACAAATGTGTCTGAAATGCACCCTTTTTCACTTTTCTGTTTATCCAAGCACATGCAGGCGATCCAGGCTTACGAGGCGCAAGTTTCCTCGTTGGTTCGTGGGATGTCCCGATTAGAGGAAGAGCTACACAAAGCACAGGAAGAGAAGGCTGCTCTCCTCGCAGATCTGGCTTCAGTTAGGGAGCTATGTGTCAAACTAGACTCGAGCAAGGAGCTCACTGCACGTCAGCTCACCTCCAGGAGCATGGACCTCGAGCGGGTGAGGCTTGCTGTGGTGCCGGCTTATTTATTACAGTGTTTTTTCTGGTCTTGGCAGGAAACTGTTCACATCCTGTTTTCCTTCAAACTTAATTATGATATTTGCTTTTTGTTTTTAGGTTACAGGAGAACTGGAGGATGTCCGGTCAGAGGCGGAGATTCTCAAGAAGCAGTTAGCCAGCGAGCGGCTGACTGTGCGTAACCTCGAGACACTGCTCTCCACAAATCGGCAAAAGGAGTTTCAAACACATCTGACAGCCAGCGAACGAGAGTCAGAGCTGAAAGTGCTACGAGACAGGCTCACCTTGGCTGACAGCAAAACGTAAATAAATCCCGTTCACTCTACTTGTTAAAAGAAATCTCCTTCCTAAAGAAAAAGTTGGTAACTTGTGTGTCTGTGTAAAGTGCAGAGCATGCCAGGGAGGTGTCCCAGCTTCGCGGCAAAGTCTCTCAATTGCAGACAGAGATTGACGTTCTGAAAAGGCAGCTGACCACTGAGCGCTTTGAGCGGTGAGCTACACGACTGTTTGTCTTTACAGTGATGCTTATAACAGCAGTTTCTCTTTGGGGATTAATAAAGTAACCTATCAGTCTATCTGTGGGCGTTATTGATGAATCTGATAGCAATTGTTTCTAGATTAATCAAAAAGAAATCAATATTTTCATTACATGAGACCGAAAATCTCAAAAGTGCCAAAAAAAAGTATTTTTGCAACTCTATCCATCCCATGAAACCACTTACTAATACAGAGCAGGTGATATCAGTGTGTTGCATTGGAAAAATGTCATTATTAATTTTTTGGGTAATCACGTAATGTTAACTCTGAACCTGAGTGCACCACATCTGTCAGGATTGATGCAATATTCCATCATATCACTCAGCTACTGCAGCTTCATAACACGAGTAAATACAGCTGATGTAACAGCAGTCTTAAATATCATTCCACTAAAAAAAAAAAAAAAAAGTAATTACATTGGGTTTTTAATTTTAGCTGTAAAAAACTGGCCAAATACATTTGAAGTTGGATGAAACGATTTCTGACATTTAATTCTCCAAAACAACCTCACTCTTCATTTTTACCCCTCAGCCGTAGAAGACTGATGGGGTTTTGTCATCACCCCATCAGGTCAGATCAACTTTGTAGCTACAAGGACGTGACCGCAGATACAAATATTCTGATGCTGTTTTGTTGCCTCCTTTCTCTCTCTCACCTCAGTGAAAGGGCAGTTCAGGAAATGCGCAGACAGGGTCTGTCGTTCTCAACCCTGCAAACCTCATCATCCCTCAGCGTCTCCAGCAGCTCTCACCACATCTCACCAGAACGCTCCATCCTCCGATCTCTTGATCACTCCACTGATAAATCAGCAGACAAGTAAGCCATAAACATAACAGTTTGGGAAATAAGGTGAAAGACATTTAAAACCAATATGATCTTAAGTTGAGGCTGAAAATGTTGAGGCTTGATTTATTGCCATTATTATGACTATTATCATGTGTTTAAAACCTCTCTTCCTCCCTTCTGTTTTTAGGAGTGTGAGCTTCAAGGATTGATTGGAACAAAGATTAAATGAAGGCACTGACAAGTGAGTCAGAACCCACTAGAAGCTTGTGAGTGATGTCTTGACTTTGGACATAAAAAATGAAGGCCTCTGTAAACCACAGTTTAACCTGTGGAGTACCTCATAGAAACTTTATTGTTCCGTTCAACAAAAGGGCAACCAGGGCTGTTTAAATAACGTTTGTACTAAAGGTGAAGATTTTTCTAACATTTCTAACAATGTTTTTTGAATGTGTTACTTGCACTGTAGATTAAGTATTTTCTATTGATTTAAAAACAAAAGCTTCATAAAGAAGTCCCAAAAAAATGAATGTGATTCCCACCATCTTTAACCACATGTAGCAAGTGTTCATTTTGTGTGAGGTTTTTTTTGTATTATGTATATTATGCTTAAATTATTCATAAATAAAGTAATTAAAAACTGCAAACGAACATCAGAAAAGGTAAACTTCAGTTTTATTACATGGTAAATAATCTCAGTTACATCAAAGAGGGAGAGGAGCTGGCAACGAGAGGCTGCGATTGAGCATTAAATAAGCTTGATATGAAACCCTTGACCATCCCAGCACATGGTGCGTGTTTTAGCCTGCTAAACCACTGAATGCCCACTAAAACCACTGAACAATTTTTTTCTAAGGTCTACAGTGTATAAAGCAACAAATAAAAACAGAGTTTGGTCTTGCAACCATATTAATATTTCCATTGTTGTATACTGAGCAGATATAATTACTGTAACAGCTGACATAACGTATGGTTTGGTTGACCTTTTCTTTTGAATTTGATTTCAAGCTTTAGTGGTTCTGAAGTCAGGTCTTTCTCGTCCAATAATCAGCACTTTTAAAAGGCACGCGGACATCAAGTAAACCTGTGTAACAGCTCTGAAAATACAATTTGTTCCTTAAAAATAGTACAAACGGTTTTCTATAAAAAAAAAAAAAATACAACTTTAAAGCATTGCTCATTTAATGCCGACAGTGTGCAGCGGTTGTGTTGGGGAGAGGGTATGTGAATAGAGAAAAGTCTAAAATGTACTTGGGCAGGAGTTCTCTCAGTAGCTTCTGTGGTAAGCTGCATAAATAATAGTGTATTGTTTCCGTGGTGACCGGCTTGTACCACGTTTGCCTTTCTGGAAAGTGAACATGAGGAGGCGCTCCAACATGCTGGAGCACAAACTCCGCGTCGCTTTCCAGGTGCTCATAGGACCCGATGAAATCATAAGAAACAGCACAAGGTTGGCATAAGTTATATATGGGCATCCAGTGCTCATTCATGCGCTCCACGTCCTCGTCTAACAAGTAACGAACAAACTCTGCAAAAGTCACGTCGTCTCCTGTTATAGCTGCATCCTTAGCGCGGCCTTTTCTGTAACGCTTTATGATCTCCACGCCGTACTTTTTCTGGTAGGACTCTATCTCGCCAAACTTGTTCCTGTATGCGGAAAGCAGGCGCTCCATGGGCTCTCGCACAAACATGAACTTGAAGTAATGCTTGAGGCGGTAGCGGATCTCTTCGGGCTTCAGAGAGGACAAGAAGACCAGGTCGCTGCGGTGGTCCATCTTGATGTTGACGTCCACGTTTTCCAGGGCTCCGCTCAGGACCTTCAGAACCCTCTTCCAGTTGGAGCAGGCCACTTTGGGGACGTAGCAGTAGAGGAAGCGGTGCTCGTCGTTCACGAGGACATGCTGCAGCAGCGTCTTCCTCTGTAGGAGGCTCAGTGACCACACACTGTGGGGCATGTTCTTGTGACTGCACATGGTTTTGATGGTCCGGTTACGGATCTCCTGGAGGATCTAAAAGTGAACAGAAATCAGTGACTTCAAGCTGTGTTCCATTAATTTTACACAGTAAGAACACTCCCTGTGTTCATATACCACTTTGCATTTAATCATTACTTATTATTTGTCTCTGGCTCTCTTCCACTGTGAGTCTTTAGTCCTATCTCCCTTCCCTCACATCTGCCATGGCCACAGCCGGTCTTGGCAAGCTTCTTCCTGTTAAAAGGCAGTTTTTCCTTCCCACTGTTGCCAAGCGCTTGCTCATAGAGTATCATCTGATCTCGTTTTCTCTGTATTATTGTCTGGTCTTTGCCTAACATTACAAAGAGCCTTGAGGCAATTGTTGTGATTTGGCTCTCTATAAATAAAACTGAATTTAATTGAACAAGCATCAAATAAAAAAAAAATACTGAAACATTTGTCACTGAGGTTCAGGATATCTCAGTCCTTCTGTTTTCCTCGTATTGTGTTCGCAATAAACCTGAAGTTGGGTATGGCAAATACATGTTTGCACAAGTAGAAAATACTTTGCCGAGCCAGCCTGAAGAAATTTTGACCGTGTCTATTAGCTGATAGACTGGATTTCACTTGTGATTCTACCAATCAATATAAACAGGGAAACCTTAATGGTGCTGTTTGAGGACAGCTGGACCATTTAAATCTTTTTATATAGATATTTGACTCTGGCTGTTTCTTGTATGTCTCCTCCTCCCATTTGTGGTTACATGTCAGTATTTGTGGGTTTCCAAAGCATTTCAGCAACTGTATAATTGCAAATAAAGCCTCGTATATGGTGTGAATCCCCTTTAAGAGGCCTCCAGTGGTGTGAAAGTGCAACACTTTTTACTGGGTAGATGTTTTGCAGAAAAATGTCACGATTTAATCTTTCGTTACAGACTCTGGCCACTTTAAACTTTTTATAGGTGGATGTGACTGGTGAATTTACTAAGTTGTTATTATAGTTGATTTTTACTTTATTTAATTACAATTTTTAATTTGAAGTCCCATTAGTTTCCAGTTTTAGTTTCTTTAAAATAATATGGACATTGAATTTAAGAATATAAACAGTGCTTTTTCAAGGCATTTGACTCAGTTGTGTGGACTTCCTGAGTGTCAGTAAATATCTGCACCAAAATCTCATGAGGCAGATAATGACATGGTCATTTCCTGTGTATTTTTCCATTTCAGTTCACTTTTGAGTGCTTAAAATGATTTCTGGTTTGAGTTAAATTATTTATCCCAAAAGTTGGAAATGTGTTAAAGCAGATAAAGTATGGAAAAACATCTCAGAAGGAAATGTCTCAGAAATGTAGAATATTACACTTAACGGGAAAATCTCAGTAATTCACAATGTAATATGACAGTAAGGAGCTTTAAAGTTAACGTGAATGCTGGTATTAAGGTGGTAAACACTTTGTGCATCTGTCCCTGTTAGAGGGGAGCTGAAACGTGTTCAGAGCATGTCCAGTAAGTGTTACCGAGGGGTGGTCGTGTATTATTCACAGCCACTCACCAACTCCTTTTATTTCTAATTTTAGTTTAGTTTTAGTTCACTAAAGATCTTTAAATATTATTTACTGCAGTAATGTGGACAGGGGCATAATTTCCAGGAGGGTTATGATTCCCCCCCCAATACAGTTATTAATAAATAGGCTGTTGATTTTGTTTACTCATTTCAGTTATTACCAGCAAAATAGTTGCATGTTTAATCATTTGGGAATTTACCCAGATGATTACACCCCCCACCACCAATGTTCAGCACAAAGTTACGCCCATGAATGTGGAGTGAAACTACATTTGATCAGGGGTACCATGATGTCAAAGTTGGCTGCAGGGATTCAAAGATGGTGTTTAAATCGAGCGTTCACGGAAACCAACCAAAAATCTACCTTTCAACCATTTCACTGAGGAAACTGCTCTAAGGCTCTTAAGCCTCCGGCTTATCACCGATCAGCAACTATTACGAAATGCTGAAATATTCAGACTAAATCTAAGCTAAATCTTCATGTGGGGTTACATTCCTCTACCTGGGACTCCAGGTCCGCCGCGTCTGGGCTGCGTCCCCCCGCCTGCCCCCGGTGGAAGTCTAGTCGCCTGCCGTTACTGCGGGGTGAAGGCGTCTCCATGCCGTTTAGCATTCCCTTCTCTATCATGAGCAGCAGGCCTCCGGATGCTACGATGACCAAGAAGGTTAACAGCGACGGCAGCACGGCGGAGCTGCGGCGGCCAGAGCTCAACTTCATCGCTGACCTGAAGTTTATAACCGAACCGCTCCGCGCTCCTCCGCTCCTCTTCATGCCGTACTCCTGCCTCCGAGGGAGCATAGTTTGTGTCCGGCTTGTCTGTTTGATGCCTACCAGGTTTTCTAAGTTGCTCTCTAACTACAGTAATACCTACCACGTACCCATACTTAAGTTCAAAAGTGCACGAAAAGTGTTTTTGTGTTTTAATATAAGCACTTCCTGTTTTGACTGTCAAAATAAAAACCCCTCAATCAGGGGTAAATCGGAGTCTCAGTTTTTGCTAAGAAAAAAAAAACACTCTCAAAATTGCCTAACAAACCACAGAAGGTTTCATTTCTAATTTATTGAGAATACACTTACAACATAGACGGTAAACTACTTGAGATTTCATAAGAGAAATAAGTGCAATTTTTAGTGTGATGATTTAAGTTTTCCAGTCTTCGTCTGCATCATCTCTGAATACATGTGCATTAAGTTACAGATCATAGGAGAAAGGCACAAAACTTTGTGTAGTTTTTTTTCCCCATGTAGAATTTTTGTAGTAAAACAAAAAATGTATATTTTTTAAATTTATGATGCAAACTAGATTGTTTGACGTTGAAAAATAAATGTAATAATTTCTGTAAAGTGCTTTTGCTCGCTGTTTTTCAACTGCGCAAACTGATCAAGCTAACTAGAATATACAGTTTCAAAATAAAATCCTTACTGCTTCGTTTTAGAGAGGGGGGGGGGACCAAAGGATCCCTATGCATGCTGGTGTATGTAGTCCAGTTAGCATTTTCTGATTTTTATCTCCGCATTCAAACATAGCTTGCTAGATCCTCAACTAATCTATGGTCCTTAGACTGAAAACATTTATATAGTATGAATCAGCTGTGAACACAAACTGTTTATATTTCAAAACTATACATCCTGCTAGGCACTCAATACAAAGCCTAAAATGTACAGCATTCCTTGTTTTTATCCACCTTTTCAATCCAGCTGCACCTTACTGCTCCACAAAACTGTCTGGCCCAAAGCTGGAATCATTGATACCACTGTATATAAGAGAGACTACAGCTAGAAATTCACCAGTGACTGGCAGGAGATGCAGCCAAAAGTTAAAAGAACAGCTGAGCACCTCGGAAAGAGTTCAACACACCGGCTGGTAAAACACTGCCCCCTGGTGGTGAATTTCTTAGTTAAAATTTGCCAAAGTAGTTTATTTTTGTGATCTTTGTGTATTTCCCTTTTCTATGGCAGTAACTTTCAAACTACTGACACCTTTGCTGCTTTGCTGATTACAGATGTCTTTTCAAATCTTTTTTACTTAATTAGTTTTTGAGAGACTCGCATGCCTTCTTGCCTTTTGAAGATTGGAGACAAAACATGAGTCTTTCTCTTAATTTGCTGGATGGGTGAACGGGGGGTGAATATATGTGCCCTTCTCCGGTTATCCTACACGCAGCCCACAGTACGGTGTAAGCGGTCTGCTGTGTAACTGTGATGCTTCAGGGTTGTATTATCACTGGGCATCATACAAGAAAACCACAGACTCAAGACACCCTTGCAGGATTTACACCTGCAGGAAGACCACCCTGCCCTCCCTTCCCTCCTCGGTGCTTTCACTTCCATTCAGTTCGTCATTCCTTTCATTACCACCCACAGGCACGAGCTTACGTTACAGTAACGTGCTCGCATCGTGACCGGAGCTCATATATGCGCTGTTACTTCGCCGACACTCGCCTTTCTCTGGCAGCCACACCCTCCCATCTTCATCTCCATCTCTCACGCGTGCAGCTGTGACCGTCGGGCGGTGCGTGCGTCTCCGTGTCGGGCACCCGCAGCATCAGCAACACAAAAGGGTCGGAGCTGGAGCTGGGTTTACCTCAGCGCGGATCGGAAGGAGGGGATCGCGTTTCCGAGCAAAGGTGGTGGGATTTTTTATCTTCTTCTCTTCCATGTCGGTTTGTGTTTATGGTTACTGACTTCCATTTTCACGACGCTATTGACCTTGTCATTGTAGACCACCCCTCATTTTACCCATTGACCTGCTCAGATCTTCTACTCCATCCATCGCAGATCCGTGTGTGTTCGTCTGTGTATGTGTGTGTGTGTTTGCTGTAAATGGGCTGGTACTTGCAATTTGATCCGGTTTGAAATGCGCAAACGCCGATGTCAACAGGCCAGGTTGTGCTCAATCGTTACTTTTTAAACCCCAAAACAATCCTCATCAATTAAACGCCGTTTGGATGCTATCAGTGAAAAATGTGAGAAAAGCAGAGGCCACATTCTTTGTTCTCCACGCGCTTTTTAGTCTGCAATTAATAGACTGTAGTCCCCGTGCGGCGGCATCCGCTAATCTGCAATCAGCGGTTAGGTATCGATCGGTGCCTTTAGGGTGTATGTTGATGTTCTCCTTTACTTTGTCTTCCCCTAAACGATGGGCAGTCGGTATGAATTATAAGGATGTTTATGCCAGCTTGAAAACCATGCGCAGGCCATATGGTGCGGGCCTACATGTGCGGGGGGGAAATGAAGGAAATTATGGATTTATTTTCCCACGCGTCATTTAAAGCCTTTAAATCAATGCTGCAACACTGTCGTACCAATGGACTTTGAGGCTGAGACACACAGGCAGCGAATATTAATGTCAGCTTGCCAGATATTAATTCACAGGTTACTGGTGCTGGGTTTATGGTGCTGGTGTGGAGTAAACTGGTCTGTTTTCTGGTTGGCTGATTCAGTGCTTGACTGACATGAAGATGTAGACTGCTGTAGTATTTATGTTTTAGGTCATCAATAGAAAGACTGAAGCACGTGCTTTGCAGGAGAAAGATATGATAGTAAAGACGATGATAGCAGATAAGTGGAGTTACTTAGCAGCTATAACAACAAGCCGCTTCATATCCAGCCTTTAGAGTATCAGATCCACTGATGCACAGTAAACAACAAACCGTTATCGTATCATCACCACCCAATGGTGACTAACTGGCTTTTTTTTCTTTGCAGAGACATCTGCTGAGTGTCTTTGTAGTGCCAGACATGAATTTATTTTATTTGAGTCATGTATGGCCCTGGGACCTCAAAATAAAATGATTTAATTTGAAATTCTGTAAGATGTAAAAATGTCTGTCTGATACTCTGGTCTCTGTGTGTTTTAAATATCAGGAAAAACAGAGCTGAAAAACCCCATGATAACCTAGAAAGGTTGGTTGTTCATTAAACGAGTGACTGTCCAAGAGTATGTGCACAGCGTGTGATGCACTGACCGGATCCAGCATTTGATTGTAGTTTGCATCTTACTGCATGACCCACCTGACTCTGTATACTGAAATGAAACAAGTACTACGATTTGTCCTCCTTTAGTTCAAAATAGTAGCAGAATAACTCACAGTATGTTATTAACACAAAACTCAATTGTATTCCATTTTAATTTATTTATATGGCACTATACAGACCCTACTGCTTCTAGTGAGTCAAAATGCCCCAGGGTCCTTTTAGACTGCCTAAATGATTTGATAAAAGTACTGGATTCTGACACCAGCCCGTACCACCAGGCTAACCAATACACCAGCCCCTGTAAAAAATGTAAAAATGATAAAGAATTTGCTAGATACCTAACCTGATTAAATAATCACAGTTTTAATCATGTTGTGCAAAGCTCCGCACTGCCCATCTAAAGCATAAGTTCTCTTATTCTATACAGAGGTTTGCATTACGATTATTGCTGTTCTTCTCCAAAGCTAAAAAAAAAATGTAATTACAGTCTGGCAGTCAGTTCCTTAGGAGGCCTGTCCTAATTATTCAGTCCTCTGTGATGCAAGTTAATATCAACTCTTTAGAAATTTCCTTCCTGGATGATCTTAGAAATGTTTATGTAACACATCTCTGACCTAAATAATATGACCGCACAGTGTTTATTGTGTTTATGTTGTTATTCTTATTTTCCTGACATGCGTCATATATTTAGGTCACCACAGAAATGTTAGCATATATCAAAATGACAAGGGATTGCAGCAGGCTGTAGATCACATATCTGTGTAGGTTTGTATATTTAATGAGATCCATTCAAAATGTTCTTATTTGTGGACATTTCCCCCTCTGTGTATTTCTTATAAATCACAAGATGACATCACATTGCATCTATACAAATTTCCGTGCTACGGAGAAACATATTCAGCCATGCTTTCCAATTTCCATAAAAAATTTGAATGGCTGCTTTACCACATGCCAAGTGTAGTGGCTGCTACAGTATCACTTAGCATAGAGAAGGCTGTTTGATCCTGGCCTTTTTCGCACAAAGTGGAATCGTTAAGACACTCTGCTCGCCGTGTGTGCGCGAATACACGAGGATGTGAATATCTGTACTAGAGCATGTTTGCGCTGCTTTACTGGGAGGTTTCTATTTATGCACATAGGCAGTCAGAGAACAGTCTGTCTTTGAAGTGCTGTGCTGCTGTAACATAGGCGGCATCCAGGTTGGTAAAGCCCCATCATTACCATATCCCTGTGAGACTGCAGTGTGATCCTGCCAAAACTGGAGAGTGGGGGGAATAGCCCTTATTACACAGTAACACTGTGGTGATTCTCACAGCCATTATGGTACCACGTCACATTATTATAAATGTAAAAAAAAGGATTGAGGGCAATTAGCTCCTTTTGTTCTCCTAAAAAAGGATATTTACTTTAAAAAAAAGCCACTAAATAGTTCCACAAGCTGACTTGTGTGTGTTGGATAGTGTTGGATAGCTCTAAAGGCTGTGAGCTTCACAGACTAGTCTATTACAGACATTTGTGACCATAACACTATTAGGGAGCTGTGATGGGGCGCATTACAGACCTTTATAATCACACATGTGCATCCATGATTGCAGTTAACCCACAAAGAAAGTCTTTATGAGCATCAGCCAGTTGAAATGCTGAATGCCACTCTGTTCTCCTGCACTGGATATCTGGCGGGGAAAACAAAGTGTCACTTTGTGCCTCCTCAGCACAGCAGCACTAACAGACACAGGAGAACGCCCATCTCTCTTCGCTAGGCACTCTCACTGCCCCTGTACCCACCGACACACCTCCTCCCTTCAGACTGTGCGTGTGCTCCACTCTCTGACACACATGAGCCAAAACTGACATGAGTTTTCATCATATGACGTCACCTCACAGGGACAATAATATTCTCATCAGCGTGAGAATATCAAGGGATGCTTACCGAGTCATTCTCCCGTGCGCCCACATACATGGACGTACATGCGCACACAACCGAGTGCTCACCGCATTTGACACCTGACTCCAGGTAATGCCCTAGATCCACAGTGACAGCAGGCAGGTGGAACAGGCACACACTCGCAGATCCCCTCGCGCACAAAGCGACTTCACAAGGGTAAGAAAGCAATCTTGAGCACACAGTTAGGTTTGCCTCTTCTATGCTGTTTGATGGTTGACTTAAGCTGTAGATTGGTGTAGACAGTCTCTCTCTGCTTGAAAGACACCTATCATGTTGCTCATGCTGTACAAGGTTATTATGTGCAGTAATGTTACTGTATGTTATTTGTCTAATAAAATATGCTGAGTCATGATGTTAGTGTGTGAGATGGTCAGGCAGGAGAAAAGGGGCTTTTTGCTTATTTGCAAAACTTAAGCATAGTCACTTAACACTTGCCTAATGTGGAAAATATAACCACGGTCATGTGATACATGTTGCACGTGACTCCTAAATCCATTGTTACACCACACGCAGCCTTTGGCTTTCAAAGGAGGGGACAAATACCAAGAACACTGCAGCTGGTGTTTACTCCAGACCTGTCCGACCAAACTGTACATTTAGTGCTTCTGTTAAGGTTTTTCAACACTACGCTTTATGGCTGCGGAGTTCAGGCAATAAGTTAATAATAAGACCATTAATGAGGTCCATGGAGAAATGTCAGTTACAGTCAGTTAACAGCTATACTGGCAGTTATACTCCCCAGATGGTCAATGATATTGACTACCTGCATCATGTTAGTTTGTCAGCACTGGCATTATGAGAATTTCAGTACAGTAATGTTAGCTCCAAGCACTACTGTGCACAGGTGCATCCTCATGAAGCTGTATGTAGTCTTCTAAATGCCATGTGCAACTCCAGTTCCACAAAAGTTAGAATGCGCATAACATGTCAATAAAAGAAGAATGCAAAGATTTGCATATCTCATATTTTTTCACAATAGAACATAGAAAATATATTAAATGTTTAAATTGAGAAAATTTACCATTTTAAGAATAAGAAAAAAGCATTTAGCAATGATGATGCCTTTGCAATTCCACAAGGACTACTGCACCCCTTTACAATCAGAGGCTTTTAAACTGAGTGCTGATAGCAAACTGGACTGTCCTCCTCCTCTTTAGTCTGAAAATAAATGTAATCTTTGCCTCATCTGAACACACAGCAGTATTAAACTGAGTTTTAACAGAGGTTTTTCCCCAGAGCCGACAGTGGTTTTTCTAGATCATGTTCAGATATGGCTTCTTATTTGCATGATACAAGTTTAAACCTGCATTAGTGGAATGCACGGCTGTGTTCACAGGTGATTTATGGAGGTGTTCCTGAGTTCATGTCCATTTTTAATGCAGTGTCCAATATTGACTTTCAGCCTTGTCCTTTACGCACAGAGATTTTTTCAGTTTCTCAGACTCTTTAATAATATTGTGTACTGTAAACGATGACATGTTCAAAGTTGTGGCAATTTTACTTTGAGCAATGTTACTTTTAAAAAGTTCCACAATTTGTAGATCAGTGTTTTTGAAGATTGAACCTCTGCCCATCTTTACTTCTGAGAAATTCTGCCCCTCTAAAATGCTCTTTTTATACCTGTTTTTTCAGTCTTTTGTTACCTCTGTTGCAAAATTTTTGAGACATGTTGCTGCCATCAAATTCAAAATGGGTTAAATATTTTTTCATTAAATAGTAAAATGTCTTAAGTTTGAAAATTTTGTACGTTTTCTATGGTCTATCAAAGATAAAATATGAGTCTATGAGAATTGTAAATCGCTGTATTTATTTTGTACCCAACATTTTTTGGAAGTGAGGTTGTAAATATCGGTGCTACTGCATCATCCATAAGAACGTTTCCTTATGGCAGTTTTTTATCTTTTGTCAGTAGATTATGCCTTAGCTCTAACTCAGGCAGAAGTAGGTTTAGATCTAACTCGCACAACTGAGTATGTTCACTAACTCACATGGGGCTCTGGTTTCATGGCAGCAGAAACAGCATCAGCACATGTTGGTGTTTTGATGTTTATGTTTGTCTTCCTTAAGCCCTGTACAGCAAGTGTGGTACAAAGGTTGTAAGAGGGGAGATTTGCATTAAAATTAGCTGCAAAAAAAGCTTAAAAAGACACATGTGGACTGAAATCAGCTTAGAGCATGGAGCTAATGGTTAATCCACCTTTAAATGCAAGTGAAAATGTGCAGCCCTGACAATAATGAAACTGCTAACAAATAATTTGATGAAATACTTTGCATCATCTTTAGATATTCAGGTTAAATTTAAAGTTGACTGTGACAGTAGAAGTCAAATGATCTGTAATTAACTCTGAATCCATCAGTGGACGACTGGATGGTCTGTATGAAAACCAGCCTGCTGCTGTAAAACCACTGCATTAGCAGGTGTAAGTGCGTCTGCCCACAGATATAGAAGACTGAAATAAAAAATAACAAATCAAAATAAGATTGTAGTACAAGTCACCAGCAGGTATTGATAAACCATAGTCACTAGAAGTGTCAACAGTTTATGACCCTGGCGCCTTTTGCAGCATTTTCAATGCAACTGCCTAGCAAATTATATCTTTGCATACATATATACAGTGGGGCAAAAAAGTATTTAGTCAGCCACCGATTGTGCAAGTTCCCCCACTTAAAATGATGACAGAGGTCAGTAATTTGCACCAGAGGTACACTTCAACTGTGAGAGACAGAATGTGAAAAAAAAATCCATGAATTCACATGGTAGGATTTGTAAAGAATTTATTCCTAAATCAGGGTGGAAAATAAGTATTTGGTCACCTCAAACATGGAAAATCTCTGGCTCTCACAGACCTGTAACGTCTTCTGTAAGACGCTTTTCTGTCCCCCACTCATTACCTGTATGAATGGCACCTGTTTGAACTCATCATCTGTATAAAAGACACCTGTCCACAGCCTCAAACAGTCAGACTCCAAACTCCGCCATGGCCAAGACCAAAGAGCTTTCGAAGGACACCAGGAAAAGTATTGTAGACCTGCACCAGACTGGGAAGAGTGAATCTACAATAGGCAAGCAGCTTGGTGTGAAAAAATCAACTGTGGGAGCAATCATCAGAAAATGGAAGACATACAAGACCACTGATAATCTCCCTCGATCTGGGGCTCCACGCAAGATCTCATCCCGTGGGGTCAAAATGATCATGAGAACGGTGAGCAAAGATCCCAGAACCACACGGGGGGACCTGGTGAATGACCTGCAGAGAGCTGGGACCAAAGTAACAAAGGTCACCATCAGTAACACACTACAACGGCAGGGAATCAAATCCCGCAGTGCCAGACGTGTTCCGCTGCTGAAGCCAGTGCATGTCCAGGCCCGTCTGAAGTTTGCCAGAGAGCACATGGATGATACAGCAGAGGATTGGGAGAATGTCATGTGGTCAGATGAAACCAAAGTAGAACTTTTTGGTATAAACTCAACTCGTCGTGTTTGGAGGAAGAAGAATACTGAGTTGCATCCCAAGAACACCATACCTACTGTGAAGCATGGGGGTGGAAACATCATGCTATGGGGCTGTTTTTCTGCCAAGGGGACAGGACGACTGATCCGTGTTAAGGACAGAATGAATGGGGCCATGTATCGTGAGATTTTGAGTCAAAACCTCCTTCCATCAGTGAGAACTTTGAAGATGAAACGAGGCTGGCTCTTCCAACATGACAATGATCCAAAACACACCGCCCGGGCAACAAAGGAGTGGCTCCGTAAGAAGCATTTGAAAGTCCTGGAGTGGCCTAGCCAGTCTCCAGACCTCAACCCCATAGAAAATCTGTGGCGGGAGTTGAAAGTCCGTGTTGCTCGGCGACAGCCCCAAAACAGCACTGCTCTCGAGAAGATCTGCATGGAGGAATGGGCCAAAATACCAGCTACTGTCTGTGCAAACCTGGTAAAGACCTATAGTAAACGTTTGACCTCTGTTATTGCCAACAAAGGTTATGTTACAAAGTATTGAGTTGTATTTTTGTTATTGACCAAATACTTATTTTCCACCCTGATTTAGGAATAAATTCTTTACAAATCCTACCATGTGGATTCATGGATTTTTTTTTTTCACATTCTGTCTCTCACAGTTGAAGTGTACCTCTGGTGCAAATTACTGACCTCTGTCATCATTTTAAGTGGGGGAACTTGCACAATCGGTGGCTGACTAAATACTTTTTTGCCCCACTGTAAGAGGTGTCTTTGTTTTTGGTATGCACCTATACAGCCTACGTCTGACTAGCTGGTGCTGTTTGGATTTTTTGGAACCATATTTGCATATTTGCTGCACCCATACTGTATATGGGTGCAGCAAATACGTACATGGAAAGCCACCTGCTAATTAATACTATGTAACAGCAACTAATAAAATTACAAGAATTTCCTTCACCAAAATTAAAGCACAAACTTCATAGATGAGCTGTACTTCTTAGTGGACCATGACATTTGCTCGATAGTTCCATTAAAAATTCTTCAAAAGGCGCCAACGCTACAAACGCAATAGCGAGGTCGTATTCAGTTATTCAGATCAGTGGAGTTGAGGCCTAGCAGGCAGCTGCTGTCTGTCTGTTTGGCACACCTGTCAAAGCTTTATGAAAAGTGCAATTGTTAAGAAAGGGGAAACTACACATAGAGATCAAAGCTATTTTTTGTAGCAGGCTGTAAATGTGATGTTAATTCTGTTAAACTGGTGATTTTATCATGGCTGCAAATTGCCACACCGCAAACTGCAGTTTTTGTCATTTCTGTGGCTTTCGGCTCACTTCATAGAAACATTTAACATGAGGAACTGATTACACCATTACACTTGCTTTGCCACTGATATTTATTTTAACCAATATAGGGTGCACTAGATAGCAAGTGCACATGCATGCTCCTTTTACTATCATTGCTTGCCACTTTGTGCTGCTCTGTGCAACTGTTCTTAAAACAACTACATCAGGAGAACCAGGAGCAGTGTTTGCACATATGCAGGTGTGCACCTAGAGAACCATTTCAGTCTATTTGTAGTGATAAGCACTTGTTCTGTGTACGTTCTCGGTCTCCTTTGGCCCTGCCTGTTTCTATGATTAGTATAGGCTGAGACACGATCGAAGTCCAAACCCTAAGGGCACCTAACAGATCTTGGGATTGCATCTCCTTCCTCATCCATCGCTTACCATCTCACTTTCCAATCCATGCTCCCATTCTTCAGTCTACACCTGATGCTTATACACCTAACAAACCCAGACCTGTTGTTTTGTCACTGCACTGTATTTATTTCACCGTTTTTCTCCCAAAGACACAGCGGAGGCAGCAGGAACATTCATCTGGGTAAAACGAGCTTTGTGCAAAAGGGCAGATCGATGTTCCCTAAGGTTTTACTGCAGTGGTGCGCAGCCATCTCGAGCTGCGCAGCTGAAATAGGTAAACTGTTAACACAGCTCCAACACGTTCGTCTGTCTGCTTTGTCAGCAAGCTACCTGTGCTGTGCGATTATGGCACATAGCTGCTACAACTCTGAGCTATGCCATCAGGACTCTGGTAGCTGTCTGGCCTGAAGGATGTTGAGCTGCTGAGTCGTTCAAAAGCGCTGAGACGCAGCATCGTGTTATGCCACCGCCATACTATGATGCAGCTGTATCCTTGTCAAAGGCATTTCTCTGCTTCTGTAGAGCACATGGCTGCTCCTCGTGCTTCTCTCATCCCATCTCTGTCCTCTGCAGCAATCGGACTACACATAAACACGAAATAAAAGCTTCTCGGCACACAGACACTTTCTCAACATTGGCACAAGCAGCCAAACAGACAAACAATAAAACAAGATTCCACAATATCTCCGTTTATAGACACAAACACATGCAGTCTCTTTCCTCAAAACACGCTCTCTCTGTCTGTGTTCACACTCCTACTTCCAAACATGCTTGTTTGCTCCTTGTCCTGTGCTGGCTGGAGTCAGACAGGACAAAGAGCCTTTTTCTGGAGCGAGACATTTCTGAGAGAGTCTGTGCAGCTCTGTCACACTCAGGAAGGAAGCCCACGACATGCTGATCCCACTGGAGGCAGCGGGCTTCTCTCCAGCTCTCTCAGTACTGTCTCTGATATTCTCTGGTTTTATCCTGACCACTTGTGGTTTTTTACAACACAACACACATTCTGCTGTACATCAGAAAACCTCTGGCTCGGCCGGCGTGCTGCAGACAGGTGTTGACCAGAGGACGCTGGGGTTTCAGGGTTCAGGAAGCCATCTGTGGTGTGTTGGTTCCTGCCAGTTTAGGAGTTGCAAATAAGAGGTGGTTTGTGTGGATCTCTAATTATGAGGCAACTTATAATACCTGCATCTTAGCTGAGAACTGAGTTGTTGGGGGTTTTAATCACTATTTTTGCAGCCACAGCAGAGAGACTTCAGAGAGCTCATCTTGTTTTTATCATACCCCAGGAAAGCCAATCACAAGAGCCATTCTGCAAGAGCTAACAAAGCCGACCTTTCTGATGAGAGTAAAATGGAAAGCGCACAGGCCCTTTCCTCTTCCTCCTTTTCCTTGAATTAAAATCTTAATAGCAGCATCCCCATGTTCACTTCCTTTTTTCTCTCATCACAGCCAAGGTGGGCAGTGATCATAGCAACGGACACCATGGAAACTAAGCATGACATGGTCCTAGAGGTAACCGAATCCAAAGGCCCAGGTAAAGTAGTTTTATAGACATCTTAAAGAGACGGCCTTTTAAAAAAACATGTTAGGTTCATCGCATCATGACCTTTTTTTTTTTACTGTCTCTTTAAGAACTGCATGGTGTGGTGATGGGTTTGACTTCATAGAAGAGACTTACTTCATTTGTGGTGTGGTGTGTCCACATTCTGACTTCTTTAATCGCCTTGTTCTTGCTTGTCTGTGATCCCTGCAAGGGTCACGATGACCCTCATGGAGAGTGAGTACAGCATAGTGCAAATTGAACAAAGTAACACATCAATGTTAAAACATCATGAAAACACATTTGTGTTCAGGAATTGCAAGTGTACAGATTCTGTACATTTATTGGTGGACATAATCGATAGCTGTCTTAATGATAATGTTAACAGATTCGACTATTTGACATATATGCTGTTTCAGTGGTGGATACTTTTACTCTTGGATCTTTGTGATGTCAGTGAGACTGGATATCCCTAATAAGGTCATCTTACAAACATGCAGTGCAAACCTTTTAGTTGTGAGGGGCAGCCAGTCAGCTGACAGGTGACTTTAAGTGAGAGCAGATAAAATGTCACATTTCAGACAAAGATAGAACCAAGAATGAGGGGGAAAGGGAGCTGAAAAGGCATAATAAGTGTATATAATAAAATATTATGGACACAAAATGAAAGAATTATCATGCCCTTTTTGCATGCACTATTTCCTGGCAGCGATCACAATTTGAAACTGGTTGTAAATAACATGTCCAGGAGTTTATGGTGGCTGTAAACCCCATCCTCTATAGGCAATTTGGGAGTTTTGAATGTTGCTTATTCTGAGAAATATTTTTTAAAAATGTCCCTCATCAGTTTCATACCGCTTATTAGTGACTGTAAGATGAAAACCATGGCTTTAATGGTTCACTGCTCTGCTGATGCTTTAAGTAAAAAAGCTACAAAACTCTACTCTATACTACCTGCCCAGCTATAGACAGTGCATATTTTTGCTGTTGTTATAAAAGCATAAAAACATTTGAAAAGATTAGACACTAGTTGGGTTTTTTGTAGTTTTTTGAATCTCCCAGCCTTCGATCAGGTAATTCATTTACAGCAGTTTGAAGCTTACAGATAAAACAAAAACAACAACAAAAAAGAAATGCACAGGAAAAAACTGAAGAAGAGCTGAAGAAACCAACTATTTAAAAGATGAAAAAATAGGAAAATAACTCATTAGATTATATATGGGAGTAAACTTTTCATCTTAAGGGTCTAGTGAAGAGATGGCTGCGGACATTAGGGAATGTACTAGTGTGAGATGATGTAAAGGGTGGGAACAATCAGACATGATGGGTTTTGCTTTCTTATGTAACTGCAGGGTTTTCAGTGCTGTTCCAGTTATTTTGCTGCAGATATTAATCACCTTATTCAGTATGTTTTCTGTTTGATCTCGAGAGACTGATTGCAAATGACAGCTTGGAAAGTGAGTTCAAATTCAATAAAAGAGACATAAAGTGTTGTCACCAGGGCCCTGTCAACCTGGAGCTTGAGGAGTTTGTCGATATAAAAGAAACACTGTAGGTTTTCTTATTCTCATGTCAGTATTAATATTACTATTAGAGTGGACCTGTGATGCTTCATATTTTCTGCATTAGTGGTTAAACTTATATATATTAAATATGACTATGTTTTGAATAAATAATTTCAATTAATTTACATGTAATTCTTGTCAGCTAAACGTTTCAAACTGCCGCAGATTCTTTTCCCCACTTTTGGCTCACTATGATGTAAGTGACAGCAGATATTCCTCATATAGTCATCTCAAATCAACATAATTGGTTTTGAGCTCATAAGCCCCTCCCGCCTGCTCTTCAAAGTGTTGTTTTTAAGAAGCAACCAATCAGGAGAAAGTTAGCTTAAACGAGGGGAATGAGGCCCAGTATAAGATAAATAGGGATTATTGTGAACTGTGAATGCTGCAGAGCATTACGTTTACCATTAAAAGTTGTCACTTTGTATTACATATGAGGGCTAGGGTTACATAAGACATTTCTATGGCTTACACCCTTTCTGTCTGAAATATAGCAAGTTTTAGTTTTAGTCTGGCACTGCTTGTTTTGTTATGATGAGATAGAAATGAAAAGTTTGAGTCTAAAAGTAGTTTATTTTATATTTATTGTCTTTAATATGGTTTCCAAATACATGTAGAATTGCAGTGTTTGTATTATTCTGAGCATCAATCACTTTATTAAAAACCAAGTCCACTATGTGCCACAGATTCCTATTTTAGGAAAAGGAAAGAGTGGACATCTTATACTTCTATTTCCTAGCATGGTGGCAGGGGCCTAGGGCTGTGCAATATGAACAAAATCTCATATCCCGATATAAGAATTCTATCGTCCCGATAATGATATAAATCACAAAAATGTAACATTTTCTGTAAATTCTGTGAATCTCGGGCAGCTCGACTTGCGGGAAGTGTTTCCAGCTGCGCGTCATGTAGCTGGAGTCGAGTGTTTTAACCGATGCATGAAACGATACATTTTTAGACATAAGTTGTAACGGCCGCCGTTTTCTTTGTGAGTATTTATTACACAGCGTGCTGCGGGGAAAAGCCTGTTCTAACGTTTGAGTCTAAGGTTTATTTTTTTAGCACCCGACGGCTCTTTTTTTGCTTCTCATCCGTAAATAATCTGCTCTTTCATGTGATTCAGTTTATTTTGAAAGGTTTCAACAGGATCTTGAGCTTTATTATGAAAGGTTTATGTGGAACATAAACAAGCGGACACGCGATGCTGTTACCGTCGTTGTTGCTAACCGCAACGCATAAAAACAGGCGCTTGTCCATCCGTATTGTGGTTATATTAAATATACGAGAAAGAGAGAACTTTAAGAAATTAATATAGCCACTACAGTGACCATCAAAACGATGAAAAAATATTGCCGTAAACAGTTTATTTTGCGAAACCACGAAACAAACGATAGCGTAAAACGAAACAATAGATGTTTTTATATCGTTATCTGATATATATCGTTATATCGAACAGCCCTACAGGGGCCTACCATGTTTACAAAAAGTACTATATTTCAGCAATGCTGCACTGGTGTGATCCATCATATGTAGCAGCATGGAAGGAAACTGAATGCAAAACAATAACCGATATGCATATACAGGCAGTTCTGGCAGATAAAACTCTACAGGACTTGATTGTTAAAACAGGAAATCCATGGGTAAAAGCCACACTAGAGGTTTGGAAAATGGTAATAAAAGAAAATAAGTTGGATATAGATAAATACTTGGTGTGCTGCTGGCTGCATGTAAAAAGGCACTGACCAAAGGGTGGCTAACACAGGATTCACCAAGTGAGTCTTAAAATTAAGGTATGTGTCAAGTGATGTACATTTTATTTCAGGTTTAACTTCAATAAACACTTAAATAAAAAAAAAAAAAAAAGGTATTATCACCTGAATATTACACAGCTGCTGTGTTTTGGTTTCCCCCTTACATTTATGGATCAAGGATCACAGACTGCATACTGCATAAATAGTTATTTTTAGCTTGCTTCCTCCTGCTTTGTTCTGCTTCCGTCTTTTACCTTCACCAGATGTGAAACAATCCCAGATCGAATGGCTAGAATGAAAAAGCAGCAAGATTTTGAATCCTGGATTACCAGGGTCAAAGCATCCTGCATTGCGAGCACATGGGAAGCAAGACGTAACCCTCAAAAATAGGTTGTGCTGCTGCACAGTCTTGTTCTCTGCAGAAAAAATGTGTCCTGCCTTGTTTCATGCATGAGTGTGTGAGCATGCCCATGGCGGTGTATTATGAGCTTTGTACCACTGGATTGGCCCTCATGCTGGAAGAGCGTGCTGCAGGGAAACAGAGCATCACCGTCGTACCCATAATATGAGTCGCTGCACTTGCACTGAGAGTGAACAGGTCGATGCCACCAATTTGATCAAAAAGAGACACAAGAATGGCATGAAAAGAAACAAAGCCAAGATAAAAAATATCAGAGGCCTCCTCATAATCACTCTGTAATATATCCCAAAAGTACTGCTTTGAGATTATCCACAGATTAGGCAGTCCACTATTCTGTCATTCAGTGAGCTGTTTTTTACCAAATTTAACCTGATTCCAAACTAGGGTGTTACAATAGTGGAAATTTACACTCAATACTGATAGAAAGGAATGTATTTGATTCTATTTTGAAAAACCACAGGGGACAAATGACAAAAACATAAGGTATTGCAAAAAAAAAAAAAAGATAACATCAGTGACAACACTTTTTAAGCTGTCTGGCGCAGTGCAAAAAAATGCTGTAACTGTAAGGTATCTTATTTTTTCGGCTGCTCTCTTTATGCGTCATCACAATTGATCATCTGCCTCCATCTCACAGTCACACTAACCCTCTGCATGAACCTCCGCTCAGGTTTTCTCATTTTTCTCCTGCCTGGCACCTTGATATTCAACATCCTTTTTCCACCATCTTTGCACCATCCCTCCTCTGTACACGTCCAAATCATCTCACTCGTTCCTCTTTAACTCCCACTTGAGCTGAGCTGTCCCTCTGATATATTCACTTCTAATCTTGTTCATCCTGGTCACTCTCAGCGAAACTCCTAGCATCTTCAGCTTGGCCTCCATCTCCAAACTATACATCACAGCAGGTGTCTCTATCACCTTGCAACCCTTCCTTTTCATTCTTGCTTCTATCCTTCTGTCACAAATCACCCCTGACACTCAACTCCACCCACTCCACCCTGCTAGCACTCTCTTCTTCATGTCTCTTGCTTTTGATGTTTGACCCCGGGTATTGAAGCTCATCAACCTTTTCTTCCTCTACTACTGGCAGCTCAAACAGCTAACAGATCATCTGCAGAGGAATGGCTTATTTGAAGAGTTTCAGTCAGGTTTCAGAGCTCATCACAGCACAGAAACAGCTTTAGTGAAGGTTACAAATTATCTTCTTATGGCCTCTGACAGTAGACTCATCTCTGTGCTTGTCCTGCTAGAGCACGCTGTAGGTATTACAGATATTACAGGTACTGCAGTGGTTTGAATCATATCTATCAAATCGACTCCAATTTTCTGCACGTAAATGGAGAGTCCAATGGTCCTTTGGAGGTTTCTGTTTACATTACATATGCTTCCCTTAGGCAGTATCATTAGAAGACATAGTGTACATTTTCACTGCTATGCAGATGACACCCAACTATGTCAATCCATGAAGCCAGATAACACACACCAATTAGTTAAACTGCAGGAATGTCTTAAAGACATAAAGACCTGGATGGCCACTAACTTTCTGCTTCTTAATTCAGATAAAACTGAGGTTATTGAAAATCTTAGAAATATGGTATCTAACCAGATTCTTACTCTGGCATTACCTTGGCCTCCAGTAACGCTGTGAGGAACCTTGGAGTCATTTTTGACCAGGACATGTCCTTCAATGCACATATTAAAGAAATATGTAAGACTGCTTTCTTCCATTTGTGCAACATCTCTAAAATTTGAAATATCCTGTCTCAGAGTGAAGCTTAAAAACTAGTTCATGCATTTATTACTTCCAGGCTGGACTACTGCAATTCATTATTATCAGGGAGTCCTAAAAACTCCCTGAAATGCCTTCAGTTAATCCAAAATGCTGCAGCAAGAGTACCGACAGGGACTAGAAAGAGAGAGCATATTTCTCCTGTTTTGGCTTCCCTTCATTGGCTTCCTGTTAAATCCAGAATTGAATTCAAAATTCTGCTCCTCACATACAAGGTCTTAAATAATCAGGGCCCATCTTATCTTAATGACCTTGTAGTACCATATCACCCTATTAGAGCACTTCACCCTTGCACTGCAGGCTTACTTGTTGTTCCTAGAGTATTTAAAAGTAGAATGGGAGGCAGAGCCTTCAGTTTTCAGGCCCCTCTTCTGTGGAACCAGCTTCCAGTTTGGATTCAGGAGACAGACACTATCTCTACTTTTAAGATTAGGCTTCAAACTTTCCTTTTTGCTAAAGCATATAGTTAGGGCTGGACCAGGTGACCCTGAATCCTCCTGGATTGAATTGTAACTGCTATTGATCTCTGTCTCTCCTCCACAGCATGTCTTTATCCTGTTTTCCTTCTCTCACCGCAACCGGTCGCAGCAGATGGCCGCCCCTCCCTGAAGGAGGTTTCTTCCTGTTAAAAGGGAGTTTTTTCCTTCCCACTGTCGCCAAAGTGCTTGCTCATAGGAGGTCAAATGATTGTTGGGTTTTTCTCTGTATCTATTATTGTAGGATCTACTGTACAATATAAAGTGCCTTGAGGCGACTGTTGTTGTGATTTGGCGCTATATAAATAAAATTAAATGGAATTGAATTGAATCCACTGTTACAGATCTCCCTCCCACTAACACACATGTATTCTGTCTTTAATTCCTCTTTTCTCTGGAGCAAGCCTCCAACTCTCCAGATATCCACCTGCTCCCACCACACTCCTACTGCTTACTTTAACTGTAAGGTATGACAAAATTATTGGACCACTTGTCATAAAAAACAAGAAAACACAAAGATTGTAGAAAACTGTTAAAAACCTCATGTTTTTATTAGGCATATAGCAAACTGAAATCTTGTTTTAATACCCAAATTTGAGCCAGCACTGGACTTCTTTGAGAAATCAAAAAGTAATTAAACATTCAACCGTTAAAACTAATTTTTCTGTTCAGGAATGCATTTAGTTTTAATCGCTAGCTTAACAGCTGTAACTATTATTATTATTATTAACAATAATAATAATAATGATAATAGATTTGTATAGTGCCTTTCAAAGGGCGCTTTACACAAGAGTAGAAAAAAACGAAGGTTTTGTTGAAGAGGTGAGAATTTGGTAGCCTAATAAATAAAAAATACTAATAATAATGATGATGTGCTTTATGTCATGAGCTTTTTGGAAAACACAGCATTAAAATTTAGCATTAAAATGCATAATTTTGATTGAGGACCTTGTGCATATACTGGTGGTTGAACCTTAATAGAAATATTAAAAATTATTGCTTGATTTCTGGCAGCTGGGAATAAACCTTTCATTTGGTGGTCTAACAAATTTGTTGTCATTACTATATATTCTTATTATTTTACTTTTGCTTGAGGCAGTGCTGTACTTCTAGACCCTTACCTCCATATGTCGTTGCTCATCAATTAGAGCTGTTAAGGTAGGCTGCCAACGTTTCTGTCTACTTGCTGGTAGGCTTTTATCAGCTTCAATCTTTGACTTCAAGAGAAACACAACACTTTTTAGCTTAACAAAATGGGTTATTTTGTCAAATTCACGCTGTTTATTACCGTTACAGATCTGCAGGACTGATAACGCTTGCTACCTAACGTTCACATTAAGGTTTAGCCATAGCCGCTAGCTGCTACCGTAATACACGCTAATGTGGCTATCGGGTAATTGCTAGTAGTTAAACGGCTAAGATTAATATTTATAATTCATGAACTGTTTCACACTTAAAAGCATTAGTGACCTCTCGAAAGTTCTCGTATGTTTTTTTTTTCAGTGTTGTGAATCTAAACTACCTCAGCAGCTGTTGACAGGAGCAAAGACAGCGCTGTCAGTCTGGATGCAGATACAGGGACTCATGATTTTAGTTATCAATCCTATTCCACTTCCTCAAATATAAGAAATACCTAATACTTGTTTATTTTACGATTTTAATAGATTTGCGTATTGCTCAGAGTTAGATTTAGATACTAATCTAACTCTAATGTGTGTTTTGTAACCATTTTATCAAACGCACAGTTTAAACCCAAATCCATTTGACTCGTGTGGACATAATGTCTCGATTGATTGATTGATTTTATCAATTTTCTTCCATTTTGGTCATTTTAGGGTGCATTACATAACAAGAAGCCACGTTAGGCAGCAGAAACACAGATCAGCCACAATATTAAAAACAATAATTAAATTATTTATTTAGAGTACAAATGTTTTGTGCAGTAGACCTTGTTTTGTCTTGAATCCTTTACAAATCTTGACTTAAAAATTTGTTTAGGTTGAAATTTTATTTTATATTGAAGGGCGGTTTCGTAGCACAATGTCTGAAGGTGTTTTCTGTTCCTTCCTGTTTGCCTTTGGAGTAACATATGACAGATTGCACCTACATGTGCTATATCCATAAGAAACTGGGAAAAAAAAATACAAATATGATACAAAGTCATGTAAGCTCATTCATCATTTTCACAATATCATCGCTGACCAAAGACAATGACTGCTGGTGATTCACTGCTTTACAAGCAAACATCTACCTACAGGTTTTACACTTAAGTATTACTATGACAGAAGCAAATAAATATAAAATGCTGATTTGTGTGCCATGGATTTGCTAGTTATTATTATTATTATTATTATTATTCAATTTGGAAAGAGCCATGGTGGCAGTTTCTCCCATAGATTTAAGCTAAGCTTCACATTAAGTCATGAAAGTAGCTAAGTCTCGAAGTCTCTGCAAGAAAAGGAATGAACATGTTCTTCTTTGGGATCTGGGGCATCACAGTGGAAGGTAACCCTGTCACATCCATGTTTTGAAGAAAAACAACAGTAGTTTTAAGTTTTTATAGAAAAAAATGGGAATAGTTTTTATCTTGGCTGATACTTGTGAACATTTTTCAAAAAGAAAATGAGGGTTATGTTTTTTAGGTAAGATTTAAGCTAGTGGACAGGGTAAAAAAGATAAGGAGTATATATAGATCTTTATATAGATCTTTTTTGGAATGATGGGGGACTTCAGCAGAGTCAAATATAAGATGAACAAGATGGAAACATCTGTCCCTTGACACTGAGTTTCTAAAATATTTTTTTGTGTAAACATGTCCTCTTTCATACACAAAAAAACCCTCGAGTTCTTCAGGGTCAAGGAGTGGGGAAATTAGTTTACTGTATCATTTCCCATCATGCCTTTCGTTTAGTGAGCAGCATGCAAAGTGAAATCCCACACCGGTTTCTACTTATAGCACTGAAAGGGATACCCGCAGAGCCCAGAGAATGCCTGTCTGCACAGTGGTGTAGAGTAGCTTTGTAGCTTTGTAACCTCACTCACTTAGTTCAGGGAGTGGACCTTCACAACTACACAAACACACAGAAGTAAGACACACAGCTGGGTAGCTGCTGTAGTTTTGAAGGAGAAATGTTCTGCAGTACTTGTTGAAACACCTCAACCAAGGCTGAAAAGTCCCTCCACTCTGTGGACAAACTGAATCCCTGGATCAGGAGAGAGAATCCAGATCCAGATTAGTTTGTGATATTAGCTTAAGAACATCAGGGGATGTCTCCCAATTTCAGTTAGGTATGTATTTGTGATGATATCACATAAAATGTCAAAGTTTTGCTCTATATCTCAATGATAAAGAATCTGCTAAAAAAACTTCCTGGATCTAGCAAGAATCCAGGAAGTCTTTAGTGACTGGATTGACTCCAGAAGTTGAAGCAAGCCAAAACTCTCGTAATTTGTTTTTAACTATTTGATCCTGGTAACCAAGAGGAAAAAAAACAGGAAGCAATCACATTATTTTCTTGGAGGAGATCATTAAATTGTTTGTCTACAGTTTTAGCCGAAGAACCAATGAGCTCCTGCCATAATGTGTCATCCGTCCATGTTCAAATAGCAAGAATTGCTTCTCCTGCTACAGTAGTGGTCAGGATTTAATCACACTTAAACACAATTATCATCTAATGCATCTTCAATCAAATTGTGCTTAAGGTCAGAATCATAATTGTTTTGTTTTTTTTATGCGCAATAAGCTTTGAATTATGATGGATCGCGAATTGCACGAGCTACTGTTTCAATGAGGTTCTGTTAAATGTTTTCAAGCAAACTTTTATTGTTATGTTATTGTTTGGATCCTGAGAAGAGAGCGCACAGACACGTTTTCGCGTTTACACATGGGAAAGTTTAGTGTAAGAGTTTATAACTTACTGGCATGAACAATGATGAGGTGGTAAAGATACCTACTGAAAGTCCAAAGTTAAATTCTTCGCTTTTGTCAAACACTTCCTCATGAATCAGCACTGATCTTGGTAGCAATAGCAGGGTTTATGACAGCTGCCCTGTTTTATTGTGTCTAAATCGACACACTTGAAGTGATTACCTCACAGACTGATAGATTAGCGAATCTTCCAGTGGTACCTGTGATATGTGTAGCCTTGAACTTTTATATTTACTGTAGTGCTGCACACATGTGGCTAGTTTGTAATAGCTTTTGGAGTTGTGACGATAACTGAGCTTTCCCTACTTTCAGTTGTGCATTTATTTTCAGTCTGTAAGTAGGGGAGCTAGTGACCTCCTCCTTTTTTTTTAATTGCTTTGGCTGTTGGTGCTCTATTTTTTATGTGTGGTGTCGATCTTTCACACTTCCTGTAAATACAAGTATGAACCAAAGAGCCAAGGTTTTCTTCTCATTCCATCTGCTGTTTTCTTCGTTTTCTTTTAACTCCGTCAAACACATTTCATTAAGTACACGCGTGTAACAATGAATATGCTCATAGGCACAGTCCTGCTCGTTATCTCGCCCGAGGGTGAGATATAAAGATTAATGATGTGATTGCATGTGGCTGTGGTTGTCATCCATTCTCCTTTCTACCGCCAGAGAGAAGGCGACAGGGCAAGTTCCAGCCGTTCAGACGACTGTTTGGGAAGAAGAAGAAAAGACAGGCGAGAGAGGGCTTTGATGGAGCAGAGCTAAAAACCAGTTTTTCCACAGGGGAAGTGTGCAATGGTGTTACATCTGATGAGGAGTCCGATCAAAATCTGAGGTTAGTACATGGATCAGTTTTTTTTAAAAACATGTATTCATCTATACTATACACACAGAAACTGAGCTTATTGTCCATTCACTACACTACCAAAGGTTGGAATTTGTTGCTTTTTTAAAACAGTACATTGTTTTTTTTCTCTGCTAAAAGCAACTCAGCTTCTTATTCACTTCTAGACAAATGAAAGTGTTAAATCACGCGGTTGCAAAATGCTGCAAGGTGACATAATCTGTAAAGACAAAGGTGAGGCTGTGCTTTGAAATGACTTTAAAGGCAAAAGGCTTCACTGACAATACGAGCTTACCTGTAACGACTTGTAACAGGACTGCGGGGTCAATCATTTCACTGTGTAAAGTTTTTTGCTGCTGCAAGTTTGTGATAAATGCATGAATGACTGACAGATGACACGCTGCAGCACTGAAGACAATCTCCTTCTCCTGCAGGGAGTTGAATCCCATCGGATCTCGAGCTCTCTCACACGACAGCATCTTCATTCCAGAGGAACCGGTGAAGGAGGCTGGTCTGGATCACAGCATGTCCCAGGAAAACGTGTCGGATAAAGTTAGGAATCTGCAGGTGGGCTGTGCAGAGGTGTACACTCACTTCTCTTTTTGCTCCAACTAGATATGTTGTAATCATTAATTGCTTTTTATCCTCACAGAGGCAGATAGCACAAGGTATAAAGTTTGGCCAAAGGCCTCCTTCTCTGAGAAGAAGTGAGGGAGATGAGGGCAGCTCAGATGAGGAAGAGGTTCCGCGTAGCCCTCTGAAAGTTTTGGCCCAGGTAGAAGCGGAGCCACCAGGAACAGAGCCAAAGGTATGAGTTGACTGACTGGTAGGTTTTTTGTTTGTTTTAAGTTTGATTAATTTAACACAACATTTGTTCTGTTTAAGTCTTGGGTAGCACTAAACATGTGAAGAAGTTGCTTAGAACCTTTTGTGATTCTGGTATATCACTCCACATCAGGGGATTGTATTAATATTAAATAAACACATAAATAAATAAACAACCTTATCACACCACGGACACCTCTGCTTTCTGTGTACTGTGTCTACAGAGATCTCTTTAAGTCGTAGTTTAATTGCTCTTACTGTGACATAAGCAGGTGCAGGGAGGTCAGCCATTTGGACCACACAGCCCCCCTGTGAAGTCTCCAAGGTCCAAACGAGTTCTTCCACTCACTGGCACGATTGAGTCCATCAACCTTGATGCCGTCCCTCAATCAGTTCCTCGCTTAGACAACGCTGCCGCCAAACATAAACTCTCCGTCAAGCCGAAAAACCAGAGGATTTCCCGCAAGCACAGACGATTCACACAGGTGAGTTTCTTTTAATGTGGGTTTGCATGTTTGTTTATTCTGTGACACCCTTTGTTATTGTTAAAAAAAGCTGACACTACTTGGACTTTTGCATTCCAGGACCTCCAAGAGGTATCCATTCCTGGTTTGGTCCAAGATGACCTCGAAGCAGCTGGCATCTCCACAGACGACCAGCGTAGAGCGTCTGTTGAGTCCCCTGAAAGCTTCAAGAAACAAAGACTCCATGAGGAGGAAAGACAGGAGGCGAGGAGGATGAGAGAGCTTGAGGAGCTGAGGTTCAGACAGGAGGAAGAAGAGAGGAAGAGGAGAGCAGAGGAGCTGAGGCTGCGTGAACTGGAGGAGGAGAGATATCGTATGCAACAGCAGGAAGAGGAGGCAAGGAGGCTGCGCGAGGAGGCAGACAAAAAGAGAATGGAGGAGGAGGAAAGGAGGATCAGAGAGGAAGAGGAAGCAAGGAGACTGCTAGAGGAGGCAGAGAAAAAGAGAATAGAGGAGGAGGAGGAAAGGAGGATCAGAGAAGAAGAGGAGGCAAGGAGGCTGCTAAAGGAGGCAGAAAGAAGGAGAATGGAGGAGGAAAGGAGGATCAGAGAGGAGGAGGAACGGAGGTTCAGAGAAGAAGAGGAAAGGAGGATCAGGGAGGAGGAGGAAAAGAGGATCAGAGAGGAGGAGGAAAGAAGGCAAGAGGAAGAGCGCATGAGAAGGCTGGAGGAGGAAAGGAGGATGCGAGAAGAGGAGGAGCGTCGGCAGAGGGAAGAAGAGGAAGAAAGGAGACGACTAGAAGAACAATGGAGAAAAGAGGAAGAGGACAGGAAGAGGCAAGAGAAGGAGGAAAGGAGGAAACATGAGGAAGAGGCAAGGAGGCAGCAGGAGCTTGAGGCTGAGAGGAGGAGGAAGCTGGTAGAAGAAGAGGAAAGAAAGAAAGAGGAGGAAGCAGAGAAACTGAGGTTGTGGGAAATGGAAGAAAAGAAGAAAAAGGTAGCAGAGGAGAAGAGGAAAAAGGAGGAAGAGGAGCAAAGAAGGATGTCATTGGAGGAGGCTGATGGGAAGTTTGATCCACAAGAGATGAAGAGAAGAGCTGAAGAGCTACGCTGGAGGGAGATGGAGGAGAGACAGAGGCCATTTACTTTTAAAGTGTCCTCTGGTGAGAAACAGATTCTCTTCCAGAAGGTCAATCTGACGCCTGTTACGCCGGCCTCCAGCCACCAGAGCGCTGCTGTCGCTTATCAAAGAGATGGAGCAAAGGCTTCCTCCTCTGAAGGACCAGACTCCCCCAACCTGCCAGCATCTCCATATGTCCCCCATACAGCTATCCTAGTGACAGGCGCCCAGCTATGTGGGACAGCTGTCAATTTAGACCAGATCAAAGACACCGCCTGCAAGTCCCTGCTGGGTTTGGGAGAGGATAGAAAGGCCCAAGGAACACCGCCAACAAAGAGCAAGACTTCCCCAGAACGCAAGTCTGGAAAAACCAAATCACTCAATGAGTCTGTGCTCTCTACCGATCAGTCCAGTGCAGCTGTCCTGGCAGAATGGGCAAGCATCAGATCAAAGATATTCAAGGGGGTAGAAGAGGGGAAGTACGACGAGTACCCAGAGCCGAGCAGGAGCCAGTCTCAGTCCAGCGCTGAAGAACAGCCTCTGTTTGCCCACACGAACCTCAGGAAGACCATGTCTGCTAGCGCCAAGTTCTCCATCACCCCTGCAAGGAAGAAGTTTGGAGATTCAAATAGGAACTCTGAGGTGTTTGGTGCAGAAGATAAGGAAGCAGGAGAGGAGGTTGCTCCACCTGGAAGCCCCACTGTAGCCTCTCCTTCTCCATCAAGTAAACCTCAGAACAGGACAAGTAAAAGTGTCCGCATCATAGAAAGAGGGTCAGATGAGTGTATGTTTGCCAAAGACCTTCCTTCTTTCCTCGTTCCCAGTTCTGAAATTCAATCTGAAGAGGCAGAGTCGAAGAGCAGGGTTCAGAGTGAAACAGAGACATCTGAAAGCAGAGTGGAGGGAGAGGAGCAGGGCCAGGACAGTGAGGAGAAGCCTTCTCCTTTTGGCATAAAGCTGAGGAGGACCAACTACTCTCTGCGTTTTCACAGCGAGCAGTCCACAGAGAAAAAGAAGAAGCGCTACAGTGCTGGGGACAGCTTTGATGGCGTCCCCTCGCCTCTTACCCCCATTGAGCCAGACTCTGATGCCTCTTCTGTCTTTTCTGACAAATCAAGCCCCACGTCACCTCAGAAAGAAGGCGCGGTCAGCAAGTATTTACATGCATCTGCCTCTCCTGCATTCCCCCGGGGTAAACTGACTAAGTCTACCAGCCCGACTCCACACAGTGAGGGTGAGAAAGTGTTTTCCAAGCCACCGCTCTACCGCAGACCAGTGACATCACCTAAGCCTACAGGTGCAGCCCCAACACCTCCCCCATCACCACTACCTAAGGTAGCTCATGAGTCTCCCAGTGATGATTCAGTGGAGAGTACAATGGGTGTGGATTCATCCATCCAGGAGCAAGCCGGAAGGAGTGAGGAACCTTCAGCCCTGCTGCACAAGAGCAGCCAAAGTCATGTCCAAGGGGAAGAAGAGCCCAAGGAGAAGAGGTCATTCTTCCCCTCCATTAACATACCCTGGAGGGAAAAGGCAGACAGAAAGACAGAACTCATCAGGAAAGGTCAGCATCTTTGTTAGTTAGCTGAAATTATCACGTGAAATAACGAGCTTTAGATGAACCTGTAAGCTTATCTTGATACTTTTAGACAAAACTGTGTAAGCTGCTTCATCCCCAAGCATCTCCAGACCGTAGCTTCCTATTTAAGTAAAGAGACATAAGCAACAATCTTCTCATCTACATAATGCAAATCCATTTGATTTGCCAATATCTTGGCAACATTTACTGCTTAAAAGGATGTTCCATACCTAAATCAAATTACCATTTATCCATCTAGATTGTTTTGGCATGAGTTGGTGATATTGGCAGTAGAGATGTCTGCCTTCCCGTGAATATACTGGGACTAAATGATAAATCCGCAAGCAATTATGTGAATAGTTTTTATGTAAATGGCTATTTTCTTTCTACTAACCTACACGCATTGTCGGACAGAAAGAAAAAAAGGTCCTGTGGAAAAATTTGGAATATGATTTTGAGATGAATGTTTTGTTAAATTAAAAATAGTGTTTTGTAGTATCAAAGCTTTCCAACAACATCTATCGGGTGTTCATCTGCAGAAAAACCATCCCTACAGAGCAGGCACTCACTGGACAGTGCGAGGGTCCAGGAGAAGGAGGCTGGACCTTTGTGGATCACACTGGCTCTTCAGAAGCAGAAAGGCTTCAGGGAGCAGCAGCAGAACCGGGAGGAGCGTCGTAGCCAAAGAGAGGCCAAGCTGGCAGAAAAACAAGCTAAAGAGCGAGACAGTGTATGCCCCACAGATAAACGTTTACACACTTTCTCGTGATCTCCGTAACATACTGTCCATCTTCTGAATGGATCCCAAATCTCTTTTGCAGGTTACACTGGTGAGCCCCACAGACAGCAAAGGAAGTGGAAGCACCAGTCCTTCTTCTAAACCTCAGACGCCAGAGGAGCCCAAGAGACCAGAGAGCCTCCTGGGAAAATTTGAACGCCGGGAGCACCTAAAGAAGGCCAACACTCTACCGAGCTCTGTCACTGGTAAAATTGTCATATATCGTAGTAAAGTGAATATACTAAGTAGCTATTAGCGTCACAAACAACAGGATGAGCTCTTTTTCTGCGATTTCTGGTTATTCTGATTACAGTTGCTGTTATTAGTCAGGCAAATTTCTTTATTTCCAGAAGCTCTTCTTCAAAATTAATCTGTTTTTTTAAAATGAGTTTAATAATGGGATATAGAAAGCAAACAGATTAGTAACACATTTTTACATGTTTGTTGTTGCAGTTGAGATTGCAGACTCTACACCGTCGCCACCTGCTGTCAAAGAGGTGTCAAAGCGCTTCCCCTCCAGTGACTCTCCGCAGGTTTCCACAGAGCCGGCCTGGCTTGCTCTGGCCAAACGAAAGGCCAAAGCCTGGAGCGACTGTCCTCAGATCATCAAATAACACCTCAAACCACCAGCTACACACGACACTCCGGCCTGCATCAAGAGTGTACACTGCCTACAGACTCTGAAACACTTGGAGTGTCACCATTAACTGTCCCCCCCCTCTGAGAACTCCACCTCTCACTTCTCACAATGAAAACTCTTCCCGACTGTGAAACCAGTAAAGCTCTCCATCTCCTCCTAACCCCCCCACATACACTGGTTGGTACTATTATCATGTTAAAGTGCGCTTCACATTCACTTAATCCAATACAGCCACACAGATATAAACAATTGATGCGAGCATGCACATACTGTATAAAAACATAAATTATATGTCTCTTAAACTCCTGCAGCCAATCGCAACCATGGTTGGCCACTGCAATAGCCAACCTTTTTCTTTTTTTTTTTAATTGTGTAGCCAACTGTGTCACCATGGTTGTAAATAAATCATTTGCTCAACACAATATAACACTTCTTTATTATAGAGGTGAAGCTCTGATCTATGACAGTGTTTAATCAACAGAGGGTAACTGTCTGAATCATGTTTTAAGGGCTACCAGTTTAAACTCAGCACGAACCTGCTTCTGGAAGTGTTACAGGCATCCCCTCTGTCCTTCTTGGCGTTATTTATGTAAAGCAGCAGCTCTCCCTCTCCTGTGTCTTTTCTCTGAGCCTTGTTTTTCATCTACAAGAGATGCCTTTTTTTTATCAACACATACTGGAAAATCTTAGCTTAACAATTCTCACTGTGCCCGTGACGACTGTGATAGCTGTCCAAGGAGCTATTGTACAATTTTGCCATGATTTAAAAAGAAAAGAAACATGGTGGGTGCACCTAAACACAGCACTGAAGACCACAAGTGTTACTGGGCATTTATGGTGAACCTGCACCTCATCCTCACAGCTGTGTGCCGATGTAATTTGGATTTTTTATTTTTAGGCTTTGCTTATTGGAGACAGATGTGACACCTCCTAGCTGTAGACCTACGACTCTTATAGCTGTCCTCCTGTAACACGCTCGTCTTAGTAGGCTTGCGCCATCACTTTCTCTTAAATGTGATATGATCCTACATAATGTAAACATTTCCTCTATGAAGAAAAAAAAACAACTTGATTCTTATTTCCTGCCACTCACTTAATGATCTGTATCTATGTAAGTATGTACTGTATGTAAGTGAAAGGCATTGCCGGAGGTTCGGTCAAAAAGAGGGCCCTAAAAGAGGTGGACTCACTGTCATTTTGTTTCTAACTTTGGTCGTGCACAATAGTGTAGTGTACGCAGTGTTGTATGTAACAAAAAATGTTTGGTATTATTTGCACTTTTTTGTCCCACTTACAGATATGAAAAAAAAGATACAAAATGTTATGAATAATGTAAATTAAATACTGATGTCTGAACCACAGAACTGCCGTCTCATACTGTTCAAAATCACGAAGGGGAAAGTACTATGCTCATTACAAACTCCATATTTCTATTCTTGAAGTGGCTTTACATGATTCATAATTCAAATTAATCCGTTTACCTTACTGCTAAGTCTCGGTGCAGCCCTTGAGTTCATATTTGAATGAAACAAGCTGTTTTAGCTCGCTTCCTTCTCTGTTTTACATTATTCTAATTGGGACATAATCTAAAAATGGTTTTGATATACTTTTGGTAAACTATATCATCAAAAGTATTCACTCACCCATCCAAACCACTAAATTCGGGTGTTTCGATTACTTCCATGGCTACAGGTGCATAAAGCATGGTGCACAGAGGCCTGACCTCCACCCAACAGAACATCTTTGGGATGAATCAGAGTGGGCACTGTGAGCTAGGGCTTCTCCTCCAACATTTATATGCATGTGAAGGCAGATGAGCAAATACTTTTGGCAATATAGTGTATGTTCACTAGATTTGTCCCAGTGTAAGTGTAACCCAGTGACCTGCGACGTGCAGTAATCAGCACAGCTGTTTCCATTTACAGCTCTGTGTGTTTTGGCGGGCCCCAACACCACCCTGGTTTAAACGGAAAGTGGGTGGGGCAGAGTGCATGCCTGAGATGGTCACATCAGGGATGTGGACTCCCTTTGAAATTATAAAGATTGATGAGTTCTAAAAAAATGCCTCAACTAAGCTTGTAATGTGTAACAAGACATATGGATCTCAGAAAACAAGTAGAATTGACTTAAAAATCCTATTTCCCAAAACACCTCACTTCACTGACAAACAAGTTGTGTTTATTGTTTTTTTGTTTTTTTTTAAAAAAGGTACAAAAATAAAATATATCCTTCTACGTTTCCTCTTTTACACTCAGGCTCAGACAATACACATAGTCATTACGACATCCGACTAGGAGTGACCTTTCCCACACCACCGGGGATGAAAACAGCTCCCCGGGAAAGGTATGCGAGGCCAACATCCGTCCGTCTTTTCCATCCAGGATCCAGACTGTGCCGTCAGTGGAGGCCAGGCCCACCAGTGAACCCCTTTTTCCCACAGCTGAGCCGTCAAACACAAATGGGGTGGAGTACACCTTGCCTGTCGTCTGAAAAGTCCAAACCAAAGAGCCATCTGCACAATTCAAACAGTACAGGCAACCGTCATGTGATCCACACAGAAGTCTCTGCTGGTCTGACGTGATGCATGGAGAGGAGAAAACTGGACCCTTTGTTAGAAACTGCCACAGCTGCAAATACACACAAGGGTCATACAGTTATGAATTACACAGAGGATTCAGAAAATAGCCAGGCCCCTTCCCCCCTTTTCACCATACGAGTACATTTGAATGTTGTCGTAATGAATGGTTGTGACTTTAATGTAAAAAAAACCAAAAAAAAAAAAACCAAAACCCCCGAAATCGCTCAAATCTTCAGCAAATCAGGTTTTGTATATATAGTAACTGGAAAATATTATAACAAAAAGTGAGCTCCTTACAAGTTTCCCTGTGTTGCTGAAGCAGCAGATGTGTCCATCAACCGAGCCGATCACAATGTGCTCAGAGAAGCAGTTTGGTGAGGAGAAGAAAGGAGTGTCTCTGCAGTAAGACCACAAGACATCTCCACTGTCCTGGGAAAGAGAAACACACGTGAGACATGTAGGGCCATCACTCTTATTATTCTCCTTTTTTAATGTTTTATAGTCAGTAGCAAATTTCTCTTTTGAGACAAATTTGCACATAAGGGAAAGAGGAAGGCTACAGAGAAAGTTCATGAATGTAGTGAAAATGGACATGCAGAGGGTTGACGTGACAGAGGAGGATGCTAGCGATAGTGTGAGATGGAGACAGATGATCTGCATGGTGACTCCTAAAGGGAACAGCTGAAAGATGAAGAGCTTTCTCATTTTAAACGTTAAACTAACACCCTCAAAGTCATCATAGAAATATTTTTACAAAAATTTGTGATTCAAACAGACTCGTGCCTCTTCCTTTCTTATTTCCACTTGTGCACCAAATGGCAAAACGACCTTCACTTACGATGCTGAGACAGAGCAGGCGTCCTCCCAGTGAAGCCGCGTACACCTGACGGCGTGACGCGTGAAGACGTGGAGAAGAAAACACAGCTCCTCCACCACAGTGACACTTCCAAACACACTTCTGAACCTGAAAACAGAAAATAGAGTGTCTGCTTCAAACACGTGAGACAGGTATCGAGTGCAACCATCAATCTGTGACTTTTCTGAATCATTCGAGTCCTTGTGTCTCTTTGCATCGAGCACTCACCTCTGAGTTTAGGGCGTAAACGTACCCATCGTGTGAGCCCACTACCACCAGACCAGTGAGAGGATCCACAGCAGGACAGCTCTTCACAGCATCTCCCGTCTCAAACACCCACTGTGTCTTTCCAGTTTCAGTGCATAAAAAATACACACAGCCGTCATAACATCCTGTGAAAGAACCCCCCCCCCCCCCAAAAAAAAGATATAGAAATATAAAGTAATAAAACCTCCTGAACATTAGGTATTCACAAAGCTGACACTTACCTATTACAACAAGGGCGCCACAGTGAGACACGGCAGCAGAGGCCTCGATTCTGTCTCCAAGAACTCGCTCCCACATTAGGTTTCCGGTGGCGACGTCTAAAGCCTGGATCCTGTGGGAGTGTGAGCCGATAAACACTGTTGCTTTGAACAAATCTGACCTGTGCTCAGCTCTGTTTTGTACTAGAAGCACCGGGGAGGCGTCCACACATCTGCCTGTGTCTGAGGACCAGCTCAGACTGAGGCCCAAATCAGCTTCTCCACAAGACTCCCTTTCTCCAAGAAGTTGATTCTGCACGGTTTTATCATCTTCTGTATATCCGATGTTCATCTCTATCACCTCGCCCCCTCTTCTTATGACTTTCACAGCCTGTTTCTCCACCTGCAGACTCTCAGCTGCTGTCCAGTCTTTGCGCACTCTCTTTTTTAGTACCTGAGACGTGGATTCGACGTGCCGTCTCTTGGCCTGAGACGGCGTTGACTGGCTGTTCTCATGCTCCAAGATTCCTCTTGCTCTGGCAACATGATTCACGATGTCAGAGAAGGTCCCATCAAGTATAACCTCCAGGAGCTCTGGTGAGGTCACTCCCACAGCAGTGAGGATGTCTTCACAGAGACGCAGAGCCTTCAGAGAATCTCCTCCACTGAACAAGAACTTGGACTTCTCGTCAACGGTAACATCTACAGCAAGATTTAAAGTATCCTGTTGATAGATAGTTTAAAAGAGAATGAACATAAGGAGACAACGGTTTATTTAAATTTAGAGCATGAATGTTGTCATCAAAAATGAAAATACCCGCCACAGAGTCTGAAGAATTTGCCTCAGTTCACTGCGATTTCTCTGTGAAGACTCTAAACACTGTCTCTGTTTTTCATAAACTCTGACTAATGCCTCCATGTTGACTTTGCCTATCAAAAAACGACAGTTAGAAAGGTGAATGGATAAAGTGGTGAATGAATTAGCTGCTGTTTCTCCTCAGCAGTGACAGCGTGTCTAAAGCTCACCGTGAGCAGTCAGGCATAAAGCTGGGACGAGCACCAGCGTGTCAGGAACGCTGTGAGCAGGCAGCAGCAGAGACAACTGGCTCAGAATGAGCTTCTTCAGATCTCCGTCTGCACCGCCTGACTCCTCCAGGGGGGGGTTGACAGAAGAGGGTAGGTTCTCAGCATGCTCACCAAAAGCACAAGCAGAGGGAATTTGTTCTGCACGTTGCTGTACAGATGCGGAGGTGGAAGCTGCCTTCTGGTGTCCAGATGTGGATGCCACGACAAAGGCGAGAAGTCGAAATCCTTGGTGCAGACCCACAGCGCAGGCTTCCACCTGAGGGAGACTCAGCAGGACCTGCAGGAGGGGAGATGTAAATCAAAATCAAAAAGATGTTGAAAAGGTATTTTGTTTACAAAGAATTAATGAAAAGTATCCACATTAAAGTACAGCATTAAGAAAAGGTGCCACCAGTTTAAAAACGCAATTATTAATCAGCTAAAACTGCTTTTCTCTTGTTTGCTCTTTTTTTCTTATTGCTGTGTGTATGTGACAATAAATTGAAAAAATAGTCTTTCATTATTTTTAGTAACAGTGAATCTGAGTGAGGAAACTGGTTCATAACAGAGACACCAGATTTCTTTAGGGTGGGGGTTAAGGATTCAAATCTTTCCTTTAATTTACCACAATCAGTACATCAGCTTTGCCTTCAGTATGTTAAAAAAAGGATCCAGTTGAAGTGGCTCGAGAAACTGACTAAGGCGCCTCCCAGTTGAGGTATTCCAGGCATGTTCTAACAAGAACAGGCCCTGGAGCAGACCCAGGCCAGGCAGAGAGATTATATTTCTTGGCTAGCTCGGAAACACGTTGCTACAACTCTGACTGAGCTTGGGGAGGGTATTTTGGGGAGGTGGTCAAGCTCATCCCTCAGAAACCAAGGTCTGGGCTTCTCTGCTGACACTGTGACCTGGATAAGACGTAAAAGTTGTTGGATGTTAAAAGCACGAGTGATGTGTGTTCCTTCATGTGTCAGTCTTGGTCTAACATGAGGCTAAGCCAGTGGACTTATTTCTTTTTTGAATCAATCACGTGACTTATAATTCATACATCAGAAAACATCTTACTTGCTGCAGGCTGTCTAAGTTCACTCGTTTTCCATTGCGTTTGATCAGTCGGTCTCTCCGTCCCAGGTAGTGCAGCTGTCCATCTTTAACATTCACCCAGTCTCCTGTAGCCCTCATCGTCCCAGGGACAACAGTGTCTTCATCATCCAAGAGACACACTCGGTCCTCTCCACCTGCACAAACGATCATATGAATTCATGAGGTTTTTCTTCATCTCAATGTGATTAATTTGCAGAGAACTCACAGTGTTTTTCCTACCTATGAAGATCTGTCCTTCACCCTCTGAAACAACATAGCCATGTTCATCTCTGACTTCCACCACTGTGCCCATCAGAGGAGTCCCGAGAGGCACAGAAGACACCGTGCTGTGAGATGTTTGTAATGTTAGATAACTCCTACATCTGTAGGACAAACTTGTAGAAGTCATGAACATTTTAAAACGGGGGTACACTCACAGGTTACTTGACCGCAGCAGAGACTCTGGTATTCTGTAACAGCTGGCCCAGCAGGAAACCTCAGTGATCCCGTAGATGTTGTAGATTTTGGTTTTATTGTCCTCATGTCTCCAGCTCTCCAGCACAGCGGGCGACGGGCAGGCTTCTCCACCCAGAGCCAACACCCGCAGTGAAGAGCCGCACGACAGCACGTCCTGTTTTAGAATACGATGGCCGAAGCGCAACAGCAGAGTGGGCGTGACCTGTGACAACAGTGAAAATGAAGCATTGCACAAACAAGGAATACTGCCTCACAAACACAACTGGCTCTACACTTGCCTGGAGGACAGTTGTCTTGTGATCGTTGAACAACAGTTCAGCTAGTCGATTGGGCATTTTCTTAATCACATTAGGGACAATGAGGAGTTGAGCCCCAGATGATAAGGCGAGAAAAATATCCACTACTGAGGGATCAAAGGTTAAAGGTGAGGCGAGGAAAACCACATCATCCGGCCTCATCTGAAACAAAGATCTGAGCAGAAAGAGAAGGGATTTGTCTTGGACTGAAAATGCCACTCTACAACAGGCAAAGGCATAAATGATTCCTTACTGACCTCAGATGCAGTATGTTGGGAAGTATACACCTGTGTGGTACCCTCACAGTCTTTGGAAAGCCTGTTGTTCCCGATGTGTGCAGCACATACGCCAACTCCCTGCGCCCAGCGTCGTCTTGCTCCACAGCTGAACCGCTGAGATCATTTACTGATGAAGTTTGTCCTGCTCCTCGTTCACGCTGGGCGACTCGCAGCGGCTCGATGTGAATCAGAGTCAGTTTGAACTTGAGCAGCTCCACACAAACTTCCACAGTTACGTGTTTGATGAGAGCTGCCTGAAATTGCTTTAAGTTGAAAAAAACAATAGCAATATAAATATTCACAAAAAAACACAATTCATTAACAAAGAATTTACAAAGGTGTTCTGATATTGCATTAAAAAAAAAACTCTTAATATTACAGACGAGTCATCTGTAGGAAACATACACTTGGAATATTTTTTGTTACTGCACAGGAGGGGATCTTGAATTGGGTTTTGTAAAGAAAAATTCAACCCAAACACCCCAAAATCCACAGTCATCTGGCTAGTAAGATGTTCTCAGGTTACGTAGCTGGATTAATTAATTAGAATCTTGGGTTGGCTATTGCACAGATTGTTATACTAGATGGACAGAATCAGACAGAATCAAAGTCCCACTGTGGAGCCCTTGTTGTAATAGGTCAGTGTCAGCTTTGTGAATATCTAATTTTATCATTATTTTATATTTCCATGTCTTTTGGGGTGGGGTTCTTTCTCAGGATGTCTCCATGGCTGTGTGTATTTTTATGTACTAAATCTGGAAAGACAAAGGTGGCTGTTGGCCTTAATAAATAAATAAGACCATGGCCTTTCTCGTGTGTTTTCATCGTCTGGATGGTTTAACCTTTTAACCCTCTCAAGGCAGGCGTTGCAGATTTGCAACAGTTAAAAACTAAAAACCTGATTACCCCACATACATATTTTTTTTACTCTTTTACTCCGAGGGTTAAGTGAGGCCTGAGTATTACATTTGCAAAATTACTCACAGCTGTTGTATTAATGCTGATAAAATATGACAAAATTCAACCTGCAGGAGGTCGGTCTGTACAGCACAGTACTTGAGGCCACATTGGTTCATGACTCTGGCAGAGAGGAGTCCAGGAGATTCTGGGTCCAGTGGGACGTAAGCAGCAGAGGATTGCAAGATCCTGACAAACAAAGCAGAGTCATTTGTGAGTTATGATTTGTTATAGAGCAGTGAGGCACATGCAGCCATAACACACAAGAAGCACATAGGCACTGACAAATATTAAAATAATGAGAAGTTCTGAATATGACAGCTCTTCAGCTCTGTTCTAGGATGCCCTCTGGACCCAGTGGAGGTGGTGAATGATAGGAGAATGGTGGCTAAGCTGTCATCCCTGCTGGACAACATCTCCCACCCCATGCAGACTCTGACAGCACTGAGCAACTCCTTCAGTGGCAGGATGCGGCACCCACGATGTGGGACGGAGAGATTTGCAGGTCTTTCCTCCCCACTGCTGTCAGACACCACAACAAAGACTTCCAACTGACCAAACACACGCATGTGCAATAGCAATAAAACTAAGTGCAATACTCTTTTCTGACATCGTTGTATTATACTCAGTTGCATATAGCATTTGTTTTATTTTATTCTTTATTTTTAATTTTATTCTATTCTATTGTGTACAGTATCTTATCTTATTCTATTCCAGTGTTTTCTAAGTTTTGCTATGTAACTTTGCACTTTCTGCTGTAACAAAACAAACTTTCCACATGTGGGACAACTAAAGGTTATCTTATCTTGTCACCTGCAAATTCTACTCTACTACATCCTTGAATCTTCTGTGTACTCTCTTTTATTAACATGCATTGTACCTGTCACATAAATAAGAATTCACTGTATATATTTTGATATAAATTATCGTAGCTTGGAATGACAACTTTCCTTTTTGTGGGTTTTTTTTTTTTTTTTTTTGTTGCCTCAATTTCCGTCTCCTTGATTCTGATCACTAATATCGCCCATAAATAAATTACAGAGGTCGATCTCTAATGTTTGCACTCACCCCAAAATCCAGACAGGTACAAACAAATCATCTCTGCAGTAAAGCCCGATCACCCCGCTCCTAGGAGAACAGTTATTTTGCAAAGCACGAGAGAATTCATCGGCGAGTTGAACCAGGTCTCTGTAGGTGAGGGACGCCGATGGTTTTCCGGACACCGAGTGTGTCACAGCCAGCCTGTCGGCGTGCAGGGAGGCAGCGGCGGCGACCAGCTCCTGCAGCGTCCGAGCAGACATGTTGAGAAGCCCTTTAGTGACCAAATGCTCATCTTCTGTCGGTGTACATTCTGGCAAAACCCGAAAATTTTTAAACATTCAAGTGTTGCTAATTTCAGAAGAAGCTGGATTTGTTTACAAGCACATTTGTCGAGGATTGATGACGCGGATTTTACAGTAAGCAATGAACGGTTATTTCAAATGCTCGTCTCAAAGCTCGGCCATAACAACAATTTGTCCTTAAATGTCGTTTTAAAATTTTGCTTACAAAATATTATTAATACTTGCAGTCATTTTCATATGAACAATAACCGCTACGTGTTATCACTGCTAACACAAAACAACAGTTTTCTATTTTAATTTTGTCTTTCAAATTAAACGCAATAAAGATACAACCGCAATTTCCTAGTATCAAGGAAGGCACCATATGTCCACTGTCCAATCACATTCCACTATTTTGTGACGTAAAATCTTTAAAATCGAAAGCGCCATTTTTCTTCTTCGTTTAGCTGTTCTCTTTCTTTGTCGTCTTTTTGATAAAAAGTAATTTTATATGCAAACATGGATGAGCTTGTAAAGACACAATTGCAAATTAACAATTCAAAGTTCAAACTTTCCCTGGATCGAATCATAGACAAGGTGTGTGAATAAGGCTATGGACGGTTAGCATGAACGTAACTATCAGCGGGTTTTGCAAATGAAAGCAACAGAATTAACCAACCTCTGTTTCCTTCTGATAGTATTCAAAACTTCAGTACCAGGACGCGGGGACAGAGGTTGATCTCGACGATATAAGCCCCACAAGTAAGTGAGCCGGAAAGGTTTTAATAACATCGTCTGTGTTAGTAAAGGTAACCGAAAACTAACTAATTAGATGCGTTTGTAAGCTAGATCAATCACAGGACTTGTTTTCTTTCTGGAATAATGAAGTTCAGTATTATTTATATATTAATTCACAGCAATAGTCGCCTGAAGGGCCTTTTATTACAATAAAAACAATAGACTTTAATTATAAATCTTTGAAAAGTGTTTTGAGTTTGCAAAGCAGTTTGACAGACAAGCAAAAGCAAAATGCTAAATTCAGAAACAGTGAAAAACGGAAAACAAACATTGAGATGAGAGGACAATAAAGTGAGATAATAGTAGCTTGGAAATGTGGAGGTATGCTCTGGAGAGGACAGGATTAAAAGTCAGAAGCAAGATAGAATGTGTGTGGATGAAGATGCAACGAGTAGAGTTAAGGAAGGTAGATGAGTTTAAATATCTTGGGGTGCGTGAGTTTTGCAATGTGTACTTTAGAGGTGGTGACACTGACAAAAAGACGGGAAGCACAGCTGGAGGTGGCCGATTTGAAGATGTTAAGATTGTCATTGGGAGTCACCTGGATGAACATGATTTGAAATGAGAACATCAGAGGGACAGCTCTGGTTTAGTGGTTTGGACATTATTTAAAGAGGCAAGGCTGAGATGGTTTGAGCAGAGGAGGTATAGTGGATATACTGGACAGAGGATGTGTTGAAGGAGGACATGCAGAGGGTTGATGTGATAGAGCAGAAAGATTGGCTGAGATGAAGGTAGATAATCTGCTAAAGATAATCCCTAAAGAGAGCAGCTGAAAAAAGAAGAACAAACAAGATAATATTTCTGCAAAGTATCTTGGAGACGAGATCAAAACATATCTTAAAAGTGATCAGTAAAACCTTAAAATCAAATGTACTGGGAACCAGTAGAGAGGAGCCAGGAACAGGGGTAATGCAATGCTATGTGCTAAGTCTTGCTGCTGCATTTTTAATTAGTTGAAGGTGAGATTTTTACCAGCAGTAAGAGATTTGAGGTGGTCTATCCCAGAAAAAACATAAACCTGGATGATTTGTTTTCCCAGATCTAATTTTGAGTGTTGTTTTAATTTTGGATTAAAGGTTTGGATATAATTTGAAAGAAGCAAAACTGCAGAGCTTTCCTTTAATGTCATTCAGACATTAAGGCCATGTCACATGATACATTTTACTGTTTCTGTCAGCTCCAATTAGAATATTAGTGGTTGATGCAATTTGCATGATTTGTGATTTTGATTGTATTTAATGGAAGAAAATGTTACGTCCTCCAGCTGTTATCTTCTTCACCAGATTTCAATTATAGGTATTTGTGTGTCCAATGGGTGAAGGCCTGATACCTGAAACACTGCTTAATATTTGACGATCTGTAATGTTCACTTTTTTTTGTTGTCTGACCACATTGTGTATATTTTCTGTCCTCAAGAGCTTGACAGCTACATGACGTTATCTAAAAAGAAGGTGATCTCACTGCAACTGAAGGTTTGGGTTACTAACAACGACCTTTGCAGCCATGCACGACACAAAATACCATAAGCTGCGTTTACTACTATTTAATCACCCACATTTTCTCCTCAGAGCTCGACAGATGTCAGAGAGGAGTCACTAAGAGGTAATTTCTCAGAATTAAGAGTTTAAATGACAACATGCATCTTTTTCTTTGCTTCACTGTGTAGTTCATCTAATACAACTTGAACATTTCTTACACAGCACAGGACCCCACAGGAGACTCTCAGGTAAATATACCTGCAATTACCTTCTGTATCAAAATATCTGGCATAACTTGAGTTAATGATGGTTTGTTTTTGACAGCTGGACTTGTCATCTGATACCAGCATCCAGCTGTCTATGGAAGATGGTGGTAAGAAAAAGGAAATCCTTTTGTTTCAGTGTTTTCCAGTCTTGGATTAAATTTGTGACAACAAAGAAATGCACAACAGAAATGCGTGATTGCTTTCTTAAATTACACATGCATGCTCTCTTTAATTATTAAATAATATATTTAATAAGTTTTGCCTCCACAAACATTTTGATTTCCCTGTACTTTGTGATAAATGAATAGTTGACCATTGTGGTAGTTTTAAGTGTTAGACTCCAACACCTTGAACAGCAGCTGGCAAAGGTAATCCTTGTTCTGCTCTTAGCTTTGGCGAGGGTTAATTAGAGTGGGCCTCCAGCTCACAGTGAACCCTCGGAGCAAAAGAAACACCACTATCGCCAACTGCAATCCAAGATAGAAGATTTGGAGTACATCCGGTTACCCCAGTTAGGTAACCTGGCCCGTGAGGCAGCTGGAAGCTGGTAGTGTGTGAACTTTCCAAATAAAACAGAGGGTTGTCCACTAGTGTATATATAAAGATTGTTTATCCAAGAGAAGCACTGAGTATATTATTTGTCTAATTCCCAATTTTGTTTCCCCTTGTGCATCACACAGGGATGACTAGAAGTGATGTGACTCAGCTGACTGTGAGCTCACTGGATGAGAGTCAGAGAAACTTTTCCAATGTGGACCTTCAACCTGAAGACCAAGATGAGGAGCTGGAAATGTCTCTTAGAAGTCATGGCAGTTCCTGGGTGGAGCTCTATCCAAGTATGATTAGTCGGATAAAGAGGGCCTGGGATCGGCAGCATGTCTCTACAGCCGCTGATTCTGTGCTGAGGAGGTACCGCAGATGGCGTCAGCAATCAAACAGAAGTAACCTCAACAACACCTTTGTCGTCCCACTTAGACACACAAACAGCAAACCAAAGATGACCACAAAAGCATTTCCAGAGAAAAGCTCCAGCAGGCCTATGAAAGAGCAATTCACGAGGACCAAAACAACGCCTATGCAGACTGTGACCTGTCCTAGAGACTGGCACGAAATGCACCAATCTCCTGATAGGGAGGAAAACCTTATGAGCAGGCACCAGCATAAGCCTGTCCTTGTAATGGACTTCTCTGCTTCCTCTGTGTCCTTTAAACCAAAAGAGATACCATTAAACAAGACTTTCACTGTGTCTCAGCTGTCCTCTCGTAAACAAACCCAGCTGGAAGACCAGGCCTCTGCCTATAGCGTCAGTCCTCCACGACCTTGTGCTAAAGCCTCTGAGGAAAGATCAAGTCTTTCTCTATTAGAGACAGCTGGGAGCTCCATCCTTGCACCAGAATTCACTGCTGCAATACAGAGACCTGATATCTATGGCTCCCCAGTCAGGCAGGAGGCGCCGAGCTTTAGGGACAGGAGTCCCCTAAAAGCAAGAGTGGTGACCAGCCTGGGAAGATCACCTCATTTGTTTTCCAGAAGCCCCAGTGAATATTCTGTGACTTCCAGAGAGCCTATGAGGCCCAGATCACTCACGGCCTCTCTGTTTTCCCCGACAAAAAGGCCTGTTTTGCCACCGAAGATGCTTTACTCTCAAAACTCCCAGCAGTCCTTCCTGCCACACTCACCGCAGTCAGCCTCAGCAGCAGGGGGTCATCGCAGGCTCGTACGACACCTCTCCATTGATTCCGTCCTGCCTTCATCCCCTGGCTCGTGCTCACCAAAACAAGTTGATGAGGATTTCATGAAACTTTACCACAAGTTTGTGTGTCAGAACAAGTCAACTTTCTTCAATGGCCCTCCATGCCGTCTCTGTGCTAGAAGCTCTGAGGCCAGCAGAGGTCACTCTTCATCAGCTCTAGCTGCTCTTGCACTGTCACCACACCGGTCTGTCCTGAGGAAACGCCACAGGGACCTAGACTGGAGCAGCCATCCACAGTCCAAACGCTTCAGGGAAGTGTATTGCACATACTCCCCAGGGTCCAAACGCCACAGCAGAGCGATGCTAAGGCCTTTGTCTGAACTGGAGCTGCCTCGTGGTGGTAGCTCCAGTAAGCACAACATGTTTCAAAGGTTCAGCAGCCAGCAGTATCCAGCATATGAGGAATATGTGGAGGCTGAATCTGCAGCGGATTTTTCTGGCATGGGTAAGCCTCATCCTTTTTTTAAGTCAAGTGATAGTGCTCAAATTATGTATTTTTGCATAGCTACAAAAGTGCAGTTAAGATGCCTCCTAAACATATCAGGTGCAGGCAGGTATTTTGGGAAGAGGACTTTGATGAGGACACACCCACTGAATTTGGATGCATGCATGATTGTGCATGTTTTTTCTAGGGTGCAGCTTTCTAAGGAACCACTCACCCAGACAACACAAACTAAAGAAGATACAAATATATAAACTGATTGTCAGCTTACTTTGTAAGAACCCCCAATATTTCTTTAAAGTTTGGGTTTTGAAATTACAAGTCAGACTTATTTTATGCAAGTTTAATCATCACAACTATGTAAAGAGTCCATCGACGTGTATTTTGTCAGTGAATTTCCACTTGGGGAAAGAGAAAGAGAGCACGCCTGTGTGTTTGTATGAGAGGCCGTACAAGCCAAAATTCATTCTCATACTGAGTGGAGCAGACAGAGGTCACTGTAGCATACAACTCGCACAAAAATGACAGCTACTAAATGACCAACACTGCACCTGTGAAGTTTGTCTGTCCCTTCACATCTGATCTTCATAGTTTTCTTGACTTGTTTCTGATTACCTAATCATTATGCTTTATTCAACAGGAAGTTCACTAGAGAGCAAAATGACCTGTGGCTACTCTCCCAGGTGACTAAAATAATTCCCATGTACAAGATATTTTTGGCCTCTGGGGGTTGATGTGTTCTTACTCACCTTTTCCCGTCACATACAGAAAATGGCGATGAAGGGGATCATCAAGGAGATGGGCCGATGAAATTTAATGAAATGTATGACCATCTAGTTCTGCGATGGAAACCCGCTGATAATTAATCTCTCTGAACTATTTTTAATTGATTATAATTGTTCTTATATGTTCTATCATTTCTTGAATATATGTTTGATGTCCATTTTTTCTGTCTATTCATTATTGAAATAAAATTGTCAATGGGAGAATGTAGTTATTTAAAAAAAAAAAAAAAAAATACTTGTCATTGTAGTTATTGTTTATTATTCATACATCATATTCCTGTATTGTTCAAATTTGAGCAAACAGCCCAAAACCCAAACAAAACAGTCTTAAGTAAATAACAGAAATAAAGATGATTTAATGTTTTGGTCATTTATCGTGTGCGCTTTTTCTGGCATTGTAAATGCTTTGAATACATGTGGAAATCTACTTTTCAAATAAATGCAGCTGCAAAACAAAAACATACTTGTGTGGTAAGAAATACACACCTGGAATTAGTCACATCCAGGAACAGGAAAAGAAAAAAGCTTAGCCACCACAGGTGAGAAAAAGCATCACTTTTAGCTTCCTGAGGTTCTGAATAAAGTAACCTTCTGTAGTTGTGCAACATCTTAGTGTTCCGGCTGGCAATGTTGAGATAAACCATATGTAGAACAGGGGGGGTTTTTTTTATTTAAAGTTTGCAGCACCATCCACAGTGCTACTGTTGGTGCAGCAGTTACCACTCCAGCTCCACTGGATATTTCCCAGTCAGACAGGCAGTGCAGTGGCCCACTTTCCTGTTGGACTTGTTATTGGAATTAATTTTGTCCTTTTCAATATGGAAAGCAATACCCTCCTGGACAGCAGATACGAGGCCCTCCACAGTCAGATATTTAACACTGTCAGCACCTGTAAACAGCGTTAGCATTAAACACAAGCTTTTGTTCTGACCAGACAAAGAAATGAATGGTAGATGTGCATTTTTAAATACCAATATAACCAGCAATGTCCTGAAACTCCGGCTTGTTGGCAATGAGCTCCTCCTTGGTTGGGATGTTGATGCCCATGTAGCAAGGGAACCTGATTGGTGGAGAAGCCACCCTGATGTGGACCTGTCCAGAAGAATAATTAGGTTACTATAAACACAAAGTTAGTGTGTGACTATATTCTGGTCACACACAGTTAGGTGCCCTTTTCAGGACCAATATTTGTTCTTCAAATGGTCAGAAATAACAAAACAAAACGTATCTTCTGTTAATTCATGTAACAATGATTATTTACCTTTACTAAGTGTGGCAAAAATGTAGCATTTATCTATTCTTCTATACACATCAAGCACTTGATGTGTATAGAAGAAGAGACAATAAAGTGCTGCATGAATGTTTGGTTAAAATGTGAATTACGGTTCAGATCAGATTGACTAGTAGGCCCAAAAATGATGAATGAGAGTATGTTACTCATGCCATAAATCTGATTAGGGACCGATTTTCATAAAAATGGTTTACCAGACGTGGGGCTTGGCCCAACTTTTAAAAAAATCCAAAAGTTAATCACTTCCTATCTTTAGTATTACAAGATTAGATATTCCCAAATAAACATGTATCAATGAAATAATAACTGGGATGTTCAAGAAAATACCCCCAAAATTTGGATCCAGATATCCTGGATTTGGGGTTTTAATTCATGCATAGTGCGGAGGGAATTTTCTGTCTTATTGGAAATACAGTCTCAGACTGCTCTTGTGGTACGCCCACTTTTTTGAGTTGACAGTTAATGAGCCTAATATTTTCTATGAACCCCTGATGTAAGTATAGTACGCAATGTGACAAACACATGGGCTTTTCTCACTTATTCCACTTACTGCCATTAAAAAAAAAAAAAAAAAAAAACTCCAGTTTTATGTTACTTTCCTGTGCTTCTAGTCTACTTACAGTCTGAATTATCAGACAATCCAAACCAACCAGTTTCTGAGCCACTCTGCCAAAATGTTGTGTGTGCTATATCAACAACTATTGCCAAACACTATTAAACGAACCTCTTTGGCACCCGCTTCCTTCAGCAGCTTAATAATAGGGGAAATTGTGTTGCCTCTGACGATGGAGTCGTCAATGAGCACCACTCGTTTCCCAGCAAAGTTGTCCGTCAGTGCTCCAAACTTCTTGGCCACTCCTAGCTGCCTCAAGCGGGTGTTTGGCTGGATAAAAGTTCTTCCAACATAGCGGTTTTTACACAGAACCTCAATGTATGGAAGACCAGACTGTGAGAAGAAGACAGAAGAAAAACTAGTGAGACTGTAAGTCCACCCGGTATATTATAAGATTACTGAGGTGGAGCAGACACACTGTAGACAGACCTGCTCAGCGTAGCCCAGAGCAGCAGGGGTTGCAGACTCTGGCACAGTGCTGACAACGTCTGCATCAGTCGGAGACTCGATGGCCAACTGCCGCCCACATCGCTGTCTGGCAGTATAGACCATCTGCCCTGTAGTACATTGATATTTCAGTATTAATACATTTAAGAAATGAGTAATCAGTAAGTGTGTTACCCATAATAAATATGCATACCTTCGAAAATAGAGTCTGGTCTGGCAAAATAAACATATTCAAAAATGCAGAAGGCTGGGAGGTCTCCCTCAGGTCGGGGCACAACACTCAGAGATTTGACACCATGTCTGGATATCTGGACTATCTCTCCTGGCAAGACCTCTCTGTAGTACCTGTTAATCAATAACGACAAAAAAGTACAATGAACGGATGGACTCAAGGAACACCATTTCACTGTTCATGCATTCAGATTCAGAAGAATTTATCCCCAAGGGGCAATTAAGAGACTGACCTTGCCGACCGTATATAAAATACACAAACATCACATTGGGGAGACAAGTCAGGCTAGGTAGCTGGCCGCACGAGCAGCGACCCGGAACCGAACAGCAATGGGCGTGCATCAAAAGCTATGTCGTTACCACTGGGAAACACCAGAACTATTACGATGGTCATTGAATCACGTCTTTACTAGAATATACTAAGGTGTCAAAACTAGGGCTGTCGGCATTAATCATGTCGGTCGTTAACGGAGATATGCTGCGTTAACGCGGTTTTGCCGTCAACGTCATTTTAACGCGATTAACACTGACAGCCTTAGTCAAAACTTGTCATTTAGGTTACAGGATTGTTATCGAAAGCCATCTTTATGGGGGGGGGGGGGGGGGAGTGTAAAGCGCCAAAATAGAAAAAAAAAAAAAAAAAAGTACTCGTGGCCTAAGGCAAATGATATGAAACCTTTGGGAAAGAAAGAAAAATAAAAAAATAAGGTTATAAAAATGATTTACACCTGGCATTACGGTTCCTTTTATACTAAAGAATACTTTTGCAAAGGTAACAAATGCTTACTTGGCACCAATCGACTGGAAGCTGCACGACTCTGATGACACAACCCACCCCTCAGTGTCTTCCTCTTGAGCGCCTGCTTAAAAAAAAAAAAAAAAAAAAAAAAAAAAAAACAAGAATCAAGTTAATCATTCACCAGCTTACACATCTGACCTCTGACAAAATCAAAAGGGCCAAAAGCTCTGCTGCAACCATTGACCTCTCGTGAGGCATCCTTTTTATCAGTAAAGCTAGTCTTTTGAGAGCAAACATGCCTGTGTTCTGCAGTTGCACTAATTCTGATGCAACGGTCACATGCAACAACTGTGTAGATACCTGGATTGTGCAGTTTAGAGATGGGAACGAGCTGCCCAATGCACAGTGGCCTATTTCCATAAGGGTCACGCACTGCGTAGATTACATCTTTGAACATGACCAGCAGTGAGTATGATGTTGGCGTTTCAGTCATGAGGTTTTTAATTCTACAACAAAAAAAACAAATAAAAACAGCATTAAAGTAATGTAAAGCAAAAATATTTATGCTTATATGCTTATGTATCATTAGGTCACAACAGTCACCTGGCAACCCAGTCAGGTGAGTCTAGCTCCTCCATAGGTGGAGTCAGTGCCAGCAGCTGGGTGATGAGCTCACTGTCTGAGCTGGTGGAGAGGCCGACACCATGGCGCATCACCTACAAGGCACATTTATAGTGACTGATTAATTATGGAATAATGTTATTTTCTGTGGAATAGCAGTCTTTGGAAAATTTTATAATGGAAATGGTTGTCACACCCCCGCCCTCAAAGAGCCACTCAACAGCCACTCTGGGAAAGAGACACAGGCCAATCATGTTGTTGCACTGACGTCTAGGCTCGCCTGATGTTCATGATAGTTTTAACTGCGCTTAGGCACAGCTGCTATATAATGACACAAAGATATACATAAGTCTACTTATTATTTTTCCTTCAATTATTGCATCTATAATGTGAGTCAGGACTCTGGAGAAAAGTGTTTTGTGTTTTTTACATTTTATTTCTAAATCAGTCCTGCTTTTACGTCTCAGCGGCCATCAAAATGAAATTTATGGGTTTTTCAGATCAGACAAAGCTACTTTAAGATTCTGGCTTGTCACAAGAGGTTGGCCACATGTTTAAGTTGGCAGAGATTTATACCGGCTGACTTTCTTGATGCACAAAGAGGATTTGTGTCTCTGGCTGGAAATGAAACAGTGACCTTTACTTGCCAACTGAATGTTATCAACTAAATCACTTTAAAATAATTGTCCACATAATCACCTGAAGCAGTTTCCAAGATGGCTGCTGAGCATAAAGGACAACTAAGAGTATGAAGTTAATCCATTGGTCTATTGATGATCTATTTCACTGTCCAGTTCAATAGGTAGTACGTACTGTATATTCCATATAAAGGTCTGGCTTGTCTTAAAAAAACAAACAAAAACACAACACATATACATGACACACAGATTTTTGTTAGTGATCACAAAGTGCACTCGAGAAGGGACGTTGATGTGATCCAGCTGGACTGAGCATGTTTCAGTGCCACTTATGAATAGAGATACTGACTTCTTGTTAGGAAAAAGGGGAGGCAGTCTAAATTTACCTAAAGAATAGGACTTATTTGATGTAAAGCTTTAAATTTCCTTCTGAAAGGTTAGTTATGTATAATTGGTTAAAAACCAAATCCAGCTGACAAGGTCTGTGTTAAAAAAAAAAAATCTTATTAATTCATCGTAATTGGTCGACTAGATATATAATATAAAGTGCATGGATTGTCATAAGATTACTTTAAAGAACAAAAAAAAAAAAAAAAAAAAAGAGGACAGTTATAAATATGCACTCAGTGAATGTGCAGGTTTGTATGAAAGCATAATCATAGAAATGGCAGTGTCGAACGAGCAGATTATGGTAATACAGCTTTCTCAAGATCCACTTATACAACCAGCATGAGTAAGTGTCTCAAATCACCTTTGACAAGGTAAATGTAATCGATTTACTGAACCATCAGAGTGATGGCAGAACTTCAAAAAGCCTGTTTGAGCGTTCAGACTTTTGAAATTTGGAGTGAAGTTTAAGAGAGCAGTTAATGATTTGGTACTGATTTTTCATGGCAAATCATGTGTGGAATTCTCACTCAGTGCACATTCTCATAAATATAGTCAAAACTTCCTGTGTATTTTAGCCTCAGATTGGAAGAGAGGTTGCTGAGAAAAAGACAGGATGGGAACACATTTGTTAAATTATGCTAAATGGCCTGTATTTGTATAGCGCTTTACTAGTCCCTAAGGACCCAAAAGCACTTTACACATCCAGTCATCCACCCATTCACACACTGGTGATGGCAAGCTACATTGTAGTCACAACCACCCTGGGGCAAAATCAGTTTAATATAGCTTACATTTTATAGATTGGGGGTTTTTTTGGGGTTTTTTTTAGATTTTCAGCCTGAAATGTTCTTAAGAGATATACATTTTAAAAAGCTATTCATTTTGTTTCTCATTAATGCGAGCATTAACTGCAGATACAAATTCTTTTGAGAGCGCAAAACACTTAATAGTCAAACAAATCCTTTGACTGGATGATGGATGCAGCTCTGGTATGTGAAAGTGTTGACATCCAGCCCATAACCTTCGTTAAGATTGGATATAGCAAATAAATATTTCAGCAGAAAGAAAAACTGTGTCTGTGTGTGTTCAGTTCATTATTTTTATGTCACATTGATATGCGCAACATTCAGTGTGGACAAGCAGAGCCCCCTCCTCACCTTTTTCCGCAGGGCATGGGCATTAACCAGCTCTCCATTGTGTGCTACAGCAATCTTGCCATGCAGTGTATCCACCACAAAGGGCTGGCAGTTCTGCAGCTCTGAGATCCCAGTGGTTGAATAGCGTGTGTGGCAAATGCCGAGGTTACCATAGCGCAGTTTAGTGAGAGCCTCTGGTGAAAAAGCGGTGCTCACTAATCCCATTCCCTATAAAATGACAACATTGCTCTGTGAAGGTTTTAACTTGCACAAAAATATTTTAAAATAAATAAAAGTGATGTTAAAAAGCAGAAAATCAGCAAACAATGAGGATGTCTGAAGGCTTTAAAACATGTCTGTAAAGGCCAAACATTAAAGTGCTCAGTGCGATTCTGACCAGCTGGGTTGTTTTGATGTAACTGTGCCAAATGGAAATATATTCAGGACGCAACCCAAATACGTCCTGGGTCTGTTTTTGAGATGCTGGGTTAAACTGTGCTTCTGTTTTATCATATAAGAAGCTTCTGATCATGATTCAGTGTTACCTTGTGTGCTGTGTACGTGGGTGGACTGGCTCCATTACTTGTGACAATCCCAGCACTTTCCTGTCCCCTGAGTAGAGACACACACACACACGCACACACACACACAATTACAGTGTAAATTTTCATGTATTAGTGGGAAGTGTGTTTTTTTGCATGAATGATTTCTGTTTCTTCTCTGCAAGAATAAACTTGAGTCAGTTACGGTTGCCTTGAGGCAAATCAAAACTGGTTTAACGAGGGCCAAATGGAGCAGAAACAAAATCCCCCCCCAAAAAAAGGAAAAAGCAGATTTGCTTCCCTGCGGTGAGGCTGCCATATATGGAGAGTCGCCTTGCTGCAGTTTCAATCCATTACCAAGCTGCTTCTCAGATTACACTTAGTCCCGCCCCCTCAGCACACAGCTTAAGCCAGTGGTGAGGCTGCTTTTCAGCATGAAGGCGTTGCTTTCAGGCTTAACCGCCTGGTTGCCTAGGGAACCGGGCAGCAGAGACAGACAGGCTGGGGGAAAAGAAAGCGTTTCCAGGTCAGCTCAAACATGGAGAGAGGAGCAGAGAGACAAAGAGGAGGTGATAGTGAGGTGGGGGAGGAAAAAGGCTCAGTGGAGAGGCAGTGGGGGGAAGCAGAAGTGCTGGCTCTACTCTCAGTGTGGGACCAGGTTGGAGCTCAGCACGTAGTAGAGAGCAGAAGCACATTTGAGGTGATTTCAGAGCGTCTGAGGAGGCTCAGTGTTGTGCGCAGCTGGAGGGAGTGTCAGGCCAAATGCAGAAGCATGAGACTTCAGAGCAGGAAGGCTGACGCAGGCACATCGGCAAACTACAGCCAAGGAGTGGAAGAAAGGCCGCTTGAAAGGCCATGGGAGGAAGAAGATGTGGATAATCAAAGAAGAATCTACCCAGTCCAGGAAGGTAAACATGTACAACACCACTGTACTATTGATGATAACAACATGACTTTTTCCACCTTGGGAAAAAACAAAAACTGGTATCCAAGGATAAACAGACACGCCAGTTAAAACTATTCTTAGCTTGCTTGTGCTAAAAAGTAATTCAAACACTTACATAAAAGTCATCTTGTTCTTCTTTGGGTTTTTTCTACATCAACATTTAGCCAAAATTTACAATGTTTTCATGTGTGCACAGGAATGAAGACTCGATTTCATTCAGCTGTTTCTTACTCTACTAATGTGGCTGAAGAGGGAGGCCGCCACTGGACGGATGACGAGGTTAGAGCGCTGCTGTGCGTCTGGGCTGACCGCAACATTCGGGAACGTTTGAAATGCACGCTGCGCAACAAATCCATATTCCAAGAGATGGCTCGTCAAATGCAGAGAAACTTTGGGGTGATACGGAACTGGAAACAATGCCGTACAAAATACAAGAATTTGAAATATGACTATAAGACTGCGAAAAGTGCACACGCTGCGGGAGGCAGCAGTGCAGGAAGCCCGGGGAAATACATGAAGTTTTTTGATGAAGTGGAGGCCATTCTACTGGACAAAGGACTGGAAAATGGGACCAGGGAAATGCAGAAGAGACTGTATGATGGTGAAATGGAAGCAGGGAGGCTACAAACAGCAGCAGGCCACACAGGGCAGATAACGGGCTCTGAGAGTGAGGTGGTCATTGAAATTGATGATGGTAAGCATCAAGTTTGCAAGCAGTTGTTTTAGATTCAAGACTTCGTGAAAATAATTTTCTTATGTATTTATCATTTAAGATGACAACAGTGACGATTACGACATGGATGGAGAAATGGAAGTAAAATGGAGAAGTGCAGGTATGCCGAAAAAGAAAAATCTGCCAAATCAACTGTGGAGTTTAGCAGCATAATTAAACTTTTCCTTCCATATCTGTTCTTCTTTTATCCCAGACGCCCATCTAGCACACACAGACTCCAGCTCTGACCAGTTCCAAGTAGTCACAGTGTCGGACACGGGTCGAAACTGGAGCGACCAAGAGGTGCGAGCCCTGATCCAAGTCTGGTCGGATGAGCGCATACGCAGGCAGCTGGAGAGCTCAACCAGAAAGAGGGACATCTTTGTCCAGATCTCGAACAGGTTAATGCAACAAGGCATTGAACGTGACTGGAAACAGTGCCACACAAAGTACAAGAACCTCAAGTACCTCTACAGGTCCCTTCAAAGGGGCAAGACTGATGAAGCTGACCCGAGACGCCTCATGAGGTTCTATGAGGAAGTGGACTCCATTATGAATCGCACGGCTAACGACTCTCTGCGAGACACAGGAGCAGCCGAGTCTGCAGATTCAGGCGGACTTACTACATCTGACAACTGTGATGAGAAAAATCACGTGGACGGCAAGTTGACAAACACGAGGAGAGCTGTGGAGGGAGCCTTGGAGGACAAAACCTGCACCTCTGATTCGGACTTATCAGTAACCATCGAGGCTACATCAAATGCTTATGAGCCAAAGCGACATAAAATTAAGGAGCATTATCTGGATCAAGAACACATGTTGATGAGTGAGCTGATCATTTAATCATCATCATTATTATCAGCATGAATTAGATGAAAAAGATTACATAATGCTTTCAGTGGTCAGTTACCATGAGTAAGATAATCAAGCAGGACCATCTTGGACAGCCAAAAACAAATGTTTTTTTTGTTTTTTTTTTACATTATGTCTTAATATATTTCCCATACACAAAACAAACCGATGACATTTAGTTCAGGGTTCTCCCTGGCTCACAACAGACTTTTCTTGGTTTATGACACATGTATGCAAGATTAGCCCCAGCAAAGTCAAGGCACTGAATCTGTTACCAAATGTGATAGAAAATGCACAGATTTCTAACCACTTCATGAGAAATCAATCAATGCATCAGCTGAACTTTAGGTTCATTATCTTGCCCAAGGATACTTCAGTCCAGAGAAGTCGGACATCAAACCAACAACTTTCCAATTAGTAGACAACTTGGTCCAACTTGGTTTTAAAATATATTATTATATACATATAAAATATATTATTATTATAGTTTAAAGATTTTATTTAAAAAGGAGTCCCGAGGTGGTCTTAAGCCAGTCTTACTATGTTTAGTACCAAGACAATTCTTTTCTTTTGTAGCAAAAAATGCATATTTGTATTTTTGTAACTACCTTTAATATTATATTTTTGCAGGTGCTTCTGAGAGTGTGGTGGAAAGAGAGGATACTACTTCAACACACAGAAGAATCAAGAGGAAAGCTGTAGATGAAGGTCTGAAATATGTCTCCTTCTGTAATCCCTTTTAATGTCACGTGACATCCACAATTGACTGAAGCTTTTGTAATTTCTGGCTAAGTCCCATGATATGCCATGGCGCTTCATAATTAAATTATGGATAAGGATATGGTCATGACTTCTAATAAAATGCACAACTCGCATAACCCTACTAGGAGCTAACATGTTACACTAGTAGTACTTAAAAAGTAGGTTAATGTAAACCTTTGTCCTTCTTATTTCCAGACCCTGGACTGCACACACCACTAAAAAAGCTGAACATTGGGCCTCTCGTTGCTGAAAGACTCCACAGCCAGTGTAAAGAAGAGACGGACCATATTCCAATAATAAAGATCAACTCAGTCTGTTCAATGGCCACCCCTGCTCCGTCGCCAGAATTACAGGTAACATATACTGATCTCATGTGACCATTATAAAACTGAGGTATTTTTTAAATAATAAAAGCTGTTGTGGCAACTTTTTAAAAGCTACCCCAACTACTTGATTAATCGAGTGACAGATTATTTGGCGAACATTGTGATAATCAGTTAATCATTTTTTAAATAAAAATGCCGAACATTAAAATTATGATTGCAAACTTGAACATGTTTAGGTTTTAGATTGTTTCAGATTGCAAAAACAAAGGTGAACTGATTAATGCATATATCATAAAAAATAAAAATAAAAAAAAAGCTGCAGCTCTATTGCTTTTATGAATGAAAACTGTTATGTCTTAAGGGTTATTCACTAATCCATGTCAGAAAATCCCAGAAAGTTGATTTTCTTCATCTGGTCACAGCATTTTCAATGGAAATGTTTCATCGCTTATCCAGGTGACTTCTTCAGTATCGACTGACTGCAGTTTTCCACAACTTTACAGTACAGTACTTGAGCGGTATAGCTGCATAACAACTGAAACCAGCACCATTGACTAACAATGAGCCACAAATTCAGTTCCATGGTTGTTAGTATGCAAACTGTCATGACCATTGGTAGCATGAGTACCATTTAGACAGTGTTAGGAATTGGCTGCAATCACATCACTCTAAGATGATGAACAATAGTTCAAAGATGTCATCCCCTTTTCACATAACGGCTCGCCACTCAAACCAGGATGTGCACATCGTCACTGAAAGAGTGGCCACTGGCCTGTAGGTGTAAACAGCCCTGTCCTGATGAGCTAGCTCTTCTGCGCTGTCCAATCTGCTAACCGGAGGTTGTCGGGTTGGCTTTCTAAATTCAATGAAATTGGGAGAAAAAGAATGATATATTAAATTGCAAGCTAGATGAAGGAAACCAGGCCTTTTGGTTCTTGAAGACATTTCACCTCTCATGTGTGAAGCTTTTTCAGTTCCAAAAACAAAGTATTTTAACCCTTAGTGGGGTTGTGCTCTTGGGGGGTGTCCTGAGGATCGTTGACCCACCCGGTTTTTATGCAAGTCGTTAAGGGTCACATCAGTTGAGCTGACATGTGACTAAATGGATGGGTTATTTCGGTCACAAGACCTAAGTGTGAATTCTATGTGGGACAGCTTCATGAACCAAAAAAGAAATCCAGTTGCCTTCAACTCAGTAACTTAAAACTAGCATGGTCTCAACAACTGTATCGAATATTTCATCAGAACCAAGAATGTGGCAATGATATGTTTTCAGAAAAGCTGCTTGATAAAATGTTGCTAACTACAGTGACACTTTAAAAGGTGTTTTGTGTTTCCACTGTACCAGAGTCGATGAGAAAACAAAAAATTGCTAACTGCTAGGCAATCAAATCTGGCTTTTATGAGTGTAGACTCAAAAATTGTACAAAAAAGAGAAAAGCTATTGAGTAGTCTTTTTCTCAGTGTGTGCTCAAGAAGAACAGAAGAAAGCAAGGCCTTCATTGCTTAAGAATGTATGCTTCAAGTATTTAGCCCAAGAACATTGAGCTTCAAGAGGTCATGCTTGGTAATATCAGAAACCTGTGCCAACTTCTTAAACACAAGGCAGAAGGTAAGACAGCCTTTCAAAAATGGCTAAAGACACAGCCTGAATTATGCCAGTCCTATGATGTAGAGCAAACTGTCAGGATGCAGGAGATCAGTTTGGAGAGCTACAAAATCTCAATATTTCTCTCCAAAGAACGTCACAAACCAACTCTGGTATGCAGGCTGTCTGTTGAGTCCCACACTGAGGCAAAAAAGGCAAAACTAATGATGCTTTCCAAAGCCTTTTTGAGAAGGCATCTACCATTGTGGTAGATCACAGTGCCACAAATCAGGCAACCACCCAAGTAAGTGATTGATGTTTTTCGCACAGCTTGCAAAGCATTTCAGCAAAATGGTCTACTGACACAGTAGAAACTGGAAAAAACCCTGCTTATTGAAAAAATTGATTCTGTGGTAGATAAATATCCAGAAATTGTCCTACCCGTGTTCAGGCTTTACTACCCAATCAGTCACAGGACAGAACCTGTAGAAATACAGGTTTTGCAGCAGAGTTTAAGGTTGTTGTTTATTATAACATTCACCTCCTCTGAATCGGGAAGGTACTTTACTGCGCTGAGCAAGTGGATGACCTGGCTGCATTCAGAAATATATAGCACTTTGTCATAACCACCAAAAAAGCTGGTTATCCCAAAAAGAAAGTTAGTGTGCAAAGAAGCATGTGGCATATTTGGTGCTTTTATATGAAGTAATCCAATGCCCACTCAGAAAGAGTTGAGTGCTTGGTTGCCAGAACATTGTAGAGAACCATGGTGTGGCTGCAGCTCTTTACACTTAACACAGCAATCCTTGCCTGGGATCCTCTAAGAATAACATGTCCTTCTAATATAGATAGCTAAGGGAATGTTCCATTTTGAAAACCAATAACACTGCAAGAATTATTACAAAACATTAGGGATTAAATACAGTCAAATTATGGTATAGCAATCAAATGGCTGAGTACTCTCCAATACTGGAACAACTAATTCATACATATGTTTTTTGGTTTTATACAAAGTGATTTTTTTTTTGTTGTCCACAGTGTTGAACCTAAACTTATGCACATGTACATTTATATAGCTAAACCTTAGGAAATATGCAAAGCTCACTTTTATTCTTGCCTTAGTAATGTATTTACACATACATAAGTTTTTTTATAGTTTTCACTAGACATTGGCTGCTCTTTCACTCCTTTTCAGTGTAGACCTTGTCACTGAGCATTTTTAACTCTTCATGTTTTTCATTTTTCAAATGAACAAAAAATGTGTGTGTGTGTGTGTGTGTGTGTGTGTGTGTGGGGGGGGGGGGGGGGGGGGGGGGCTGTCAAAGGACCTAAGAGATGGATTTGGTTCTTCAGTGGTCAGTGGGAGGGTGTCTGTAAAGATGTCATTCTTAAGGAGGGGGAGCATGGAGGAAAAACTGAGGTATGCCAAATAACACAAGAACTGGACTGAAAAATCTGTGACGACAGTGATGTGATTAATTAATATTCAATTGTCGGTTCAAACTGCCATCAGTGTGTTAAAAAAAAACCAAGAGGTAAAATAGAGAGCCATCTTTAAAACACAGTGGAGGTTCTATCATGGTTGTATTGCCTCTGATTCAATTATAATAAAGAAAAATACTGACAGATTTTGATCTAGCATGGCGAGGAAGCATCTGATTGATGCCTCATTTTTCAGCACAGGAGTGATTCCAAACACACTGCCAATGCAGGAAATGCATACCTGGACAGAAAGAACACACACACAATGAAACATGGTCAGTCATGGATTGGCCTCTCCAGAGCCCAGCCTCAACATTTTTAAAGCAATGTGGGATGGCAGAATTGACAGACTGAGGGAAAACAGAACAAGGAAACAAACATCCAAAGACAAACTCTGAATGTCCTTCAACAAGCCAGGAGAACTAGTGTCGAAGGCTACTTACAGAAGTTACAAGAAAGTTTCCATAAGAGAATTCAGGTTGTGTTGAAGAATAAAGGTTGTCATACTAATATTTGCTTTGATGCTCTTTAGAGTAGTAAAAACTCAGTTTTTGTCATATACAGCCTATTTCTGTGCATATTTAAAAAGTCGCTACCGTTTTTTTCTAATTTCTCTGCAAAATATAAAGAAAAGGGGGAGCGGGGGTCAATATTTTTGCACAATACTGTAGATGCATGAGGTTGCTTTCTGCAAAAATTCACATCTTGCATTTTTGTTTTTCTTGCTCAAGTTTGGGTCAGATTCAAATTTAAACCAAACATTTCATCTAAAATGCAAAGCTTGGACGTCATTAACTAGTGTGGTAACTTTTCAGTCGTTACCAATTTTGGAGTAACTGGTTTTCCGTTACTTACCTGTGCTGTAACGCCACCAACCCCAAAGTTAAGACCTGAGCCACCTCCAGCTGTGTGGGCCACTCTCCCGCAGCGACACACCCAAAGACTCCGCACTCCTCTCCAATACCCGACTCCTCGAACTCCATGGGCTCGCCTGTCGCCGATGCCTCTCGTATAAACTGCGGTCTAGTCTCGCGCCTAGTTGTCTGTGAGCAATTACCGTGCGCGCGCGTGTTTGTATGAGCGCTTGCCTGATACACGTTCGTGACCAAACACGTGCTTGCAGCGATACAACGTGGTTTGTTAAAACATACCAAACTCAGCTGACACTGCTGAATTGGGCATGAAATCACGAGTAACAGAGTTAAATCAGACTAGACACGTTTTAACCTAACAACCGGTCCGCCATAACTAAAATCATAACGAATTAAATGGAATACGTGGAATTTACGAATAATTCTAATCAAATTAATCGATTAGGTCAAAAACCACACTATTTAGTCCTGTTGGAGCTTTTGATAAGACAACATTCTCATCAAAGAGTAAAAGGATGAACTTTGGTAGAAAAACCTCCAAAAGTTTTTTTCTTTTTCTTTTTTTTTTACGTCTTCTCTTGACGTTTGAGCGCTTCCCTTTCACGTGCGCCGCTGTGATTGGTTGTTTAGATGAGTTGAGAACTGTGATTGGCTCCCGGCGCAAGTATGACACGGCCCACTTCCCCTCCCCGGCTGCCTGCACACCTTCTGCTTCTCAATAAGTTAACTGGCGTGTTTTGTGATTTGTCTTTCAGGACTGTTCAGGATCGACGAGCGCTATGGCATCCACCCCAGGTACTGCACGATCCTTAATACACACGTTAGCGCTTAAGTTAGATGTGCGTGTTTTAACTTTTTCCTCTTTTTTTTCAGAGTTGAAAGTCGGCCAAAAGCTCAATGAGGGCAAGACAAAACAGATTTTCGAGCTCTTGGACCAGCCGGGACTGGTTCTAGTCCAGTCTAAAGACCAGATCACGGCTGGGAATGCCGTGAGGAAAGATCAGATGGAGGGCAAAGCTGCCATTGCCAACAAAACTACGAGCTGCGTGTTCCAGCTGCTGCAGGAGTCTGGTGAGGACTTATTGAATGTTTGTAGGGGGGGACAGTATTCTGCAGTCTGAGTGGGTTGGGGCAGTTCTGTCAAACGCATGTGTATAATTATTGCAGCTCTCTTTTTTTTCCCATTAAAAAAAAAAAAGTCCCTTACACTTGGCCAGTATCTAGGCACATTGTTTCTGCAGAAGTTTTTGTGAGCAACAAACTATCAAAGGTAAATTGATTCAGTAGAGTTTACTGGAAAAAAACAAACTTTGGACTCATTGATCTTTTCAGTTTCAGTTAATGTGGGGGCTTAAATGTTAAGAAAATATAAAACGTTTGTCACACTTTGTCAGAGCCCTGGCTCACTTATTCAGTTTGCAGGATTTTTCTGAAATGCCATTGGATTTATTTAAATATCTCAGAAGTACATGGTAATCAGTTTTCCACACATGGGAAGCAGTTCGGCTCTTCTCATTTTTGCAACTTTTAAAAAATGACTTCTTTTTTTTTTTTAACCCTCTGAATGACAATCCACTAAGAACTGAATTTTATGTTGTGTTTCATGGATGGATGGGGGGTGAATTGAACAGAAATGACAATCTTGCAAAAATACTTAAATGTGAAGGGCATGCAAGATTTACATGATCCCAAAATTACTTTCCATATGACTTTAATTTATAAGCAATTGGCTAACTGTAACCATCTTGTGTGTGACGCGTAGGTCAGTCAAGCTGTAGTAATGGCTGCCTTGTGACTTGATGTGTTTCCACTTAGAATTAACCCGATCCAACCAGCCACATCCCATCCACTTGACCCTAATCAAAGATAGGTTTAAATCATGGTAACTTGAAGAGCCATCTGTGTGCCAGTGTATAAAAAAATTAAATAAAATCTAAATTTTTCTAATCTGACATGGTTGCACATATTGAAATTTGTCCATTAGTTTGAGGTTGCCCTAACATCCACCCTCCCCCCCCCAGGCATTAAGACAGCTTTTGTTAAGCAGCACTCGGACACGGCGTTCATTGCAGCGCACTGTGAGATGATACCCATTGAGTGGGTATGTCGCAGAGTGGCGACTGGATCTTTCCTCAAGAGGAATCCAGGAGTCAAAGAGGGCTACCGCTTTTCTCCTCTAAAGATGGAGATGTTCTTTAAAGTGAGTCTTCCAGGCGTGCAGTGATTCTCTCGATGCATTTTCAGTCTGTGAGTGTTGCATGCAAACTCATCAATGATTGTTTTTAGGATGATGCCAACAATGATCCTCAGTGGTCAGAGGAGCAGCTGCTGGAGGCCAAATTCTGTCTGGCTGGGCTCACTATTGGTCAGTGTGAGGTGGACATAATGAATCGCAGCACTGTGGCCATTTTTGAGATTCTGGAGAAGGCCTGGGCCACTCAGAACTGCACCCTGGTGGACATGAAGGTAGGCTGTGCAGCACCTCCCCCTGCTGGTTAATTTCATATCTTGGTGCAATCACTTTTCTTCTGTACCTACAGCAGAACTACAATTAAGGACTTTTTTCTTTGCTTATAGATTGAATTTGGTGTCAATGTTAAAACTCAAGAGATTGTGCTCGCTGACGTGATTGATAATGATTCATGGAGGCTTTGGCCAGCTGGAGATCGGAGCCAGCAGAAAGATAAACAGGTCATGCATTGACTTTCATTTCATGCTGATATGAGGGGGGGAAGATACAAGCCTTAAACTGTTTTTTTTCTTCCCCTTTGTAGGTGTACAGAGACCTGAAGGAGGTTACCCCAGAGGCAATGCAGATGGTGAAGAGGAATTTTGAGTGGGTCTCTGAAAGGGTCAAGGTACAGCAAACAAACTCTAAATTCTTCTTTATCTTGTAGGAGTATTTTGCTTTGAATATCTTAACCAACAGACATTGTTTACCATCACAAAAGCCTGCAGCTGCTTTTTATGCAATTCGGGGAAAAAAACGAGTACAATTTGAGCAGTCAAAAACTGAAATAAACTGATGATTCAATGGTTTCTGTGCCTCTACAGTTGCTGCTGAAGCCCCAGGCAAGCAGCAGGGTGGTGGTTTTAATGGGTTCCACCTCAGACATGGCCCATTGTGAGAAGATAAGAAAGGCGTGCACCTCCTATGGGATCCCCTGCGTCCTCAGAGTCACCTCGGCACACAAGGGTCCAGATGAGACGCTCCGAATCAAGGCTGAATATGAAGGTGTGCTTTAATATTGACATAATTCCATCTTTAAACTGATCTAGGGATTCTTGATAATGTGATAATTTCTCTATGCTTTTTTGCAGGTGATGGGATACCCACTGTATTCGTGGCTGTGGCTGGGAGAAGTAACGGCCTCGGCCCAGTGATGTCTGGTAACACGGCTTACCCTGTTATCAACTGCCCTCCTCTCACTCCAGACTGGGGATCGCAAGATGTATGGTCATCCCTCCGCATGCCAAGTGGTGAGAAGAGCTCTTTAGAATAGAATGCCTTTATTGTCACTATACAGATGTACAATGAGATACAGATGATCTCCTACTCGGTGCAAACATGTTGGAGAAGAAGGGGGGGGTGCATCGTTTCTGCAGCAATATATACATGTGCAGTGTGAATCATACATACGGTTTTAATTTTTTCCCCCTTATGGTAACCAAGTCTTTCTCTACTTTATTTGTCCTGCAGGTCTTGGCTGCTCCACAGTATTGTCTCCAGAAGCTTCTGCCCAGTTTGCAGCGCAGATCTTCGGGTTGAGTGACCACCTGGTGTGGTGCAAACTGAGGGCATCCATGCTCAACACCTGGGTGTCTCTCAAGCTGGCTGACAAGAAGTTACAGGCCTGCAGCCTCTGAAGAGCCCAGCGTGCTTCACACTTTAACACACTGTCTTTGTTTACTATTAAAAACCCATTAAATGTAGTTGCTTGTCACACATATCATTCCATGAAGAGACAAATGATTAAAGCTTATATGTATTTCTGCGCATTTTCTTTCTTTAAGACTAATTTTTATGGGTTTATATACTCATATTCATGAATCCCATGATAGTTTGGAGGATTTCATGATTTCTTTGAACTTTTGTTTTTCCAAGGTTGTAATGAGTGCACTTCATATGTCCTTAATGATTTAAAAAAGGTGCAGAGCTTTGAGATAATTACCCAGGTTCTAAATTATGCATACTGGCTCACCTACATACATGCATACAGATATGAGTGAGTGTATGCATGTATTTTTTTTTAAAAAAAAATGGAGTTGAAGGTTCTACGATGTCTTAAGCTGAAAATGCCAAGGCCTGTTAACTCCTTATTAGACCACTTCACATTATTGTCACTGTTTGGCTTTCAAGCGTAACACTGTACCAACTGTTGTGTGTCGGGGTGGTACTGTCATGCTCTCGGGCTGTTTTGTTGCCAGCAATACTGGCACATTGCACAAAAGCGATGGTATAATGGACTACCTCAAAATTCAACATTAGCTATATTTAACATCTATGGTTAAAACTTGGACCCAATTGGATGTTCCGACAGGGCAATGACCACAAATACACATTAAAGCTGTTCAAATAATACATGAAGCAAGCCAATATTAAACTGGCGTAATGGCCTTCCCAAATCCCTGACCTCTCCTCTACTAAAAATGTGCGGACTACGCTTAAAGGCTGGGTTAGTGCCAGGAAATAAACTCTACCAATCCAGCCAGTAAGAGTGGTCATATATCCCAACCAGAACTATGTAAGAAGCTTGTTGATGGCTACCAAAAGCCTGGTGAAAGTGCACCTTGCTAAGGGACATTAAATCAAACAGTAGTAGCCATGAAAATCTACAGAAATTGAAAATTGTGTACCTAGTTCTTGTTTTAGATCTATGCTGTACAATCATTCAACCTTGTAAAATGAATAAATTACCAAGACATTTAATGTCATGGTATACATTTGGGAACAGTCAGATAACTTTAGGGCTATTTAAATCATTAATGTAGGGAGATGAGGAGGAGCAATTTTTACCTCAGTTTAAAACCAGAAGAAAGACAGTTTTTCTGCAGATACTTTCCCAATGGTTTTATCACCATGAGCAGGATTTCATCTTAAGAGATACAGACCACAGGCAGTAAGGATGGGCGGACATGTCTCAGCCTCCACCACTCTCAGCACTGGAGCCCCCCAGGGGTGTGTTCTGAGCCCCCTGCTGTACTCTTTGTACACATATGACTGTGTGGCCACTACCAGCTCCACCACCATCATCAAGTTTGCTGACGACACCGTCGTGGTGGGCCTGATCTCTGATAACAACGAGACGGCCTACCTGAAGGAGATTAGGAATCTGGAGAACTGGTGCCAGAGGAACAACCTCCTTCTAAACGTCAGTAAGACAAAGGAGCTGATAGTGGACTTCAGCACTAAGCAGGAGAGGAACTACCAGACCCCCGTCATCAACGAGTGCCCAGTGGAGAGAGTGGACAGCTTCAAATACCTCGGAGTTCACATCACGCAGGACCTGTCATGGTCCTGTCACATCAACACCGTGGTGAAAAAGGCCCGACAGCGTCTCTACCACCTCAGACGCTTGAGAGACTTCCAACTGCCCTCCAAGGTGCTCAGGAACTTTTACTCGTGCACCATAGAGAGCATCCTGGCGGGAAACATCTTAACCTGGTTCAGGAACAGCACCATGCAGGACAGACGAGCTCTAGAGAGGGTTGTGCGGTCAGCTGAGCGCACCATCCGCTCCGAGCTCCCTGACCTGCACTCAATCTACAGCAGGCGGTGCTGGACCAAGGCCAGGAAGATCGTGAAGGACCTCAGCCATCCCAACAACAGACTGTTCTCTCTGCTGAGGTCAGGAAAGCGATTCCGCTCCCTGAAGACCAACACAGAGAGACTGAGGAGGAGCTTCTTCCCGCAGGCGATACGGTCTCTCAATCACACCACCACACAGTACTGACCCACACATACAGTTCTTACACACACACTGGACTTTCTGGACTTTGGTTTTGCACAACACTGGTCACTATATTCTTCATTTCCGGTTAATACTTGTACAGCTGCTGTTATTGTGTATATATTTATTTATGTTTAGATTTCTTCATACATTCTTATATAGTTCTATATTGTGTATTTTGTTGTACAGTTATTTTATTTTCAACTTTAATTTATATATTTTATCTTATTCTTCCCAGTTAAATTTACCCTTCATTCTAATTTGTGTTGTACAGTTATTTCATTTTTAACCTTAATTTATATTTTATTCCTTCCTAGTTAAATTTACCCTTTTTAATTTTTCATATTTATTTCCTATCTTATTCATAGCCTTTTCCTTTTTTGTTTTCTTTAGGTCACGAGCAGTTGTCCAAGCATTTCACTACATATCGTACTGTGTATGACTGTGTACGTGACAAATAAAAATTTGAATTTGAATTTGAATTTGGAGTAGCTTTGCTAAATATGGATAATTTCAACAGAGGACAAGTTAAAAATAAGCAAAATGTTGGGCATGGTATAAAAGACTAATGTTGGCACAGGTGCAACATCTTCATCTGCTCCTTACAGAGTCGCTGCATCCTTTTTATACCTACAATATCAGTCTAAGCACTTAAAGCATCTGTACTTGTATTTATTTTTAAAAATCAAAAGGGTTCCCGTGTGAATCTGCATGTAGTAAATATGGCGATTTGTTGCATGGAGGCATGCAAGATAGCTGCTTTTCACCTAAGCTAAGTAGCTTGCAAGCAAGTCATGAACTGGGATGCAGACTTCTTTTCTATTACTAAACCTTCACCTTATGTTTGCGTCTCATTCTTATGCCTAACTTCATGTTCTACATGCTGCAGGACCTGAAATCAGCCACACGAGGGAGCTTGCACCCCATGTTCACGATCCAAAATCTTAACCTTTCATTTCGTTCCAGTAGTTTGCAGCCAAGGGAATGAGTCAGAATATCATGCCACCATTTTATTTTTTACTTGTATTATAGCCCAGTTCTCCCTTTGATAACAAATGATGGGTATAATGACCTGTGATGTGCTAAATCTTTGTTCACGTGTGGGTGTCAGTGGGAGGATGGAAGTGCTGAGGGTTCCGAGCGTGGTTCACATGAGTGCATGGAGGCTGATATCTGATAATAATAATAATAATAAAAAGTCTTTGCATTTTAATTTGGATCGAATTCCATACTTAAAAATATGATTTGCTGCACGAATCATCCTTCTTCTCTCGCAGTCGACATGCACCAGAAAGGGTAGAGGTGCAGTCACAGAGCTGAAATGGACATAATGTGTAAGTCTCAACGATTCCAGGTTTCCTTGACAACAGTAACATGGCAACAATCACTCCATATACAATAATCTCCCTTTCCTTTTTCTGCTCCTTTTCTTATTCTCTTGCTGGGCTCTTTGAGTCCATTTTTAAAAAAGAAAGCTCTTTAATTCCTGCCTGTCATCACTGGCCTTTCACTGTTTTACTGCGCACTATAATAGCTCACGAACAGTGAATGAATCATCAGAAAAGCATAACCTGTAAATGAGTTATGAAAATGTGTGGTCATGACTTTATCTGGGGCTTGGACTGTTTTTAATGTGATTTCCTATTCAGTGTATAAAACGCGTGGCAGATAGTAAAATAACAGACCTCAAGGCCACTGTGCACTCACTTTCTCAAGACTCAAAAAAGCAATTTATTTAGTTCTCAAAGCTGTGAAGGTTGCAGTTAAATGTCACTACTACAGTTTATTTACATGTTTCTACAACGGTATTTTATCATCTCCTTTTCTGTCTACAGAGTTTCTATATCATCCTATCAACAATTATCCTCTGATGAGTGAGCCTCACAACATTGTCCTGTTATCACTGTTTCCTTCACATTTTCTTAGTCACTCCTCCTGTCTTGTCTACTCATTTGCATCACTACATCTTTTTCTCTTTGTTGGTATAATACATCCCTTCCAGCTATCCCTGTTAACAATCTAACCACTTGCTCCCCGTGGGGCACCATCACAGCGCTCCCAGATCGTGGCAGGAGCGGGACTTCTGCCTCAGGAACTTCCCCACCTCTCGCTCTCGAGGGTACCGAGGCACCAGACTGGACAGGAAACGTTTGGCACGAGATGTGATGCTTTCACGTTGCCCTCCTCCGCTCATGTCCTCGGCGCTTGTCCCCGGAGGCCAGGGAGACTGGCCCCTGGCTAGTCGCACCGCACACTCCAGGAGTTCCACGGTACGGTGATCCAGAGAGGCGGAGATCTCCAGATACAGACAGTTGAAAAGGGCAGCGCTAGACATGGCCTCTGTGAGAGGAAAACAGGAGACGGAGGAGATCAGAAAAAAGGCAGCTGTCACAGCTTATATTCAGAGCCACATGTCTTTTCATCCATATAAACCTTTTGATACTCCTTCACCTGTAATAGATTGTTGGTAGTAGAGGTTCCAAGCCAGGGCACGTCTAAGAGGAAGAGCTGCATGTCAGCCTTCAGTGACGACTAAGAAGGCTACTCTTACAAAGCACAATACTTGGGAAATATGTGATAAAAATGTTCCCGCTTAAGGTGGAAACAACAAACATGTTTCACCACTTGAGGCAAAAACACACCAGGGAATACAACCAGATGTCCAACACAAAAACAAATGAGTGACTCCACTGAGATTTACTAACAACACTCAGTACATGCACTCCATGTACTGAGTCAGGCAAGCATTAAGAAAATGTTCAGTTTAAAAAATATGTATACTGTCACAAATATTATGGTCACAAAACCTTCTTGAAATGTTGAGCACTACGTTGCAGGTTTATGATCTGTGCCTTAATCTGTGTTCAGAATACAGAAAAAGGCCATTATAACAACATAAACCATCACACGAACCTGGCCTTAAGCAACAAAAGGGTGCCCATTTATCCCAGGCCCACCGCTGTTTCCAGTCAGCACATCGTAAAACACACTGTAAAGTATGGCTGAATAAATGAAATAGATTTGTGTGTACACAGCTGAATCAATAAGGACAGGTAGCTGTAAATATTGTGATTACACCGTAAGTCATTAGCAACCATGATATGTTGTGTATCATCTAAGGCTTGTAGCTGGGGTTATGGAAGGATCTTCTACTCAAAGGAGCAATTACCCTTTAAAAGTGAAAATTTCAGGGTTAAAGTCTCAAAAAGATAACTAAAACAGCAAGAGCAAGCTTTTATCTCTTGGTAATGAAAACTGTGCTGGAGGGAAGATGTCTGCATGCTAAGTGAGATATCTTTCATAGTTTTCCAACTGTGCAAAACACGCAATACGAAGTATGTCATCAAGAGGTTTATACAACGACTGGATCGCCTGTGATAGTGATAGTTAATATTTACTGATTAAGTAAACAGGACAGAGCTTGTATAAAGTAAGCTAAATCAAGCTGGAATTTTTTGCTTTAGTTTCTTTATATAGTTCTGTAGCACATTTGTCTTTAGTTTCATCTTCAATGCAGACCATGATCTCCCTCTGCAGTATTGGTCTGCAGGGTCATTTAAATAAGGAAGAATGGCATACACTGGGTTGAAAAGTATGTAGTTTCATAGCCTGTGTGATATAAAACTGTGGCGTGTGGACAAGCAGCGTAGTCACGGTGAACAGGCTTTTGCTTTAACTGTAATTAAACTCCCACACTGCAATAAAGCATGACATTCACATTTACGTTGTTTATGGAGAGAAAGAAAGAGCGTAAAATGTCAATGTCAAGTGTAATGAAGAAAGCCAAAACAGAACTAAACTGTGAAAAGAATCTGCTCCCAAAGGAAATGCTTATACTTTATATGAAAGAGTAATGTAAAGTGTAATGTATCAAAAAAATATTTTTTTTTAGGTGACTTGGAAAAGATAATCGTCTCACCTTGAGAGGTGACCTCACGCGTGCGAACGAGGTCACTCTTATTACCAACGAGGATTATTGGAGTCTGGGGCTGAGTCTCTCTCAGGAGAAGCCGAAGTTGCGCGGTACGGTGGAAGCTACGCCTGTCAGTCACCGAAAACACCAAGACGCACACCTCACTCTGCAGAGCCGACAGGTCCTTAATGACAAGCACAGGGACAGAGGATGATGCATTTTTGTTCTTTGTGAAATATAAGACACTAAAATAGAAATGAAATTTAAAAAACCCAAAACAAACTCAAAGATTCTAATTCAAACTGATGTAGTGTTTTGCATATGAATCAAAATCTTTTTCCTTCATAATGTTTTACTTTCCAGTGCTCTGATGAATATTTCCACCAACCCTAAAAATACAGAAAAGAGAAAGATTGTGTTTGAAGAACCAGCAGGTGGCTGATCTGTCTTTTTAACTTTACCTGAAACCCTTGTTAGTCAACAGCTGCACACTCCTCTTCCAGCAGCAAAGGGACTCCAAAAATATCAAATTCCTGAGTGATTTTTTCACACAAACTGAACTCACCATCACTTTGTCTTTAGTCAGTGCTGCCATGGTCCACTGAGTTTTCATTAAATTTTAATTAAGTCTACAACTGAGCACAGACCAAAAGGAACGTATGAACCCTAATGGTGTAACTGGGAAATTAGATAAGTAGATTCCTTGGTGTGGTAGTTAGCGCTGCAACCTCACGGCAGATTTGAATCCATGTGCCAACTGAGGCCTTTCTGTGTGGCATTTGCATGTTGTCCCCGTGCCTGCGTGGGTTCTCACAAGGTACTCCAACTTCCTCCCAGGGTTCAAAGCCATAATTGGCGTTTCTAAATTGGCTGTAGGTGTTAATGCGAGCATAAATAGTAAATTTGTCTCGCTATGTAAAATCTACAACAGACTGGTGACCTGTCCAAGCTGTACCCAACCTCTCTTGCCCCACAACAGCTGGGGTAAGCTCCTGCCACAACCCTAAATTGGACAAGTAGTTAGAAGGATGGACGGATGGAGATTCCTTATAAAGCCACAGTTTTAGTGTGTTTTAGCATTTCTCACATCTGGTAGCACAAGGAGTAACACATTATAATCCCCCACATCAGAAAAGACAGATTGTGCCACAAGAGTGTAGCTTCAGCATTTTCGCACATGCACCTACAGTAAATCAGAAACATTAATGTAGTCATTTGGCACACCAGCTCTGTGGGCGACTCCTTCTCTGTCTTTCTGTATGTTTCTCTCTCTCCTATTCACATCCTCACGCTGATGCCTCAGAGCTGCACTCACGGGAAAATAAGAAAGTGTGGAAAACAACCTGATAATGAGCTTTCCTTCAGTCGACCAGATGCAGATGCTGCAGATTGACTGTCCCCTTTTTGTCCAACAGTTCTCTGAGCTTGACAGTTTTTGTTACAGTGATGGCAATAAACAATACAGGGTGCTCCAAATACTGTGCACACTGTGAGCAGATCAAATGCTAAATATGCAGTAAGCATTTGTTTATATATTGTAACTGAACCATTTTTTATGTCAAATGTAAGCTGTATTAGTAATCTATCAGAGGCAGTCTACCCTGCCCCCAACAATAAAATTGTGCTCACGAGTGCTGTGATACACTCGTGTTCATGCATTAATATGCTGTCAGTTCTGCTTGCAAATTTCTCTACACGCTCTTTCAAACTCTTTTTCTATTACCCCAGTTAATCTCTTAATACAGCGAAGCTTTATTCCTCCCAGCACACAGAGTTCTTCAAATACTGAAAAGCAAATGAAACCAAGTGCTGAAAAATCTAAACTGCAAAGGAGCAATTTAAGCTTCTTCTTCTTAAAGCAGTCCAAGTATTCAGCACAGAGGAGCAGCTGAACACACTGTATACAGCTGCACAGAGGGCTCACTGGCCTAATGAGGGAGCAGGAAGCAGAGTGGGAGCTATGAAGTGTTGTTTGGCTCACCTGTCTCCAGTTGTCATAGATAATGATGGTGCTCTCCTCATCATCCACGGTAACTGTGTGCACATAACCCTCCCCTAAGGACAAAGGGAGCAGCAGTTAGGTCTCAGGAGGGAAATGGGCACTGTGATTTATTTACTTGCTGCTCACTTACTCCACTGCAATACATTGCTCTGCATACAAACAGCACTGTACCATCAGAATCCACAGATGCAGTCCTGTCCATGTCTCCCGCGAGGGCCAGGGCCAGAGAGGACTTCCCGACGCCATTCTGCCCCAGGAGAGCAATCCTTAGTGGCCCGTCAGGTCTGCCCTCCACAGTCACGGTTGGAGTATCATCCAAGGCAGGGCTGAAACTGTTTGGGGACACCGAAGGCCCGGCCGCACCTGACGCCCAGTCGCATTCATCGTGGACGGCTTCCTCTCGCCTGAGCTGGTGCTTAATTGGCAGAGGAGTGCTTCCTCTGCGAACGGTTGGAGTGCTGGGCAGAGTCATACTGTCACACTGGTGGGAAAGAAGAACATAGACAGACAGTGTAACACTCGTGAAATAGTGATTCCCACATGCCAACCAGAGCAAATCCCAAAACCTGATCTACATGAACCTCTCCTTATTTTTTCCCTATATCTTTACTGTTGTGGATTCTATGTGCAAAAATGTTTGTGATCATAAAGCTCGGGCTCTAGGTTGTAGATATCCCTGATAGGATCATCAGGCACACAGCACTGGCTGTGGCTTTGCCCTAAGGTTTGGGATAAAAATAAATAAGGATTATTCTGAACTGGAAAGAATGTAGTTTTAAAAATGAGCAGTTCCCCTTAAATGGACTGCAAAGACAGAAAGAACTTCTTTTTAAAACCCTGAAAATTCAAAGAGTGTACAGGGAGATATACTTATTAGTCACTAACATAAGTGAAGCATTGGAAATCCTTGCTTCAATAAATCTCATAATGAACAAAAAGCTCCCCAGTCAACACAGCAATACTAGGATGGAGTAGAACCTGACTAACCGCTGGACCTGATATTACTCTTTGCAAGCAGCCCAAGGGGAACACATTAGATATATAATGAATTATGACATGGCTATTGTCTATAGACTTTTTAGCAATGCATTTGATTAAGTAGTGAAATAGCCTACACAAAGACAAGTTTGCTTAACTGTAATACATAGTCTGCTATTTGTGCAGTAAAATCCCCAAAGTAGTCAAACTATGTGATGATACTATTTCAAATTGATCCAGTCCATCATATTCTTCATGATATTCTGTGAAAATGTTTCTCACATTAGCAACACACACATACTGTGAAGTTTGGGTTCACGTTTTAACACCTAGAGAAACCGTTTAGTGTCAACCTGACAGCTGACTAAGGTCAGCGAAAGGAGGCAAGCAATGTGGCCTCACAATAAATAGACTCTGGATATAAATATGCAGATTCTGTGGGCAAGAGCTTTGGTACTGAAAGCTTTTTGGTTTTTGTTTGCAGTGCTGAGCAATCATGTTTGAGTAGATTTGGGTTGCATGGAAATAAACAAACCCTGCAAAGAGCAAAAGAGAGATTATATTTGCTTAGATTAAATTTCAAGACCATCAGCTGTCATGTGATGAAGAGTTATGTCTTTATTAGGTTTTTTAAAAACAAATTTATCTTATTTATCTTCATTATCAAACAATTACAGGTGCACAGAACAGGAATTCTTGGCCCAAATAGGCTTTGTTGTCCCAAAGGCTGAGTCATCAGATGATAACACATGGGTATCTGGGTTAGGTAGCAGGTGTTGTAATCTTAGCTTTTCTTCTCCTGCTACTATTTATTGATTTACCTTTGAGCAAAAATTGAGAGTTGTGTTATAAGACACCCTTTTCAAAAGGTTTACAACTATGCCTTACAATTTTTTCCACCATTGTCACTGGCATGACACCACAGGGCAGATTTGGCTGTAAGTCTTAAAGATATTAAATGAGTGTTGGATGGGTTTAAATGCAATGCCAAGTTATTCTGACATCAATAAACTTGTTACACATTGAATCAGCTGGGATCAAATTTGGCATTCTGTTTGTGCTATATATTGTCTATAAAAGCTATCCTGCCATTGCCTTTTAGTTTATGAAGTCCTGTGAATTCATCCCAATTTAGCACTTTGAACCAGATGTGATGAGTGAGGGTGGGATTCAATGGAGAAACCAAAAAACACTGTAAATGACCTCTCAGTCATAAGGTAGACCGGCCCTAAAGCTCTGCTTAATTGTCTCTCTGTATCTAATTAGAGCCATTATTTAAAAAAAAAAATGAAGACCCTGGTGTATTTAACATGATTTGAGACAAGCAACTGGGACCATGACTCACCAGAAACATCTTAAATGGGACCATAGAGCAAGAGAGCATTATGGTCTATTTCCTACAGACTTCTTTTCAATGGCAACCAGATGACTCAGCCTCTGCTGGTGTTTGGAAATAATGCAGGCCTAAGGCACTGTGACTGTCTTAAATCTCAGTCCATTTAGAACCTACCTCAGTCTTTTAGATATATTTGCGATATTGCATGGATCCAATGCCAAGTAAATAGAGGGCCAGTATTGCTGATACCGATAGCGATACTGATAACTTTAACCTATAAAGGCAGCTTATGTAGGTGAGATCAGTATGTCATGTTTTATGAGATCACCTCTAAATCCCTGTGGTTTTTATTTTCCATAATAATAAGTTAACACAACAAAACAGGCCTTTCAGCTTTTCATGTATTTTGAAACTGGAGTTCTTTTTTTGGAGACCTGAAATGTAAATGTGTGCTGCATACTGAATCCTAGTGGTTAGAAATAAAGTATCCTTTCTATTGCGCTAGTATCGATCAGATACCGATAGCACCGTATGTATATCGATAAACTATTGGTATTCGGATCAGTTCTCCCACCTCTAATATTTAGTGTAGATTTATGTCCATCTGACAATATTTATTCTTGTTTTAGCTGTTTCTGAAATTCTTAAAGAGAAAAATTTGGCATTTTAGCTGCTAAATTCTACTGTGTCGATTATTTAGCCAGAGGGTGTTTTAAAACACACCAAATTATTTTGTCTACTGAGTGGTATAATTTTTTTTTCATTTTTAGTGGCTGCCTTGACAACAATGGCAACTTAATAAGTAATTTTTGAAAATGCATATATTTTCAGAAATTAATAAATCGATTTATTGGTTGGATTTCTGAGGATTAATGTTAATTAATGGGGTAAACCTGTTGCTTAAAGGATAACCTTCAGTTCTTGGAACTGAGCAACAACCATAACATAGCAGATCCCGCCCTCCCTGCAAATAGACGTAACTAAGAATTGAGAAGTGGTGACAATTAACCTGAGATTAAAGGTTGAATGAAAACCAAAATCAGTCGAAAGGCGACATAAAGTTCTTGGAGGGCTGAAATGACATTTAAAGTTTGAGCTGCACTAAGCCACCGAGTGAGTTAATTATTGAGCACCATTATAATCGGTTGTTTATTGCATTGTGGTTAAAATTAGTCATTGTAGCCGTAACTCCATTATAAACTGACTCCTTGTATTTTGTAATGCAGGACACCCCCTCCCTGCACCACCACCACCTACCTACAACACTCACACACACACAGAGATTCAGCAAGAATACCATACACCGTCAGCACATAACCTCAGTTCCCTTCTTTTTTTTCTTTTCCTGCACCTTACCGTGGCCGCATTCTCCTCGCTGTCTTCGGGCACATCTGTCGGCATCTGCAAACTGAAATCAAGCGATCGGAAATGAGGACTCCAGAAGATATACAGGGAAGAGCATCATCACCATTCTTCCTCCTCACCCATGCCACCCCCACCCACCACTCTCACTTTATGAACCCCTTATCAAACAGCCCGGTATGATCTCTCACCTGTCAGGTGGTTATCAGCTACTAAAAAGTAAGCACTAAGCGCGGTCTCTCTCTCTTTCTCAATCTTCCCTCCCTAGCGCTCTCTCTCTCTCTCTCTCTCTCTCTCTCACTCTCTCCCCCCCTCTCTCTATCTCTCTCTCACTCTCTCTCTCTCTCTCTTCATTTCGCTCTTCGCTGTCATTCTGTGTTCTCAGGTTAGGGCCCAGGTCCAGATCGGTAAGTCAGTACTGCCATTCATCATCAGCACTCCACAGACTGACTACTGTGACTCACTGACTTGACGCCTAAAAAGCTCTCCAGATCTTGATTTGCTGCCTAGAGAGGAGAGGTGACACCACTACCACGTGCTGGAAATGTTTACTGCAGGTGCATGCAGCCCGGTGATAGCAGTGAAGCGTGATGCATGCGTGCATGTAGGGAGCAGTGCTGTAGGAAGATGCTCAGAGTCACGAAGCATTCACTGACCTCTGGTAGATGGAGGCGATGCAGGAAGCGGCCGCTAGGGGGCATTATAACATAAGTAATCACATTCCTAATTGACTTTTTTGTGTGTGTGTGTGTGAGAATGTTTAAAATGTGTTATTAGGTTATCCCTGCTGTAAAACAGAGACTTGATTGCCTACCCATTTGCTTACAAAGTTTAATAGCCCTATTTTTTTATTTTCTTTGAAGACACTCAATATTTTATTTGACAGATTAATTTCCAGTTCACCAAAGTATTTTCTAGTCTGTTATCGAAGGAGTGTATATGAACATGTTTTCTGTCAGAGTGCGAACATGGCCATGAGCAGTGGTGTGTCCCTCCCACACAAAGCCACAATAGACTCCGGCAGTGAGCAGCCAGGGCGCTATTATAGCCCTAATCCTGCTCCTATTATACAGGCCAGAGAGAGAGCGAGAGACACAGAGAGGGAGGTAGAGCTGAAGATGAGGTCATCCCAAACAGCACACACCCAGGGTCACTGCCTCACTATAGAGGGGCAGAGATAAAGAGAGAGATGGAGCCGGACATGGTGCTGCAGAGAAAAGGCTTCCAGGAGATTGACAGTGGCAGATGCTAGGATAGGTGAATCGAGAGATGAGGTTTAAACCTGTGTGCAAGGTGTTAAAAAAAACCCTGACACATCACAGGGATGGTAAAGTAATTGGTTTATTGTATATGCATATGAAACCACACTACAACAGGAGCAGGAAACCATGATAAGGGCCTTTGTTGTAAAATAATGTTAATTCTAATCACAAATGAATAAAAGAATAAACTGTAGGAAAGTAAAAATACACGCTAATGGAATAAAACCAAAAAAATAATTAGAATCAGTACATAAATAAACAATAAATACCAAATAAATAAGTGAATAAATAAAACAACAATTTATGTAACCTATACCCAAACAAAATAAATAACTCTAATGCATTAACCCTGGCAATAAATTCATGGGACAATTAAGAATGTGTCTCCATGAAGATTTTCTTTTAAATCTTTTTTTTGCATTTTTTTTCATCCCTGCACCATAAATTTTCTGTTGCATCAGTAGCCCACAGTACCCGAGTCCACAGTGACCAGCTCTGTGGTGCTGCATGTTGTAGTAATATGAAAATGATCTGTGTTTTCACAGAGCAATGCTTTTTCCTTTTTTCTCTCTCTCTTTTTTTTTAACAGAGGTATTCCTTCTGCCCAAAAATAGCTTCCTAGTCTGAAGAACTGGACACAACCACACAAATCATGCCACACTTTTTTTTCTTTTTGCTTGCTGAAATGGGTTGCCTCTTTTTTCATTTGCAGTTGCTTGAGTTAAGCACACTACCATCCCCGTGTCTCTGTATGTAAAAACCCATTCTCGAGAGCACACAGCAAGTCTGTTAATGGCTGAAATTTGCCAATTCCAACTGGCAAAAGTACATTTCTTTTCTAAAACAAAAGGTCAATTTCCCCGCTATTCATTTAACACAATCACTGGAAGATATTCTTGTACATTCTTTAATCTATGATTATTAATCTTACAAAGAATACCAGGTCTTGGTGAGCTTAAACACTTTGGTAGGCAACTGTGAAATATTAGCTTAACTGCATGCCATGGATACTTTATCCAAGCCCATACCACTCCACATCCAACACCACTGCACTACTCAGACCTCTGCAGCTTTAGCAGCTTAATATAAAAAGAAAAGAAAAAAAGAAAAAACAACTACACTGAGCCTCAATCACTCACTTGCAAAGTACATTGCAAATATGTAATATTGCATAGATAACAATATCAGACACTATAATAGTTTTATTGCAAGATAAAGCTGTTTTTTAAAATCCATTTTCAGAGTACTGTTTGTCACCTGTTGCACTGATATCACCAGCAGAAGCTCTCAGGAAACTCTCAGTCAGTTTTTTGTGCAACCATGATTCACATTTAAGTAAATCTGAGCCTGTGAAGCAGCCCAGGGCTGAGTCTAACCCTATCAATTAACAGTCAGTTCCCCTTTAGTCATTCAAGGGTGGTTTTCACAGTTGTATGATCCCCAAAACAGCCTTCCAAAGTCTCTCTTCCATTTTCTCTTTCACACACACACACACACACACACACACACACACACACACACACACACACACACACACACACACACACACACACACACACACACACACACACACACACACACGCGTTCTTGTTTCTTCGCTCCAAGTCTGATTACTCATTATTGATTGCTCCACGCTGGCTTGTCTATTTTCTTTGTGCACCCCTGTGGATTAAACTCAGAGGAAGTAGTCAGGGGGCGGGGAAGGTGGGTTGCTGGTGTGGGTCGGCTGGGCGTCACCACCGGTACCATGGTTTGTGCTGAGCAACTTCTCATAGCGAGCCTTGTAGGCGTCTCTCTCCCTCAGCACTCGCGTCAGCTCGCACTGTAGCTGTTCCAACTGATGAGAAAGGAGTAGAAAGATTGTAATTTATCTGCGCTTCGCTGAGCTAAAGTGCAAAGATGCTCACTTGGAGTGCATTATTTATTCTATCTGCAGAGTGTGTCAGCAGTTATGTCAGATGCTGCATGTTTTTGCTGTCCTCACCTACTTTAAAACCAGAATTTCCCATTAAAAAGCTGGCTGATATTAATGATTAATGCCAGTGTAGAAAAAGAGGCAAAATCTCAGGTTTGACACTTATGAAAAGAAATTGAAGACTGTGTACCTGCTGGGTAAGCAAATGTTTCTCAGACTCCAGAGCGTGCCTGTGCTGTAAACGCTTGTAGCGGCAGGACTGGGCATAGCCTCGGTTCTTTAGCGTGCGGCGTTTCTGCTTCAAGCGCACCACCTCGTCCTTGCTCACTCCACGCAGGTGTCGGTTCAACTCGCGCACTGACAAGCTCACCAGCTGCTCATCAGAGAAACGCTCGTTTGCCCCGCACTGAGGAACAGATGGAGACGACACACATAAAGAATATGCTGTTTCTCACCATTAATTGGCAACAAGACACATGCAGGAAATTATGGGAGGGTGTGCAGGGTGTGAAGCTGGTTCTGGCAAAGCTTTAGATTCATATATGGCATGAATGGTGTACACATGATGTGTCAAACTGAGTGTGTGTGTGTGGTGTGTGAGCGTGCCTGGCTGTCAGGGGGCACATTCTGGCACCACATGTCTATAATCTGTCATGTAATCTGACTAAGTGTGGGAGACAGTTATCAGGATTACCCACAGCAATAATAGCAGATATTATCATAAGCTCACACTGTGTTCCATATAGAGATCCACCCAGACATCTTGATCAACCAGAACACAGATTACAAAGTTTATTTACCTTTTACATGCAGAGCAGAATATTCACAACTGAGTTATTAATAAGATATTAATGTAGTTTTAAGCAGAAATACTTATCGACAAACATTTTTCTTCCTGAGGACACCAATAACAGGCCGGCTGTATATACAGTTAATGAATGAAGGGATGCACCACCCATGAGCTTCTATGCCTTTGCTTCTATTTATTCCCCATTATTTGTAACGAAAACTGAGAAATTATTACAAAGTAATTAGAAAAAGTGGCTTAACTTTTTTTTTTTTTTTTTAGGTCTTTCAAGATTTAGTCACCACCAAACTGGCATCACATAACAATCTGCAACATTGAGCCAAAATCTTGGTGCATCCTTTATTGTAATAATGCAAATTTACAGTATACCTTTTAAAATACTAACATTTAGAGATTTACAGATGTCAGATTATAACTAAATTAAATTACAGAATACCTGCAGCTGCTAAACTGTTTTGGGAAAAAATGTTCCCAAATTTTCCCTTAGGTAAAGATTTATCTTCCCTTATTGTTGCCATGTGGAAAACAATCCTTAAAGTGATACTTCAGATAGACAAAGACATTAATAACCATGTTGTAATGGCCTAATCCTAATCCTTTGCTGGACCATCGCTCCCTCCTTCCGCCCAGCCTTTTAATGCGACTGTTTTCTCGCTTCACGTCTTTTCCCTCCAGGAATTTCTCATGGTTTACTGATTAACGCTTCCTGCTGAATATTATAATCATAATTAGGCCCTCTCTTCAATTCTGGATAGATTTGTACCTGATTGGTTTGTGGGTGGTGATGATGGTGATGGTTGCCATGCATGGGGTGGTGCGGGTGATGCTGATGATGGTGATGCTGGTGGTGATGCTGGTGGTGATGAAGGCGGCCCTGGGGGCTGAGGGGTTGGGGGTATGGAGCAGAAGCAGGGTTAGTGTTGGGGAGGGAGGGAGGGCCTGATGAGAGGAAGACGAGTGGGCGATGGCAGATGTCTGCTGCTTTGGCGCAGGAGATGTCACCTCCGCTGTCGCTGCTTGAGTCTCCCAGGTTGCTGCTTGAACTCTGAGAAAGACCTGGGAACTGAAAAGAGGAGGTGCAAATGATGAAGAGAGAGAGAAGTATAAAGTCAGTTGTTTAGTGGGTATATGTATAATGAATAATAACACTGACATAGCATAAGAAATTCTTACCTGTGAGCTAACAGCTGCTGCAGCTGAGTTCAGTAGAGCCTCCACAGCATCCTCACACCCCAGGAAGCCATTCACCTGCCCTCTCTCTCGGTCCCCTCTCTCTGGCACCCCTCCCAAGGCTCCCAGCAAAGTGGCGGGCCCCGTCACCTCACCTCCAAACTGTTGCTGCAGTGCGGCCAGCCAGATCAGGTCCTCCAGAGAGGCTGGGGTCGGACCTTGAGGGCCGCCATGGGCTGGACTGCCTTCCACGTTCCCCTGAGAGCCGGAGCTGATGTTGGAAGTGAGACTGTTGGGTATGGAGAGGGGAAAGGAGATGGAGGAGGATGATGAAGAGAGAGAAGAAGAGCCCGAAGGGGGTGGGTGGGCATCGCTGAATGTGGGCGAAGGTGGCAGTGAGTTGTAAGGGCTGGAGCTCAAGCTGGAGTCCTGTGGTGGGTGGCTGGTGTACGGAGAGCTGGAGGGGTCATGGGTACCAGATTTAGGGTACGCACATGGAGGAGGGAGCGGAGGAGTGTCAGATTTGACCTCAAACTTGAGAAGGTCAAAGTCGTTTAGGTATTCCATGGCCAAAGGGCTTGGGGGGAGAGAAGGCATGGGGAGGGAAGGAGAGGACATGATGTTTGTCGCTGCTGCTGCTGGCGGGAGCTTCAACAGGGTTTTTACGTGTGTCAGGATTGTTGAAAAGTCCAGTCCTCTGACTCAGTGCAGCTCATAGACAGCGGCAGCGGTGATGTCAGAAAGTCCACTGGTTGGTGAGTTTCTTTTGTGAGAAACTGTATGTCCCCTTTTCCTTGTCTCTGTTTCTTTTGTCCTGAAGAAACAAAAAGGGAAAAAAGGGTTTGGATGGAAGGGATAAGAGTAATGGGTGGTTGATGTTGTCTATAAAGAGCTGATAAGCTGTAATTAATGTTACTAATTTTGTGCAGCATAGATTTAGCACTCATAATTAATTAAAAGAAAGCTAAGAAATGATGCATCGAACCAGAAATATGTGTTTTTTATTTAACTTCACTCGTTCTTTTTCCTTATTAAAACTGGAAGCCTACATTACCCATAATAAAAGCTGACAATGATCTTTGAGGTGTGTTGTGTTGCAGGCCTTAGGCTGCAGAGGAGTGGTAAGCTCCTCCTACATCTACATCCAGATTATTTTCATTTGAACTTAATTTCCAGCCTTGAATTTAAATTAGATATTGCACTACTCCCAAGCTCTGTCAGCTCATTCATGAATACATCTAAAGACCCCCTTTAATTTAACCATTTCAGTTTGACTGAAATATATATATATATATATATATATATATATATATATATATATATATATATATATATATATATCAGTCAAACTGATTCTATCATGAAATGCCTTAAAAAAAAGGATCAGTTACAAATGGGTAAACATCAAGGTAGGCTGTGTTTGTATATTAACACACGAATCTGCAGCACACACCTCTTGCATCCCACACATGTAAGCAGTCTGTGTACATAAAAAACACAAAGTTTCGTGCACTTAAAAAGTGCATTTCCTCTCTTGTAATTATATCAGTACTGAGCGTCACATTTCTTCTTTTTAAGATCTCCTGGCTAAATGAAGAAACTGAATAAAATGTGCTGCCAGATGCCTTTTGACAACATCTTCTTCTGCATGTCAGGTTTTGCATTTGGAATACTTCCATGTAGAAATACTTTCCAGGTTGCTCAGGAAATGCAATATATCTAGAAACATCCGCTCGCTGAACTCATAAGCAGTTGAAGCAGAGGAATTCACAGGCTTAATCATTTTTGACAGAAAGATCCACAGGTCTCAGAGAGCAAATCCAATTATCGAGCACTTCAGACTTTAATCCAGAGGCCACGACTTTCTAAAATTCTATACAGCTGTAAATTTACTTTTAGCAAAAATTGATAACAAGTTAAAAGTAACATATCAAGATAGTAAAATGTGACCTTTTTTATGCATTTGCTGTCAAATTCATGTTCAAAAACTCGTTTTACACAAAAAAAGAGTTACATGACAATATTTTAGAGTAACTTATAGAAAGTCTGAGACGATAAATGAGTTAAATATTAACATAATAAGTCAAAACATTCAAAAACAAATGAAGAGGCTAAAAGTAGTGTCCTCACAATATAACTGAAAAGTTCAACACTTCCATTATGCTACAGGGGTAAGTGCATCAAAGAAAGCTGTAAGTGGTTTCCGCCAATACTAATTACACTCCTTCAGATGTAATAGTTGTTATTAATAAAATGAACACCTAATTAAAAAAGTCCACCTTTGACTAGTGCCTCTGCTTCACTGCTCATTACTTTCACCCCCTGTGGCTCAAAATGGATTGTAAAAGAAAGCAAACAGTGACAGGGCTCCATGGAGGCCTCAGTCTGGCTCCGGACCAGAGTTACAGCAAAAACACACACATGAGAGAAAAAAGTAGAGTGAAAGCAGGCCGAGATAAAGGCCCGGTGTGAGAGATGGTCAAACAGGCAAAGTGACTGAAAAGATCTTACCGTCGGTCATAGAGAAGAAGGATGGTTACGAGCTCTTGTCAACGTCCCCACTGAACACACACACAAACACAAATAATCGACTGACTGGTTGACTGACACGTTTGGAAAGAGACACAGAGGAAACAGCGTGTGTGTGCATGTGCGTGCGCATGTGAGTGTGTATAGTACTCTGCTACTGAGTGCCACTGCCCCCTTTCTTTCTGTCCACTCTGCTGCAAATCCCTGTTTGCAGCAATCCCCTCCTCTCTCTCTCTCTCTGTCTCTCCCCTCCACATCCCTCTCTCATAGTTCACAGGCATGTTCACGCTCTCTGGCAGTGTTTCCCCCGCTTCACTCTGTCACCCCATCCCATATTTTGTACTCCTTTTTCTTTTTCTCTTCTTGTTTTACACGTTTCTGTTTCCTTGCATACACCCCACACACATACCTCCAAATTCCCAACTCTCTCCTTTGATGCGACATATAATTTCTTGCAAAAGAAGCAAAAACACTTCATACATGCACCGCTTCCTTCATCAACTACATTTCAAAACTGTTGTTCTGCAAAACAAGTATCGCTGACACTTCATGAAAGTTTACTCAACTATCTCTGAATATTTATCTCTCGGACATAACAACTTTAACAATTGTGTTGCTGCAAGTTGGACTGTAGGCTCTGTGCTGCCTCACAGTGGATAGTCACATATCCTGAACTGAAAATGAGTCAAGAGCAGCTCTGCTTTAACGCTAAAATGCTGTTAAATATTGAACCTGTGAGTTGTTACAGTCAACCAGGTTAAAGACAAAGTTTTAAAAACTCTCTAACCCACAGACCCTGTCACTGTAACCACATAAGGTCAAATGAGTCTAAAACCATACACTTATTGTGTTGTTTTTCCATCTGATTGGTGCCTTTTTGTTCAAATGTTTCACTGCAATGGAAGATGCTTTGAAAAGAAGAAGCTGTAGAGTATTACTATTAAGGTCACTGGATGTTTACTCGAGACTCACAGATTATACAGGTAACACAAAAACAACAACAACCCACAGAAGAACAAAGAAAAATGGGGGAATTTATTGAAAAAAATTGTTTTAAATTACAGGATTTAGATAAAAATTGTGTTGCAGCAATTGGACACTGTCAATTTAAACCAGTGTCCAACGTACTTGTCAGCAGAGGTGCAATCTGCTCATGTACTGTGCTTTGGTTCAATTTCAAGGTACTTTTATCTTACTTGAATATATTCACTTTTTAAAATTCATCGTGGTAAATTTCCCAGAGAAAAAAAAAAAAATATATATATAACACAGGTTTTGAATATCTAAACCAGCTGGCTGTTGGTTTATTCTAACATGGTTTTATGTTGACAGTCTACAACATAAAGTAATTATATCCACTGATACAATACAATATCTATAATTTTTATAGTATTGCTTTTGTGCATTTGATGCCTAATATTTCTCATTATTTTCTCTGCATTATTGTAGGTCTCTGTCTTACAATATAAATTGCCTTGAGGTGACTGCTGTTGTGGTTTAGCTTTATATAAATAAAACTGAATTGAATGTTTTCTGGTGTAATTTCTATTACCACTGTTTAATATTAAATAAATACATACCAGCAGTGATTCACCCATTAAGCTCATCCCATTTATGGATTTATTCAAACAAAGTAATGAGTCTTAATTATGTATTGCCTACTGGCCCCAAAGGCAAACAGCACTTCTGTGCTTCATTATGTCTGGATTAATTTGTAGCAGTATAAGTTAATATCATTTTAAGCATAAAAGACTGATAATTTAGATGTATGACTGAAAATGTATCAGTGAACAATGATCTCACTAACTGGATATGTTTTCAGCTGGTAGATATTCATCTCTGTGGGTACAGACCCAAAACATTTCAACAAAGAGGTTCGTGATTTGAAATTAGCACCCCCCGCGTCGCCTTACTACCCTGCCTCTCACAGTTAGGATCAAAATCTGTGAACTAATGCTGTTTTTTTTTCTTCTTCCAAGCCATTTAAGTCTGCAAGGAAATGCACAACAAGCGTTTCTCGATGCTCCTTAAAAGCTAAACTTGTTAATCCCGAGTCTCTCAGTGTCTTAATAGCGTCTCGTTCAGGAATCAGTAAGTTAATAGTGCCTTCACAAATCTGATTTGGACTGTAAACAAAACCTTTATTGAAAGCAGACATGCTGACTCGTGGAAAAAAAAAAGCACAAGACTGATAAACAGTTTAGTATTTTACTATGTAATTAAAAAAATAAATCTTTAATAAGCAGAGATGTTACTGACAGCTAAATAAGATTTAATAGACATAGTAAAATAGAAAAGAATTTAAAGGTAAAAAGCTTCTGTTCTCTTCTTTCAGTTTCTGTTTCCTCTGCTCTCTACTTTAACCTCTCTATCTGGCCATCATTTGTGTTTCCGGGGAAAGCTTAGCAGCTAAACCAACAGGGCCTCCTGTGAGGGCGAGGGACAAAGAGAGGGAGAGACACAGAGGAACTTACCTCATACTTCATGACAAACACACAATCACTCCTCCTGCATCTACACACATTTATCTTTTAGCATCTCAGTGTGCCTTACACGCAGGTGTGACCTGAAGTTGATTCAAATGATTCACTGTTCGTTTGCTCTTTTATTTTAGAGGCAAAGGTAAGTTTTGAGGTCGTGTGATTAAGATAACGTAGTAGAGGTCGACCAGTATGTTGACTGGCTGGTGTTGTTTTATCACATTAAACACACAGTGACACAAAAGCTTTTTTCTTACATAGAGTAGTAGTAGTAGTAGCAAAAAGATTCTTGTAATAATTAGAAAATTATGTCATCATATATCAAAGAAGCTCTGACTCCTTGAAGCAGAGTAGCATCATATTTGAGCATATTGTATGCAAAGTCCAGCTGTAACTTGGTAACAAGTAGTTGGAACAAAAACAATGACTTTTCTTTTCATTACCATAATTTTTCCATATCATGTCTGGCATACTTTAATTAGAGTACGATGATATATTGAGCCAAACACAGAATCATTTTAATGCAAAACTGAAACCTCCACTTTCTGAAACCTCAAAAAGCTGATAAGCCAAAGCCCAGTAATAACAGAAGGTAAGAAAAAAAAAATTCAAACTAACAGAAAAAGTTAGGCACTGGGGACAAAGGCAAGAAACATGGGATTGCACATGAGGGGAAACAGATGATGAGAGAGGTAAATAAAAACTAAATATAGATGGCAGGCTGATTAGTTTACGAGACACAGCAAAGAGAAAGAAAAGAATAAAGACAGAAAGCAAAAAACACAACAATTCACAAAAGAAAACAAAGTACAACATGATGACATGATGTAGGGAAATAACTATAAAGACACACTCTTTGCAAAGCGTAGTCTGGATTTGATTTGCGGAGGAAATGTTTAGCTTAGCTTTGCCAGGCTAACTGTGATGACATCGTATCCTGTTTCCTGTCTTCATGTTAAGCTTACTGACTGCACGCTATGACTTAATATCATCCATGCCGATAAAAATATATTAGTCTTACAATATATTTAGAAAGAAAATACATCATGCACTATTACACTAACATTTCTTCACAACAGATAAAACTGGAAACACTCCCTTGCAGGATGCTTTTAGATGTAAATTGATGATCTGGCAGAAAAGACTCCGAAAACTTGAGCAGGCTATTGGCCCTGACCCCCTGAATGTGACACTGACCCCCCTATGAGCTCTTAACCCGGTTTCATAGCCTTCAGAATTACTACTTAGAGGCTCTGAAGGCCAACAGAGGACATGACTTGGACTATTTGGACTGTACTCCCCCCCTTACTTCCTTCACCACAGGAGCTACTGAGAAACTCAGGATGAGGCCAACTACAAACAGCAGGAGGAAACAACTTGTTGACAAAAAGCAGGAGACATGAGTAAGAGAATACAGACAGATAGGACGGAGGGAATGAGAGAGTGACTGATTTGAGGATAGACCTGGACTGTTAGGACAGATGGTGTTAGCTGGAGCACTGTAGGGTCCCAGTAACTCGGTCTTATCCCACAGATACATGTCCTAATCCTGACTAACTCTGCTACAAGCAACAGGCTTACCCGTCTCACCTCACAGGGGCTCCCTCCCTTGTCCTTTGTCTCCTTCACTCTTCATGCACACACGCAAACACACAGAAACAACACAGTACTCAAAAAAGATACGTGACCGGTTAAATGATGCCTGTAGGATAATCACATTGTGCCAAAGACACAAATGTTATATTATGCTTTATATTTCGTCCTGGTTTTACAACATCTACATGCACTAATTTTGACTTTTTTGACTGAAATTTTATTTGTAGTGGCTTCAAAAAGTAGTTTCTATATTAAAAGGATTGATGGCAAGTATTTTGGCTTTAACTTGAAAGCGACATTACAATTAATATACTACTAGGATGTATTCCAGTTCTCCTAATTTATAGCACAGGTATTGAGTTATTAGTGTGAATGCTTGAAAAGCATTCACAGTATTGTTGTTGTAATCTTTATTAGTGTGAATGCTTGAAAAGCATTCACAGTATTGTTATTCTAATCTTTATTATTAGTGTGAATGCTTGAAAAGCATTCACAGTATTGTTCTTCTAATCTTTATTATTATTAGTGTGAATGCTTGAAAAGCATTCACAGTATTGTTCTTCTAATCTTTATTATTATTAGTGTGAATGCTTGAAAAGCATTCACAGTATTGTTATTCGAATCTTTATTATTATTAGTGTGAATGCTTGAAAAGCATTCACAGTATTGTTATTCGAATCTTTATTATTATTATTATATTTTATTATTCTTCCGTACGTTTTTTGTAATCCTACTCCTTCAAAACCGTTCAACTTAGAAAAACCATTCAAACACCGTTAGATTCCTATTCTTTTGGACAACACTGCTTCTATTTTTCATATTTTTAACATTTATATTTTTAATTTTATTCAACTTTATTCAAGAAAAATTTATAATGTATTTCAATGGGGAGACCCTTCAAATCCTCATTCAACTTACTCATTTTTAAACTCTTACTACTTCCACATACATTGACATAGAGCCACCATTCAAACTTTAAAACGAAGACAAGACATTCAACTATTCAACTTGTATTTATCTTTTCAATATCTATTATACTTTTTCTTCAGTTCCAGTTTAAGTTTCATGATGTTTTTTCAGCCGTTTCAGAGTTTATAATGGGTGTGTATGGGACGGAATGTTGGGGCTAGAGTGAGGCAGCTCAACTGCTAGAGTGAGAGGAGCAAAAAAATTAATCTTAAAATATTTTTTAAAACTGCTGCTGTGTCCGCAGCGTTTGCTCTACAGGTATGATTTTACCCTCAAAACGTAGCCATGGCTGTCCTCTTTCATCCAATGTGTTTACTATTGTACTAGGTGTTATGGTTCTTTCATAAATGTCACCAATGCACAGCCTCCTCCCTCCAACTCTTCCATAGACTCTAATGTTAAAATGGCTCAGAAGGTTCGTTTGAAAATCAGAAGAGCATGGTGTCTTTCCACTGTCACCACGTCCATATAATAAGCTCCACAGGCATGAAAACTGAGAATTAGGTAGACTAGACATTGCTGTCGCTCACGGTGAAAGAATTTTGTCAATACGACTTTTACTTTTCATTTGGGAGCGATTTGTTTCGGCCTGACTTTTCTGTTCATTTTAAGCAGCAAAAGTGAGGCGCATGTCTGTGTACGTGTGTATGGAGCCATTGGGTGCGGTCACTATAGCAACCAGGCTCACACCTGCCTGCTTAACGAGCTCTGCCTGCCACTGTACCAAGATTCATCTTAAGCACTTCTCTTTCAACTGCTGCTGTGTCCACAGTGTTACAGCCATCATTTTACCCTCAAATTGTCGCCATTATTGTTCTCTTTCCAACACCGTATCTTTCAAAGCTCAGGCATTTAAACTTTTTAAACTGTGTGGATCAAAGTGGAGGGATCACATTTTAGTCATTCAGTGATTCAAAGAATATGACCTTTTAATATTCATTCAGATGTTTTCTGACTCTAAATGTTCTTTTCTCATTTCTTAGGGTTTTCTAATTTACATTTAAAACATTTTCAGTTTTTTTCCAACTTCTTCTTCTGTGTAACCTTCAGCTTTTAGCAGTTCAGCACCTTTGTTTTCAGGTTAAATTCGGTTTTTTTTTTTGTTTTGTTTTTTATCTCATTCAATATTTTTAACTCAAAATTCAGCAATTAATTCATTTCAGTGCATACATTCAGATTCAAGCATTCACACTGCAGTTTCTTCAGAAAATGCACTTTCTAGTTAGTGTGAATGCTTGAAAAGCATTCACAGTATTGTTATTCTAATCTTTATTATTATTATTATTATATTTTATTTTTCCGTACGTTTTTTGTAAGCCTACTCCTTCAAAACCGTTCAACTTAGAAAAACCATTCAAACACCGTTAGATTCCTATTCTTTTGGACAACACTGCTTCTATTTTTCATATTTTTAACATTTATATTTTTAATTTTATTCAACTTTATTCAACAAAAATTTATAATGTATTTCAATGGGGAGACCCTTCAAATCCTCATTCAACTTACTCATTTTTAAACTCTTACTACTTCCACATACATTGACATAGAGCCACCATTCAAACTTTAAAACGAAGACAAGACATTCAACTATTCAACTTGTATTTATCTTTTCAATATCTTTTATACTTTTTCTTCAGTTCCAGTTTAAGTTTCATGATGTTTTTTCACCCGTTTCAGAGTTTATAATGGGTGTGTATGGGACGGAATGTTGGGGCTAGAGTGAGGCAGCTCAACTGCTAGAGTGAGAGGAGCAAAAAAATTAATCTTAAAATCTTTTTGAAAACTGCTGCTGTGTCTGCAGCGTTTGCTCTACAGGTATGATTTTACCCTCAAAACGTAGCCATCGCTGTCCTCTTTCATCCAATGTGTTTACTATTGTACTAGGTGTTATGGTTCTTTCATAAATGTCACCAATGCACAGCCTCCTCCCTCCAACCCTTCCATAGACTCTAATGTTAAAATGGCTCAGAAGGTTCGTTTGAAAATCAGAAGAGCATGGTATCTTTCCACTGTCACCACGTCCATATAATAAGCTCCACAGGCATGAAAACTGAGAATTAGGTAGACTAGACATTGCTGTCGCTCACGGTGAAAGAATTTCGTCAATACGACTTTTACTTTTCATTTGGGAACGATTTGTTTCGGCCTGACTTTTCTGTTCATTTTAAGCAGCAAAAGTGAGGTGCATGTCTGTGTACGTGTGTATGGAGCCATTGGGTGCGGTCACTATAGCAACCAGGCTCACACCTGCCTGCTTAACGAGCTCTGCCTGCCACTGTACCAAGATTCATCTTAAGCACTTCTCTTTCAACTGCTGCTGTGTCCACAGTGTTACAGCCATCATTTTACCCTCAAATTGTCGCCATTATTGTTCTCTTTCCAACACCGTATCTTTCAAAGCTCAGGCATTTAAACTTTTTAAACTGTGTGGATCAAAGTGGAGGGATCACATTTGAGTCATTCAGTGATTCAAAGAATATGACCTTTTAATATTCATTCAGATGTTTTCTGACTCTAAATGTTCTTTTCTCATTTCTTAGGGTTTTCTAATTTACATTTAAAACATTTTCAGTTTTTTTCCAACTCCTTCTTCTGTGTAACCTTCAGCTTTTAGCAGTTCAGCACTTTTGTTTTCAGGTTAAATTTGTTTTTTGTTTTTTTTTATCTCATTCAAGATTTTTAACTTAAATTCAGTAATTAATTCATTTCAGTGCATACATTCAGATTCAAGCATTCACACTGCAGTTTCTTCAGAAAATGCACTTTCTAGTTATTATTATTATTATATTTTATTTTTCCGTACGTTTTTTCAAAGCCTACTCCTTCAAAACCGTTCAACTTAGAAAAACCATTCAAACACCGTTAGATTCCTATTCTTTTGGACAACACTGCTTCTATTTTTCATATTTTTAACATTTATATTTTTAATTTTATTCAACTTTATTCAACAAAAATTTATAATGTATTTCAATGGGGAGACCCTTCAAATCCTCATTCAACTTACTCATTTTTAAACTCTTACTACTTCCACATACATTGACATAGAGCCACCATTCAAACTTTAAAACGAAGACAAGACATTCAACTATTCAACTTGTATTTATCTTTTCAATATCTATTATACTTTTTCTTCAGTTCCAGTTTAAGTTTCATGATGTTTTTTCACCCGTTTCAGAGTTTATAATGGGTGTGTATGGGACGGAATGTTGGGGCTAGAGTGAGGCAGCTCAACTGCTAGAGTGAGAGGAGCAAAAAAATTAATCTTAAAATCTTTTTTAAAACTGCTGCTGTGTCCGCAGCGTTTGCTCTACAGGTATGATTTTACCCTCAAAACGTAGCCATGGCTGTCCTCTTTCATCCAATGTGTTTACTATTGTACTAGGTGTTATGGTTCTTTCATAAATGTCACCAATGCACAGCCTCCTCCCTCCAACTCTTCCATAGACTCTAATGTTAAAATGGCTCAGAAGGTTCGTTTGAAAATCAGAAGAGCATGGTGTCTTTCCACTGTCACCACGTCCATATAATAAGCTCCACAGGCATGAAAACTGAGAATTAGGTAGACTAGACATTGCTGTCGCTCACGGTGAAAGAATTTTGTCAATACGACTTTTACTTTTCATTTGGGAGCGATTTGTTTCGGCCTGACTTTTCTGTTCATTTTAAGCAGCAAAAGTGAGGCGCATGTCTGTGTACGTGTGTATGGAGCCATTGGGTGCGGTCACTATAGCAACCAGGCTCACACCTGCCTGCTTAACGAGCTCTGCCTGCCACTGTACCAAGATTCATCTTAAGCACTTCTCTTTCAACTGCTGCTGTGTCCACAGTGTTACAGCCATCATTTTACCCTCAAATTGTCGCCATTATTGTTCTCTTTCCAACACCGTATCTTTCAAAGCTCAGGCATTTAAACTTTTTAAACTGTGTGGATCAAAGTGGAGGGATCACATTTTAGTCATTCAGTGATTCAAAGAATATGACCTTTTAATATTCATTCAGATGTTTTCTGACTCTAAATGTTCTTTTCTCATTTCTTAGGGTTTTCTAATTTACATTTAAAACATTTTCAGTTTTTTTCCAACTCCTTCTTCTGTATAACCTTCAGCTTTTAGCAGTTCAGCACCTTTGTTTTCAGGTTAAATTCGTTTTTTTTTTTTGTTTTTTTTTTATCTCATTCAATATTTTTAACTCAAAATTCAGCAATTAATTCATTTCAGTGCATACATTCAGATTCAAGCATTCACACTGCAGTTTCTTCAGAAAATGCACTTTCTAGTTCTATTTTATTATTATCTATTCCGTACGTTTTTTGTAATCTATCTCCTTCAAAACCGTTCAACTTAGAAAAACCATTCAAACACCATTAGATTCCTATTCTTTTGGACATGACTGCTTCTACTTTTCTCATTTTTAACATTTATATTTTTAATTTTATTCAACTTTATTCAACAAAAATTTCCCATGTATTTCAATGGGGAGACCCTTCAAATTCTCATTCAACTTACTCATTTTTAAACTCCTACTACTTCCACATACGTTGACATAGAGCCACCATTCAAACTTTAAAACGAAGACAAGACATTCAACTATTCAACTTGTATTTATCTTTTCAATATCTATTATACTTTTTCTTCAGTTCCAGTTTAAGTTTCATGATGTTTTTTCACCCGTTTCAGAGTTTATAATGGGTGTGTATGGGACGGAATGTTGGGGCTAGAGTGAGACAGCTCAACTGGTAGAGTGAGAGGAGCAAAAAAATTAATCTTAAAATCTTTTTTAAAACTGCTGCTGTGTCCACAGCGTTTGCTCTACAGGTATGATTTTACCCTCAAAACGTAGCCATGGCTGTCCTCTTTCATCCAATGTGTTTACTATTGTACTAGGTGTTATGGTTCTTTCATAAATGTCACCAATGCACAGCCTCCTCCCTCCAACTCTTCCATAGACTCTAATGTTAAAATGGCTCAGAAGGTTCGTTTGAAAATCAGAAGAGCATGGTGTCTTTCCACTGTCACCACGTCCATATAATAAACTCCACAGACATGAAAACTGAGAATTTGGTAGACTAGACATTGCTGTCGCTCACAGTGAAAGAATTTTGTCAATACGACTTTTACTTTTCATTTGGGAGCGATTTGTTTCGGCCTGACTTTTCTGTTCATTTTAAGCAGCAAAAGTGAGGCGCATGTCTGTGTACGTGTGTATGGAGCCATTGGGTGCGGTCACTATAGCAACCAGGCTCACACCTGCCTGCTTAACGAGCTCTGCCTGCCACTCTGCCAAGATTCATCTTAAGCACTTCTCTTTCAACTGCTGCTGTGTCCACAGTGTTACAGCCATCATTTTACCCTCAAAACGTCGCCATCGTTGTTCTTTTTCCAACATCTTGTCTTTCAAAGCTCAGAGATGTAAACTTTTTAAACTGTGTGGATCAAAGTGGAGGGATCACATTTTAGTCATTCAGTGATTCAAAGAATATGACCTTTTAATATTCATTCAGATGTTTTCTGACTCTAAATGTTCTTTTCTCATTTCTTAGGGTTTTCTAATTTACATTTAAAACATTTTCAGTTTTTTTCCAACTCCTTCTTCTGTGTAACCTTCAGCTTTTAGCAGTTCAGCACCTTTGTTTTCAGGTTAAATTCGGGGGTTTTTTTTTTGGTTTTTTTTTTTATCTCATTCAATATTTTTAACTCAAAATTCAGCAATTAATTCATTTCAGTGCATACATTCAGATTCAAGCATTCACACTGCAGTTTCTTCAGAAAATGCACTTTCTAGTTATATTTTATTATTTTTCCGTACGTTTTTTGAAAGCCTACTCCTTCAAAACCGTTCAACTTAGAAAAACCATTCAAACACCGTTAGATTCCTATTATTTTGGACATGACTGCTTCTAATTTTCTCATTTTTAACATTTATATTTTTAATTTTATTCAACTTTATTCAACAAAAATTTCCCATGTATTTCAATGGGGAGACCCTTGAAATTCTCATTCAACTTACTCATTTTTAAACTCTTACTACTTCCACATACATTGACATAGAGCCACCATTCAAACTTTAAAACGAAGACAAGACATTCAACTATTCAACTTGTATTTATCTTTTCAATATCTATTATACTTTTTCTTCAGTTCCAGTTTAAGTTTCATGATGTTTTTTCAGCCGTTTCAGAGTTTATAATGGGTGTGTATGGGACGGAATGTTGGGGCTAGAGTGAGGCAGCTCAACTGCTAGAGTGAGAGGAGCAAAAAAATTAATCTTAAAATCTTTTTTAAAACTGCTGCTGTGTCCACAGCGTTTGCTCTACAGGTATGATTTTACCCTCAAAACGTAGCCATGGCTGTCCTCTTTCATCCAATGTGTTTACTATTGTCCTAGGTGTTACGGTTCTTTCATAAATGTCACCAATGCACAGCCTCCTCCTTCCAACTCTTCCATAGACTCTAATGTTAAAATGGCTCAGAAGGTTCGTTTGAAAATCAGAAGAGCATGGTGTCTTTCCACTGTCACCACGTCCATATAATAAGCTCCACAGGCATGAAAACTGAGAATTAGGTAGACTAGACATTGCTGTCACTCACGGTGAAAGAATTTTGTCAATACGACTTTTACTTTTCATTTGGGAGCGATTTGTTTCGGCCTGACTTTTCTGTTCATTTTAAGCAGCAAAAGTGAGGTGCATGTCTGTGTACGTGTGTATGGAGCCCTTGGGTGCAGTCACTATAGCAACCAGGCTCACACCTGCCTGCTTAACGAGCTCTCTCTCTCACTCTGCCAAGATTCATCTTAAACACTTCTCTTTCAACTGCTGCTGTCTCCACAGTGTTACAGCCATCATTTTACCCTCAAAACGTCGCCATCGTTGTTCTCTTTCCAACATCTTGTCTTTCAAAGCTCAGAGATGTAAACTTTTTAAACTGTGTGGATCCAAGTGGAGGGATCACATTTTAGTCATTCAGTGATTCAAAGAATATGACCTTTTAATATTCTTTCAGATGTTTTCTGACTCTAAATGTTCTTTTCTCATTTCTTAGGTTTTTCTAATTTACAATTAAAACATTTTCAGCTTTTTTCCAACTTCTTCTTCTGTGTAACCTTCAGCTTTTAGCAGTTCAGCACTTTTGTTTTCAGGTTAAATTTGGGTTTTGTTTTTTTTTATCTCATTAAAAAAGTTTTAAGTCAAAATTCAGCAATTAATTCATTTCAGTGCATACATTCAGATTCAAGCATTCACACTGCAGTTTCTTCAGAAAATGCACTTTCTAGTTATTATATTTTCTTATTCCGTACGTTTTTTGAAAGCCTACTCCTTCAAAACCGTTCAACTTAGAAAAACCATTCAAACATCGTTAGATTCCTATTATTTTGGACATGACTGCTTCTATTTTTCTCATTTTTAACATTTATATTTTTAATTTTATTCAACTTTATTCAACAAAAATTTCCCATGTATTTCAATGGGGAGACCCTTCAAATTCTCATTCAACTTACTCATTTTTAAACTCTTACTACTTCCACATACATTGACATAGAGCCACCATTCAAACTTTAAAACGAAGACAAGACATTCAACTATTCAACTTGTATTTATCTTTTCAATATCTATTATACTTTTTCTTCAGTTCCAGTTTAAGTTTCATGATGTTTTTTCACCCGTTTCAGAGTTTATAATGGGTGTGTATGGGACGGAATGTTGGGGCTAGAGTGAGGCAGCTCAACTGCTAGAGTGAGAGGAGCAAAAAAATTAATCTTAAAATCTTTTTTAAAACTGCTGCTGTGTCCGCAGCGTTTGCTCTACAGGTATGATTTTACCCTCAAAACGTAGCCATGGCTGTCCTCTTTCATCCAATGTGTTTACTATTGTCCTAGGTGTTATGGTTCTTTCATAAATGTCACCAATGCACAGCCTCCTCCCTCCAACTCTTCCATAGACTCTAATGTTAAAATGGCTCAGAAGGTTCGTTTGAAAATCAGAAGAGCATGGTGTCTTTCCACTGTCACCACGTCCATATAATAAGCTCCACAGGCATGAAAACTGAGAATTAGGTAGACTAGACATTGCTGTCGCTCACGGTGAAAGAATTTTGTCAATACGACTTTTACTTTTCATTTGGGAGCGATTTGTTTCGGCCTGACTTTTCTGTTCATTTTAAGCAGCAAAAGTGAGGCGCATGTCTGTGTACGTGTGTATGGAGCCATTGGGTGCGGTCACTATAGCAACCAGGCTCACACCTGCCTGCTTAACGAGCTCTGCCTGCCACTGTACCAAGATTCATCTTAAGCACTTCTCTTTCAACTGCTGCTGTGTCCACAGTGTTACAGCCATCATTTTACCCTCAAATTGTCGCCATTATTGTTCTCTTTCCAACACCGTATCTTTCAAAGCTCAGGCATTTAAACTTTTTAAACTGTGTGGATCAAAGTGGAGGGATCACATTTGAGTCATTCAGTGATTCAAAGAATATGACCTTTTAATATTCATTCAGATGTTTTCTGACTCTAAATGTTCTTTTCTCATTTCTTAGGGTTTTCTAATTTACATTTAAAACATTTTCAGTTTTTTTCCAACTCCTTCTTCTGTGTAACCTTCAGCTTTTAGCAGTTCAGCACCTTTGTTTTCAGGTTAAATTCGTTTTTTTTTTTGTTTTTTTTTTATCTCATTCAATATTTTTAACTCAAAATTCAGCAATTAATTCATTTCAGTGCATACATTCAGATTCAAGCATTCACACTGCAGTTTCTTCAGAAAATGCACTTTCTAGTTATTAGTGTGAATGCTTGAAAAGCATTCACAGTATTGTTCTTCAAATCTTTATTAGTGTGAATGCTTGAAAAGCATTCACAGTATTGTTATTCGAATCTTTATTATTATATCATCTTCCGTACGTTTTTTGGCATCTAACTCCTTCAAAACCGTTCAACTTAGAAAAACCATTCAAACACCGTTAGATTCCTATTCTTTTGGACATGACTGCTTCTATTTTTCTCATTTTTAACATTCATATTTTTAATTTTATTCAACTTTATTCAACAAAAATTTCCAATGTATTTCAATGGGGAGACCCTTCAAATTCTCATTCAACTTACTCATTTTTAAACTCTTACTACTTCAACATACGTTCACATAGAGCCACCATTCAAACTTTAAAACGAAGACAAGACATTCAACTATTCAACTTGTATTTATCTTTTCAATATCTATTATACTTTTTCTTCAGTTCCAGTTTAAGTTTCATGATGTTTTTTCACCCGTTTCAGAGTTTATAATGGGTGTGTATGGGACGGAATGTTGGGGCTAGAGTGAGGCAGCTCAACTGCTAGAGTGAGAGGAGCAAAAAAATTAATCTTAAAATCTTTTTTAAAACTGCTGCTGTGTCCGCAGCGTTTGCTCTACAGGTATGATTTTACCCTCAAAACGTAGCCATGGCTGTCCTCTTTCATCCAATGTGTTTACTATTGTACTAGGTGTTATGGTTCTTTCATAAATGTCACCAATGCACAGCCTCCTCCCTCCAACTCTTCCATAGACTCTAATGTTAAAATGGCTCAGAAGGTTCGTTTGAAAATCAGAAGAGCATGGTGTCTTTCCACTGTCACCACGTCCATATAATAAGCTCCACAGGCATGAAAACTGAGAATTAGGTAGACTAGACATTGCTGTCGCTCACGGTGAAAGAATTTTGTCAATACGACTTTTACTTTTCATTTGGGAGCGATTTGTTTCGGCCTGACTTTTCTGTTCATTTTAAGCAGCAAAAGTGAGGCGCATGTCTGTGTACGTGTGTATGGAGCCATTGGGTGCGGTCACTATAGCAACCAGGCTCACACCTGCCTGCTTAACGAGCTCTGCCTGCCACTGTACCAAGATTCATCTTAAGCACTTCTCTTTCAACTGCTGCTGTGTCCACAGTGTTACAGCCATCATTTTACCCTCAAATTGTCGCCATTATTGTTCTCTTTCCAACACCGTATCTTTCAAAGCTCAGGCATTTAAACTTTTTAAACTGTGTGGATCAAAGTGGAGGGATCACATTTGAGTCATTCAGTGATTCAAAGAATATGACCTTTTAATATTCTTTCAGATGTTTTCTGACTCTAAATGTTCTTTTCTCATTTCTTAGGTTTTTCTAATTTACAATTAAAACATTTTCAGCTTTTTCCCAACTTCTTCTTCTGTGTAACCTTCAGCTTTTAGCAGTTCAGCACTTTTGTTTTCAGGTTAAATTCGGGTTTTTTTTTTATTTTATTCTAAATTTTTAACATAAATTCAGTAATTATTTCATTTCAATGCATACATTCAGATTCAAGCATTCACACTGCAGTTTCTTCAGAAAATGCACTTTCTAGTTATTATTCCATATTCCGTACGTTTTTTGGCATCTAACTCCTTCAAAACCGTTCAACTTAGAAAAACCATTCAAACATCGTTAGATTCCTATTATTTTGGACATGACTGCTTCTATTTTTCTCATTTTTAACATTTATATTTTTAATTTTATTCAACTTTATTCAACAAAAATTTCCCATGTATTTCAATGGGGAGACCCTTCAAATTCTCATTCAACTTACTCATTTTTAAACTCTTACTACTTCCACATACATTGACATAGAGCCACCATTCAAACTTTAAAACGAAGACAAGACATTCAACTATTCAACTTGTATTTATCTTTTCAATATCTATTATACTTTTTCTTCAGTTCCAGTTTAAGTTTCATGATGTTTTTTCACCCGTTTCAAAATTTATAATGGGTGTGTATGGGACGGAATGTTGGGGCTAGAGTGAGACAGCTCAACTGCTAGAGTGAGAGGAGCAAAAAAATTAATCTTAAAATCTTTTTTAAAACTGCTGCTGTGTCCGCAGCGTTTACTCTACAGGTATGATTTTACCCTCAAAACGTAGCCATCGCTGTCCTCTTTCATCCAATGTGTTTACTATTGTACTAGGTGTTATGGTTCTTTCATAAATGTCACCAATGCACAGCCTCCTCCCTCCAACTCTTCCATAGACTCTAATGTTAAAATGGCTCAGAAGGTTCGTTTGAAAATCAGAAGAGCATGGTGTCTTTCCACTGTCACCACGTCCATATAATAAACTCCACAGGCATGAAAACTGAGAATTCAGTAGACTAGAAGCTGCTGTCGCTCACGGTGAAAGAATTTCGTCAATACGACTTGTACTTTTCATATGGGAACGATTTGTTTCGGCCTGACTTTTCTGTTCATTTTAAGCAGCAAAAGTGAGGTGCATGTCTGTGTACGTGTGTATGGAGCCATTGGGTGCGGTCACTATAGCAACCAGGCTCACACCTGCCTGCTTAACGAGCTCTCTCTGCCACTCTGCCAAGATTCATCTTAAACACTTCTCTTTCAACTGCTGCTGTGTCCACAGTGTTAAAGCCATCATTTTACCCTCAAAACGTCACCATCGTTGTTCTCTTTCCAACACCGTGTCTTTTAAAGGTCACACTTTTAAATTTTTTAAACTGTGTGGATCAAAGTGGAGGGATCACATTTGAGTCATTCAGTGATTCAAAGAATAAGACCTTTTAATATTCATTCAGATGTTTTCTGACTCTAAATGTTCTTTTCTCATTTCTTAGGTTTTCTAATTTACATTTAAAACATTTTCAGTTTTTTTCCAACTCCTCCTTCTGTGTAACCTTCAGCTTTTAGCAGTTCAGCACCTTTGTTTTCAGGTTAAATTCGTTTTTTTTTTTTTTTTTTTAATCTCATTCAATATTTTTAACTCAAAATTCAGTAATTAATTCATTTCAGTGCATACATTCAGATTCAAGCATTCACACTGCAGTTTCTTCAGAAAATGCACTTTCTAGTTCTATTTTATTATTATCTATTCCGTACGTTTTTTGAAAGCCTACTCCTTCAAAACCGTTCAACTTAGAAAAACCATTCAAACACCATTAGATTCCTATTCTTTTGGACACTGTTGCTTGTATTTTTCTCATTTTTAACATTTATATTTTTAATTTTATTCAACTTTATTCAACAAAAATTTCCCATGTATTTCAATGGGGAGACCCTTCAAATTCTCATTCAACTTACTCATTTTTAAACTCTTACTACTTCAACATACGTTCACATAGAGCCACCATTCAAACTTTAAAACGAAGACAAGACATTCAACTATTCAACTTGTATTTATCTTTTCAATATCTATTATACTTTTTCTTCAGTTCCAGTTTAAGTTTCATGATGTTTTTTCACCCGTTTCAGAGTTTATAATGGGTGTGTATGGGACGGAATGTTGGGGCTAGAGTGAGGCAGCTCAACTGCTAGAGTGAGCGGAGCAAAAAAAATAATCTTAAAATATTTTTTAAAACTGCTGCTGTGTCCGCAGCGTTTGCTCTACAGGTATGATTTTACCCTCAAAACGTAGCCATGGCTGTCCTCTTTCATCCAATGTGTTTACTATTGTACTAGGTGTTATGGTTCTTTCATAAATGTCACCAATGCACAGCCTCCTCCCTCAAACTCTTCCATAGACTCTAATGTTAAAATGGCTCAGAAGGTTCGTTTGAAAATCAGAAGAGCATGGTGTCTTTCCACTGTCACCACGTGCATATAATAAACTCCACAGACATGAAAACTGAGAATTAGGTAGACTAGACATTGCTGTCGCTCACAGTGAAAGAATTTTGTCAATACGACTTTTACTTTTCATTTGGGAACGATTTGTTTCGGCCTGACTTTTCTGTTCATTTTAAGCAGCAAAAGTGAGGTGCATGTCTGTGTGCGTGTGTATGGAGCCATTGGGTGCGGTCACTATAGCAACCAGGCTCACACCTGCCTGCTTAACGAGCTCTCTCTCTCACTCTGCCAAAATTAATCTTAAACACTTCTCTTTCAACTGCTGCTGTGTCCACAGTGTTAAAGCCATCATTTTACCCTCAAAACGTCGCCATCGTTGTTCTTTTTCCAACATCTTGTCTTTCAAAGCTCAGAGATGTAAACTTTTTAAACTGTGTGGGTCCAAGTGGAGGGATCACATTTGAGTCATTCAGTGATTCAAAGAATATGACCTTTTAATATTCTTTCAGATGTTTTCTGACTCTAAATGTTCTTTTCTCGTTTCTTAGGTTTTTCTAATTTACAATTAAAACATTTTCAGCTTTTTTCCAACTTCTTCTTCTGTGTAACCTTCAGCTTTTAGCAGTTCAGCACTTTTGTTTTCAGGTTAAATTCGGGTTGTTTTTTTTTTATCTCATTCAAAATTTTTAACTTAAATTCAGTAATTATTTCATTTCAATGCATACATTCAGATTCAAGCATTCACACTGCAGTTTCTTCAGAAAATGCACTTTCTAGTTCTATTTTATTATTATTATCTATTCCGTACGTTTTTTGTAATCCTATAACTTCAAAACCGTTCAACTTAGAAAAACCATTCAAACACCGTTAGATTCCTATTCTTTTGGACAACACTGCTTCTATTTTTCATATTTTTAACATTTATATTTTTAATTTTATTCAACTTTATTCAACAAAAATTTATAATGTATTTCAATGGGGAGACCCTTCAAATCCTCATTCAACTTACTCATTTTTAAACTCTTACTACTTCCACATACATTGACATAGAGCCACCATTCAAACTTTAAAACGAAGACAAGACATTCAACTATTCAACTTGTATTTATCTTTTCAATATCTATTATACTTTTTCTTCAGTTCCAGTTTAAGTTTCATGATGTTTTTTCACCCGTTTCAGAGTTTATAATGGGTGTGTATGGGACGGAATGTTGGGGCTAGAGTGAGACAGCTCAACTGCTAGAGTGAGAGGAGCAAAAAAATTAATCTTAAAATCTTTTTTAAAACTGCTGCTGTGTCCACAGCGTTTGCTCTACAGGTATGATTTTACCCTCAAAACGTAGCCATGGCTGTCCTCTTTCATCCAATGTGTTTACTATTGTACTAGGTGTTATGGTTCTTTCATAAATGTCACCAATGCACAGCCTCCTCCCTCCAACTCTTCCATAGACTCTAATGTTAAAATGGCTCAGAAGGTTCGTTTGAAAATCAGAAGAGCATGGTGTCTTTACACTGTCACCACGTCCATATAATAAACTCCACAGGCATGAAAACTGAGAATTAGGTAGACTAGACATGGCTGTCGCTCACGGTGAAAGAATTTTGTCAATACGACATGTACTTTTCATTTGGGAAGAATTTGTTTGGGCCTGACTTTTCTGTTCATTTTAAGCAGCAAAAGTGAGGCGCATGTCTGTGTACGTGTGTATGGAGCCATTGGGTGCGGTCACTATAGCAACCAGGCTCACACCTGCCTGCTTAACGAGCTCTGCCTGCCACTGTGCCAAGATTCATCTTAAGCACTTCTCTTTCAACTGCTGCTGTGTCCACAGTGTTACAGCCATCATTTTACCCTCAAATTGTCGCCATTATTGTTCTCTTTCCAACACCGTATCTTTCAAAGCTCAGGCATTTAAACTTTTTAAACTGTGTGGATCAAAGTGGAGGGATCACATTTGAGTCATTCAGTGATTCAAAGAATATGACCTTTTGATATTCATTCAGATGTTTTCTGACTCTAAATGTTCTTTTCTCATTTCTTAGGGTTTTCTAATTTACATTTAAAACATTTTCAGTTTTTTTCCAACTCCTCCTTCTGTGTAAACTTCAGCTTTTAGCAGTTCAGCACCTTTGTTTTCAGGTTAAATTCGGGGGTTTTTTGTTTGTTTTTTTAAAATTTCATTTAATATTTTTAACTCAAAATTCAGCAATTAATTCATTTCAGTGCATACATTCAGATTCAAGCATTCACACTGCAGTTTCTTCAGAAAATGCACTTTCTAGTTAGTGTGAATGCTTGAAAAGCATTCACAGTATTGTTATTCGAATCTTTATTATTAGTGTGAATGCTTGAAAAGCATTCACAGTATTGTTATTCTAATCTTTATTATTATTATTATTATTATATTTTATTCTGTATTCCGTACGTTTTTTGTAATCCTATAACTTCAAAACCGTTCAACTTAGAAAAACCATTCAAACACCGTTAGATTCCTATTCTTTTGGACAACACTGCTTCTATTTTTCATATTTTTAACATTTATATTTTTAATTTTATTCAACTTTATTCAACAAAAATTTATAATGTATTTCAATGGGGAGACCCTTCAAATCCTCATTCAACTTACTCATTTTTAAACTCTTACTACTTCCACATACATTGACATAGAGCCACCATTCAAACTTTAAAACGAAGACAAGACATTCAACTATTCAACTTGTATTTATCTTTTCAATATCTATTATACTTTTTCTTCAGTTCCAGTTTAAGTTTCATGATGTTTTTTCACCCGTTTCAGAGTTTATAATGGGTGTGTATGGGACGGAATGTTGGGGCTAGAGTGAGACAGCTCAACTGCTAGAGTGAGAGGAGCGAAAAAATTAATCTTAAAATTTTTTTTTAAAACTGCTGCTGTGTCCGCAGCGTTTGCTCTACAGGTATGATTTTACCCTCAAAACGTAGCCATCGCTGTCCTCTTTCATCCAATGTGTTTACTATTGTCCTAGGTGTTATGGTTCTTTCATAAATGCCACCAATGCACAGCCTCCTCCCTCCAACTCTTCCATAGACTCTAATGTTAAAATGGCTCAGAAGGTTCATTTGAAAATCAGAAGAGCATGGTGTCTTTCCACTGTCACCACGTCCATATAATAAGCTCCACAGGCATGAAAACTGAGAATTAGGTAGACTAGACATTGCTGTCGCTCACGGTGAAAGAATTTTGTCAATACGACTTTTACTTTTCATTTGGGAGCGATTTGTTTCGGCCTGACTTTTCTGTTCATTTTAAGCAGCAAAAGTGAGGCGCATGTCTGTGTACGTGTGTATGGAGCCCTTGGGTGCAGTCACTATAGCAACCAGGCTCACACCTGCCTGCTTAACGAGCTCTCTCTCTCTCTCTGCCAAGATTCATCTTAAACACTTCTCTTTCAACTGCTGCTGTGTCCACAGTGTTACAGCCATCATTTTACCCTCAAAACGTCGCCATCGTTGTTCTCTTTCCAACACTGTTTTTCAAAGCTCAGACTTTTACATTTTTTAAACTGTGTGGATCCAAGCAGAGGGATCACATTTGAGTCATTCAGTGATTCAAAGAATATGACCTTTTAATATTCATTCAGATGTTTTCTGACTCTAAATGTTCTTTTCTCATTTCCTAGGGTTTTCTAATTTACATTTAAAACATTTTCAGCTTTTTTCCAACTTCTGCTTCTGTGTAACGTTCAGCTTTTAGCAGTTCAGCACCTTTGTTTTCAGGTTAAATTTGGTTTTTTTTGTTTGTTTTTTTAAAATTTCATTTAATATTTTTAACTCAAAATTCAGCAATTAATTCATTTCAGTGCATACATTCAGATTCAAGCATTCACACTGCAGTTTCTTCAGAAAATGCACTTTCTAGTTATTATTATTATATTTTATTCTGTATTCCGTACGTTTTTTGTAATCCTATAACTTCAAAACCGTTCAACTTAGAAAAACCATTCAAACACCGTTAGATTCCTATTCTTTTGGACAACACTGCTTCTATTTTTCATATTTTTAACATTTATATTTCTAATTTTATTCAACTTTATTCAACAAAAATTTATAATGTATTTCAATGGGGAGACCCTTCAAATCCTCATTCAACTTACTCATTTTTAAACTCTTACTACTTCCACATACATTGACATAGAGCCACCATTCAAACTTTAAAACGAAGACAAGACATTCAACTATTCAACTTGTATTTATCTTTTCAATATCTATTATACTTTTTCTTCAGTTCCAGTTTAAGTTTCATGATGTTTTTTCACCCGTTTCAGAGTTTATAATGGGTGTGTATGGGACGGAATGTTGGGGCTAGAGTGAGGCAGCTCAACTGCTAGAGTGAGAGGAGCAAAAAAATTAATCTTAAAATATTTTTTAAAACTGCTGCTGTGTCCACAGCGTTTGCTCTACAGGTATGATTTTACCCTCAAAACGTAGCCATCGCTGTCCTCTTTCATCCAATGTGTTTACTATTGTACTAGGTGTTATGGTTCTTTCATAAATGTCACCAATGCACAGCCTCCTCCCTCCAACTCTTCCATAGACTCTAATGTTAAAATGGCTCAGAAGGTTCGTTTGAAAATCAGAAGAGCATGGTGTCTTTCCACTGTCACCACGTCCATATAATAAGCTCCACAGGCATGAAAACTGAGAATTAGGTAGACTAGACATTGCTGTCGCTCACGGTGAAAGAATTTTGTCAATACGACTTTTACTTTTCATTTGGGAGCGATTTGTTTCGGCCTGACTTTTCTGTTCATTTTAAGCAGCAAAAGTGAGGCGCATGTCTGTGTACGTGTGTATGGAGCCATTGGGTGCGGTCACTATAGCAACCAGGCTCACACCTGCCTGCTTAACGAGCTCTGCCTGCCACTGTACCAAGATTCATCTTAAGCACTTCTCTTTCAACTGCTGCTGTGTCCACAGTGTTACAGCCATCATTTTACCCTCAAATTGTCGCCATTATTGTTCTCTTTCCAACACCGTATCTTTCAAAGCTCAGGCATTTAAACTTTTTAAACTGTGTGGATCAAAGTGGAGGGATCACATTTGAGTCATTCAGTGATTCAAAGAATATGACCTTTTAATATTCATTCAGATGTTTTCTGACTCTAAATGTTCTTTTCTCATTTCTTAGGGTTTTCTAATTTACATTTAAAACATTTTCAGTTTTTTTCCAACTCCTTCTTCTGTGTAACCTTCAGCTTTTAGCAGTTCAGCACCTTTGTTTTCAGGTTAAATTCGTTTTTTTTTTTGTTTTTTTTTTAATCTCATTCAATATTTTTAACTCAAAATTCAGCAATTAATTCATTTCAGTGCATACATTCAGATTCAAGCATTCACACTGCAGTTTCTTCAGAAAATGCACTTTCTAGTTATATTTTATTTTTCCGTACGTTTTTTGAAAGCCTACTCCTTCAAAACCGTTCAACTTAGAAAAACCATTCAAACATCGTTAGATTCCTATTATTTTGGACAACATTGCTTCTATTTTTCTCATTTTTAACATTTATATTTTTAATTTTATTCAACTTTATTCAACAAAAATTTCCCATGTATTTCAATGGGGACACCCTTCAAATTCTCATTCAACTTACTCATTTTTAAACTCTTACTACTTCAACATACGTTGACATAGAGCCACCATTCAAACTTTAAAACGAAGACAAGACATTCAACTATTCAACTTGTATTTATCTTTTCAATATCTATTATACTTTTTCTTCAGTTCCAGTTTAAGTTTCATGATGTTTTTTCACCCGTTTCAGAGTTTATAATGGGTGTGTATGGGACGGAATGTTGGGGCTAGAGTGAGGCAGCTCAACTGCTAGAGTGAGAGGAGCAAAAAAATTAATCTTAAAATCTTTTTTAAAACTGCTGCTGTGTCCGCAGCGTTTGCTCTACAGGTATGATTTTACCCTCAAAACGTAGCCATGGCTGTCCTCTTTCATCCAATGTGTTTACTATTGTACTAGGTGTTATGGTTCTTTCATAAATGTCACCAATGCACAGCCTCCTCCCTCCAACTCTTCCATAGACTCTAATGTTAAAATGGCTCAGAAGGTTCGTTTGAAAATCAGAAGAGCATGGTGTCTTTACACTGTCACCACGTCCATATAATAAACTCCACAGGCATGAAAACTGAGAATTCAGTAGACTAGAAGCTGCTGTCGCTCACGGTGAAAGAATTTCGTCAATACGACTTTTACTTTTCATTTGGGAACGATTTGTTTCGGCCTGACTTTTCTGTTCATTTTAAGCAGCAAAAGTGAGGCGCATGTCTGTGTACGTGTGTATGGAGCCATTGGGTGCGGTCACTATAGCAACCAGGCTCACACCTGCCTGCTTAACGAGCTCTGCCTGCCACTGTACCAAGATTCATCTTAAGCACTTCTCTTTCAACTGCTGCTGTGTCCACAGTGTTACAGCCATCATTTTACCCTCAAATTGTCGCCATTATTGTTCTCTTTCCAACACTGTATCTTTCAAAGCTCAGGCATTTAAACTTTTTAAACTGTGTGGATCAAAGTGGAGGGATCACATTTGAGTCATTCAGTGATTCAAAGAATATGACCTTTTAATATTCATTCAGATGTTTTCTGACTCTAAATGTTCTTTTCTCATTTCTTAGGTTTTTCTAATTTACAATTAAAACATTTTCAGCTTTTTTCCAACTTCTTCTTCTGTGTAACCTTCAGCTTTTAGCAGTTCAGCACTTTTGTTTTCAGGTTAAATTCGTTTTTTTTGTTTGTTTTTTTAAAATCTCATTCAATATTTTTAACTCAAAATTCAGCAATTAATTCATTTCAGTGCATACATTCAGATTCAAGCATTCACACTGCAGTTTCTTCAGAAAATGCACTTTCTAGTTATTAGTGTGAATGCTTGAAAAGCATTCACAGTATTGTTCTTCTAATCTTTATTATTAGTGTGAATGCTTGAAAAGCATTCACAGTATTGTTCTTCTAATCTTTATTATTATATTTAGTGTGAATGCTTGAAAAGCATTCACAGTATTGTTCTTCTAATCTTTATTATTATTTTCTATTCCGTACGTTTTTCGCCGACTATCTCCTTCAAAACCGTTCAACTTAGAAAAACCATTCAAACACCATTAGATTCCTCTTCTTTTGGAATGGTGTGCTTCTACTTTTCTCATTTTTAACATTTATATTTTTAATTTTATTCAACTTTATTCAACAAAAATTTCCCATGTATTTCAATGGGGAGACCCTTCAAATTCTCATTCAACTTACTCATTTTTAAACTCTTACTACTTCAACATACGTTCACATAGAGCCACCATTCAAACTTTAAAACGAAGACAAGACATTCAACTATTCAACTTGTATTTATCTTTTCAATATCTATTATACTTTTTCTTCAGTTCCAGTTTAAGTTTCATGATGTTTTTTCACCCGTTTCAGAGTTTATAATGGGTGTGTATGGGACGGAATGTTGGGGCTAGAGTGAGGCAGCTCAACTGCTAGAGTGAGAGGAGCAAAAAAATTAATCTTAAAATCTTTTTTAAAACTGCTGCTGTGTCCGCAGCGTTTGCTCTACAGGTATGATTTTACCCTCAAAACGTAGCCATGGCTGTCCTCTTTCATCCAATGTGTTTACTATTGTACTAGGTGTTATGGTTCTTTCATAAATGTCACCAATGCACAGCCTCCTCCTTCCAACTCTTCCATAGACTCTAATGTTAAAATGGCTCAGAAGGTTCGTTTGAAAATCAGAAGAGCATGGTGTCTTTCCACTGTCACCACGTCCATATAATAAGCTCCACAGGCATGAAAACTGAGAATTAGGTAGACTAGACATTGCTGTCGCTCACGGTGAAAGAATTTTGTCAATACGACTTTTACTTTTCATTTGGGAGCGATTTGTTTCGGCCTGACTTTTCTGTTCATTTTAAGCAGCAAAAGTGAGGTGCATGTCTGTGTGCGTGTGTATGGAGCCATTGGGTGCGGTCACTATAGCAACCAGGCTCACACCTGCCTGCTTAACGAGCTCTGCCTGCCACTGTACCAAGATTCATCTTAAGCACTTCTCTTTCAACTGCTGCTGTGTCCACAGTGTTACAGCCATCATTTTACCCTCAAAACGTCGCCATCGTTGTTCTCTTTCCAACATCTTGTCTTTCAAAGCTCAGAGATGTAAACTTTTTAAACTGTGTGGGTCCAAGTGGAGGGATCACATTTTAGTCATTCAGTGATTCAAAGAATATGACCTTTTAATATTCTTTCAGATGTTTTCTGACTCTAAATGTTCTTTTCTCATTTCTTAGGTTTTTCTAATTTACAATTAAAACATTTTCAGCTTTTTTCCAACTTCTTCTTCTGTGTAACCTTCAGCTTTTAGCAGTTCAGCACTTTTGTTTTCAGGTTAAATTCGGGTTTTTTTTTTTTATCTCATTCAAGATTTTTAACTTAAATTCAGTAATTAATTCATTTCAGTGCATACATTCAGATTCAAGCATTCACACTGCAGTTTCTTCAGAAAATGCACTTTCTAGTTTATTCTGTATTCCGTACGTTTTTTGAAAGCCTACTCCTTCAAAACCGTTCAACTTAGAAAAACCATTCAAACATCGTTAGATTCCTATTATTTTGGACAACATTGCTTCTATTTTTCTCATTTTTAACATTTATATTTTTAATTTTATTCAACTTTATTCAACAAAAATTTCCCATGTATTTCAATGGGGAGACCCTTCAAATTCTCATTCAACTTACTCATTTTTAAACTCTTACTACTTCAACATACGTTCACATAGAGCCACCATTCAAACTTTAAAACGAAGACACGACATTCAACTATTCAACTTGTATTTATCTTTTCAATATCTATTATACTTTTTCTTCAGTTCCAGTTTAAGTTTCATGATGTTTTTTCACCCGTTTCAGAGTTTATAATGGGTGTGTATGGGACGGAATGTTGGGGCTAGAGTGAGGCAGCTCAACTGCTAGAGTGAGAGGAGCAAAAAAATTAATCTTAAAATCTTTTTTAAAACTGCTGCTGTGTCCACAGCGTTTGCTCTACAGGTATGATTTTACCCTCAAAACGTAGCCATGGCTGTCCTCTTTCATCCAATGTGTTTACTATTGTCCTAGGTGTTACGGTTCTTTCATAAATGTCACCAATGCACAGCCTCCTCCCTCCAACTCTTCCATAGACTCTAATGTTAAAACGGCTCAGAAGGTTGGTTTGAAAATCAGAAGAGCATGGTGTTTTTACACTGTCACCACGTCCATATAATAAACTCCACAGGCATGAAAACTGAGAATTAGGTAGAGTGGACATTGCTGCCGCTCACGGTGAAAGAATTTCGTCAATACGACCTATACTTTTCATTTGGGAGCGATTTGTTTCGGCCTGACTTTTCTGTTCATTTTAAGCAGCAAAAGTGAGGCGCATGTCTGTGTACGTGTGTATGGAGCCATTGGGTGCGGTCACTATAGCAACCAGGCTCACACCTGCCTGCTTAACGAGCTCTGCCTGCCACTGTACCAAGATTCATCTTAAGCACTTCTCTTTCAACTGCTGCTGTGTCCACAGTGTTACAGCCATCATTTTACCCTCAAATTGTCGCCATTATTGTTCTCTTTCCAACACCGTATCTTTCAAAGCTCAGGCATTTAAACTTTTTAAACTGTGTGGATCAAAGTGGAGGGATCACATTTGAGTCATTCAGTGATTCAAAGAATATGACCTTTTAATATTTATTCAGATGTTTTCTGACTCTAAATGTTCTTTTCTCATTTCTTAGGTTTTTCTAATTTACAATTAAAACATTTTCAGCTTTTTTCCAACTTCTTCTTCTGTGTAACCTTCAGCTTTTAGCAGTTCAGCACTTTTGTTTTCAGGTTAAATTCGGGGTTTTTTTTTTTATCTCATTCAAGATTTTTAACTTAAATTCAGTAATTAATTCATTTCAGTGCATACATTCAGATTCAAGCATTCACACTGCAGTTTCTTCAGAAAATGCACTTTCTAGTTAGTGTGAATGCTTGAAAAGCATTCACAGTATTGTTATTCTAATCTTTATTAGTGTGAATGCTTGAAAAGCATTCACAGTATTGTTCTTCTAATCTTTATTATTATTTTTTCCTATTCCGTACGTTTTTCGCCGACTATCTCCTTCAAAACCGTTCAACTTAGAAAAACCATTCAAACACCATTAGATTCCTCTTCTTTTGGAATGGTGTGCTTCTATTTTTCTCATTTTTAACATTTATATTTTTAATTTTATTCAACTTTATTCAACAAAAATTTCCCATGTATTTCAATGGGGAGACCCTTCAAATTCTCATTCAACTTACTCATTTTTAAAACCTTACTACTTCCACATACATTGACATAGAGCCACCATTCAAACTTTAAAACGAAGACAAGACATTCAACTATTCAACTTGTATTTATCTTTTCAATATCTATTATACTTTTTCTTCAGTTCCAGTTTAAGTTTCATGATGTTTTTTCACCCGTTTCAGAGTTTATAATGGGTGTGTATGGGACGGAATGTTGGGGCTAGAGTGAGGCAGCTCAACTGCTAGAGTGAGAGGAGCAAAAAAATTAATCTTAAAATCTTTTTTAAAACTGCTGCTGTGTCCGCAGCGTTTGCTCTACAGGTATGATTTTACCCTCAAAACGTAGCCATCGCTGTCCTCTTTCATCCAATGTGTTTACTATTGTCCTAGGTGTTATGGTTCTTTCGTAAATGTCACCAATGCACAGCCTCCTCCCTCCAACTCTTCCATAGACTCTAATGTTAAAATGGCTCAGAAGGTTCGTTTGAAAATCAGAAGAGCATGGTGTCTTTCCACTGTCACCACGTCCATATAATAAACTCCACAGGCATGAAAACTGAGAATTCAGTAGACTAGAAGCTGCTGTCGCTCACGGTGAAAGAATTTTGTCAATACGACTTTTACTTTTCATTTGGGAGCGATTTGTTTTGGCCTGACTTTTCTGTTCATTTTAAGCAGCAAAAGTGAGGCGCATGTCTGTGTACGTGTGTATGGAGCCATTGGGTGCGGTCACTATAGCAACCAGGCTCACACCTGCCTGCTTAACGAGCTCTGCCTGCCACTGTACCAAGATTCATCTTAAGCACTTCTCTTTCAACTGCTGCTGTGTCCACAGTGTTACAGCCATCATTTTACCCTCAAATTGTCGCCATTATTGTTCTCTTTCCAACACCGTATCTTTCAAAGCTCAGGCATTTAAACTTTTTAAACTGTGTGGATCAAAGTGGAGGGATCACATTTGAGTCATTCAGTGATTCAAAGAATATGACCTTTTAATATTCATTCAGATGTTTTCTGACTCTAAATGTTCTTTTCTCATTTCTTAGGGTTTTCTAATTTACAATTAAAACATTTTCAGCTTTTTTCCAACTTCTTCTTCTGTGTAACCTTCAGCTTTTAGCAGTTCAGCACTTTTGTTTTCAGGTTAAATTCGGGGTTTTTTTTATCTCATTCAAGATTTTTAACTTAAATTCAGTAATTAATTCATTTCAGTGCATACATTCAGATTCAAGCATTCACACTGCAGTTTCTTCAGAAAATGCACTTTCTAGTTATTAGTGTGAATGCTTGAAAAGCATTCACAGTATTGTTCTTCTAATCTTTATTATTATTCCATTTTTTTATTATTATTATCTATTCCGTACGTTTTTTGAAAGCCTACTCCTTCAAAACCGTTCAACTTAGAAAAACCATTCAAACACCGTTAGATTCCTATTCTTTTGGACAACACTGCTTCTATTTTTCATATTTTTAACATTTATATTTTTAATTTTATTCAACTTTATTCAACAAAAATTTATAATGTATTTCAATGGGGAGACCCTTCAAATCCTCATTCAACTTACTCATTTTTAAACTCTTACTACTTCCACATACATTGACATAGAGCCACCATTCAAACTTTAAAACGAAGACAAGACATTCAACTATTCAACTTGTATTTATCTTTTCAATATCTATTATACTTTTTCTTCAGTTCCAGTTTAAGTTTCATGATGTTTTTTCAGCCGTTTCAGAGTTTATAATGGGTGTGTATGGGACGGAATGTTGGGGCTAGAGTGAGAGAGCTCAACTGCTAGAGTGAGAGGAGCAAAAAAATTAATCTTAAAATATTTTTTAAAACTGCTGCTGTGTCCACAGCGTTTGCTCTACAGCCACCATTTTACCCTCAAAACGTAGCCATCGCTGTCCTCTTTCATCCAATGTGTTTACTATTGTCCTAGGTGTTATGGTTCTTTCATAAATGTCACCAATGCACAGCCTCCTCCCTCCAACTCTTCCATAGACTCTAATGTTAAAATGGCTCAGAAGGTTCTTTTGAAAATCAGAAGAGCATGGTGTCTTTCCACTGTCACCACGTCCATACAATAAACTCCACAGGCATGAAAACTGAGAATTCAGTAGACTAGACATTGCTGTCGCTCACGGTGAAAGAATTTTGTCAATACGACTTGTACTTTTCATATGGGAACGATTTGTTTCGGCCTGACTTTTCTGTTCATTTTAAGCAGCAAAAGTGAGGCGCATGTCTGTGTACGTGTGTATGGAGCCCTTGGGTGCGGTCACTATAGCAACCAGGCTCACACCTGCCTGCTTAACGAGCTCTCTCTCTCTCTCTGCCAAGATTCATCTTAAACACTTCTCTTTCAACTGCTGCTGTGTCCACAGTGTTAAAGCCATCATTTTACCCTCAAAACGTCGCCATCGTTGTTCTTTTTCCAACATCTTGTCTTTCAAAGCTCAGAGATGTAAACTTTTTAAACTGTGTGGGTCCAAGTGGAGGGATCACATTTTAGTCATTCAGTGATTCAAAGAATATGACCTTTTAATATTCTTTCAGATGTTTTCTGACTCTAAATGTTCTTTTCTCATTTCTTAGGGTTTTCTAATTTACATTTAAAACATTTTCAGTTTTTTTCCAACTCCTTCTTCTGTGTAACCTTCAGCTTTTAGCAGTTCAGCACCTTTGTTTTCAGTTTAAATTCGTTTTTTTTTTTGTTTTTTTTTAATCTCATTCAATATTTTTAACTCAAAATTCAGCAATTAATTCATTTCAGTGCATACATTCAGATTCAAGCATTCACACTGCAGTTTCTTCAGAAAATGCACTTTCTAGTTATTATATTTTATTTTTCCGTACGTTTTTTGAAAGCCTACTCCTTCAAAACCGTTCAACTTAGAAAAACCATTCAAACACCGTTAGATTCCTATTATTTTGGACAACATTGCTTCTATTTTTCTCATTTTTAACATTTATATTTTTAATTTTATTCAACTTTTTTCAACAAAAATTTATAATGTATTTCAATGGGGAGACCCTTCAAATTCTCATTCAACTTCCTCCTCTTTAAACTGTATCTACTTCCACATACATTGACATAGAGCCACCATTCAAACTTTAAAACGAAGACAAGACATTCAACTATTCAACTTGTATTTATCTTTTCAATATCTATTATACTTTTTCTTCAGTTCCAGTTTAAGTTTCATGATGTTTTTTCACCCGTTTCAGAGTTTATAATGGGTGTCTATGGGACGGAATGTTGGGGCTAGAGTGAGGCAGCTCAACTGCTAGAGTGAGAGGAGCAAAAAAATTAATCTTAAAATCTTTTTTAAAACTGCTGCTGTGTCCACAGCGTTTGCTCTACAGGTATGATTTTACCCTCAAAACGTAGCCATGGCTGTCCTCTTTCATCCAATGTGTTTACTATTGTACTAGGTGTTATGGTTCTTTCATAAATGTCACCAATGCACAGCCTCCTCCCTCCAACTCTTCCATAGACTCTAATGTTAAAATGGCTCAGAAGGTTCGTTTGAAAATCAGAAGAGCATGGTGTCTTTACACTGTCACCACGTCCATATAATAAACTCCACAGGCATGAAAACTGAGAATTAGGTAGACTAGACATGGCTGTCGCTCACGGTGAAAGAATTTTGTCAATACGACCTATACTTTTCATTTGGGAAGAATTTGTTTGGGCCTGACTTTTCTGTTCATTTTAAGCAGCAAAAGTGAGGTGCATGTCTGTGTACGTGTGTATGGAGCCATTGGGTGCAGTCACTATAGCAACCAGGCTCACACCTGCCTGCTTAACGAGCTCTCTCTCTCACTCTGCCAAGATTCATCTTAAGCACTTCTCTTTCAACTGCTGCTGTGTCCACAGTGTTACAGCCATCATTTTACCCTCAAAACGTCACCATCGTTGTTCTCTTTCCAACATTGTCTTTCAAAGCTCAGACTTTTACATTTTTTAAACTGTGTGGATCCAAGCGGAGGGATCACATTTTAGTCATTCAGTGATTCAAAGAATATGAACTTTTAATGTTCTTTCAGATGTTTTCTGACTCTGAATTTTCTTTTCTCAGTTCTGAGGTTTTTCTAATTTACAATTAAAACATTTTCAGCTTTTTTCCAACTTCTTCTTCTGTGTAACCTTCGGCTTTTAGCAGTTCAGCACTTTTGTTTTCACGTTAAATTCGGATTTTTTTTTATCTAATTCAAAATTTTTAACTCAAAATTCAGCAATTAATTCATTTCAGTGCATACATTCAGATTCAAGCATTCACACTGCAGTTTCTTCAGAAAATGCACTTTCTAGTTAGTGTGAATGCTTGAAAAGCATTCACAGTATTGTTCTTCTAATCTTTATTCTATTTTTTTATTTATTAGTGTGAATGCTTGAAAAGCATTCACAGTATTGTTGTTGTAATCTTTATTATTATTATTATTATTATTATATTTTATTCTGTATTCCGTACGTTTTTTGTAATCCTACTCCTTCAAAACCGTTCAACTTAGAAAAACCATTCCAACACCGTTAGATTCCTATTCTTTTGGACAACACTGCTTCCATTTTTCATATTTTTAACATTTATATTTTTAATTTTATTCAACTTTATTCAACAAAAATTTATAATGTATTTCAATGGGGAGACCCTTCAAATCCTCATTCAACTTACTCATTTTTAAACTCTTACTACTTCCACATACATTGACATAGAGCCACCATTCAAACTTTAAAACGAAGACAAGACATTCAACTATTCAACTTGCATTTATCTTTTCAATATCTATTATACTTTTTCTTCAGTTCCAGTTTAAGTTTCATGATGTTTTTTCACCCGTTTCAGAGTTTATAATGGGTGTGTATGGGACGGAATGTTGGGGCTAGAGTGAGGCAGCTCAACTGCTAGAGTGAGAGGAGCAAAAAAAATAATCTTAAAATCTTTTTTAAAACTGCTGCTGTGTCCGCAGCGTTTGCTCTACAGGTATGATTTTACCCTCAAAACGTAGCCATGGCTGTCCTCTTTCATCCAATGTGTTTACTATTGTACTAGGTGTTATGGTTCTTTCATAAATGTCACCAATGCACAGCCTCCTCCCTCCAACTCTTCCATAGACTCTAATGTTAAAATGGCTCAGAAGGTTCGTTTGAAAATCAGAAGAGCATGGTGTCTTTCCACTGTCACCATGTCCATATAATAAACTCCACAGGCATGAAAACTGAGAATTCAGTAGACTAGAAGCTGCTGTCGCTCACGGTGAAAGAATTTTGTCAATACGACTTTTACTTTTCATTTGGGAACGATTTGTTTCGGCCTGACTTTTCTGTTCATTTTAAGCAGCAAAAGTGAGGCGCATGTCTGTGTACGTGTGTATGGAGCCATTGGGTGCGGTCACTATAGCAACCAGGCTCACACCTGCCTGCTTAACGAGCTCTGCCTGCCACTGTACCAAGATTCATCTTAAGCACTTCTCTTTCAACTGCTGCTGTGTCCACAGTGTTACAGCCATCATTTTACCCTCAAATTGTCGCCATTATTGTTCTCTTTCCAACACCGTATCTTTCAAAGCTCAGGCATTTAAACTTTTTAAACTGTGTGTATCAAAGTGGAGGGATCACATTTGAGTCATTCAGTGATTCAAAGAATATGACCTTTTAATATTCATTCAGATGTTTTCTGACTCTAAATGTTCTTTTCTCATTTCTTAGGGTTTTCTAATTTACATTTAAAACATTTTCAGTTTTTTTCCAACTCCTTCTTCTGTGTAACCTTCAGCTTTTAGCAGTTCAGCACCTTTGTTTTCAGGTTAAATTCGTTTTTTTTTTTTGTTTTTTTTAAATCTCATTCAATATTTTTAACTCAAAATTCAGCAATTAATTCATTTCAGTGCATACATTCAGATTCAAGCATTCACACTGCAGTTTCTTCAGAAAATGCACTTTCTAGTTAGTGTGAATGCTTGAAAAGCATTCACAGTATTGTTATTCGAATCTTTATTATTATTATTATTATTATTATATTTTATTTTTCCGTACGTTTTTTCAAAGCCTACTCCTTCAAAACCGTTCAACTTAGAAAAACCATTCAAACACCGTTAGATTCCTATTCTTTTGGACAACACTGCTTCTATTTTTCATATTTTTAACATTTATATTTTTAATTTTATTCAACTTTATTCAACAAAAATTTATAATGTATTTCAATGGGGAGACCCTTCAAATCCTCATTCAACTTACTCATTTTTAAACTCTTACTACTTCCACATACATTGACATAGAGCCACCATTCAAACTTTAAAACGAAGACAAGACATTCAACTATTCAACTTGTATTTATCTTTTCAATATCTATTATACTTTTTCTTCAGTTCCAGTTTAAGTTTCATGATGTTTTTTCACCCGTTTCAGAGTTTATAATGGGTGTGTATGGGACGGAATGTTGGGGCTAGAGTGAGGCAGCTCAACTGCTAGAGTGAGAGGAGCAAAAAAATTAATCTTAAAATCTTTTTTAAAACTGCTGCTGTGTCCGCAGCGTTTGCTCTACAGGTATGATTTTACCCTCAAAACGTAGCCATGGCTGTCCTCTTTCATCCAATGTGTTTACTATTGTCCTAGGTGTTATGGTTCTTTCATAAATGTCACCAATGCACAGCCTCCTCCCTCCAACTCTTCCATAGACTCTAATGTTAAAATGGCTCAGAAGGTTCGTTTGAAAATCAGAAGAGCATGGTGTCTTTACACTGTCACCACGTCCATATAATAAGCTCCACAGGCATGAAAACTGAGAATTAGGTAGACTAGACATTGCTGTCGCTCACGGTGAAAGAATTTTGTCAATACGACTTTTACTTTTCATTTGGGAGCGATTTGTTTCGGCCTGACTTTTCTGTTCATTTTAAGCAGCAAAAGTGAGGCGCATGTCTGTGTACGTGTGTATGGAGCCATTGGGTGCGGTCACTATAGCAACCAGGCTCACACCTGCCTGCTTAACGAGCTCTGCCTGCCACTGTACCAAGATTCATCTTAAGCACTTCTCTTTCAACTGCTGCTGTGTCCACAGTGTTACAGCCATCATTTTACCCTCAAATTGTCGCCATTATTGTTCTCTTTCCAACACCGTATCTTTGAAAGCTCAGGCATTTAAACTTTTTAAACTGTGTGGATCAAAGTGGAGGGATCACATTTTAGTCATTCAGTGATTCAAAGAATATGACCTTTTAATATTCATTCAGATGTTTTCTGACTCTAAATGTTCTTTTCTCATTTCTTAGGGTTTTCTAATTTACATTTAAAACATTTTCAGTTTTTTTCCAACTTCTTCTTCTGTGTAACCTTCAGCTTTTAGCAGTTCAGCACCTTTGTTTTCAGGTTAAATTCGGGTTTTTTTTTTGTTTTGTTTTTTATCTCATTCAAAATTTTTAACTCAAAATTCAGCAATTAATTCATTTCAGTCCATACATTCAGATTCAAGCATTCACACTGCAGTTTCTTCAGAAAATGCACTTTCTAGTTATTATTCTGTATTCCGTACGTTTTTTGTAATCTATCTCCTTCAAAACCGTTCAACTTAGAAAAACCATTCAAACACCGTTAGATTCCTATTCTTTTGGACAACACTGCTTCTATTTTTCTCATTTTTAACATTTATATTTTTTATTTTATTCAACTTTATTTAACAAAAATTTATAATGTATTTCAATGGAGAGACCCTTCAAATTCTCATTCAAATTCCTCCTCTTTAAACTGTATCTACTTCCACATACATTGACATAGAGCCACCATTCAAACTTTAAAACGAAGACAAGACATTCAACTATTCAACTTGTATTTATCTTTTCAATATCTATTATACTTTTTCTTCAGTTCCAGTTTAAGTTTCATGATGTTTTTTCACCCGTTTCAGAGTTTATAATGGGTGTGTATGGGACGGAATGTTGGGGCTAGAGTGAGACAGCTCAACTGCTAGAGTGAGAGGAGCAAAAAAATTAATCTTAAAATCTTTTTTAAAACTGCTGCTGTGTCCGCAGCGTTTGCTCTACAGGTATGATTTTACCCTCAAAACGTAGCCATGGCTGTCCTCTTTCATCCAATGTGTTTACTATTGTACTAGGTGTTATGGTTATTTCATAAATGTCACCAATGCACAGCCTCCTCCCTCCAACTCTTCCATAGACTCTAATGTTAAAATGGCTCAGAAGGTTGGTTTGAAAATCAGAAGAGCATGGTGTCTTTCCACTGTCACCACGTCCATATAATAAGCTCCACAGGCATGAAAACTGAGAATTAGGTAGACTAGACATTGCTGTCGCTCACGGTGAAAGAATTTTGTCAATACGACTTTTACTTTTCATTTGGGAGCGATTTGTTTCGGCCTGACTTTTCTGTTCATTTTAAGCAGCAAAAGTGAGGCGCATGTCTGTGTACGTGTGTATGGAGCCATTGGGTGCGGTCACTATAGCAACCAGGCTCACACCTGCCTGCTTAACGAGCTCTGCCTGCCACTGTACCAAGATTCATCTTAAGCACTTCTCTTTCAACTGCTGCTGTGTCCACAGTGTTACAGCCATCATTTTACCCTCAAATTGTCGCCATTATTGTTCTCTTTCCAACACCGTATCTTTCAAAGCTCAGGCATTTAAACTTTTTAAACTGTGTGGATCAAAGTGGAGGGATCACATTTGAGTCATTCAGTGATTCAAAGAATATGACCTTTTAATATTCATTCAGATGTTTTCTGACTCTAAATGTTCTTTTCTCATTTCTTAGGGTTTTCTAATTTACATTTAAAACATTTTCAGTTTTTTTCCAACTCCTTCTTCTGTGTAACCTTCAGCTTTTAGCAGTTCAGCACCTTTGTTTTCAGGTTAAATTCGTTTTTTTTTTTTTGTTGTTGTTTTTTAATCTCATTCAATATTTTTAACTCAAAATTCAGCAATTAATTCATTTCAGTGCATACATTCAGATTCAAGCATTCACACTGCAGTTTCTTCAGAAAATGCACTTTCTAGTTCTATTTTATTATTATCTATTCCGTACGTTTTTTGAAAGCCTACTCCTTCAAAACCGTTCAACTTAGAAAAACCATTCAAACACCATTAGATTCCTATTCTTTTGGACACTGTTGCTTGTATTTTTCTCATTTTTAACATTTATATTTTTAATTTTATTCAACTTTATTCAACAAAAATTTCCCATGTATTTCAATGGGGAGACCCTTCAAATTCTCATTCAACTTACTCATTTTTAAACTCTTACTACTTCAACATACGTTCACATAGAGCCACCATTCAAACTTTAAAACGAAGACAAGACATTCAACTATTCAACTTGTATTTATCTTTTCAATATCTATTATACTTTTTCTTCAGTTCCAGTTTAAGTTTCATGATGTTTTTTCACCCGTTTCAGAGTTTATAATGGGTGTGTATGGGACGGAATGTTGGGGCTAGAGTGAGGCAGCTCAACTGCTAGAGTGAGAGGAGCAAAAAAAATAATCTTAAAATCTTTTTTAAAACTGCTGCTGTGTCCGCAGCGTTTGCTCTACAGGTATGATTTTACCCTCAAAACGTAGCCATGGCTGTCCTCTTTCATCCAATGTGTTTACTATTGTACTAGGTGTTATGGTTCTTTCATAAATGTCACCAATGCACAGCCTCCTCCCTCCAACTCTTCCATAGACTCTAATGTTAAAATGGCTCAGAAGGTTCGTTTGAAAATCAGAAGAGCATGGTGTCTTTCCACTGTCACCACGTCCATATAATAAGCTCCACAGGCATGAAAACTGAGAATTAGGTAGACTAGACATTGCTGTCGCTCACGGTGAAAGAATTTTGTCAATACGACTTTTACTTTTCATTTGGGAGCGATTTGTTTCGGCCTGACTTTTCTGTTCATTTTAAGCAGCAAAAGTGAGGCGCATGTCTGTGTACGTGTGTATGGAGCCATTGGGTGCGGTCACTATAGCAACCAGGCTCACACCTGCCTGCTTAACGAGCTCTCTCTCTCACTCTGCCAAGATTCATCTTAAGCACTTCTCTTTCAACTGCTGCTGTGTCCACAGTGTTAAAGCCATCATTTTACCCTCAAAACGTCGCCATCGTTGTTCTCTTTCCAACATCTTGTCTTTCAAAGCTCAGACATTTAAACTTTTTAAACTGTGTGGATCCAAGTGGAGGGATCACATTTTAGTCATTCAGTGATTCAAAGAATATGACCTTTTAATATTCTTTCAGATGTTTTCTGACTCTAAATGTTCTTTTCTCATTTCTTAGGTTTTTCTAATTTACAATTAAAACATTTTCAGCTTTTTTCCAACTTCTTCTTCTGTGTAACCTTCAGCTTTTAGCAGTTCAGCACTTTTGTTTTCAGGTTAAATTCGGGGTTTTTTTTTAATCTCATTCAAAATTTTTAACTTAAATTCAGTAATTATTTCATTTCAATGCATACATTCAGATTCAAGCATTCACACTGCAGTTTCTTCAGAAAATGCACTTTCTAGTTATATTTTATTTTTCCGTACGTTTTTTGAAAGCCTACTCCTTCAAAACCGTTCAACTTAGAAAAACCATTCAAACATCGTTAGATTCCTATTATTTTGGACAACATTGCTTCTATTTTTCTCATTTTTAACATTTATATTTTTAATTTTATTCAACTTTATTCAACAAAAATTTCCCATGTATTTCAATGGGGAGACCCTTCAAATTCTCATTCAACTTACTCATTTTTAAACTCTTACTACTTCAACATACGTTCACATAGAGCCACCATTCAAACTTTAAAACGAAGACAAGACATTCAACTATTCAACTTGTATTTATCTTTTCAATATCTATTATACTTTTTCTTCAGTTCCAGTTTAAGTTTCATGATGTTTTTTCACCCGTTTCAGAGTTTATAATGGGTGTGTATGGGACGGAATGTTGGGGCTAGAGTGAGGCAGCTCAACTGCTAGAGTGAGAGGAGCAAAAAAAATAATCTTAAAATCTTTTTTAAAACTGCTGCTGTGTCCGCAGCGTTTGCTCTACAGGTATGATTTTACCCTCAAAACGTAGCCATGGCTGTCCTCTTTCATCCAATGTGTTTACTATTGTACTAGGTGTTATGGTTCTTTCATAAATGTCACCAATGCACAGCCTCCTCCCTCAAACTCTTCCATAGACTCTAATGTTAAAATGGCTCAGAAGGTTCGTTTGAAAATCAGAAGAGCATGGTGTCTTTCCACTGTCACCACGTGCATATAATAAACTCCACAGACATGAAAACTGAGAATTTGGTAGACTAGACATTGCTGTCGCTCACAGTGAAAGAATTTTGTCAATACGACTTTTACTTTTCATTTGGGAACGATTTGTTTCGGCCTGACTTTTCTGTTCATTTTAAGCAGCAAAAGTGAGGTGCATGTCTGTGTGCGTGTGTATGGAGCCATTGGGTGCGGTCACTATAGCAACCAGGCTCACACCTGCCTGCTTAACGAGCTCTCTCTCTCACTCTGCCAAAATTCATCTTAAACACTTCTCTTTCAACTGCTGCTGTGTCCACAGTGTTAAAGCCATCATTTTACCCTCAAAACGTCGCCATTGTTGTTCTCTTTCCAACATCTTGTCTTTCAAAGCTCAGAGATGTAAACTTTTTAAACTGTGTGGGTCCAAGTGGAGGGATCACATTTTAGTCATTCAGTGATTCAAAGAATATGACCTTTTAATATTCTTTCAGATGTTTTCTGACTCTAAATGTTCTTTTCTCATTTCTTAGGTTTTTCTAATTTACAATTAAAACATTTTCAGCTTTTTTCCAACTTCTTCTTCTGTGTAACCTTCAGCTTTTAGCAGTTCCGCACTTTTGTTTTCAGGTTAAATTCGTTTGTTTTTTTTTAATCTCATTCAAAATTTTTAACTCAAAATTCAGCAATTAATTCATTTCAGTGCATACATTCAGATTCAAGCATTCACACTGCAGTTTCTTCAGAAAATGCACTTTCTAGTTTATAATAGTAATCATCATAGACTGTATATAAAGGATGGCTCAGTGTTACGGCCCTAGCAGGGCCTCCTCCTGAAGGTGCCTGTGTGGGCGTTTCCTTCAATCTCTCCTGCCTTAGCTGCCACCTTTTTCTTTTGTGCAGCTGACTCTCGTCAGTAATTAAAGGGATTTAAGCCCAGGGACAGGTGAGCTCTGGCCCAGAGTGCCATGTGCAGCTAGTGAGCTGCCCTCTCTCTTTTTGACTTATGTTTTACTTTATTGACCAATAATTGACTAATTTGTTTGTTTCTGTAAATGGTGATAGCGGCTTGTCCGTCTCTTTTAGTTGAATATTAACAGAAACTTTAATAAAACTCTTTAATTTAACCCTTTTGCCTCCTTGACTCCTTTTTCTGACCTGGACACTTTTTGTTACTCCCCCCTCACCTTGTACACCACTCAGGGGAACGTAACGCTCAGATTAATAGTCTATATGTAATTATTTTGACCATGTTTTTGCTTTGAAATCATATGTGACATCAAGAGGGAGAATTTTTTAGGAATCATGGGCTCTGCATTCTCTGGTAAATCACAAGGTTTGACCATGGTTTACAAAATTAACATCACATGGGACTCAGTAGGATGCATAACTAGCAATTAAGCCAATAAATTCATCACGAATGCATTTAGTGAGGACATAGATCGCAGGAGAAGTAGGATAATTTTACCTTAGACTTGAATAGAATTGGATATTCTTTTGCAACCTGTGTAGCCGCCCACTGTTGCTTATTCCAAATAATACAGTTTTTGAAATATAGTCTTTTATAAAAGGTCTGTGATTATTATATGCCTTTTGTGAAAATGACATATATGCAGCATTTATCCCTTTTGAACATACTGCATCCACAGATCAGCCACAATATTAAAACCACTGACAAGTGAAGTGAATGCCATTGGTCATTTTGTTATGATGCAACGTTCTGCTGATGTGGCTTCTGGTGCACCCGGATGTGTAAGCCTCTAGAAAGCCTAACCCTGCTGCTAAATTCCTGGTGCAAAGCACAGGACAGCTCCAGACGTCCTGTTTGCATCTCCCAACTGATCAGAGCACGATCATCACAATATTCTGCAGATTTGTTTCATTGTTTTGGCTGAATTGGTGTATAACTAGGCTGCTTACAGTTTACCTTATGATGAGCAAGCAGAAAACCCATGCAGAATGTTGTGATGCATTCATAATGACCGTGTACATCACATTGGCTCATTATCTTTGGAAACAGCCATTTGCATAAATATTCTATATACATTCTTCCTCTGGGGTCTTTGCTTATCATTTAACTTCCTTCTCCTGGGTCCTCTAAGCCGAGTGTTTTTCTAACAGGCTTCTAATCCATCACTTCAGCTGCTAAGCTTTAAATTGCCCATTTAAATTTGACTTTGAACTTGTGCACCTATAAGCTTACACATTTCATATCCTGTAAGCTATTTACAGTCTTTTATTGATTTCCACTCCAGACCGTCTTACTCATCTGAATGGAATTATGAGGCTAGTCACGGGATTAGATCTGATTCTCCCTCTGAAACTAGTGTCAGATTAACAGATACCTGTGCCTACATAAACCATCTGTAATGTACACATAAGCTGTCAGAAGCACTGCTATTACCTCACCTACCCTAGACTCAACCATCTATTCCCACCTCAGATCAATGGATACACTTATCGTCTCTATTTGTACACTTCTACTGATATTTTGATATTTAAGAGTTTAATCCTTTGGAGACATTTGCCACAAAACAAGCTACAATCTTAAAAGGAAAATAACACATATTATGATGTTCTTACTATTATTCATACACATAATGCTTGAATACTGATCACTTTAACTGGCATCATAATTATGCACTTACAGAATATAAAATCCATTAATAAATGAACTCTTCATTTGATCCATAAAAGCCATAATTTTCTTTTTTTTTTTTTTTTAAATAATCAATTAATGACAGACTCTAAATCTGACAGTTTAACATGTCTATGAGCACAACATTACGTCAACACTAAACACGCAAACAAAAAGTATTAGACGGCTTTAATCTTTAAAATAAAAACAACAAAGATGAAGAGAGATAGAAATTGGGGGTGGCAACAGACAGAGAGACAGAGGCGGTGGTTTTGGAGGATGAGCATGAGGAAGAGAGGGATGAAGGGATTAAGGTGGTCGATACTTTGGCTCCTCTCCCAGACTGAGAGATGACACTAAATCTGTTAATTCATTCCCCCTCTATGCCCCTCCCTCCATCCTCACTCGTGTGGCTGTTCTGATTCTTATCCTCTTGCAGGATTAGGATATTTTTACTGTCATTCTTAATGTCACAAACACGTCAGGCACTTTAATGCTAATACTATTCCCTGAGTTAATAGTGCACCTCACTTATCAATAATTCAGATGCAGTAAAATTTTCAGTAAGATCGTCAAACTTTTTGAAAGTATCTACATTAGTGCAAGAATAAAAATAAAACATTTATTTTAGCTGTTAGGACATTTACAACTGTGTTTGCTTTAAACAGATTCTGCAGACGGATGTTGTGGTATTTATGAGTTAATCTGGTTATTTTGGTGGGTTTGCATTGCCTCGTTTTTCTTTAGAAATAGCTTTGCCTCTTTGTGTTTATGTTCATACTGCACTGTATTGTACAGCATACCTCCTTTATGCTTTGATCATTTAAAAACTGTAATAAAGGTTTGTTCTTTTTATAACAGTATGTGTTTCAAGCAGTTTTATTAATTCTAATATTTGATTGAATGTGTGGATTTAATTTTACTCATGACAAAATGTGATTTTTGTTAACAATTTCCAATTCATTTCAAATTAGTTGAAGCTGTTCCTCTTAAACACCGCAGTTTATCCTAGAATCCACCTGCAAGTGCCACCATGCTCCAACAGCCCAAAAATGACATGTTCAACATTTTAACCTATACTTTTCATTTTTTATACAAACTTTTCGTGGACATATTGTACCTAACAGTATCTGTGTATGTGCATAGATGCACATCTATGAATGTACCTCAACACCTCATCTATGCTTTTAGATAGACACACTCGCATAACCAGTATCAAGTAAATATACATACACCCCCATTTTCATTGGTTACGAATATTTTGGTTTGGGTAGTTTAAAAATGATTTGTATATTTCCTCTAGTAATAATTGCATTTGTCCATAATTAGGATTCAAAGAAAAGTTAGCTTCACCATGTTGTAGATTTCCTTCACAGGTATGTTCAACTGAATTAGAAAATCACATGGCAGCAACTCAGTGCATTTAGGAGTGGTTCAGGTGTCCTGCTGAAGTTCAAACTGGGCATCAGTGTGGAAGAAAGGTGGTTTAAGTGACTTTGTATGTGCTATGGTTATTAGTGCTAGATGGGTTGGGCTGAGTATTTCAGAAACTGCTGATTTACTGAGATGTCACACACTTACTGTCTCTGAGGTTTACAAAATATCCAGTGTGCTGCGGTTCTTTGGGCCAGACTGCTTTGAGCTGATAGGAAGGTAACAGTAATTCAAATAAGCACTTGTTACAAGCAATGTATGCAGAAAAGCATACCATAGAAGCTTAAACATTAGCGAGAAAAGCGTTACATGGTCTAAAAAGCCTCCATCTCTGGTGTGATATTTGGATGGTAGATCAGTGGTGTAATAGTGTGAGGGATATTTTACTAGCACACTTTGGACTCCTTACCAACAGATGAGCATCCTTTAAATGGCACAGCTTACCAGGGTATTTTTGCGGATCTAGTCTATATCTCTATGGCCACCGTGTACACATCTTCTGATCATTCAAATCATTTCAAAGTCGTTTTTTGAACATAATGATTCCACTGTACTAAGATGACCTCCGCTGTTACCAGAGCTCAATAGATCTCCTTTAGGATGTGGTGAAATGGAAAATTTGCATCATGGGTGTGCAGCAGACAAATTAGCAGTAATATTATGAAGCTATCCTTGCACAAATCTCAGAGGAACATTTCCAGCCCTTGTTGAATTTATAGTAGAAATAATTAATTGAGCTCTGAAAGCAAAAGGGCTCCAAGCCAATACTTGCAGACCTAGTTCAAGTATCCAGTGACTGTTTAAAACAACTGTCAGTTAGTGCAAATGATGTCTGTCTTAAAATGTATGTCTTCAAGGTTTCAGCATCAACTTTTCTTCTTACGTGTTTTTATTGATTTTTTTTGCAATACCGTCTCAGCATGCTTGTTAGGTATGGGCGGTCCATGAGGCACGTGTGACTGACAGCTACAAATGTGAATTTGACTTTTGAACCATGGCTTAAAATGATCCCAGTTCTCAAACAGAATAGACTGCCTGTCCTGAAGACATTTAAAAATAGATGTAACCACACATCAGTGAGCAACTGGTTATGCAGGCAGTTATAGACTGTTTAATGAACAGGTCAAAGCTCACCCTTTTAAATTTCTACCAATTTGGCAACAGTGCGCTTTAATTCCAGAGTTTTGATTGCATTCATGTTCCAATCAGGATGCATTTTAATCACATGCTGACTTTTACTGCATTGCCGCATTTTGCAAAAATATTAACATTCCCATCTCTTAGTATGCTTACAACTCTTTTAAACTCTTGCTCACTGTTCTTTGCACATTTTTATGACTTCAAGTGAGATAACCCACTCTTAGAAAGAAGCTGCCAAGTTCTTCCTGGTTGCTGTATTTATATGACAGAATTACATAATTAGCAGTGAGCAGTAGTTCTGTAGGTTGTCTTCATTAGTTGCTACAAACCATGGACTGATGTGAGCCACACCATCTGACAAACAGGCTGCTGGGCCGAAAGATGACTCCAAAGGCAGTAGCCTCTGTCACCCATTAGGGAGGCAGTTCCCATGACAACCCTTCTGAACAGCTCACTTATGACCTTTGCAGACGTGGTTGTAATTACATTAAATTACACTGCATCTTTTCCTTGTCTGCTTTCATGAGTCATTATCCATGCAACTACAGCACACACAGGACAAAGGATTTTGGCATTAGTTGTAAAAGGCAATGTGCTCAATCTAGAAGAAAGTCATTTTTAAGTTGTATTCTGCACTTACAATAAGTCACAGACGCTATAGTCAGGCTGGATCCCTCCTCATTTCAGAAGGAAAAGCAGAGGATTTTAATTTTATACCGGAGGGGTGTTGGGAGCTTTGTATGAACACATTCATACGCATTTCTTTGGATTGTCTGCATCCTTTTATTTTCACTTATCTTTCTCTTCTGCCCACACATGTTCTCTCTCTGGCTCCTCTCTTCCCTCGGCCTTTATGTGATCGTCATGTTGCTTGGTAACAAGCAGAAGAATGATGAGGAGAAGAGTAGGATGTGTTCACATCATCCGTAAGAAACATGGTGAGCTACAGTCACCATAACCGCAGCCATGAAACTTACCCTAAAGTGTAAGACTGGAAAACTTATGACAATTACGTTTTGGTTTGCTATGTTGCAAGCCCAACATTGTGTCTTATTTTCATCTGTATTTGAGTTTAATATCTACCCATTCTAGTTTGCTTTGGTTGAAATAAACTTCTCTCCAAGCAAAATCTACTTCTTCAAGCCAAGACACTACATGTTCTTTTTTTCTTGGTTTCTTTGCTTTCTAACATGTCTGTGCTTGGTGGAACATGTGGAAAATAATGCTAAAATTTTAATTTAGGTGTTTATTTTACACTTTGTTTATCAGATATCTTTATCAGTTGGTGTAAACAACATGACACCATGGATGCATCATGCCTCAGCACCAACTGAGCATCATTTAAACACTACAGCATACCTGCTTACCATGTCCATACCTTTATGACCAAAATCTTTAGATGACTCATTCTGATTTGTTACAAAGCTGAATCTAATTTTAAAACATCATATTCCTAAAACAAAAAAGTTTCTCTCTGTTGAATCTGGTTTTATCCAGTGTTTAAGTAATTATCCAAATGACTGCCTAATTATATAGATAATGATGCTCATTTATTGCACACTGAAACTGTTCAGAAAGCTTGCAGTACTAATAATAGCTCTCTTAATCCAATTAATCAACTGGGAAATTGTCACTGTGATTCCAATACAACATACAAAGTCATGCAGTAAATGTCTTTTACAGGACATTTTCTTAAAATAAGATACTGTAACATTCAAAGCCAGAAATCTCTGCCCTATCATAAATGAAAATAAATAATGTGTATTTTCTCATCATTTGCATGTGTTAACGTTAAAGAAAATGTGTGATATGTTGAATATTATATTAAGTTTTTTAGTTAATTAATTTCTTCTTTATTTTTTTTACCTTCCTTTAGGAACTCAAAGCTGCACTTACTGAAGCAGGTCTCTCCACAGTTAATCTATAACATAAATTTTAAAGTATTTCATGATAAAACGGATTCCACATCAGTTTCTGAGGTGAAGTGGGTCTAAAAGTTCAAACCAGCACCTGCGTTATATTTCACTCCACCGTCATGAAGTCATTGCTACAGCTGCTGCCAACACACTCCATCCATGCTCACCATAAATCAGAGTTTGAGATGTTAAATCTGAAGAGAGCTGGTTGTTTCTCAGGCAGAGTAGCTGAGCCCAGAGTAGATTTGGGGAAAACGAAATATTTACCTAGAAAGTGTTTGTGATTAATTAACAAGGAGCTCATCAACGCAAACTTGTAAAACCAGTATTTCCCGGCCACCTGAGGGAGTTTTGGGATCTATTGCAGAAATGCATTCATAAACTCTGCAAAATATACACGTGTTGCATTTAATGAACTCAGCAATTAGTTTAAGTCAACTGAAAAAAAACCCAAACACTTTCGCATTCCCCCAAAGGCTGTTTGCTCATTAAAAATCACTGACTCGGTGGGAAAAAATAAACCTGTTTATCTCCATTTCAGCAAACTGCAGAAATATTTCCTCACTGCGTGGCAGTATTGTAACTCGCATCTGAGTCATTACAGCATCTTTAGAAAAAAAAAAGGTCACAGCACGGTTGCTAATGACAACCTCCAAGACTGCTTCTCTTCTTGGATTGTGTGTGTGTGTTCGTGTGTGCCCAGTGGTTGCCTCATTTGTGAGGATCAGTCGCCCCCTGCTGTTTTACATTCTTTGACGTGCGAATATGTGAGGTTGTCATGCCAACCAGAGGGGGGCATTTCTGAAGTCAGGAAGTAAATTTAGCATCCACCTGTGATCATGAAAATCAGACGGTTAGAGTTTGATACTGCAGAACCATAGCTTTTGCCTTTGGTATTAGTTCTACCGATCTACACATGAGCTAACGGAGATAACATGCCAATAAATAAATAAATAAACAAACAAATAAATAAAATTCTTTGTAGTTTTACAATAGTCTTTAATGTTGAGACCATTGACTGTACATAATAGATGATTGTGGCTGCCTATGAGTTTCTCAACTCATATTTTGAAGTTTGGGATGTTACATTTTGGATGGTTTTATTGAGTCAAAAATAAAAGATACCCAGACAAGAAGTCATTTAGAAGAGTTACAAGTTGAGAAATCCTTAGTAGCAAGATGCGTTACAGGCTATATCTGCACAAAACATTTATTTAATTTAATTTAAATGGTCACTAGGACATAAAAAAAACTGAATGCACAGAAGTCAAATTGCTCAAAAACTGCCAAACTTTGCCCCCAAAATAAAGTTTCTGATGGATTTTTCCCCTCAAAGTTATTCACCATGTTAGCTGTTTGAGAGTTTTTTTCCTATATTTAAATTCAGGTTATTTGATGTCTCATCTTTATGTGATATCACACACATACACACCTTGTCTTTAGTACTTTGTAACATTTAAATTAAATACTACAATTTCACTCACTAAAACTGGTATGCAGATTGGTTGGTAATTGAAGTCATCACAGAGAAGCTCACATCATTTGTTGGATCATTCTACTGGCTGCATGACACTAATAATGCATAAGGCTCTATCTCCATGAAAACGACTCTATTCATTTCTCTTTGCAGTTGATAGCTGGTCACTATGACAGAGATGCTCCAGCTGTAAGTTTCCTACAGCATCCTCTGTCAGTGAGTGGTATTCTGTTTTCACCTCAGCTGCTTATCTCAAAGTTGAAATGAGTTTAAGTCTGTCATGGCCAGTTTGCCTGTCATCACTGTAAGTCACTGAATTGCCATTCACGGTCTCTGCTAATTGGTTTCCGTGTGCATGGTTTAAGCCTTGACACAATTTCATCAGAGGAGCTGCCCTCCTACCATGGCTTCATTTCTTTTCATATTTTTCTTTGACATTTTGGTCACATGGGGGCAGCAAAAACAAATCCAAAATGATATTGTTGTCTTAAAGTTGACTTTTGGAAAAAGCTGCCTAATTACACATCCAGCAGCCACAAACATATATATATATATATATATATATATATATATATATATATATATATATATATATATATATATATATATATATATATATATATATGAAATCCTGAGTTATCTGTGTAGGTTCATGTTATGGTAGACTAAAACACTTGAATTGAAGGCAAATGAACTTCTCTTTTTAGGTTCTTTAAGATGTTTCACCTCTAATCTTCCAAAAGCTCTTTTGAACCATGCGTCTGTGATGTGGGTGTTTGGTCTCTCCCATGTATAGGTTATAGGCTCTCCCATGAACAAACAAACAACTCAAGCACTCCACCAACACAAGGTGCAACACAGGAGATCCAGCTCACCAGGACAACACTTAAAGGAGTTTTTAAAAAAATATATATCCACAGTTTGGACAAAGAAGACAGCTGCTTTATGAGAGGAGAAGGGTTCATTTATATCCATCGTTAGAGGTGGACTACGATACCAAGCATCAGCCATAAATCTTGAGATCCCTTTCCAGGTGTTTCAAATCCCAGTTACACCTTGATCATGTGACCTTAGTGACACATATAATGGCAGGATTAGTCAGCAACTTTCATGACCACCTCCAAGCTGTTAACCTTATTAGGAGTTAAATAGAAAGAAGTTTGGTTGCCTTTTAATCTAATATTCAAGACATTAATCTCAAACTGTTTTCTTGTTACCTGAAAGGATATTCACACAACTTAAATTGTTTTAGACAAGCTTTCTGGGCCAGTTCACGATCGGCACTGTCCTGTTGTGTCTTTTTTTGTCTAGTTATGCTTTAACTGCCTTGGTAGTTTGGTTGGTGAAAAATGAAGCTGTTGTCAATCAGATAGCATTGCACAGTGGATCAAATCTGATGGTACTTTTCTGTTTTCGTAATTCCATCAAATTTGACAAGATCCGCAACACCACTGGCTGCAATCCCAAACCATGACAGAGCCTCCACTGTGTTTTACAAATGGGTGTAGGCGCTCACTGTTATAGCTCTTTCTTGATCTCCTCGGTACAAATTGAGACAGACTTTCCAAATTTAGATCGATCACTCCATAAAACATCATGCCACTGACTTTCAGTGCACTTCTTGTGTAGCTTAGCACACCACAGCCTTTCCCTATTTCCCTTTCGCAAGACTGACTTCTTCCCCTGCACACCATCCTGAGATATATCAAGTTTTCAGGTAATAGCTCAGTGGTAATCTCCCTGTGGGTGCAAAAATATTAATTCATGGCTGTTATTTTCACGAAATAAACACGTATGTTTTTGTGACAGGCTTCTAGTAACAAAGTGCCCAAAGATTTAAATGAAACTAAGTTCTTAGTTTTTTGTTATGTGTCGACACAAAACTGGTCCATCACTTGTGTTCAGGCCATTTCTTATGCTTGCATAATTCATGGTTCAGTACTAAGTGGCTTAACAAACAAACAAACAAACAAAAAACCCAAATCTTCTTATGGTCATTTATAAGGATTGGGCTGAAAATGAGTGACAAAAAAAATCAAGTCTAAAATGAACACTAAAAATCAAAATGAAAAAGGTGTGCAAACTGACAGTGAACTGTAAAAAAAAACTGTAATTGAGTTATATTATTGAAGTGCACTATTATTTATCATTATCAATCCAAATTAAAAAGTCAGTTTAAGTCTAATTAAGACTGTTGTATAAAATGTCATAAAAAAGCTATATGAACAAAAAATGTTAGAATTTTGTCAAATTTTTGTCTGACAAAAACCAACCATGTGTTAATATTTTTTTTAATCTTGTATGTATGAGTTGTTTTATAAAATCCTAACTTGTTTTTACAAGATAATAACTCATCACATACACAGTATTATATCTGCCAATTTAATAGACTCAAAAGACGCCGAGTTAACACTCAGAAAAGTGAGCAAACCAGTAAGTATTTACATGTTAGGAACTAGGACCAGTGAATTTTTACTATAAAAAGACATTATTTAAATCTATCTGTTATGAAGTATTACTTAACTTTACATAAAAAACATCTGATCAACAATTTTGTTGTTGTTTTGTGTGTGTAGGAATATGTTTGTTTTTTTTGTTCCCAGGTCCATCAGGAGGTCAAACCAGCCCATAGGAACTATACATATAACACAAACACAGCCTTTCACATACAAATTGGGATTTAATCCACTGTTTATATAAACTACAAACTATGAATATGATTGAATGGATTTGCACAGGCAATAAACACATCCTACTTTTTGTTTTTCATTAGGCTTTTATTCATACAGTGACGGTGCTCAAACATAATATTTCTTTTTTTTCTATAAAATATATTAACTTTCAGTTCCTGAAAGCAAAACTAGATATAAATCATCAAGTTTCATTTGATAAGAAGCAACTCATTTTCAAGTGTCAACCAAGGCAATCAACTGTATCAGCGGTCAAAAATGCATTGCAGATTTAAGAAACCACATTCTAATAAAGACATTTGTATTCTTCTGCCTAGCGAAGCCACGACGCTCAAGCACTCAGCCGGCTGTCCACCGACACACACACGACAATGATCTCATGGGTTTTTCTAAAGTAGCAAATACTTTTAAAATACTGTAGCCACAAAAAGAGCTTCACGTGAGAGAAAAGCAAAGACAAGAAACTCAGGGTGAAGAGGGAGGAAAGTGACGAGAGGAAAGCGTTTGAACTGAAGCGAGTGAACAGTGTTTTATGATGTCCTGCTCTGATGTTAGGCCTTTTCCCTCCTCTTCGCTCTTTGACCTCGCTGGATGACAACTCTGGCTTGACAGCGGCAGGTGAAGTTCTCAGGTATCACAACAGCTCGCTTTCCCCAGGTGCTGAGTTGAAGCTGTCTGTACGGTGGAACAGGATCATTAAATAGATAATCAGTACCGTTCAGCTGAGAGCTACAGATACATTACCTAATTTTCCACTGTATTATAATTGTGTTTAATGCTTTATAGACAGTAATTATACTTCCACATTATGGTAACACACACATAGTAACTGATTACAGCTGGTCGCCCACCCACACACACAAACACACATAAATAAAAACAGAGAAACATGTACCAGACAAGTCCAGGGACTTATTTCTGTTTTGGGGTAGTCTAGGTTTTTTCACGGGGGGTTTGCGATTTGGGGGCTTCTCAACGTTATTAGGGCTTTCCCTGTCAGTGCCTGAGTTCAGCGAGGACAGAAGACACAAATTAACAGTTAGATAGAGACGCTTCACGCAAACAGAGATCAACAAAACGTGTTTCATTCACAAAAGTGTGCGTATAACATTCTAAGGTGAATAGCTGCAGCTCATAATGCGATTATACCTGCATCACAGGACATTGCTTTTCTGTTCCTCTGTGGCTTCACTGGTGCTTGAGGCCTGAGTCCTTCGTCGCCTGAACAACATGTGATTGACACACAACAGGAGGTATCTTTAAATTTTGTTTTGGACGGACAAGGGACAGAATAACTCTGCCGTGATGTTATTGTTCCTGCCATTTTCATGTTTTTTAAATGAGACATTTAATATTGTTACATTTGTTTTAAAAGAACACTCGATCACGTGAACTAATACACAGAAAAGGGTATGCATATGAATGCAGAAAAGCAAACAGGCTCTGTGGTCACTTCTCATGTCAACACGAAACAAAAAATAACTGAATCTTTTTCTGCTGTTAAAGCAGGACCAGTAAAACAGTCAATTTGGCTAAGCAGGCAAGTATTAACTAAGTGGACCTAAGGTGGGGGACTGCTTTTGGCGTAATCAAATACGCCAAGGGAGTTTATCGCAGAGGCTTTCGTCTTATTATTCTAAAGGCTAGACTCTGCTTCTGCTGCTACACTGGAGACTGAAATTACCAGCATCATTTCAGCCAGAGTTTTATAGTCGGGGGAACAATTCTCCAGGGGAAAGGATCAGAAATCACCCAAAGTCCCTGAATGTGGGACTTTCTGATCCTGCAAACACACTTCACCAAGAGGAAATCGTGCAATGTGTCTGCACATAGGAGTAGCTGCAAATGTGACCCTGTAGTGGCCACACAGTTACTTTGATGCCTTGATAGAGGATTCTACAAAGGATAATTTATATAAAGAAAACAGACAAGATTACAGCATTTAATGTTAGGTTAGAGCCACCATCAGTGTTCTAATCAATTCAAATCTATCAAATTTTACATTCCTGTTAAAAAGTTCAATCAGTAACATTTTTGTCAATTAAAATATTCAGTTAAAGGAGATCTGCACACAACCTAGTTATATCTCTTTTTCTTCTTCATTTCCTTTGTGGTCCTTGATAAACCTTTGCAGTCCTATGGCTCTGCTTATAAGGTGACAAATTCTAGGAAAAGCTCGGGCCACTGGACCCAGAAGTCGAATACTTTGTTGGCATGATTTGAGCCCACTTGTCCCCTTAGAGCGAAAAATCGTCGACAATCAATGCAAAGTTGTTCTGATTAATGAATTTTATCCTCCAATGAAACATTTCTGCCCTGATGGGAGTTTTCTCTTCCATGATGACAATGTATTCATCTACAGAGCACAAGGGCTCTCTGATGGTTTGTTGATTATGATATCAATCATGGACCACCATCAAGCAACAACCCTCACCAAATGAAGTAAAATCTTTGAAAGATTTTGTTTCATGCCTTCTGCAGAGTTCTGAAGACTTCACGATCAATGCCAAGAATTCTACCCTGAAACACATCACTCACTGACTGGATTGTGGCTTAAAGCAGGTCATTGCGGTGGCAAGTCTAAATGCTGTTAATTCGCTAAATCAGCAGGCTAGTGGTTGTTGCTTCAGAAAAGTAGAAATAAATTGTTTGAGTACATTAAAAAAGCATGTCTGCTAATTGTTTTCAGCCCAGGTACCTTGGCTTGCAGCTCTGTCTGGCAACCCATGTATTGGCTTATCAACAGGAGGTGGGACGGGAGGAGGAGGTAAGTTCCTTTCATTGGCTGATTCTTTTGGAAAAGTCACAAACGAGGAGGTCTTTGGCTAGGCATGAGTACAGCACATGTGAACGAACACAGAGACAACATCATCAATGAACACATTTGGTTTAAATATACACTAAAAACAACTGAGCAAACAGAACAAACCGACTTGTGTGTGGCTTTAAATTTCATACCTTTTCAGGAATCGGGGGAGGGTGACCTTCAGAATCTCGTCTCTTTTCCTTCTCTTTCTTCTCCATATTTCCAGGGTCCTTCTCTATATCTTCCTCCTCCTCTGTAGCTATAGATAAAAGAGAAGTGAGTGGCATGTAGACTTGCGGCAAAGACTGCGGCAAAAACTCTTTGCAAGCTAAAACAAGCTTTTTGACCTGCAGCAAATGAACACGGTTGACCTGTGTATTACCTGGCAGAGCGTCTGAGCTCTCAAGTCGATGCCTCTGCCTCAGCTTGGACAGATTGGGTTTGCTGCTTTGTGGCGGGGGGTCAGGTTTTGATGTCGCTCGACTGACAGAAAAGCCACCTCCTCCTCCACCTCCGCTCATCTTCCAGCCTTCTGAGAAAACTCCACCTGCATCAGGACACGCATGTCTGTCTCCCTGCGTGTCCTGCGGATGCCACTCTATGGCTGAAGCCTCTATGCTTTTCAGAGGATCTGTTTCATGTTTTGGAGACGGCGTCCTGTCCGATGGGTATGGAGGGAGTGGCCTTTGAGCTAGTTGAAGTGCTTGGACCTGTCTGTCTGTCTTTCTTCCCTGATGTCTGCTCTCATTCCACTGATTGTCCACTTGCATGTCTGCTGGCTTGTTCTCCGACCATGACCTTTCTATCTGTCTGCCGCCCATCCACTGTCTTTCAATTTTTCTGTCAATCTGCCTCTGAGTGTGTCTGTCTACAGTCCACTGTCTGTCCATGTGCCTGTCTGGATGCCTGCTCTCAGTCCAGTACCTGTCTGTTTGTCTGTCGGTCGTTCTCGCATCTCTGTCTTGCAGCCTGTCGTCAAACCACTGTCTGTCTACATCGCCATGCCTTGCTGCTATCATCCACTGCTTGTCTGCTTGCAGCACCTCTGCCGTCCTCTGTTTGTCGTCCGCCCAGTACTTGTCTGTATCCTCCGGCTGTTCAAACACAGCATCCACTTCAGATTTCTGTCAAAACAAAACAAGAAGAGGTTACGGACGCGTTACAAACTTTCAGTTAATAACAATAGTGGATTACACTGGCCCTACCTCTCTTGGAGAATAAAATGGGTGTTTGCTTCCACCCACACATGTGTGAGGGATGCCTGGCACTGGTGGTGGACTCAGAACGATAGTACTTTTCCCTTGGAGGTCATTCATTTTCCCATCAGCCGCCTCGCTGGGAGATCCAGCTCTGGCAGTAGACCTTGGAGGCTGGAGGAGAGTGTATACATTCTCCATTGCTGTCCTAAAAGTTGGAAGACGAAAAAATGTCCACAATTTCTCCTAATTTATCCCACATATTCAAAATACACAAAAATGTAACAAATTTTTAGAACAGGGCGTTTAGAAAGTATCAATTTTCTGGCAAAAATCAGATATAATACCATTGTAATCTGTATTTGACATGCAGCGTGTTCATTTCTAATCACTCGGCTGACTGTTGGATCCAGAATCGGAGACACCGGCTGCCATCTACATCTGTGTACACACTCTGGTATCAGCCTGCCTGCGCTTTGGCAGCTATCAGCCATTTCTTATATCAACAAAGAAATAAGGAAGATTAAGAGTGATATTTGTTGAACTATTCATAGGGTTCAGTGCTGTGGAGTGTCCTCACAAGAATCAAGATACTAAGCAAAAGATGTGAAGATGTAGCGTTGAATATGGAAAGATAAACTCCTAGTTGACGTTTTGTATTTCCATCTGTGAGTTCAAGGCCAAATCTTTCTTGAGAAGAATCCTCATGCATGTGTGTGCGTGCAAATACACTAACCCCGTGGGTGCTGTAGCAACAGTGTGACTCCCATCTCCATAAACCTCAGCTTCTGACTCGGGCCCCGGATGGGACAGAGTTTGGTTGCGGCTTTTACGGAAACCAAAGATGGCCAGCATGTTTCTCCTCTTCTTCCTCCTCAGAGAGTGCGCTTTGTGCAGCGACGAGAGCTGACTGCAAGAGGTGAGAGAGATCGATGAAACACACATGGTTCATTCCAGCACATTCATGTTTGGTGTCTACAGATGAGTCACCTCCATCAGCATATCACTGAATTCATCACAGCCATCCTGGCTGTCTCATCGGCTGCTGCGTTTTGTGTGTTGCTAAGCTACATCTCGTGGTATACAGTGATTTATCCAAAGTTCACTTTTTATATTACAAAAGTAATCATTTTAAAAGCACCGACTTCGCCTCACGAGCTTCCGCGTGGAAAGGAGCGACATGATTCTGATAAGCTCTGGATGCTGTTTATGAATTCAGCTTCACCAAAATGAAACCTGCATCTCCACATATTAAAATGATGGTTTTGCATTTGAGGCAATGCGTGGCCACTTTTGTGTTAACAAAATGGATAAAAATTAATTGAGAGTTGACTGTTAATGTTTAGCAGCCTCAGGAATTTGTTGTCGCCTCAGAGAAGCGAGTAATGTTTCAGATTTATAAAGCTGGACAAGGGGACACACTAACAGAGCTGCAGTACACTTCAGGTGAAAGTATTGACATCTAGAGCATTTGAGCAGAGTGGGGACTAGGGAGAGAGACCTGTGCCTGCTCCCCAGATACAATCGGGAAGATAAAAGGAGTGTCTTCATTGCTTCATTGCTATCAAAGATCCAATTAACAGCTGAACCAGGAAACATAAGGGAACAATAACGTGGAGTGGAAAGACTAAAGTTTTGATCTATGCACTGCATTTGTATGAGTTTGTGTATCTATTTTGATCATTTGTGTGGAAATATAAAGTTTAGTGACCTGTGACAGCCTCAGGCAGCAACTTTACGCTGAACACTGATAGCTGACATGCTGTGGTGCGGTGGATTTTATGTCCCCGAGAGCCGTCTTGGAAAAAAGTCACTATAAGTTATTAACTTTACTCTATGATTTTTGATGCAAGCGTGACTGCGCACCATTTAAATAGGAGAGGACGAGGATCAAATACATGTGAAATTGTAGAACACCTACTGCAAAAATGCATTCTTGTTCTTAGTAACTGTGAAAAAGAGGTGAAAACATGTGGACTAAAAGGACTGGAATAAAGTTATGCAGAGATATTTTCAGTATTTGTTGCAGTATCTGATATGAGATGCAATGTAGAAGCTGAACTGCATGCTCTGTGTCTTTCTCTTTATTTTTGTAACACTGCAGCAACTGATTACACATTGAACAAAACCACCAAACCAGATCTGACGTTAGGTCACAAAGTACCTCCTGGAGATCTCTGTGAGGTACCTTAACGACTACTTTGATCATCAACATGCAACCACCAAATGACCGATCATCTTACTACCAAATCACAAACTCTAAACAGTCCAGCTCCACTAATCATCACAAAGTTAATGATTTAATTAAGAAGAGATGAGGGTTGCCGGAATTTGCTCGATCTGCCTCTGAATGTTCGAGCAGACAGCGGGACATAAGGAGCGAGCCAAACCTCGCCGTGAGATTGCATCAAAGACAGACAACACACTGGCCACAGAAACAGTCTTGTTGGTTTATGAAAATCATGAAGCATAAGCCAATTAAAATAACAGCTCAGTAAAGGTGTGAACACACACGCTGTCAGAACTCAGCAGGGTTCACAACAAAGGAGGAAGAATCATTGATCTTATGTCTTGAAATGCAGGGTTTTCTTCTGAAGCCAGGTCAGTTAAACTGCAGACATTTTGACTGAAGGATTAGTGAACTAAGATTGCAGAAATGTATCTTGGTTAACAAACTAACATAATGAAATGTTTAAAAATATCACATTTACTAATTAGGAATAATAATCAAAAACATAGCCTGCAAAAAAAAAAAAAAGAAAAGAAAAAAGAAAAAGAGATAAAGTAACAGAGATGCAGAAACCCCTCCTGAGTAAGTAGAAAACCTTGCAACCCTTTGAAGGTATCTGTTTTAAAAATTCTTTTTATTCTGATGTTTAAATATATAATCAAGTCGGAGAAACACACTCAACACAGTGCATCAAAAAATGTAACCACATACAAAGGCAGCTTTTCAAAAGGCATAATTAAGAATAAAATACCATTTCCAAAAGGCTTTCACAGTATGACTACTGTTGTTTATAAGGAAAATAACCAGCTAACATTACCGAACAAATACTAAACCTATTTATCTTGAGATATTACAAGTGGTGCCCGAGATTGTTTTCAACGAATTAAAGGGAACCCACTATGCTCATTTCCTCTATATATTTATTCTTGGACATTACTAAAATAGTTTTGCATGATTTTGAAACTATGTCTTTCATCTTATAACAGGCCTTGGTGCACCCCTCAGCTCATCCTCTGAAACAAGCTTTTTGAGCTTTCTTCATCCTTCCCTTAAGGAAACTTTCTTCTGATTGGTTGTCCCTTATAAAAAAGCCCATCTAAACAGTGGGTGGTAGGAGATGTATGCCTGGGATTACCATATTTAGGATATCCCTTCTCTCTGCCATACAGAGCCAAGAGTAGAAAAACGCTGTTAGAGTAGTTTGAAGCCTGAGCCTTTTGCTTATAGGGATTAGTTGTACTTATACATACACTGACCTCATTATTTTAAGCTTTGGCCATGATTACCAGGAGCACCATATACACAGACAGAAAAGAAGGAAACACAAAATAGGATCACTTTCAAGTCATTATCTATGTGTTTAACTAAAATGAATTGAAATGAAATGAATCGACAGCTCAGCATCTTAGCAAGATAAGCAGTTTGATTTTAGCTACAAATATCTATTTTATTCTACAAAAGACACATTTTTCAGAGTGCCTGGCTTTCAGTGCAATACAATAATTTGTCTATTCATTTTGTGTCTTTTGTTATCTTCTTTTCTTGGCTTGCCACTGAGACAGTTTCCCTCTTTGTTACATAATCGGATGGAAATCATTATATCGATTGATGAAAAATTCTCTTGGAGTTACTTATTTTGTAATTCCCCTAATGCAATCCATGGATGTGTATTGCACACATACATTTTAAATTGCTTCAACCCATGTACCCATTTTCCTTTTACCAAGTTATCATAACTATTTACACAAACTGAACAGAGCATTAGCTGAGCTCAGGTAAATTCAGCCTGGAGTATCGGCTGATGGTTCAGCTGATCCTCATCTTTGTAAATATCCAGTTTGCAAATCACAAAAAGACACTGTCTTTAAAGAGTTTTTTCTTGCACATTCTTACTGCACACCTGCAAGCCACCTTGCAACCCACCACAGTTCCTTCTTTGCATTCTGTGTCTGCCTTAATGCATATGATGCCCTTTGTCATTCATGCATACTCTGTTCTCTGCTAAGGTCTTGCTGCTGCTCACCAGTATGCAAGTGAAAGCTAGCTATTTTTTCCCTGCCTTATGCTTTCCAAATATGTGGACAGAAGGGTGGGGATTTGTCCCAAAACAAAACCTGCTAAATATATCTTACTGCAGACTGACAAACAATCTTCTTCCGACTGTACCCACCAAGCACTGAATGACCACTAACATTGTTTTCTGGGCTAAATCTTGTCAGGTAGTCATGGCCTTAAAAACAAATCCCTGTATGTCTAAATTTGGTTGAAAAAGTAAGTTAAAATTCATCTTTTCAAGACATTGCAAAGATGTCTAGAAATAAAAATGGGCTCTTTTTGCTGTTAGCGCATTCAAAGGCAGTCTGACAACACAGAGTGATGACTGCAAATAAATCCCACAAAACCAAAACCAAAAATTTATTCACAACCTCATGTATTCAAATTATAAAGAAGCCCAAAAGCAGTAAACATGTCTTCTTGTATTCACGGTAAACCAACCAACTCTTGGACAGCTTATTAAACACCTGCATAACTATGCAACAATAATCTAAGGGTGACAATAAGTTCACTGTGATGGATTACCCTGCTCCAGCAGTCGTGAAGTCTGCTGATTTTCACAGTGCAGCAAAATAACGGAAAATTATGACTGGTGGGAAAAGTAGGAGTTCTTTGGGAAACAACAGTAATTTTAAGTAAATGTGAGATGCAGGTTTGAAATGCAATATTCAGGGAATGTTTTGTAAGGTCAGGAGAGAATTACAGCTGACAGGTTGCTAACAGAGTGTAAGTATTGTCAAAGTGCAAATATAAAACAAACTCTTACCTATCAGGGAGCACTCTTTTCGTGTAGAAATCAGGGAGTCCATCATCCAGAGGGCTTATCCCACCATTTTCACTGCAGTGCTGTGCACACACAGACACAAACACACACTTAAAATCTTTTTAGAGAGGTCAGTTTAGTGGGTTTCATTTGTGAATGTTATGTATTTGCAATAAAACAAATGGATTACAATGCCTTTACTGAGATGACATAATCCAGTTGCAGGCACCCAATTTGAATAGATTACTTCTGCAAAGATAGCAGTCATCGCCAGCAGGCACATATTTTGGGAAATGGGAGAATTATGCATAGATATATAGATAAATGGTTGGAGATTTGCGTAAAGGTGATGTATACTGAATTATTGGGTGCAGCTGCAGATTATTTAACATTTTAATATGTGTCAAACAGTGCCAAGATCAGGCAAGCTTTACTCTCTCAGACGGGATGTGCCCTCCCTTGTGTCTCCGCGGAGGCCTTGGACGAACTCGCGTTACGTGATGAAGGGGCAGACCCTGCGTAGGCAGCTCTGACAGACCCTCCCAGGATGCCGAACGGGATAGCGGTGACGAGTATGATGGCACGGAAGGGGGTGGAGAGGAGCTGGAGTCATCACACAGGCCTGATGGCAGCGAGGAGCAACAAAGGGATAGAGAGGATGTGAGGACAAGAAACTGAGAAGGAACTGTCAAAGAGTGGGGAGATTACAGGGAGTCATCATTTCTGCTTCAAAGTCATCAAATTCAAAACAATCAGTAACTGCTCTGACATATAGTGACTCAGACTTGGCTCAGGCTAGATTATAACAGCCATTAACAGACTTCTGAGAAGAAGAGATGGAAAAGAGGGGAAAACCGACTACAGAAAACGCTAATGGAGCTTCGGGAGAGACAAGGAAGGGGTCAGAGCTGACTGAAGAGAGAGGATAATAGGCTATACAGCAGTACTCACTCAGCCTGGTGGAGACAGGTCGTATTCGTCTTGTTCTAGAGCTGTGCTTCTTAATGGCTATTGTGTCCTGGGAGAAAAAAAGAAAAAGTAAAAGTTGCTGAGATGCTGAGGGAAGGAATTAGAACGAGACACGCATGCAAACAGGCAAACAGGTCAACGGAAATATTGTACAAGACGACCTTTAGGGCAATCACCGCTTTTGCCAATGAAGACTTGTCAAGTCAAGGTGCAAATTTTAGACATATTGATCATGATGCTGTTTAAAATCCAGCAAAAGCTTATGGATTTCACATGTAGAAAGAGCAAAAATGTTCCCAGTGAAGCCTTTCTCTAGTTGAGTGGCCTTATATGTATAATGTAGGCCCAATGAAAAAAGACTGACTTTATTGTGTGTAGAGAAAATGTGGCAACCACAAATCAGCAGAAGTGCTGTTGTGCATACGTCACATAACTGCGGAGTTGGTGTATGGAGCCATGAGGCATGTTAGAGTAAGCTGACAAAAACCAGAGGTCTCCCTGCTACAGTTAGGAGAGACAGATTTGAAAAGGTAAGAAAAACAGACTGAGGAAACCCAAAGTTTTAAGTTAAAGATCCAATTGAAAATAAATTACTGCAGAGAGATTTTCAGAAGAAACAAAACAGCTGGCTAAGTGTTTCTGGCCTTGATAGAGGTGCTGCTCTAGGGATGACACTGCCAGTCTCATCAATTTGGTCCATACTGCAATAGAAAGTAGCACAATAAGGGGGTGAAAATTTCAGCCAACTCAAACATTTGGTTTATATATCTGCAATATAACTGTACCATCATTTAGACACCAGCTTCACAAGACTGCTAATATTATCAATAGCCCATCAAGGTAAATGAATCTTAGGTTATGAGTGCAAAATTAGACGTAAATATAATTAATTACATTTTAAATATAACAGAAAGACCCAGGACGGATCCTTGAGGATCTCCACAGGTAATGTTAGCAATTACTGTTACTGTCACCAAAATCAGGCACAAGAGCAGACAATGCAAAGACCGTTTACTTCCCTCAAGAATATTGACCCGGACTGTGATTGCGTAAAATATTTGAAATGAAGCTTGATCAAATGCATTTCATTAAAAAGCTGAGACACCAAAGTACTGAAGCCTACAATGTCCATGATGTATTAGTTGAGACAGCAAGGTATTGGTTTCATTTTTGCAATACAACAATCTTCACTAGCTGTATTACTCAATGAAATAGCAATGTTTCAAATTCCTTGCAGGTAATGATTGAGCAGACTGTGATGTATAAAGTCCCGTACTTAAAGTAGATTCTTGAGATAATGTCAGGGGGACGGTTTTACTCCTGCAGTTTTACCAGCTGTGTTGTAGATACTGAGCTATTGATTTAGTGCGTCAGCAGAAATTTCCTTTTTCTTCCTTTTTTCAGGTTTATTCGGCCTCCTGGCATTTCAGCCATATTGGTAACATTCAGATAATATTTGGTTTCAGGTTTAGTTTTCTCATTTGGAGAGATGATAAGAAGAATTCTGCAACTAATAGACAGACAAAAGCTCTAATTTACTGTTAATGAGCAAATGTAGATACAGCACACAGCGGAGAACTCATTTTAAAACTGGGAAAGGGAAGGAGGTGTAGCTGCTCCATAAGAAGATAAGAATATTTTAATAACTTCAGAATTTTGTGCATCAACATCATGGAGAGCCACAAACTTAAATATTCATCTTTAAAAAGCCTGCTTTTTCTTCATTGTCCATTGTCTATTGTATCTAACAATAACTTGATTTCTGTTTAATGCCAGTCAGGCTTTCAGGGTAGCAATTATTGGCCTTTTGAAACATGGACATTCAATATCGTGCTTCAATCACTACAATCAGTAGAAGCTTCTAAAGGCCAAAACACAATTGTACTGACTATACATCATCAATTCAAGTATTGTTAAAGCGTCTCCAGTGAAGGAGTGGGAGCCTTTCAATATTTCTGACCTTTAACTGTAGTGTTCCTGTCAGGAAAGTCAGCTTAATGTTTCAAATGTCAAAACCCGGAGGAAAAAGTCCTCATTCCTGCAAGTTTTGTCACTACTGAAACACTATTTTTGCCTTAGCTGTAGTGCTCAAATTTAATAACGGGATAAACAAGCAGGGGATCGTAAACCTAATTTAATCAGCACACTTGCTGATGCATATATGATTGCAATGACAAACATGAAATATTGCGATTATGCAACAAAATACAAAACTGAGAAACAATTCTCCTTTCCATGTCAGACACAAATTGAAAACGGTTTGAAATATTAGACTAATATATGTGAAATCACACTACTTCAGGGTCTTTATGAGAGTCATGATACTTTATCATAACTCCAGGAATTCAGTTTCTACAGCTAGCTGCTCAGAGGCAAAATAAATGCTGAAGGCAAGGTGGGGGGGACTACTTCCTGGGCTTTTTCAATTTGCTAAAGATTGCTAAGAGGTAATGTTAGATGGGATAAAATTAATTTAAATCTCTGAAATGATTTTGTTTGATAGCAAGAAAAGATCACACGGAGAGGGCTGCAGGTAATAAAGCCCCCTCAGCCCATTTGTGTTGATAAAATTGGGCATACTAAAAAAAAGTAAAACATTTCCTGTAAACATTTACATTTAGTTATCATTTCATATTTACTAACGGCATCCTTATCTCATTTCATTTCGATGGCATGTTGGTGCAGTGTTTACTGTTACTGCTTTACAATTAGAGGGTTTCAGTCTCAACCACCTGGTTCAAACGGGTCTTTCTATGTGTTCTGGAGCTTGGATGCTTCCTCAAGGTACTGTGACTTCCTCCCTTAGTTCAAAGACATTGGTGTTAGGTTAAATGGCAATTTGAAAATTTGAAACTGGCCCTGAGTGTGGTTGTTTATCCGTCTGTCTGTGTTGGCCCTGTGATGGACTGGTGACTAGACTGGCCCACCGGCTCCAGCCCAGCCTGAATTGGATAAATACTTACAAAAACGGAAGGATTTAAAGTAAACAAAAAAATTGAAAAATTAAACTCTGCGCCTCTCGCAACTGCTCATTTAACATCGGAGCACATGAACCCTGGGTAACGCTCTGCTATGACTTCAGGAATATGCAATTTCAAAAGTGTAGCTGAAGTTCAACAAAAAATTCTGGGAGGCTGAATTTTCTGGAAAATTTGATAGCGATTGTGGTAGCGACCACAATTGAAGGCATGTAGAAAACCACAAATTCCCAATTTGTGAGGTGTACTCCCTTCACCCTCCAACTGGTGGCAGCAGATGGCTCCCACTCCCTGAGCCTGGTTCTGCTGGAGGTTTTGTTCCTGTTAAAAGGGAGTTTTTCCTTCCCACTATTGCCAAGTGCTTTCTTACAGGGGGTTGTTTGACTGTTGGGGTTTTGCTTCTTGGCTGTTTTTGCGTTTTAGCATTATATCAATAAAACTGAATTCACTTTAAATATTTAATTGAATATTTCTCGTATATGGGTCCCAAGACACACGAAAGTTCACTCACTATGCTGGTGCTGAGCTCTTCATCTGTGATGTCCAGAGAGTCCCTGTGCCTGTTAAACCTCCAGCCTGTCCCATCTTCACACGTCCCCTCCCAGCATTTAAGATGAGAGACCTGCCGAGTCTGAGAAAGACAGCACTCCTAAAACTTTTGCTCCAAACAAAACCTGTGTATCCTTTACAGTTTCACAGTAAATGCTTTGTGTTTACCAGGTTCTTATGGGTGGCATAGAGCTCCTGAAGGATCTGGTCCACGATGGAGTTGGTGAGATAGGAAACCACTGACAGCTTTACTTCTCTGCAGAAGATTGGGTTAGAGGAAAGGGAGAGACTGACGGGAAGAAGCTTGGTAAAAGTGAGAGCAAATCAATATTCTTCTTATCAAATTCAGACTTATTGTTGCTGCTTCAGCGTCTCACTTACTCCAAGGCTCTGTGAATGTCCTGTGCTGCTCTTTCCATAAGGGCAGTGCGAATGGCAGAGCGAGGGATGGACACACGCTCAGAGACAGATGAGAGGGGTGGGCTTAATCTCTCTGCTGCAGAAGAAGATAGAGGGCAGAGCTCGCGGCACAGAGACACCATGGAGTCGACAATCACCTGCAATGGATGCCAGCGATCGGTGACTCTGTCATCTGTTACATATCAGTGTCAAAAAAAAGAGGCTGCTAGATGTACCTGCAGCTCCTTGTCAGCAGCTTTGGCAAGTTCGCCAGCCAAGGAGTCGAGTCTCTGCCGCACCGGCCCATCCACAGACAGCACATGAGCGAGCTCACACAGTGAAGGGTAGAGCTTGGAGCACCACAGAGAAAGGATTCATTCATATTCAGTGTGACAACAATGCAAATACTACGCTTGCACATTTCACATCACTCACAGCGCGAGAGTTCCTCGCCTCTTTTAGCACTTGTTTTGCAGCTTGAATCTCCTCCATCTCTCCGACGCCCCGTAATAAACACACCTGCTGCTGGACACGCACACAGAGGCGCTCCATCACCTTGGAAACAGACAGGCGGGGGAGTGTTACAAGTGCAAACACTCACAAACAGACGCAGATGCGAGCGCACGCTGACGAGCCCTACCTGTTCGGCGGTGCTGGTGACCAGGCCCTGATGGAGCCGCAAAGCCTGTCTCTGAGAGAAGCGCTGAGTCTGGTTGTTCCTCACCAGAGCACGCTGGATCTGTGCGGCAAAACGATTATCACGATTATACTCTCACCATGAAAACATGAAGAGCACAAACAGAACATAAGAGGCGGCAATGCAAGAAGGAGATTTCAGCAGAAGGAAGAAAGTGCAAAGAGCCAAGTAGAGGGTGCTGTCATTTTACAACAAGCAACAAAAGCATCTTAAGACTAAGATGACTGTAGAATCCTTGTTAAAGCTTTAGAGGTGGCTCCCTAAAGCTCTTAGAAATTAACACAGCCTTTATCCAAAGCCCTTGTCCCTCTCCTTTCCTCAAGAGAGAAATAATTACAGTAATAACTAGAATTTGCTTGTTAAGTCTAATTTATGAATCTCCTAAAATGCCACTTTCCCGATGCTGTTTGAGTTTACATTCATGTATTCATAAACAAGTAAACAGAAAAATAAATGAACAAAATTATTGCACATTTATTCACCACTGTCTGTTTGTCGGCACCGCAAACAGAATATGTTAAGAGGCTCTTCATGGTAGGCGCTTGCACTCAGTCTTAAGTGCTGCAGAAATTTAAGAACATATGAAGAAAACATTCTTTCACAGTTAGGCTTAGGATGAACTTGCTTTCCCGATAAGCCTGTAGTACAGCTTCATCTCAGACATATGAAGCTTTTAGATAAACCTCGTCATCTCTTGATGAATTTCACTGTTTTGTGCGAAACTACGCAGATTCCTCCAGAGGTCCAAATTTTTGCACAACACGTTTCTTTGAGCACACCAAGTTTTCATTCAAATACCTCATATTTGTTTTCATTTGCTTCGGATAATGTCTTTGTCTACAGTCATAAACATCTGCTCATTTATGACCTCAAAGCATTTGATGAATTTATAAAAAGGGCAGAAATTAATTTTGAAGAGTCAACACCAAAGTGTTTTGTTGTGAACTAGAAGAATTTAATTAAATCCCTCTAGCGTCTCCTGTAGGTTGAAAGCTTTTAGGGATTAGGGTTGTTAGGTAGGGCTCTTTATCTCTATTTTTGAGTTACCCCAACGGTCCCCAGGCCACTGATGAAGAAGCTATTAAGCTTTTTTTAATCTTCCCAGTTTTAAGTAGTACTGTAATAACTTTATTGGTGGCTTTACTCCAACCGTCCCAACCTTGGTCAACGCCTGCTCTGTCCTCTCAGGGGCGCTGCGGTACGCCTGGCTGATGTCACTTAGGGGTAGAGGCATGTACTGTAAGGTGAAATTACTGAGAGGAGAAAGCAGAAAACGAGGGAAGGGACAAGTTATTAAGGGAGACAGTAAGAGACTAAAAAGAGAAAATAAAGTGGGTTACAGAGTCCAGGGTTAGTTAGGGTTAATATCCCCACTGGACAGAGCTCATCCTAAAATATTTTTCCTGTGCCATTCAGTGACTGAGTAATACTTTGATCCTTGCAACCATGTCATCTTTTGCCTAAAGGCAAGTCTGGACCACTTAAGATAGCAAAGTGGAAAACAACAATTTGCACAGCTGAGCAACATGGTTAAATGTTCTCAAACATTCTTTAATAACATTTCTTAAAAATAGTTCTAGCAGTAGATGTGTAAGACATGCTCTTATTTATTGATTAGAGTCCAGTGGGCATACATACAGAATAGATGTTGATAATATATATTTTTTAACACTCTTACTGTTCAAGTGCTCGGGCCACATCGAGAAATCCTGCTGCGGAGGTGTTGTTGCGATCCCATGTCACACTCCTGCAGGGCAAGGTCAGAGTTGCATAGAATACAAACTTCCACACAGAGCACAAGTCACTGCAAAGACTGCAGAAACCCAGGAAAAAAAACTTTACACTTAGTCTTTCGTTCACCTGAGTGTTGTGTTGATTTGAAGGGCTTTGCTCAGCATCTTGGCTCCAATGTCTTCCATGCTATTCCCGCTCAGATCCACTTTTCTCAAGCAGGTGTTGCTACCCAGGGCGTTGACTAGCACGGTGCCCCGAGAACGCAGGCGTGAGTCGCAGAGGGACAAAGACTGAAGGGCCTGTAGAGGGAGGGGTTACAAGCATGTGAGTTAATAAACGAAGCGGAGAAGACTGTTCAGGAAAAAGAAAAGAAGCACGAGAAGCCAGGAGGTGACATTTAGCAAATAGTGCTTTGACTTGACTTTACATGCTGTTTGCATGAATTATTCACAATATGTGTAGTGATATAGACACTGCGCCCACAATGTTAACAGAGGAACAGTAATAATTGATGAAACAGTGACACATCTCCAGTGAAACATAATGCAAAAATTATGTGCCCAGGAATCTGAGCAGTATTTTAACTGTAAGCAGAACCCTACTTTTAATTAAAAGCAGTATAAAGAAAGTTGACATATGGGGAAAAAAATGTACAAAAATATATTCTCATTTTGAATTTGACACAAACAAATATATGTAATCATTCAGTCTTCTGAAAAAAACATTATTTATTATTTTAATAATTTAAGTAACTGAAAGTCAATTAAGTTTATCTTTGCAGAATATGATGAATTTTAATGTCTCTGCAGCTGATTTATGCTTTTTCTATTTCTACTGTTTGCAATCAAAGCACATTGCCCTTTAAATTTTGTATATCTATTCTAGTTACTCACACATTCTTCTTCTTGCATGAGTTGAACTAGCTTCTGCAACACTTCATCCAGAACCCTGCAGATGACAAACACGGAAACAAAGCAGGATGAGCTGGGTCGAGTCATCTCCTGCTGCCTGAGGAATGGCAGCCACTTATGAAAACAGAACTACAAGAACAAATGTGTATATTCAAGCTGGCATATGCAGTGCAAGCATGTTTGTGCTCAGATACACACACAGTCATGCGCATAGGGTATATCCATAAATAACTGCAGTAAAGCATGACAGAGAGCACTGACAGCACCTGTTTTTGATGTTGAAGTTCTTGCCCAGATGAAGGTGTTTGAGGGAAGGGTGTCTAGAGAGGGCTGGCAGGACTGTGAGTAAGTCTGCGTCGAGACCTGTCAAAACACACACACACACAGCTCGACATTAGCAGCCCACTCCAACCTCAGCTGCCCAAGGATAAAAAGTCAAGGTCATGGTTGGATGTTCTGCAGCGTGCCACTGTACCGTTGTCGGAGATATCGAGAGTAGCGATGGAGGAGACTCTAGGGAAGAGTTCCTGGATTACAGCAGCTCCTGCAGACCTTAGCTGGAGAGAGATAGAGACAGATGGGAAAACTAACATGTGCACAGCCATGAATCAGAGTCATTTTAACTTCAGTCTTTGGGGAATTGTTCCATTTTCCACAGTGGGGCAAATTTATGGATTTATGTCCCTGCAAGCTTTGCTTTGTTTGTGATCTGCAGCAGTTCAGCTCAAAGAGAGGGGAAACCCTTTACGCTTCAGTACACAATCCTCTGTACTGTTTAGCTATTTGATTTACTTAAAATATATAGGATTATCATTAGTAAGCTCTTTAAATCTAGTAAAATACAGGGAGTGCAGAATTATCAGGCAAGTTGTATTTTTGAGGAATAATTTTATTATTGAACAACAACCATGTTCTCAACGAACCCAAAAAACTCATTAATATCAAAGCTGAATGTTTTTGGAAGTAGTTTTTAGTTTGTTTTTAGTTTTAGCTATTTTAAGGGGATATCTGTGTGTGCAGGTGACTATTACTGTGCATAATTATTAGGCAACTTAACAAAAAACAAATATATACCCATTTCAATTATTTATTTTTACCAGTGAAACCAATATAACATCTCCACATTCACAAATATACATTTCTGACATTCAAAAACAAAACAAAAACAAATCAGCGACCAATATAGCCACCTTTCTTTGCAAGGACACTCAAAAGCCTGCCATCCATGGATTCTGTCAGTGTTTTGATCTGTTCACCATCAACATTGCGTGCAGCAGCAACCACAGCCTCCCAGACACTGTTCAGAGAGGTGTACTGTTTTCCCTCCTTGTAAATCTCACATTTGATGATGGACCACAGGTTCTCAATGGGGTTCAGATCAGGTGAACAAGGAGGCCATGTCATTAGTTTTTCTTCTTTTATACCCTTTCTTGCCAGCCACGCTGTGGAGTACTTGGACGCGTGTGATGGAGCATTGTCCTGCATGAAAATCATGTTTTTCTTGAAGGATGCAGACTTCTTCCTGTACCACTGCTTGAAGAAGGTGTCTTCCAGAAACTGGCAGTAGGACTGGGAGTTGAGCTTGACTCCATCCTCAACCCGAAAAGGCCCCACAAGCTCATCTTTGATGATACCAGCCCAAACCAGTACTCCACCTCCACCTTGCTGGCGTCTGAGTCGGACTGGAGCTCTCTGCCCTTTACCAATCCAGCCACGGGCCCATCAAGACTGACTCTCATTTCATCAGTCCATAAAACCTTAGAAAAACCAGTCTTGAGATATTTCTTGGCCCAGTCTTGACGTTTCAGCTTGTGTGTCTTGTTCAGTGGTGGTCGTCTTTCAGCCTTTCTTACCTTGGCCATGTCTCTGAGTATTGCACACCTTGTGCTTTTGGGCACTCCAGTGATGTTGCAGCTCTGAAATATGGCCAAACTGGTGGCAAGTGGCATCTTGGCAGCTGCACGCTTGACTTTTCTCAGTTCATGGGCAGTTATTTTGCGCCTTGGTTTTTCCACACGCTTCTTGCGACCCTGTTGACTATTTTGAATGAAACGCTTGATTGTTCGATGATCACGCTTCAGAAGCTTTGCAATTTTGAGACTTCTGCATCCCTCTGCAAGATATCTCACTATTTTTGACTTTTCTGAGCCTGTCAAGTCCTTCTTTTGACCCATTTTGCCAAAGGAAAGGACGTTGCCTGATAATTATGCACACCTGATATAGGGTGTTGATGTCATTAGACCACACCCCTTCTCATTACAGAGATGCACATCACCTAATATGCTTAATTGGTAGTAGGCTTTCGAGCCTATACAGCTTAGAGTAAGACAACATGCATGAAGAGGATGATGTGGACAAAATGCTCATTTGCCTAATAATTCTGCACTCCCTGTAAGTAAAAGCATAACAGATTTTTGGCAGTTGACAGTCATATTATAACATAGCTGACACTTCTGCCCTTACAGTATTTAGTGTTGGAATGAACTACAATTACAAGTACATAAACATAATTTAGAGGTATTTGTGTTTGGGGTGCTTTGACATATATCAACAGATATCACTATAAATTTGACAAATACTGAAAGGCTACAAATCTAAAAAAAATAACTTAATTCTTTTATATTTACAGTGATATTAATTTCTTTCCTTCAATCACATCATTTGGCAGCAGGACGCATACATCTACCTGTGAGGAGAAGCTTATGATGGTGACAGGCGGTAAACATTAAAAGCACCCCCCCCCCCCACACACACACACACCACATACACACCCCCACCTCCGGCAACGCACACAAAAAAAGAAAAATCAAGATGAATTAAAAAAAAAGAAAAGAAAGTCAGTTTAAAAGTAAAGCTTCTAACTGCAGAATGTAAATCTATAAAACTGTGGGCTGAAACTAAGAGACTTATGACCTTATACAAACCAGATGTCTATTTACATAACCAGCAGAAACACTATTATTTTTCTAGCTACTGCCAGGCAATTGCAAAGCTAATATTTATATTCTGCCATCTTCCCTTCTGGGGGAAATACACTTAAGCTGCCAAGTACTATGGTGTGTTAACCAGTGTCTAACTCTCCCAAATAACTTTTTTTGGGAAGTTGATAACTCTTTGTTGGTTTGCCATCAAGAGACCAAGTTTCACATTACATGCATGGTCATTTGATCCATTTTTAGTCTAAAAATACTGATAATGGCTGCTTGCAGTAAATAATCTTAACACTTTTACAAAAGTTCACCTTGGTAAAACTCCCTTTCAAAATGCTTTCAAAGTCCAATTTGAAAATAAAACTTTTCGGTTTATCTCAACTGCATCTGATGCAAGATACGCTCATCTGATACACTCCAGTGTAAATAAAATCAGCTGCATATGGAGGCCATGAAAGCTTGCTACTTTCTTGCACTATAAACCTGTCAATGAAACCGAAAGCACAAGTTAAAGCTCACATCTGCACTCTGCATTTGGTTCAGAGGGATTCAAAAACACAGGTGACCTATAGCTCAATACTCCGCCTGGACACCTCCCGTGTTGAAATCCGGTGTAGGTGTGAAGATGAGCTCTCACCTCACAGCCGCTGATGTCCAGATGAAGGTCATTGATATGAGGATTGGAGGTTAACCCTGTGAGGAGAGCCCTGCGGAGACAGAAAGAAGAGAAATGACGGACAAGGAAAAGACAAGCAGAAGGAGTATTAAAGGTCTCGCTGGCACAGCCTTTATTGCAGAGGAGTTCAGATAAAAGGGAGCATATTTGGATAGAGAATTAGAAGTGACATGGTAGGTACCTCAGAACATCAGGGGGCAGCTTCATAGAGGCCAGGCTGACATGAGTGAGGCTGAAAGCTGAGCTGAAAAACTGACGGAACAACGGCAGCGTATCCTTCACTTTCCTATTGGATTAGAAATCCCCCCCCCCCCCACAGAGGATCAAAGCGAGAAGATGTAGAGGTGAAGAGATAATACGGAGAGTGGGATGGGATGAAACCGACCACACACAGCAGATGAAGTCACACTGTTGACATTCCAGGTAAATTTGAGTGCAGAGCTGAGTGTAGACTACTGACAAAGAATGAGAAATATGAGTGAATATTGCTTTGGTGTAAGAGGAGGGAGCGAGTGGGGTCAAATGATAGATAGCTCTGCTTAAACATTCATGAGTCTTATCTATGCAGACTGTGCCGAAAGTTCTGCTTTTAAACGACAGTAGACACACCCACAGAGAGGAAACACAATGTTCCAGAGATTCCCACAAAGCACATTTCTGATTTCCCATTAAGCAAGAAATGAAGATAACAACTGACAAAAAAAGAAAAAGAAAAAAAGATGGAGACGGAATGACATGAGCGGAAAGATGATGCCTTTAAGGTGAAATAGGGATGATGTCTTCCCAGATTTGGGTTTGGAGCTGCGTTTATTGTTTCGGTAATCTTAAAGATATGACTAACCTGTGGGAGAAGGAATTTTTGGAAAGATTCAGAAAGGAGAGATCAGCGCAACACCCCCTCAGAAGAGCCCCAAATAGCTGCATGACACACAGGGTGGAAACGGTTAATTTGGGCTGAGAATTGCACGCAGAGAGAAATGCATTTTTTTAAAAATTGCACATGCATTAGGGATGCGCAGATAGTGATGGCAATGTTGCTTTTTTGTGTTTATTTTTGTTTTGTTGAAGAAATCTCAATTATAAAAAAAACAACTTCACTGACTTCTAGCTTGTCGTCACGCACTCTTTGAACATTTAGCAGCAGACAAACGTTGGCAAGTGCTATCCAAAAAATGTAATCTTAGTTACCAATAAGCCCTTACTGCTCTTCAGGCGATATCAAAGTGCATCCCAAAGACACACATTTGATCACACCCACCCATTAAATACTCACTGAGTCAACACAGCAGTCTGTGCCCGACAGATCCAAGTGGACCAGGCAGTTGGGTTGAGACAAGAAGAGATAAAGGTTCTGCGAATAGATCGAGAAGAGGAGAAACATCGTATTAGGCTGAAAAAGTGGAGATTAAATGGGGCAGCGTGTATTTGTGTTTCCAGATGGCTTGTGCTTTCTGACCGATGCATCCTCCCCCGAGAGGACCCCGGGGTTCTTGCTCAGGTCCAGGTGCAGCAGGGAGTTAGAGTACTCATCGCTGGAGCACAAAGCCTGAGAGAGAGAAACCACTCCTGAGAGAAAGGGGAGTAGAGCGCAGAGAGATGAAATGAAAAATGAGAAAGATGAGAGCTGGTAGCTGTACAATATTAAAAAGGAGAAAGAGAATGCTCTCAAAACATTTTGTGTCTTTAAATTATTCATAGACATCTTGGAGCAGCAGGTATCAGTGGATGTTATGGGAAGTAGCGCAATTCAATGTAATATTTAAATTCTCCGCTGGGTACCCTGTACGATGAGACAGTAGCAGAAGGCATGCTGCCTGCAGGGCAGCACATGACATTGTAAGTAAATATGGAGTCATAGCGGGGCGAAAGCATAAAACAAAGCTCTGAAAACATTATATCCCCTCAACCACAGTATGATCTAACCCGAGCTCTGAAAGCTGCAGGGGATCCAACTTGTTCTCCTCCTGATTTTGGTGAGTAACACCTGTGCCATACTTTTATTTAACTCACAGACAGGGGTAAATAAGGAAAAAAACAAGGTGGGGCAACTCCTAACCTTTGGAGGTGAGTGAGGTCTTGGAGAGGTTGAGGAGACGAAGCCCCTTGCTGAGGCGACACACTTGCTGGATTAAGTTGGACACACCTGCAGCATGAACACAGCAGATATAACAAGTGAGTCGCAGAATTTCTTGTCACTTGAAAGTAATTTTCACTGTAACAGATGTACCTGCTTCTGAGTTAACGGATCAGGTACCAGATAAGCCAAAATGAGCCACTATTTTCTTTTACTATTGGACTCAACAGACCCTTTCGGGTAATATTTAGATATAGAACAATGAGAGCCAGTGAAAATAGAACTGTCTTTCTTCATCACATCAAACACAAGCTTGAGTTTTTCTCCAGACCCAAAGATTAAATTAGAAAAACAAAAAAGGGAGATAATTTACGATACCTTGGTTATCCAGTGAGTTGTGCGCCAAGTTGAGGGAATGGATGACAGATGCAGGGTTCTCTGAAAGAGCTACTGACATCTTCTGTGGGAAGTCACTGCAAAAGTGGGTGTGCAGTTACCTACAGAGAGCTGCAACTGCAGTTGAAGTATCAGGTTCATTATAAATCTCTTGGTTTATAAATGTTGAGTGCTGATGATGTACTGATGTGCTTTTTGTGTGACTTTTGCTGCATTGCCACTACAAGTGACATAGTTACAACAGCCACGTGTGGCCAGAAACACAGTTTTCATAGTTTTGCTGCAGTTCAGGGGTGTCAAACATAGGGCCCATGGGCTGGAACCGGCCTGGCAAAGACTCCTATCTGGCCCACTGGATAGTTTTGAAAAATGTGAAGGAGGGCATTAATTTTGAACTTTTAGCTGTATTTTCAAAGGTTTTGCAGCTTTGGCTACTGACAAAGATGTCCCTTACAACCATTCTTACTACACTAGAGTAAATAAGTTATAGATAAAGATAGAAAAGATAAACAATGACATGAGAGAAAACTCATCTACTATGGAAATGTCATTTTTTACAATATGCTCGCATTTTTTTAAAAGGACATTTTATGTGAATTAACAAAATGTTTCTGTTGTTTCATTACAGGACCGTCTGGGATTTAAGCTACCAGAACTTTGTCTGTAATTTTACATATTTATTTCTTACAATTTAAGCTCAAACTGTCATTCCTGGCAAATTTATTTCATTTATTAGATCAATATTTCTCTATCATGTAGAAAAAGAAGTGCCATCTGTTAAATGTGTAGTCAAACTTTGCACTGATGGAAGCAGGAGTTTCACTGATCCAACCCACCTAAGATCAAAGTGGGCTGGTATGTGTCCCACAGTGTAAAATGAGTTTGACATCTTTGCTCTAGTTACTTGTTGACATGTTCTCTGAGCTTCTGTGTTTGAGAGGAAACATAAAAGCATACCATAGCTGATTCTTAAATAAATCGCTGCAGAGCTTCAGGCCAGCTCATATTTTGCAGTTATATATATATATATATATATATATATATATATATATATATATATATATTTTTTTGTAATGAATGAATTTTAAGTCAAACATTCAAAATGTGATTAAATTGCAAACTTTCAGCTTTAATTAAAGACGTTTTTAAAACTCAGTACTGCATTATTTAGGAAATACATCCATTTTTATACATAGTAGCTCATTTTCAGAGGCTCAAAATTAATTGGAAAAACTAATAATTTTAAATACAAGGATTATTTTTAATACTTGGATAGAAATTCACAGCCAGTGACTGTCTGAAGTCTAGAACCCGTGGATATCACCAAATGCTGCCTTTCTTCCCTTTAGATTCTCAGCCAGGCCTTTACTGCAACCAGATTTCAGTCATTGATTGTTTGTGGTTCTCTCTGCATTCAGGTTTGTCTTCCGTTACTTTAAAGGAATGGTCCATTAGGTTAAGATGAAGTGACTGACTTGGTCCTTCAGAATTCATCCTGCTACTTTTATCAGCAGTCACACTATCAATAAACACTTGTGACCCGGATCCACTGGCATCTATACATGACCACGCCAAAACATTGCGTCCACCATGTTTGACAGATGATGTGGTATGCTTCAGATCATGAGCAGTTTCTGTCTTTTTCCATACTTTGTCTTTCCATCATTCTGGTACAAGTTCATCTTGTTTTCAATAAACCAACTAGTATTTTTCCAGAACTGTGCAGGACGAGAAGTTTTCTCACAAAATCTAATCTGACCTTGTTGTTCTTGAATGTAACCAGTGGTTTGCACCTTGTTGTGACTCCTCTGTGTTTCTATTCATGATGATGTCTCAAGAATGTAGTCAAGGCGCTTCTAAAATCATCTGTTTTAGTTGTCTTCTATAGTCTTGTCGGCTTTTTGATGCTCATTCATTTAAAAGATCCAGTATATTGTTCATTTGACCATTCAAAGTTTTTTCTATATGTGATCGTCTTCCTTATTTGCATTGGCATCTGCGCCAAACTCACATAAAGAATTCCAGTGAACAGCTACCAAAACAAGTCCAACTCCTCATCCTTGCATCTTCTTTTACCTGGCTAATTTGTCATACAGTAATGAGGGAACATACCTCACCTGCTTAGGAAACTGCTTGTCAGCCAATGGTCAAATTATTTTTGAGCCTCTGAAAATGGGAGATTCTGTATAAAAACACAATTCCTAAACTGTTAAAGAAAAGTTTTATAAAACCACTTAAATCAAAACTAAAAGTCTGAAATTTAGAGGCAAAAATTCTATAAAATCCAACAACTTTTGGCCCTCATTGTATTTGTAGCGAGACACTTCTTCACCAAAGCATGAACACAGCTTAACAGCATAAAACACAAAGATATTTGATGTCATTCAATGAAGCGATTGAAACAACTGACAAACACTGTGGTGTCACTATGAACTAAAACTCTATGAACTTACACTACATTCACAGACAAGCACTTACGCATACAATACATATATAATATATAATTCAGTAGTACAGAGATTTAGCCTTGTTCAAGGACATACAAGTTAATCAAAATAAGGCCAACAATTGACTCATAGAAGCAGCATTCTCAGGTATTCTGACCAAGTTCTTAGCATGGGTCAATCATTAAAAGACAAACACCACTAAGGTTCACAAAATACACTTAAAACCGTTTGGTAAATGTTGTCATTTGCATTAAAAAAAAAATCAAGGCAGGATAAAATTAATGCCCATTTCAGGAATCAGAGTTTCTATAATAGTCAAAGCACAAAAAGTAAATGAAGACTGCTACTCACGATTTTAACCCAGCATTCTCCAGAGTGATCTCTTCAAGGCTGGAGGATTTGCTGACTGTGTGCAGGACCTGCTCAGTGACCTCTGAGCCCTGATGCATGAAAGACATATTTAAAACCTTGGTCGGTGACCCTTCAGGAATACTGTAAGGTGTAGCACACAAGTTTATACTTACAATGCGCAGGTCTTTGCAGTACAGTTTAGTGAACCAGGTGTTGTAAGCCATTGATGCAACAATGACAGCCAAATCTCTGTAAAAGGGAAAAACTGGATAAATGAGGAACTGTAATTTGGCTGCAATATTGCCCAACCGCCATTCGTTCCTGACCTGCTCTCCAGGTGGCTGAAGTCCAGCAAGTTAAACTCCCTGTTGTCCTGAGAGTGATAGATGGTGTCCACATCCTAGGAGAAACATTATCAATGAGTGCATGACACCCCCCTCATATTGTGCACAGTCATATATATGTAACATTCAAACACACTCACAGTAACACAGGCACAGCCCCACAGCTCTTACCCACTGCACTTCCTCCTTGCAGCTGATGCCATTATAGTCGCACAGAGCAGCGTAAGTCTCTGAGAAGCCTCCTGAGAAAGGAAAGGGGGAGGAACAAACAGAAGAGGGGGAAAAAAAGAGTTGATGAGAACAGCTGCTTCCTTCAGCAGTAAATGGCAAAAAAGGGAGGAAAATGCACACAGAAACATTTGTCCAAATTATCAATCTTTTATATGTGTGACAGCACTAAAAAGAACATCTGGGAGAGCATTTGTAAAGTACGTGTGCCAACTTCCTCTTGAGTCTGCCAAGTGGTGTACACATGCTCATATCTGTGTGTGACTGCCTGTGTATGCATGCGTGCAAATTCCCATGTTTGATGATAACGTCTCTTTTACCGCAGGCCCTCTGTGTCTCCACTGAAGTCTCGGAGCTGGGTGAATACTTCCTGCTGCCCTCCGAAAGGTCACTGTCTGAATGACAGATGGAAGGGCTGCAAACATAAAAGAAACACAGATACTGTAAGGAATCATTTATCTTTTGATAATTGCGCAAATAAAGGTCATCCTTCTTTAAACTTTCCAATTTTTCACCACTGCACAGACGTGACTATTTATTCTCATTTTATCTTGAGAGGCACCGACACTTACGCAAAAATGGAGTTGTTGAATATTCGAGACAGAGCGAAATTTATATGGCTGACCACATGATTGAGGTGTTCCCGTGACTCAAACCTCAGGGAGTAACTGGACTTGTCAGTGTCGATAACAACCTGCGCATAAGAAAAATATCCGTAAAAGACTGAAAAATATCGTGGCAGTTGAATCTTAAATTTCATTTATTAAACAAATTAATGTTTCTATTTTTTAATTACTTGCAATTAAACTATATGAATTATATATGAAACCACTGGACTAGTTAAATGGAATGATGACACAACTTCGTAGATTATCTGTCTGTTATAATAAACACTAAAGTGAAGGAGCAAACAACTGCAAGTATAAATGCAAGTATATCAGAGCTATATCAGGTACTTGACTATGATAGGAAAGATTTATCCCTTACATAAGCACATAGCCAGGTTTACCTTGATAACTTATACTGGACCTTAATCTCTGTTATGCTGTAGCTCTTTTCCACAACAGCCACTGACCCGGAGATTTCTATGAGCTGAACCTTTAAGAGCCCCTGAGGTCTAGATTGAAAGATCTTCCTTGTTTTTCTCCACAGCTGTTTTCACACACCCACTGCATCTCTAAACTTTTCTACACATGTGAGAAAGCAAATGTCTGAATCAGTCAGACTGGATTTTGCCCTGCCAGCTACCAAGTATATAGTCTGCATAATGTAAAAATTGAACCAATGTGAGAACAGTAAGTAGAAGTCATTGCAACCTTACTACAGAAAATACCTGTAGTAGTGAAAATAGGCCTGAATTGGAAAATCTTCTGTTGTGTGCTGCATGTGGCACGAATTTGGACAACGTACGGACATGATTCTGGTCCCATTGTCAAGAATTCAGTGTAAAAAACTGATATTAACTGGGTGGCAATTTGCATTTTAGTTAAGGCCACTACAATACAGTCAAAAGAAGACTATTTCCATCTGCAGTCATTTATGTTTGGTGCCATAGAGCTACCAGACCTTCCATTCGCATACATAGATAGATAAGACAAAGAGACCAGTAGCAAGACTCCACCACAGAACAGAGCGGGTTTGATATTCGTTAAATTAGTCCAAAAAAAAAAAACATGGAGCTGGGCTATAAAGCAGCTTGCAGAGCAACAACTGTGGGCCAGCCAAAGAAGCTTGAGTAGCTAATTGGATACATAGAGGGGTATCATCTCAGCCGATCTCATCTCCGTTGATATGAGCTGGCAATGAGATCAGCTGATCTGCTGAGATTACAGCTAAGCTTACTTGCCTAAACTAAAGTTATGCTTGATTATTCAAACTGAGCATCAGTGTATTTTTTCTCTCCCTGTTGTTGACTGTTGTTGACTCAGTTCTATGTTAGTTAGCAGCTGATTGAACCTGAGCCTAGCAAAGAGTTGTTTACATTAGTTCCTGATGACTTCACTCCACCTCCTTCCTTGCTCCTAACTAGGTGTCATTCTGACCATGGCTATTAGAGTCCCTAGATTGATATCTATGAATTGAATCTGTTGTGGCACTGGTCCTTGTGAGAGTTGAAAGAGGGGAGACACTTTTCTCTGAGGCCTGACATAAAATAAACCGGGGGGCCATCCAGGATCTCCAATACTGCAAGCTTTAATACCTTATCCCTAGAAATAACAACACACTTTCCACACTGTGAAACAGTCTGCAGTCCTTGCTGTGTAACAAAAATGCTTTTATATCCTTCAATGTCTCCTGAGTGGAGCTAAAATCTAGGTCCAGGGACCTGCCTGCAAAGCAAGGTAGTGGAAGAACTTAGAAGAAAAAAAGCAGACCTGACAATAATTTTCTGGTTACAGGTTATTAATTTCCTGTAGGAGAAAAAAAGCCTTTTAATCTCACAAGCAAAGGCTTAAATAAAAACTGGGAAAAATAATTAAAAATTCTTGCAGTAAGTTTTTCCTTGTTGGCATTACATCAACAGTAGAAGAGAATAAGTTAATAAGAGAGCTCTTACTGTCACAGTGGCTGTTTTAATAAATGTCTAAAATGCTTTTATCCTGCCTTGAAGGCCATAGTGATGTAACTACACCATTATACAACTGCACAGACAACTTTGTTGTTGCAGTGGAGAGGAGTGCATACAGAGTTAATGTAAAAATTCACCTGATGTTCAGGTTGAGAATTCAAAGCTCGAATCTCCAAGAAGTTGAATGTGGTTTCTACCTGTTGTCAGAGACATAGTTGACATTTCAGCTGGCACGAATCTAAAAGCCTCACACTGCACATTAACTTGAGAGGGTGGCAGAAAGTACCTTTGTGGGAATCTTTGGCGCCAGGAAATAGAGACGCCATGTTGTGAGCACCTGGGAAAAAAAAAGGAAATAAAGCAAATTGAATGAAGACTCTTGAAAAGTTCACTGCACAGTCATACTCCCCAGGGAGAAAACAGTCCCAGGAGTTTCCATGGTAATGATGAGAGGGTCTATTCATCTACTGATCCAGCAAATTGCTATCTGTGTCAGCGATAACGTCAAGCATTAACAGATTAACATCTTCAAGTCTGAGAAATGGTGACATGCTGCAATGTTTTAATCACAATGACACAAACATAAAACGTAATTTCATTATCATTCTATTACTTCTGCTGTGGGTAAACATGACAGTGGCTCATACATTTAGTTCGAGACACGCAGTGCGCCTCTGGGCCCAGCGAGCAATCTCTTCTGGTCATTTAGCATCGCTCCAGGTCTTTAATATGAGAACCGCCAAATTTCAGGGCTAATAGATGTCTTCTCTACCGTTCGCATCATAGGATCTGTTCTAAACACAGAAATGCGGGTCATGGTGGGTCAGGACATCAAATTAGCTTTTTTGCTTTGCCATCTTTGCTAATTTGGTATCTGCGGTCAGAGGCGTGTTGGATCATTTTTAGTTCAATGCAAACTTGATGGGAGTTTGGACGTGACTGGAAATTTGAAAGCAAACTCAGAGCCTGTTTGTGCATCTCCATCTGAAGGAGCACACGCACCATTTGTGTGCGTGCACCCACTTATTTTTGGCTTGGAGACATTTGTGTCATGCAGCTTTTGAGTAAATCTGATTCTGCCCCTGATTCTTCTTCTTGAGAAACAGTTTCTTTCTTTTTGTTTTTCTTGCAAACACACACTCTATAAAAAGAAGAAGAAAAAAGTCAGTGTCTCGATCCATCAAGGCAAACAAAGAATAGTGATTCTTTGGCATTTTGCAGCTCTCCACCAGCCCCTAAGTACTGCCCTCTGCTCTTTTTCTTCTCCTCTTCTGCTCCGTCGCTTCCAATCATTTACTCCATTCTCTCTGATGGGCCTGCTAAAACACTCCCCGAGGACAAAGTCTCCCCCCTCCGCCCACCCCATGCCCATGTGTCTCTCCCCAATGAAATAAGTAATTAAATTACAGCTCTCTCATTCTACTGTTATTTTTTGGAGAAGGGAGCTTGACACAGGCCTGTCTGAAGCACACATTGACAGCCTCTTACACCCACACAGCAAGTGAGGTGTCGAAAAAGAAATCATTCAAAATTCAAAATGTGCATGTGAGATGGAGAGAGTGTAAGAGAGAGGTGAAGATCTGCGCTTCACTTCAAAGACTGTCTGAAGGAGTTGATTAGAAGGACCAGATTGTATCGCATTACGGTGATGAGTCTGGGTTACGGGTGGTAGTTAAGAGAGTGCATGCAAGTAAACAGAAGTAAATCATGCTGATGCAGCAGGAGAGAGAGACACTTATCGAGTATTCCACTTCAAAGGGAGACCAGACACACAGCACACATATTGTGGGTTAATTATGCAGCTAGATAACAGATATTCAAATTCTGTTTTGTTTGACAGTTTGGGTGAGGCCTCTGCAGATAAATTCATGTAAACCATAGTGACAAAGCAAAACCACCAATCACAACCTCAAGCAAGCTTTCAACTGCTTACTTCCGACCCTGAACTTCCAGTGAAACAGGAAAACAAAAACTTAACACAATTAAACTCTCCTCTCTCCTGCCAAATGCTAACCCGGGTGCATTTGATCAACCTCCAATCTATTTTTCCGTTTTCTATGTGCACCCAGCAGGAGAGAGAGCCCTCGCGTTCCAGTTCAGCTTTTAAGAGGAAGCGGTAAATGAGACATGGATTGGATTGTTTCTGGCAGATAGACATATCAAAGTGTCTGAATATCAAAGGCTGTACATGCAGAAACTCTCCTAACTGCCCATCCTCACCACACGATGAATCATTACAGCATCCAATGAGTGGAATTCTGCACTGCCGAGGCAAAAATGGACCTTTTTTAAAAGCTCATTCACTCACTGGGGGAATTGTAGAAGGGGCGGCAGAAATAACCAGTGTGTCGAAACAGTATAAAAACTACACTAGTTAGACAAGGATTTGTTTTATATTATGCTTATAAAGATGTACGGTTGCCTTGCTGCACTTAATGGTGCACTCAATCAATTATACCTGTTCTGCAGTGTGTGTTACCCATGCATGAGTTGTGTCCTTTTCTGCAAACACAGTGGAAGTGTTACACATTTGCTAACACTGGCATTCATACAGGGTCCAGTTGGATTTCCTGTCTGCCGTGTACAAGCTGATTGCCCCAGATTCTATTCAGATAGCTGGCTGAGTTTTGCACAGTCAAATACAAATTTCATATCTCTGTCCTATATTCTCTGATGAAAGCACCCCAGAATCAAAGGCTGTGAGCTGTTCGGCCCCCCACTGCCTCCACAGGCACAGAGGGATCCATAGCCACTCTCGCAGATCCTGTCTATCCAATATTCATCCTGCCAAGCCGCCAACAGCAGTCACAGAAAAGGGGGAGCAGCCGTAATGCAGTTAGCAAGTGACCAAAGAAGCAAGATGTTTACTGTCGCTGTTAAATAATGAGGATCTCTTGCTTCTGCTGTCACAGAAATCAACATTGTGACAGAGATCCATTAACACTGCAGGGGAAGTAAACATCAAAGACAGTACATACATGATGCATGTCTCAGGCTGCTTATGTAGCAGGCTTATGGCATTCTTTTTCTTCTACATCAGCAGACCAGTGCTAAGACAGAACCCATTAAACCAGCCAAGTCGGCAGTGAGGAAAGAGAAAGCAGCAACTTACCAGAATTTTGTCCTCTGTTTTGCCATTTTTAGTGTCAAGCTTAATGCCACGAACAAACTTTATAGATGATTTATCGATAATCTTCCTGATGCTTTCTGTGGATGACAACATTAACATATGTTACAACATAATCTCTCTCTCTGTTTCAGTCTCCGAAAGGAGCAAACAACCATTTGTGCAAATTTGATAGTTTTTCATATAAAAAGAACAGTTTGCAAGCTGTTGTGTCTTAGATTTGTGAATCCTTTTTCACTCTTCCAAATTTGCAGAGACCTCAAAAATATTCTCTACATTTATTTTTTTTGTCTGTTAATATTGTACAGTAATACTAAAATACAGGCAAAGCAAAATCCTACAACAATAATATCATTTTGAAGGACATAAAATGAGACATAATGTTCACTGTGCAGGATTATTTGCAGGACCTCTTGTCTCTAAACATTGATTTTTGCAAAGTTAACATTGCCTAAAGGGATACAGTAGAAAAATCACATTCAGAAACCAAAAGTAATAAGGAGTAGTGTGGCAGAAATTCAAAATTAAATGGAACACAAAAAAACAACATGCAAACAATAAGGAAGGATCCTTTAACTTCAGATTACTGTACAAATATCCCAGCTCAACATTAGCTGAGGGATGTGTCAGACTTGCAATGTACGCTGACCTGTCGTGGCATTTTAGATGATAAAAATAACCGCGATGACAGGATCATGATTATACGTGAGAAACAAACCTCTTATATGCAAAATCATATAATCTGCACGTAACACTGAAGCAGAATGATTGACAGGGTTTTAGGTTGTGCTCCAAAGCACAAAGGCACTCAGTGGGAAGTTACACGATTTCGTGGATTAATTACTGAATGACTGTGATACATAACAATGTTTTGCCTCCGAGGTATTTCCTTTGAGGTAGTCACAATATGCTTCAGTGTTATTTTCTTACTCACAGGAGCAATATAACACATTTGAGCATCAGTGTCTATGATTCACTGAGAACTGTTCCTGTCAAACAGTGTCACTGTCGGTGTTGTGACCCCTGACTTGTATATACAGCACATAACGTCCGTGATGCGCCAAAAGAAGCATCTTACTCACAGTTTGGGAACACATAGCACTGACACACTATCGCAGACACATACAGTCGCTAGCAGAAATTACATGATTCAGCATCTCAATTACTCTAGCTCCAGAGCTTCCAACTGACAAGTTTATGAGGAAATCGATACAGAGGCTGGGTTGTTGGGATTGGGCAGTGGAGTTGATACAGTCACAATGGACAGTGATGCAAACAATTCTTTCCCTGGCAAACAATTCTTTCCTATTTCTATTTTTAGGTGCTCATAAGTCTTAAGGGGAACAGGTTCCATTGCAGTTATGTACATTTGGTCAGATTATGTACATACTTTACTCGAATATTTGGATTTAATGTCCCATTACACTTCTAATCTATCAAATTTCAGCAAAAATACAGCACTTTTAACTTTACTGCATCTCAACTCTTATATGAATGACCTGTGATGAAGCTACATTTTCCTAAATAAATCATTTAAGTATCATCACCCTAACCAGACACAACACGTAAATGACGCTCATACCTTTTTGCATGGACAATTAATAATCAGATAACATGATGACACTTATAGGATCCTTCCTGGAACAAGAGGACTCGTTTTTGACACTTTTAGTACATTTTGCACCATATTAATAAGAGCTATGCGAACCAAGAATTGAGACCTGATAATTTAAGTCAATCCAGCTGTTAGGAAGGCTCTTTCCAGTGACCTAGTGCATGCAGGCAGACCACCAGGTTCTCCACCTGTCAATCAGTGCAGGAAAGGCGGGATGAGGTGGTGCAGCCGCCCGGCAGGTGGCTGAATGAAGAGGCAGGGATTCCACTGGATTAATCATCACAGTGAGCCTAATAGAGCCATTAGGAGTAATTAACACAGCAGCAGAGTCCCTGCTACCCTGAGCATGTGTGCTGCTGGTGCATGTGTCAGTGCTTTTGCGCGCGTGTATGATATTGAAATCGAGGCATTGCTGTGACTTTGACATATGTAAGCTGTTGCTGTTTGAGAAAAGGGGAGTAAATATTTGTGCATTCTGTCGCGCTGTTGAGTTTGTATAGCTCATGCATTTTTGTTGGCAAGATACGGTGAACATCTGCCTGTATCAGTGCCCCTCTCTTCACTTTCCCACGCACGCGTACACACGCACGCACGCGTGCAATCAGCAGCAGCGCTCTGGCTGGTTAGGCTGCAGAAAAACAAAGATGAAATACTCAAGAGTTGAGGGTTAGAGAGGGGGAAATCTCACTGTGAAATGGGTGTCTTGGTTTTTTTTTTTAAAAAGAAAAAGAAACGTGCAGGGAACAAGACGGTACCAGACCCCACGAGTACACACCATTATTTTCCACAACGCCCCTTTCCCTCTTTGGCCTAGGGCTGGGGTTTTTTATTACCTGATCCACCCAGAGAGGGCAGGCTTAAAGCTAATTTCCCTGCACTGTAAATAATTAATTTGAAGATTAACTAATTCACATGCGCGGGGAAAGAAGAAGAAAGAAAAAAGCCTCCCCGGCAAGGTTCGGGACTGATTGCAAAGGTGTAGCTCATGACAAGCATCCAATGCGTCTGTACGGTCGCAGCCTCCGACAGCCGCGCGGAGAAAAAAGCATCAGGAGCCTGACCACACACGCGCCCGGGGCGACCGCGAGCACACCGACACAAGACCGGGAGCAAAATAACCAAGCGGCGGTCTTTACCCACCTGTGATATCCTTGCTCACACTCACGAAACCAGAGGCAGTGATCTCTTTAGAAGCCATGTCTGTTCCTCTCTCCTATCGCCACCCCTCCTCCTCTTCCTCTCCTCCACCTCCTCCCCAATGTCTCCCTCTCCCTCTCTCTCTTAGAAATGGACAGAAAGAATGCTCTCTCTCCCAGGCATTCCAGCAGAGCACCCGACTGCCCGACGCGCTTCCTGGAAGAAACCGTTTGGATGTCGGAAGGCTGGATGGTGGGAGAGACGGGAGGTGGAGGGAGTGATGATGTTGAGGAGGAGGAGGCGGGGATCACTCTGGGATAATGAGGCTGTGGTTAGGCTACCTGTGAGAGCACGCCCAAGTTAGAAATCAGAAGATGCAAAGCAGCAGAAACAAATGTTACACCCAAAATAGAGATTGCCACTTAAAAAAACAAGAAAAGATTTACCCTGCGGGTGTCACGGTTGGTTGTCCCTGGGACTCCACAGAAGAGGCAGGAAACGGGATGGGTGTAGGTGGAGCTTGTCAGCGATTCTAAACAGTGAACATTGCTTATCAGATTCATCCAGGTAGAGCTATTCTTCAGTTAACTTACGTTTCCGAACTGGACAGTTGCAGTTGATGGGAAAGTCAGTAAATGGTAAAAACGTGATTCCATATGGAAATCTTGAGGTCTCTGAAATTATCACAATTTATTCTGAAGGGGTCAAGCTGAGTCTAGGTCTGAGAGCTCGAGGCATTTCAGGTGAAAATCATGAAATTCATGAAATTATTAGAGTCAATCACCATCCAGGAAATATGAATGGAATAGCTCTGCAAATGTTCCACAGGACTAACCTCCAAGTGGCAGTAGTCTTATGTCTATTTACGTTTTTATTCTTTAGACAGTGCATGAGCTGCAGTTTAAAGTGTTTTACATTGCCTGGGCCTCGGTGCAGCCGCCCTAGTTCATTCACTTACTGAGACAAGCCATCCTCCCTTTAAGGCCACCCTCACTTTGATTGTCTGGGTTGAACAGTAGCTGGGTTATAGCCAGATGTGTCCCTGAGATGCATGTTAGGGACAATCATTGTTGTTGAAGACTGCTAGTAACTGCACATTCAAAGCAGTCTGAAGCCTGAGCTTTTGGCTCACATGTTTTACTTGCACATACACTGATCTCATTATTTGAAAAATGAAAGGTGTTTAATATGAGCACCACGGTAACAATATGAATATGGCAGAAAATAAGCAATGGCATAACAGGTACGATCTAAAACTCTAGGGATCCAAATTCATTAACCAAACCAAACCAAAGTTATTATGATTCATCCTGTGGGCTCTGTGGATATCCACAACAATCTCGTATTTGTTGAGATATTTCATCCCGAACCAATGTTCTGGTCTGTGCCGTGGGCTGACTATAAACTTGCAGACTGGGGGATTGAGATTTCCTCAATCAATTTACTAAACTTTATCGCACTGTAACTGACTGGATTACAGGGACTATAAATAAATGTTCACCAAAAGGGAAAATGAGCATCCACAGCCGTAAGCAGTAGACCGAAAGGGAGGCTATAAATAGAGCAAACAAAAGATAACAAAAAATAACCTGAATGAGTAAATAAAAATGTGAAAATGCAGGATTTTAGCATTGGCAGGAGGCCCAAAAAAGCCACACCATGATTTAACACAGATCAAAGAAGGGGAAGAAATTAGAAATACTTTCACCTCTGCAGCAAGTTTGTAAGGTCAGACCACAACAACAGAAGATAAAAAAGAAGAAAGGGAAAATTAAGCTCCTTGCTGATAATAAATTGGATGTGCTGTGGGTTTAAATCTTCACCTCTCCGCCTTTTTGTCAGCCTAAAGGCTCCACCTGTTAACTAGTTGACAGAGGAAGGAAATATCTCCACCAAGATGATAATCTCTGTCTGTGGTTTGCTGTGAGAGTTGGGTGAAACCCCTCCTATGAGATCCAATTAGTCTCTGTCTTATAGCCTCTGAAATAAAACCGGCTCTGTAAAATAACAGGGACTTCTGAAATATACATCATTTTAACTGTGGAAATCTCAAAAGCTTTTTCCTTTTTCTTTTCCAAAGAACAGGAGGGGAGTTGTACATTAATTCTGGACATTCAATTCTTGACAAAATGAACCTCATCCATATCTTCCTGCTGCTGGGTGAGTATCACAGATAACACTTGATTGACTGTCACACACCTTCTGTCACACCTCTGCTGGGCAGAATTCCAAAAAAACGAGCGTTGTCATGACAAAACTCTTGGTACCGGTGGACAAAACCATGTCCCAGCAGTTTAAGAGGCATCTGCACTCTGCTGTCAGAGTAGTGCTGACACAGAGCCAAAGCCGAGCACTCTTATTTGATGCAGATATCAGTAGTATGGTATGCGGGGTTATAAATTTTACTAGGCTGTTAGCCTGCAGCAGGAACTTTCAGACAGTGTTAAATTAAAATGATGTGCACCAGCCAGAATCTGAATAGGGCTAATGGAAATGATTTGGACTGAGCTGTCAAATTGTTGTGCAAGCTATTCCATCCCAGGCAGCCATGAGTTATATTTTAAAACTATATGGTCGTAGTAGCACTATGTGACACTGTTGTATATGTGCGTGTATAGCGTGGGCGTGTAACAGGAAAATACAGCAAATCTGTGTACATTCCTTCTGTTCCCATGGGGATGATAACTGTCTAAAGAGTTTGCTCATTAAGGCATAGGAAGCTCTGCTCTCTGTCAAACTGTGTGGCAGTCCCGTAACTGTGAGTGTTAGCAAAGAGATGTGGCTCAGATGGTCTTCAAAGCAACTCCTTAGAAGAGCGAAAGATTGTTATGCCTTATAGGCACAGGTTTACTGCTTCTAGATGTTTTAAATTTACTTGTAGACACTTACTTTAAAAAAATATATATTTTTATGTCTTGATTATATAATATAAAAAACAGCAGTGGACCATGACGGACTCTCTGGCATGCAGCCATGTGGGAATAAGCCATCTGAGCTGCCTGTGGTGTTCATGCTGATACATTTTACTCATGAATGACAGAGAATAGAGAAAACATACTGTACCCAAAATGTCACTGATGTGACAGGAACAATCTGTGGTAGAATATATATATATATATATATATATATATATATATATATATATATATATATATATATATATATATATTTTTTTTTTTTTTTTTTTTTTTTTTTTTAAATCGACTGTTTCTGTGAAACACTTTGTCCGTATTTCAGGTATGGCTGCATTTGTTCTCCAAGCTGATTCGCTGCAAGGTACGGCAGATGTTATCATCACACATAAGTACAATATGTCTGTCATAAGCAGAAGAAAGACGCCAACGGAGTTATCGTTCTCCTGCAGGTCTTCTAAAGACTGTTGTGTCCGTGTGGCCCCCAGGGTCAAAAGTCTACCTCGGAGAATCTGTGCTGCTGAAGTGTGCAGTTGAGTCAAACTCCACTGCTCAGTGGGGCTTTGAGTGGGACAAACCAAAAACTGTTCTGACCCTGAACCCCAGGCATGTGGTCTCAAATGACAGCTACTTCATCACCGCTGTAACAAGGGAGGACGCGGGCAGCTACAGGTGCAAAGCAGGACAAACATCCAGCCAGCCGGTGGAGCTCATCGTGTCAGGTGAGCAGCTACAACATCTGCTGTGTTGTGTATTGTTTGTGAGCCCAAATCTTCTTGCTGGTTTAACCGAGATTAAGATCATAATGTTCAAAATATTTAAATTAATTAAAAAACAAACTTTTACAAGGGAAAACATTATGCTAATTTCACGCCCCTTATATTTATATTCAAGAATCTTTTGGATTGTTTACAGTTCCTTATTTATCATATACTGGGCCTTAGTGCAACCCTTCAGTTCAACTAAATTATGCTGTTTTATCTTCTTTTCTCCTAAAGAACGCTCTCCCTCTTTGCCAACTTTCTTCTGATTGGCTGACCCTTGAAAACATAATGTTAAACCAGAATGTGGGTGTGATTTTGGTTCAGCCCAAGCTGTGTGTCTAACATGACCATATTAATGATATCCACTCTCTATGATATTATAAAGATCTGCTAGCATTTCAGGTAGTCTGCAGGCTAAGATTCTGCTTCACAAAGATTATACGGGCACACTCTGATTTCAATTTTAAACCATTCTTCAAACCTTTATTATGAGCATCTACCACTGTTACATTATTTATATGACAGAAAATTAGGAAATGCAAAGTAAACCCACTTTACCTGTCATGTTCATTCAGTATTCTCTGCACAAAGGACAGCTAAGGCAGATCAGTAAGTAATACGTTTTGTATGATTTAGATTCCAATAAGAAAAGCTGAGGGAATCACCAAACTGATCATAAGGGACACGTGAATGCCTGTATCAAATTTTAAGTGGTATGAAAATTAAGTTGGGTTTCATAAGAAAAGTCAATTACCTCAATAGGACAAAATGTACCAGTCATCTGTGGATTCCCGTGTCCCTGCTGCAGCTGAACTTCAGAATATGATTTCTTCTTTCATTACTGCACATTGCTGCGGTGCATGAAATGTAATCGTGCAATAATTATAATGTAATTTCCAGAGATATGTAGTTATAGCGGTTGTGTTCCCATGTGAGCCACTTATTCTGCAGCCAAACAAGGCCCGCAAGTGCATTTATGATAATGATATTCATGAGTAAAACTTTAACATGGAAACATTTGCCAGTTGCTACAGTATGAAAGTGCTCTGGTTCTTCTTCTAATCTTATTGCGTCTTTCAACTCCAGAGCTGACCCCTCCCTCGCTGATTCTGGCTCCCAGCACGAGATACATCTTTAGTGGGGAGAGATTCAGTATGCGCTGCCCCTCATCTCAGACGAACGCCAAAGGCTGGAAGCTGAGGCATTACTCTCCAGACTGTACACAGAGGAGAAAAGCTGTCCAAGGTGACCAATGTTCACCACTAGAGTGTGCTGTTATCACAAACAGGACTGATGCGTGTGTCTTCAATGCTACCATTGGGAACAGTGGGCTGTACTGGTGTGAGGGACCTGAGGGTCGCAGCAACTCAGTCAGGATCTCAGCAAGCTGTGAGTATTGCTGCCTCTGGACAAAATGGGGAAAACACACCAGAGACAAATTATAACACGGTGGGGTTTTAAATGTGACGTATGAGGGAGAGCATTTTTTGTTTTATGTGTGACAAAAAAAAGTAAGGAGTTATTTATGTGTACTATCTTTATCCCACAGATGACAATATCATCATGAAGACTCCAGCCTTCCCTGTATTTGAGGGGGATAAAGTAATTTTGTACTGTCAGTACAAAACAACAAACTACAACGACACAACCTTCTTCAAAAACGGAGCAGTCGTCTCTGTGATGCCTTCGAGTCCAAACAATGAGATAAACATGACTATTGAGAACGTAACAAAGAAAGACGAAGGTTCCTACAAGTGTGCATCCCCGGCCCTAAAGATGGAGAGTACAGAGAGCTGGTTATCTGTGAGACCCAAGAGCGACACCCCAGGTCAGGTGTATAATCTCAACGTAATGATTTGTGTTTATATTTTTACATTTTGTTCAAATGCCTTTTAGGTAACAGAAGCATCCAGCCTATGCAGCCTTTTTTGGCTGAACAAAAGTCCCAAGATAAGCTCCAAAAGGTAGAAATGTGATTTCATAAGAAGGGAGAAGGAATAAAAACCCATGGAATGAACAGGTGAAGTAAAAAAGGGAAATCCAAGCCTTTGCATGCACACAGAAGGCTGACTCCAAGGTGGGAACAATCACAGGTGGGAACAAGACACAGGTGGGAACAATCAGGCCACCAGTAGGAAGGCAAAGGAGGAGGTTAAGGGTTTGATGCACACAAGGAAGAGCAGTCACCAAAAGTCATAAAAGTGGTTAAAGAAGACAAAGGAGATAACACAAACACCAAAGTCACAAGGAAAAAATTGATATAGAAACACAATAAGTTAGTAAGTAATTAAGTTTATTTATATAGATTTTTTCAAGAACAAAAGTCCAAAAGTGCTTTACAGGTACAATATAATATAAGATAAAATTATTAAACAGTAGTTCATGAATAAAGGGAGGCATCTGACCTTTAAGAAGTCTAAAAGTGATCACCAAAATTGTAAACTGAACAATAAAGAAGAAGAATTTGACTCTGATGAGAGCTTTTAGAGGATTCAGCCTCACAGCAGCCTTTTGGACCATTTCCAGGCGATCCAGGAAGGATTTGCTCAGAGTAGGAATAATGAATCACAATAATCGAATCATGTTGAAATAAAAAGATGAATGATCATTTTCAATTCACACTGAGAGACAATATATCTGAGACAGGCAATGATGATAAAAATACGTTTGCACAAGACAGCCAAGATCCTTTTAAAACTGAATGCCTGATCAAAAGTGTCCTCAGATTTCTCACTGTGGGCAGAAGTGAAGCTGAAATGGGTCCATGATTCTCAATTACTCTGGGGACGAAGTTATCAGGGGCACAAATAAGAACAGTTTTCAATTCCATTAAGTTTTTAGAACATTGATTTGGCTATAAGTTTGAGTTTGATATGTACAACTGAATATCATCTGCATAACAATGGTATGGGCTATCTTCAGAGTCATTCAGGATATGTCCTAGTGGAAGCATGTACAGGGTAAATAAAATAGTTCCCACAAGCAAACCTTGGGATGCACCACAAGATAAAATGGCCAGAGAAGACAGAATGTTAGCAGAAGCAGCTCAAGACAAATAAGAGGAAAACAAATCTAGAGCTGACCCATAGATCCTCACTCATGACTGATTCATGATAAACTGTGTCAAAGGCAACACAGATATCTGACAGAACAAGGGCTAAGTGTTCACCTGCATCTCTATGCATCCATAAGCTGGCTGGAAACCATCTTTTCTAAAAAAAATTTGGAAATAAAAGGCAATTTTGAAAACAGTCTAAAATTGTGATGGAGGAAAAGGTCACTTTTTTTTCTTTCTAAGAGGGCCTCTAATAGCCTGTTTAAAATAGGAAGGGACACTGGCAGAGCTAAATGAGATGTTAATTATCCTGAGAACACACTACCTAATAGTGGGGTTGGTAAAATGTCAAGTGGGCAGCAGGAAGGTTTCATTTTATCAACTAAATTGATGAGAGCATTCACAGATATCAGTGCAAAGCTCTCAAAGACACATGGGCGGTTAAGGCAAGCGGCGAGAAGAGAGAAAGGATGGGTAATGTTTGCTCTGAAATGTTGGATCTTATTAGCAAAGAAGCAAAGAAAGTTTTTACACTCTTTATTTGAGTGACTAGTCAGAGCAGGAGATAGAGTCATAAGAATGTTTCTAATAATGTCAAATAAAACTTTGGGATTTCCTCAGAACCAAAGCACTACAAATAAATGACAAGTACCTGGGACGATACCAGGCCAACTTTGTCATTTCCTAATGAGCCATTAGAGAGGTGTACTACGAAGGGAGATTAAGATCAGTTAGCAACCTTTGTCGACAGCTCCCTTTAGAGGCTATGGAACATTAACCTTTAATCTTTAAATGTTTACAGTTTCAGAGCTTTAATTTGCAGCCATCAAGTTAAAAATTAAAATAGGATTAAAATAATTAATTCAACTTAAAATGTTTGTTTTATTGCTCTGTGCGCAAAATTACAAGATTAATAATTTCCTGCTGCTTTTTTTTATGTTCTTTATACATTTTTATCACCATTTTATCATCGTCATCTTCCAATAATGTCTATGACTGGAGTAGGTAGCACTCATATGGATCATTTTGTGCAGCAGAAGAAGAATATTTTGTGTGAAATGCAAGCTGGATTAAAAGTACCATTGTGATATCCAGTAAGCCTGACTGGGATTTTAAGTTTTCTCAAGCCAGCTATTGCAAAGAAAGCCTGGCTGCGCATAATTTCCTTCATAGTAAAAACCTTATAAAAGGTTTTCAGCATGAGGCAAATTATGATAATAACACTGGCAAAAATATCTAAAATTTACTTGTTGTAATATCCCTATGCTAGTGATATCCCATCAGCCTAGTTTTAGCCTTTTGTATCAGGATGACTTAGTAGAAGCAACAACCATTAGAAAGTAACCATAAGCCAGAGGTTAGACAAACTATTAGTATAAAAATTGCAAGTTTGAGGCCAGATGCTGGCATTTCATCCTATATCTAAGATTAGAGTTGGTCTGCTTCAGAGCTCTGTATTTCTCGCTCAACACTGGGCAACATTAGCCTGTTCACCCAATCATAAGCTAGAAACAGTACTGGTAATGTTTGTGCTATTTGCCATAATTGATTGGGTTAGCCACATTTCTGAATGAAGTGAGCCCACCTTTGTTGTGTGCTCCACATGCATCACAGAAAGTCATAAATGAAAACCCAAAACGTTAAGTGCTATTTTTATATTGGTAACACTTCATAAAAATATAATTCGAGTATTAATTTGCCTACTTATTCAACTGTCCTTTTTTTTTTTTTTGACTGATTATTGTAGTAGATGTAACAGTAATTCAAGGTATGCAAGCAAAGAAAAAAAGCACCCTGTGAATCACATTACTTTGCACCCCATTAGCAGGTTTCTTCAGCTGTTAATTAGAAATCAGACTTAAAAAATAGAAAAGAAATGAGACTAAATGATGTGGAACAGTAATGTATTTTCAGGTACAACCTGGTTGAGCCTTTTTGCACTGAAACAAATACTATTTGTTCTTGTCAACAGGCTACTGGAAATGGATTATCCTGTCTGTTGGACTTGTATTTCTGTTTCTTATTCCTCTATCGGTCTGGCTTTTTTATCGCTACAGGTAAGTTACAGTACCCAGGAGTTGTATATATGTTGTTAGACAGATGATGTCTTAGCATGACTCAAAAATCAAACAAGCTGTCAAATGCTTCAGGTATTATCATTTGTTTATTTTTTTAAGATACCAGATGTTGGGTACTTGGAAACGTTGGCCATTTTCCAAAGAAGACGTGCCAGCAGTGCCGGTTCCTGCAACTAAGCAGGACGTGACGGAAGTGCAGTGGGACCTGTCGTGGATGGAGATGTCCAATCTGTTGGATAAGCAGATATACCCTGGCACTTAGAGTTTACACCAAGTTTAGTATTTTCTGTAAGCTCCAGCATAAGGTGATCCCCTGTGGTAGTTCAGTCAACATAATGCCGCTAGCATGATGTAAGAACAGTTGTTTAGCTATTGCCAGTCAGTCAAACAAACAGAACTTCCTTAGTGCCAAATAAATATTAATAGAGAGTGATAAAGAGCCAAAAGCATCTGTCGTATAAGTCCACCATATGGTATTGAATTATTATTTCAGTAATTTAAATTTTACAGGTCTCTCACTTTAAAATGCTTTTAGATGGTGTCATTTTCTTTGTTGTATTCTATTCCAAATTACCTTTTGTTTTCTACAACTCGTGTATTTTTGATTGTCTTATGCCTGACTTTAATGATTTAAAGACGGATAACAACTACAAATGGAAACCATGAAGTTATCATGGCCACTCTTTAGCCTATGCTGCATACAAATAATAGTCTATTCCATTTCAGCTGACTTAGTGAAAGTCAGGTTTATAATTTCACAATCCCCTAGAGGCTCATTTATGCTCTGGATTTGAATGATGCTCTTTTTTGTGGAGACCCAACATCATTATGTGTCTGTCAGGATAATTACAGGAGCACGGCACATTGGATGACTCATCCTTGAATATGTAATGGTTTTGTAATTTGAAAGTACATCACTGGAAATACATGTATATACTGTATATGTAGACAAACATTTTATCTTTGGATTTCATTAAATTAATTTCTTCAATTAAAAATCAATATATTTTTTATTTATGGCCTTTGGTGCTAAAACACCCACTACACTCATTATTTCCATAAGCTATAGTAAGATGTTTTACTTTTTAAAAAAAAAAGCAAATGTAATGATTTCTATTGAATGATGTAGTGTAGTTATGTAGCTTTACTGTGGCTAAACTGACATAACATTTACCGCTCACTACCTGTCTGAAACCAGTTAGTCTGGATTTCTGCACTGCTGTGATGATTTAGATACAAACACTTTGCCCTCTCAGTCACACTTTATGCAGTCAAGGCTGCAAGAACTCGTACTAAAATATGCCTGAATACAGACTTTATCCACTCGACCTCAGTGAAGAGCTTGGGACCATTCAAAGGCACTTTTAAAACAGAAGTAGGAAAAATGGAAGCCAATCTTGGTAAGTTAATTGAGAAATATTGTTTACTTTTTTGAAGCAATTTGAATAAAAATGAATCAGCATGGAGCTGTGAAATGTACTTGGGGCTTATCACAAGGCGAAACAACTTATAAAGTCTATCCACAATCCACTTTTTTGTTGTTTGCTAATTTTTCACTGCAGATTGTGAATACCAGTTACTCAGAAGCAATGATGTGAAAGAAAGAAATCTGTTAAACACATTCCTAAATTGTTATTAAATGTATTTGTTTGGATTTGGATTCAATAACTAGGGGTCATAGACAAAATTCATGTGTTTGCAATTGGAGCATGTAGTTGTAGGTTTGAGAGCCCTGTTAGACACTAGCTAACAAAAACAGAACCAAAACCAAAAACACCAGTCTGGGCATTTGCTTTTAGACAGGAGACATGCCACTAAACCAGTTATGCCAGAATTTCCTTTTTTGCCCGGAAGGAAAGAACATTTTGAGTTCCCAGCAACCTTTTGACAAACATTCCTCCTTATGAGAGCTCCGCCCAAGAAGCTTTGTATATGTCAATACAGTTGAGAGAAAAACTTTCCAAAGAAAAACAGCCCTGCAAAATTCTGCTTTTGGTTAACTTCTTAATCGTGTTTTGACACTGCAGTTTTCTTCATTGCCTTCTATAGTATCGTCTGAGCTTATATATTTGATGCCAGAAAAGATCATTTGTGTGTTGCACTGCATTGCATCATATAGCCTACGCTTTCCAGCTGTTTCAACTGAATATTTTGTCAATAAGTGGGACTGAGGCATTCTTATCTGAATTAATATTTTCTCTTTTTCCTCTTGTTGCTTCTGATCACTTATTTATTTTGGTTCAGGGTCATTCTAAAAATGTTTCACTATTTTAGTTTTGACTTGTTATTCCTCAGACAGAAATGAAAGGGTCAGAAATAACTCTCCCATGCACAAATTTCTTAGAACGTTCCTCTTGTGTCAATCATCTAAAGCAGTGGAGACAACTGTGGTGATAACAATGTCACGCTGAAGGATTCTATTCTGCTCCTCATTTTGAGGAGATAAGCCCGCCTTCTATTTTAAAGCTTCTATGCCAATCTGGTCACAACAAGCTGCATTATCATTAATCCAAATAAGTTGTTTCACAATCCTAATAAGAACACAATATTATTTCTTTTTATCTGCAACAAAAAAGTTTCAATATTTTCTTTGTTTTTCAGAGGAGACTGAGATCAGGCTCATACTCATAGGGAGTAGATGGGCTGGCAAGAGTTCATCTGGTAACACCATTCTGAGAAAGGAGAGATTTGAGTGTGGCCGAACAAGAACAGCTCAGTCTGAAGTGAGACATGGATTGGTGGACGGCAGGAAGCTCACTGTGATTGATGCTCCGGGTTGGAGCAGCTCCCTCTCCCTTGCTGAGATCCCAGAGGGGGACAAGCAAAGGTTTAAACTCAATGCATCCAAGTGTCCGCCTGGACCAAATGCTTTTCTCCTCGTTATTCCAATAGACTCGGCTTTCTCTGTGGAGCAGAAGACGACTGTGGAGGAACACATGAAGCTCTTAGGTGAACGGGTTTGGCGGTACACGATGGTGCTGTTCACCTGCGGGGATTACCTCGGGGAAAAGACAATAGAAGAACACATTGAAAGTGAAGGACAGGCACTCAAGTGGTTAATAGAAAAGTGTTTGAATAGGTACCATGTGTTTAATAACAAGGACAAGAATAACTTATCTCAGGTCACAAAGTTGCTGCAAAAGATCGAAGAGATGGTGTGGTACAATGGTGGCAGTTACTACAAGGTAGAAGAGCCCATTTTCCAAGTCATCAAAGAGAAGCAAAAGGAGGTGGCTGAGAGAGCAGAAGAGAGAAGGAAGAAGGCCGAGGACCAAAGACAACACATGAAAACACTCATTTCAGGTGAGTGTGACAGAAGGAGCACTCAAACACATCCCCTGTATTATATATTATGACATAATGGCAGCAAATCATGGTACCATATTTATTCAATCAATGCAAACATCAAGATGAAAGGACTAATTTGCCACTTTATGGGACATACAACTTCCCAGAATCATAACTGTGCCCATCCAGGAAATAATCCACCACACAACGTCCTGTAAAAGTATTTGTTAATACAACTGGATAGATGTGTGCATTAAAATAAAGACTGGATTAAACAAGGTTCATATAGTAGTACGTTAGGTGGATTTTGCAAAAGTCAAACAAAATCAGGTTGTTAAAACTGCATGTTAAGCATACAGACGTGAAAGCAATGCCAGTCTAACTTAAGCATCTGAAAATGTCAAACTATTTATTTCAGCATTATGTGCAGGGAGAACCTGGAAAAAAGTGACATTTAATGCAAAGAAAGACTGAATAAAGGGACATTTTTACAAACAAATACATGCATCTAGAAAAAAAAAAGAATAAATTATACCTCAGAAAATCGCATAAAATTCTGTGTTAAAACAACATTACAATAACAAACATTTCCAGTTTTTAAAGTCCAGTATTTTAATGTGTTGAATATGTTAATGAATTCTATTACCACATACTTCCATTGCCCGTTGCGATTCAGTGATTTTACTGGCCTGCATATGCCTTGATAATTTTATCTCAGTATAAGCTGCTGTAAGCTCCAAGCCTAACCAATCGTTGTTTTGTCCGATAACAGAAGAGATGAAACATATCCCAAAACTCCAGATGATTCTTCTGGGAAGCCGTAATGTTGGGAAAACCTCTGTAGGGAACACTATCTTGGGGTACAAAGACCAGGAAGATGGAAAAAGAACGCCAAAGTCTGTTGCCTGCCGGGGTTTTGTGGCTAAAACTGAAATCATTCTTGTTGACACACCAGGCTGGTGGAAAGGCTTCCCTGTGTTCGACACTCCTGAAGCGATCAAAGATGAACTGATGCGCAGCATGTTTTTGTGCCCTCCTGGGCCCCATGTCTTCCTCCTGGTGATAGATGCAGATGCATCATTTAATGCCAAACACTTAGATGCAGTGACATCACATGTGGAGCTTCTTGGTGATGGAGTGTGGAGACACACTATTATAGTTTTTACCAGAGGAGACTGGCTGGGAACAAACAGCATAGAGCAGTACATCGAAGGAGAGGGGGAGGCCCTACAGTCTCTAGTTGAACAATGTGGAAATAGATATCATGTAGTTGATAATAAGAATGCAAGTGATGGTACACAAATCTCAGAGCTGCTGGAGAAAATCACTGAGACTGTGGCAGCAAATGGGTGGAGCTACTTTGTTCCAGACCAGCAGATATTTCAGACCCTCGAAGAGAGAAGAAGGAAGGTGAAAGAAGGAGCAATGCTGAGGCAAAGTCAAGTCAAGGCCACACGAGAATCCCTTGGAGGTATGCTTCACTATCACCTAGCATCAGTGTCACAAGTAAAAACGTGCCGCAATGTCAGAGCTGTTTCCACACACTCATATTAAATAGATAGCAGAGATGGACAAAATACAGAAATATACTTCAAAATTTGTTGAAAATGCTAGAGGATATCAGTGACTGTAATAGATACAATGTTTCTGGTTATTCGGTAATGATAGCAGTATAGTGTCTGTCACATGTCAAATAACTCGTCAATGTCCAGGTAATTACATCTTATCAAATGCAGAAATCTATTCCCAAAGAGAATGTGGAGCTGTATAAAACTTTTTAAAAAAGAAAATATAAATGTACAATCTTACCAGTGACAGAGCATTCTCACTCAGATCATATGCAACATGACATTTTCCCATTTCACTTTGCTCTGACAGCTGTTTTCTTCTCAGTTTCCAGTAATAAGCTACAGGAACTGAGAATAATACTGCTTGGTCAGAAGACTGTTGGAAAGAGTGCAACAGGAAATACTCTCCTGCATAAAGAAGTCTTTGCATCTAGTCAGAATGAACAATGTCAAATGCAAGATGGGGAGGTTTCGGGCCGACGAGTCACAGTGATTGACACCCCGGGCTGGTGGCAGGACTCCTCATGCTGCACAGATGAGATAGACAAAGAAATTGCCCGAGGTTTTTCACTGAGCCCAGCAGGAGTTCATGTTATTCTGCTGGTCATTCCTTTGGACCTGACATTCAGAGATTCTCAACGAGTCACTCTGGAGGATCACATGAACCTTTTTCATGCCACTGTATGGAAACACGCAATGGTTCTGTTCACATATGGAGACAAACTAGCAGATAAATCTTTGGAGGAGCACATTGAAAGGGAGCATAGTGCCCTGCGCTGGTTGATTGAGAAGTGTGAGAACAGGTACCATGCCATTAACAATATGAAAAAAATGGATATGAATCAGGTGACAGAGCTGTTTGAGAAGATAGAGGAAATAGTAGCAGGAAACAGTGGCAAGCTCTTCTGTCCAAACATGAATGAAATGCACCTGAGATTCGAAGAGATGTTCAAGAGGAAGCAGCTGAAACATGTGCTGAAGCAAAGACTAGTGCGGGAGTACGGGAGGAGAGAGCTGGAGCTAATGAAAGAGTTCAAGGAAACACTCCATGAGCTGCAAAATGACATTAGGGGAAGTGCGATGGGCACAAAATCCAAGTCACTGGGTGAGTATTTTGAGGAAGATAATAAATATGTTTCTATTCATCCTATTTTGTAAATGATGATTTTTTTTATTAACATGTTTTGATGATTATTATTAGTTGGTGACAGGGTGAAACTGACCAGGTCTACTGGTCAGGGGAAGAGAGATGGCAAGGAGGAAAAACTAGATACAAAAATCAGCCAAAAAATTAAAAAGCTGGATGAAGATATAGAGAAATTATCACATTTTCTTGGAAACAGCAAGGAATTTTTGATCCCTGATTGTAAGTCCAATTATATCATCAATCATAGCATTTAAAGTATTATCAAGCACAAAATAAATCTAAATGTGTGTTTTGTTTTCAGTTAAAGGAAGCAGTCCAGCACCTTCTATTCCTGAGTCTTTCTTAGAGCGCAAACAATCAACCGGCAACTTTGAGAAAGTTCTGAGTTGGTTATCGAATCTTCATATCGGCACAAATGTGGAGAACCAGCTGACTCTCAACTTCTCTCAAACATCAGGCTACAGATCTATGGTGCCATCCGACACCTTTGACTTTGACGGAGAAGTTGAAGTTCCCGAGTGAACAAATTAAAAGATTACTGCATTCTGTAGTGAATTTAAAAATGTAGAGAAAAAGAGTCCAACAATACTGTGAATTTATGGGGTAGCAGCGCCTCTCATGTTGGAGAACTGTTGGAGAATTGGCTCAGGTAGCTTAATCTGAAAAATAAGCTACCATTGCTTGTCCCAGCCTCATTAGCACTGTTTGCCTTTGAGCAAACAAGGAACAGTGACTATGGGGAATGTGATCGACTGTTCACCCACTGAGCTAAACCGGTGACCAGGGGGCACGTCTCTTAAATATGATATATATCACAAACTCAGTCTACATCCTTGAGTAAGGTGTTCCAGAACCTGGAACCTCTATTTATTTCTCTTTATTTCCCTTCACTGACCGCGGTCCTGTCCGTTCTGATTGCAATAACTCAAAATGAAAAGAAAAATAAATAAATAAAAAATAATAAAGGTTCAACAAAATATGACAATCAAGTGGACAGTATAGCAAAAGCTGTAATTTTCTACTTGAGAAAATAAAGCTGTTGGGCATTTTTCTTGGTCTTCAGGTAATAATTCTAATTGCAGTGCCGTTAAGGACATGAAAAAAGAAAAAAAATAATCAATTAAACTGGAATTTATGGACAAAGTGAAAGAAACTGTTGGACCGAGGCATCAAAGAAAAGATATCATGAAAAAGAAGTTGAGAATGCCAAGTGGAACTTCCTAAGACCCGAACTCTTCCACGGCATGCATTTTTAATTTCTCTTTGACATTTGGGCATATTGGCACCTGATGAATGTAAAAACAAAGAATTACCAGTTTGTTTTTTTTAACCTGATTTTTTGTTTCTAAGAAAAATTAGAGCCACATATGAGGATATTCGTTTAAATTTTAGCAGTATAAAGTATAAAGTGGATATCAGGCTCTTGTAGAGCAAAATTGAGTATTTGGTCTAAATAACGCAAAATGTGATGTCCACATATGTGGACACCAGATCCTAGGAGGTTAAAGATGGCTTACAACATCAGCATCATCCACCCCAGGTAGCACCCCTTCCATTACCCCTAACGACACCCCCTTCCCCCGCATTAGTCCCTACTCTTCACCGGGTCTTCATTGCAGGCACTGGTTTCACCTGCATCCTGCACCTCTCTTTGCTGCACCCGAGACCCACAGTCCCAACCCAAGCGCAGACATGGGAAATGAGGGAGGAAGAGAAAGGTGGAATTTCTTCATGCTCCGATCTGTGGTACAGAAGTCTTTCAGAGCCAGGGTCAGTGGGGGACTTCTGAGGATTTCTGCAGGCCAAAACAGGATTGCAGCCTGCAGAAATCCTCAACCATGGATGGCACCAACACCCAGGTCAACCTCAAGGTGGATGACCCTGCAAAACTTATACCACCAGGTTGAAATCTCAGACACTGAAGCCAAGTGGCAAACCTCATGGCCACATAAACTCAAACCTTGGGACATGAATGTTTTGACACCATCAGGCTTCTGAAAACAGACCAGCTATGTAGCTTTGTATTTTTCACATGGGGTTTTTTTGTCCTGTGGTTCCACATTTGCCTCACTTTCTACCTCTGTTCCCTCCGCCTCCATGCAATTTAAATCAAGCTGCGGGGTGCGGGGTATGACGACCTACAGTACCTACAGTATTAGCTCACTAGCACTAGACTGCAATGCTACTCCTCCCCATCTCACAAATGCATCAACTTCATTTGTAACCCTAACATTGGTAATGTGTGCATTGGTATGCATCACCTAGATGTCCCCATTCCATTGTCAGTGATGACTTGAGATTAAAGTTGAAATATCTTGCCCGCTTTTTGTTTACTTTAAGATTGCTGGGGATGCTAAAGTGGCAAGGTATTTCAGTCTGTATCTCAGGTTCCTGTCTTTATAGGTTTAAAATTATGTAGTGCTTTTCTCCATCAGCATGCAGATGGAGAAATATGGTATATGTCTAATATTGTGCCCAAGCCTACAATGGGTTTGCTTTGGCATGAAATTTCAGCTTTTTTTCATTATGTAAAAGAACATCTGTGGCTATGTGTCTGCTGACCTGAAGTGATTTCTTTTCCATTTCCATTTCTAAATGGTAAGTAGTACAGTTTGTTGGGTTTGCAACTTTTTTCTTTCTTTTTTTATGTGACACTGAAGTGCCCAATTTTTCAACTTTTCTGAGGCGCCAGACCTGTTATTTAAATATAGACATGTATGGTATTTACAGAAACATGAGAATCTTAGCTTAATACTCATTAAACCATTTACATGTCCACCAGATACAGCTAAAACAACAAGGAATGAAAGAGCAGGTAAACAGACTCTACAAAAAGATGTAAACAAAGATCAGATTCCCTTGTTCACCCCACAGCATATACACAGACAGACATTGTCTGTGATGAAAGGATAGATCTCACAGATTTCAAAATTGGAAGTGTCAGCCAGCAGCAAAAGAAGACCAAAGTTATGCTTCATATTTGAATAACATTAGCATGAATTCTGTCTCACCTTTGTGTTTAATCCACCACGATTAAACCATATTTCCTGCAAAGTTCCATATACAAGTGTGCTTCAAGAGCAGTTTCCCTTCATAAATCACTATTATGAGCCTTATTCGCTTGTTTACTCACAGACGCATTACGCAACAGCAGTGTACAGTGTGGCTGTCCACTTTTCTATCACTACAAAAACATATATTAACTGTAACAACTTTAAAGAGACTCTTAATTAAAACATAATAAAACCCTTTCCCTTCCTGTTGGATGTGCAGATGGTTTGTGTGTGAAAAAGCTCAGAGCTGCTCTCCTATCTATAATGCAGTCCCAGAGGCATTGTAGTGACCTTTCACTATTGAAGAGACTACCCTGTCACTCCAATTGTGCTCACTCCAGTGGCAGCAATGCTGCTATGCAAGGTGCTCGCCCATTGCCTGCTGATGGAAACAGTGTGGGTTTCAGTGCCATCCCTTAGTACAGCAAATTTATCTGTCACACCCTGCAGTTAGTTCATGAGCAGGGTTTAAAATTAATCATCAGGAATAGCTTTCTGTTATGAAAGCTATGAGCCGCACCCTGGCTGAAGACTTTGGTTCGACACATCTTTAACCAGTGAACTAACACTAAATCATGCTTTCTGAAACTTGAATGACCAAAATGTACAAGTTTTAGTCAATATAACATGACACTGAGCAACCGAGCAAATAAACTGCAACAGCTTACTGTTGGAAATTTTATCAGAATACAGTGAAAAATTAGAAAACTAATATTTTTCGCAAATCATTTCGTGAAATTGTCATAATCCCTCATCAGCTCTATTCTAAATGTGCCTCAAGCTACCACCCTGAAAGCCTCTGCTGACATATGTAATCAGTTCCTTTCTTTCTTCGTAAACAAGGTTGAGTGTATCAGGTCAGCAATAGTACTTCCTGCATATGACCCATCCATGTTTATTCCCCGCTCAAATTTTAGACTGATCTCGAAACTCCCATTCCTTTCAGCGTTATTGGAAAAAATAGTTTTTACCCAATTCAATGCATTTTTGGACACCAATGACATTATGGAGGTTTTTCAGTCTGGTTTTAAACTTTTACATTCCACTGAAACAGCACTTTTATGGGTTTTTAATGACATCCTTATAGCAAACGATTCTGGAAGCTCTGTGATTCTTGTGCTTAAAGGTGCAGCACTGGATTGACTTTGTTCCAATTTGAGTGACAGAACGTTCAGTGTTAATATTAAAAATGTTTTGTCCACCTCAGCCCCCCTTTCTTGTGGGGTTCCTCAGGGTCAATGCTTGGTCCTCTTCTGTTTTTTTGTACTTGCTCCCTTTGGGCTCTATTCTTAGAAAACATGAGATATCCCTTCACTGCTGACAACTTCCAAATTTACCTGCCTTTAGCACCTAATAATCCAGGCCCCATCCAATCGTTTTAAACTGCCTTGAAGATGTCAAGGCTTGGATGGCTCTGAACCTTTTGAGCTTCAATCAGAGGTAATTATGCAACCCACTAATTAATTATGGTTGGCTTGGGTCATACAAGCCAACAACATATCGAACAGCATGTCACAAGTCTGGGAGTCAATATGGACTCGGGTTTTAAATTTAATAAACAAATCAGTTCTGTTTTGCAAAAAAGCTTTTTCCAGTTAAGGAAAATAGCAAAGCTTAAGCCAGCTTTGTCAAGGTATGACTTAGAGAAAATAATACATGCCTTTATCTCAACTCGGCTTGACTATTGCAATGCACATTATGCTGGAGTCAGCCAAGCATCCCTCTCACGTCTTCAGCTTGTTCAAAATGCTGCTGCTTGTCTCTTACCTGGCACACACAGGCATGAATATATCTAACCTATCCTGTCCTGTATTCATTGGCTTCCTGTTAATGACAGAATTAATTTCAAAGTCCTAACGTTTGCCTATAAATGCCTAAATGGTCTTGCTCCTCCATACCTTCCTGATGAACTTCAGCCTTATATTCCCTCGTGGGCCCTTAGATCAGCCGACCAGCTGCTTTTGGTTGTCCCAAAAATGAGGCGAAAACTTAGAGGAGAATGAGCTTTTTCAATTGTGGCACCCAAACTCTAGAATATACTGCCTTTAACTATTAGACAGGCCTCTTCACTTCCTGTTTATAAATTCTTTTGAAAACACATCTTTTTTTAATTAGCATTCGGACCGGTGTGAATTGATATGCTCTTTTTATTCTCTTTGTTTTATTTTATGTGAGAGTTTTAATGTGAGAGGTTTTATCTTTCGTTTTATCTCTTGTTTTGTTTTGTTTTTGTGCAGCACTTTGGGCAAATTTTCAGTTTTTTTATGTGTGCTATATAAATACATTGGATTTGGAGTTTACAGAGGTCAAGTCCTAGAGATATTTTCCCACAGTCTTCCACAGAGCCTTCTCTTTTTGCAGTTAGAAGTATGACCCAGTGGTGGTTATAAAGTTTCAAAGACCTCATCAAATATCTGCAAACACACAAAAGTACAGATTTTCAGGCAGAAGTAATAATGAAATGTGTGACACTCAGAGAGAGACAAAGATGTGAAAAAGAGAGGAGAGGAGAGGAAGAGGTGATATTATTTTTAAAGGTACTTAATCCTCAGTTAGTGACATTTGATAAAGTACAGACTTAGTTATTTCATATTGAGACGTGTCTCTGACAACAAATGGATAATTTCATGTTATTCAAAGGTTATACGAGACCTGTATTTACTGTCGGTATTAAACTAGGTAATGTGCAGTGTTGGGGTAGATGTTTATAGTGATGGATTGCTGGACTAGTGCAGGGCAATTCCAGCTTAGGTCCTGTTTAGCAGAGGAGACATGATATGTGAGAAAAATGGAGTATTGAAATATAATGTAATAAACAATATTGAATATTTAGTTAGTTAACGCTTCAAAATAATTACCAGACATGAGTGCTGCTGAAAGCAGCCACAATGGCTCATGTGCTGTAACATCTGCTTATATAGCTGGATGAATTGACAAAGTGTTGACCTTAGAGCCAGTGCAGTCTGGAGCTCACAATAAAATTAATTATGTGGCTTTTTTCTGGTGAGTCATTTTCTTATGCTACGGTGCTGGATAGGTTTCACATGAAGACATTTTAACTCATGGCATGACTGTGCTCTCGGATAAATATAATGAGGCACAATATTTGTCTCTGCAGCAGAGTAAAAGTAGAAAACTGCATGAAAAGAAAAGAATTAAGCAAAGCACAAGTAGGCCTATATGCAAATTTCATTTAATATCAAAGTGATTTAAAATTATTTTTATGCAACTAATTAGCTAATTATTAAGGAACTAATAATTGTTAAGGAACCATTGTTAGAACTGGATCTGTAGTTTTATATTTTTAACCAGATACAATTTATTGAGCTTCTTTATTTCAAGTGTGTCCCTGGTGCCTCATTTCTCTGTCCAATAACCTTGTAAATAACTTCTAATGTAATTTTACAGCTCAACCATAAACTACTAAAACACTTCAGACATCTTTGTATCTCCCTAAAACTATCTTGGGTTAAAGTTTCTGCTGTTTGCCATTTCCTCCACTAGAGAGCCACAAAGCACAGCAGGTTGTTCTTTTTCTTTGTGTTTTTACGGCAGTTCACATCTTTTACATTTGCATTACTGCCTCCTTCTGTTATAAATAGTTAACAATTATTAATTGTTTTTGCAGATGTCCAAATTAGTTTACAGTTTCTGGAAATAGTTCATTTTGATCCCTCTACTAAGTTAACAGATGAAGTATATTTTTAGCCCTGCTCCCTTTTATGCTTTCCTCTAACAATAACTGTTATTGCATCTTCATGCCTTTTGTATTACATAAGAATAACAACTGTTTCTGTTTCATGAAATTGATGCAATATCCAGTGAGATGTTTAAGTAAGTGCGACCAACCCCCTACTTATCTCCCCTACTTTATAACAGAAATGTTTGCATTTCTGTTGCCTGTGTTTCAGAATCTCTCTCAACTCTACTGGTTCTCCATGTGTTATTTTTATGGATAAACACTCTGCCTCCTCACTGAATTAAATTTTTGAGTTTGCTGGTACATGAATACTGCGTTTTCCCTTGATTAAACAATACTGAACAATATTTCATAAACCTAAATCCTTGTGGTGTCTGGCATCTTTTCTTTTCTGTTTTGTAACCTGCTCATTCTAACACTAGCAAAAAAAAACAACCCTAATTTGACTCCAAAACAATGCACACTTATACTATCTGACACTTTGCTTCTGAAGCCACTTTGATGATGGGGAATCATTACTGCTGCTCCTGTTAAATCTGTGTGACTTTTTTAACCCAAATGTAAAACACTGGTCTTGTGGCCATTTAGTATGTTGTTTATCTCAAAATGTAAACAAAACATTTTAAAAACGGTTGTTAATTGGTTATTCAAATTAAATCAAATGATGAGTATTCTTGTTATAATATTGTTATCCTACTTTTATCTTCTTTTGGGCTGAAAAAGAATATATAAATGAGTTTTTTTCATGGTAAAACAAATGCTTCACTTTCTAAAAATGTCCTAAATGCAGACAATGACAGCGAGAACTTTATTTAAATTTACTTCTACTGGGACTCTCATGCTACTGGAGTATCATGTGCAAGAACTCAGCAGACTGATACTGACAACCAAAAACCTTATACAAAATCACTATAATCTAAATTATTCATGCTGTATGTCTGCCAAATCACAGGTGAAAGTATCTCATGGTTTTAAGAAGAAATTGTGTTTTTCAGTTATTTCTTTGGTTCAAAGAAGCGGCTGGGATGTGTGGGACCTTGAACTCTGCTGAGATAACAGACACAATGTTACTTTGCTTGTGTTTGCTGTTGTTATGTGCTATGAGATTAATGTTTTGTTCATCAATATAACTCACGTCAATCATTTTATTTTTAGTAGCATAAATAAAACGATTTAAACAAAACAGACTAGAACCCAAGTGCTGCACAGCAAGTAAAATCATTGAGGCAAATATGACTTTTTTCTACTAAAGTTTATAAATAATAATCTTAACCGTTATAAATAGGAAAATAAAACTTTTGAAAGCAATTACCTTAAGCATAACTTCTATTATTTACAGTCGCTGGCGTGTTGGTTTCTTCATTTTAAGTCTGCACTGATATCACGATTAAGTTCTCAAGTTACTGTATCTATAAAACCAGTTAGACTGCACTGTTACACCAATCTATACACTGTGTTTGCTGGCTTTGCTTCACTTCATACAGTCTGTGTGAACTGGCAGTAGAATATGCCTGAATACCTATTTTCCTCAAATATTTTAACTGGAGATAGAGTTTGTCCATTCTGACTTCTGCTGAAAGCTCGGGGACGTTGAGGAGAGAGATATAAGCAAAGAAGTAAATCAAGCTCATGAAAAGTTAGCTTTCATAGATTAAAGCTTGATAAGTTCATGCATAAAATACTGATATGTTAAATATAATAAATCATTGATATAATTAAGATTACACTGTTTATTGCCCATTACTGCTATTATTTTTGTGCAATAATATTAGCATTTATGGAACAGGGAAAATAAATGTCATAAACACAATAAAACCAGTTAAACCTGAGTTATGTTTGGCCAGAAGGGCAAAATGGATTGAATTCCTGCAGGCTATCAAAAACACATCACACACATATCAAATGACTCAAAATTCCACTTCAAACAGTTTTGTGTACCTTGAACATAAACAAGAGGAAAAACTGCCACGCAGTTCAATGAAAACTTTCTTCAACAAAGCAATTTTTGTTTTTTCTCTTTATTCTTAAGTCTTGTTGACGTTGCAGTTATATTCTTGATCTTCTCAGCTAAAGGTATGGATATAAACAAACGGGTAATTTAGTTTTGTTTTTAAATGGTTAGGATTAGGTTGTGTGGTCAAAGTAGATCAACTCAGTCTGAAGTGAGACATGAAGTTGTGGAAGGCAGGAAGCTCACTGTGATTGATATTGATATCGAATTTCCCAGAGGAACCCACCCGAGGGAACCCACCCGAACCCACCCGAGGGATTAATAAAGTTCTATCTTATCTTATCTTATTCCTGGATGAAGGAGTTGTGTTTCCCTCTCTAAGATCCCAGACAGGGACAATCAAAGATTTAAACTGCCTAGACCAAATACTTTTCTCCTCGTTATTCCAACAGACTCAGCTTTCTCTGTGGAGCAAAAGATGAGTGTGGGGGAGCACATGAAGCTCTTGGGTGAATGGGTTTGGCGATGCACTATGCTGTTCACCTTTGGGGATTTCCTCTGGGAAAAGACAATAGAAGAACACATCAAAAGCGAGGGAGAGGCACTCAAGTGGTTAATAGAAAAGTGTTTGAACAGGTACCATGTATTTAACAACAAGGACAAGAGTAACTTATCTCAGGTCACAAAGTTGCTGCAGAAGATGGCAATGGTGGCAGTTACTACAAGGTAGAAGAGCACATTTTCCGGGTCATCAAAGAGAAGCAAAAGGAGGTAGCTGAGAGGGCAGAAGAGAGAAGGAAGAAGGCCGAGGACCAAAGACAACACATCAAAGCACTCATTCCAGGTGAGTTTGACAGAAGGTGCACTCGAGCAAAAGCTTCCTGTATTGAATGCTCTTGCATCCTTGTGCAGATTACTGCATAGGCAGTACAGTACATAGTTTCAGTCCAGGAAAACATCCACCACATGAAAGTCTTGTAAAATGACAAACTTTTTTTTTAAGTACAGGTGGAGAGATGTCATAGGGGAACTTTGTAAATGTTAAAAACTTAAAACTTAACTTAAAAACTTAAAAACTATTTTAGAAAGCACAGAAAATGAAAAACTGATCTATAAAATGTCAGGTTAAATAATATCTTGAGAAGCCACAAAAAATATGAATTAAAAAAAAGTGATTTTTCTTTTCTCAATGTCGTTATAGATGTCAGTATGGTGTATTGCAAATGTCCACTAAAATATATCGGAACTATGGGAATTTAATCATTGTATCTGAATTTAATAACTTACATGATCTGTGAGCTCCAAGCCTAATAAATGTTTTGTCCGATAACAGAAGAGATAAACTACTCCTGCAGATGATTCTTCTGGGAAGCCGTAATGTTGGGAAAACCTCTGTAGGGAACACTATCTTGGGGTACAAAGACCAGGAAGATGGAAAAAGAACGCCAAAGTCTGTTGCCTGCCGGGGTTTTGTGGCTAAAACTGAAATCATTCTTGTTGACACACCAGGCTGGTGGAAAGGCTTCCCTGTGTTCGACACTCCTGAAGCGATCAAAGATGAACTGATGCGCAGCATGTTTTTGTGCCCTCCTGGGCCCCATGTCTTCCCCCTGGTGATAGATGCAGATGCATCATTTAATGCCAAACACTTAGATGCAGTGACATCACATGTGGAGCTTCTTGGTGATGGAGTGTGGAGACACACTATTATAGTTTTTACCAGAGGAGACTGGCTAGAAACAAACAGCATAGAGCAGTACATCGAAGCAGAGGGGGAGGCCCTACAGCCTCTAGTTGAACAATGTGGAAATAGATATCATGTAGTTGATAATAAGAATGCAAGTGATGGTACACAAATCTCAGAGCTGCTGGAGAAAATCACTGAGACTGTGGCAGCAAATGGGTGGAGCTACTTTGTTCCAGACCAGCAGATATTTCAGACCATCGAATAGAGAAGAAGGAAGGTGAAAGAAGGAGCAATGCTGAGGCAAAGTCAAGTCAAGGCCACACAAGAATCCCTTGGAGGTATGCTTCACTATCACCTAGCATCAGTGTCACAAGTAAAAACGTGCCGCAATGTCAGAGCTGTTTCCACACCCTCATATTAAATAAATATTAGAGATGAACAAAACACAGAAATATACTTCAAAAGAACAGCAGTACCTTTTGTTGAAAATGCTAGAGGATATGAGTGACTGTAATAGACACAGTATGGTTATTCAGTAATGATAGCAGTATAGTGTCTGTCACATGTCAAATAACTTGGCTTTAACACAATGTCCAGGTAATTACATCTTACCGAACTCAGAAACGACCACCCCTCACCCCTCAAAATGGACAATATAGACAGAAGTGTATAATCTTACCAGTGACAGAGCATCCTCACTCAGATTATATGCAACATGACATTTTCCCATTTCACTTTGCTCTGACAGCTGTCTTCTTCTCAGTTTCCAGTAATAAGCTACAGGAACTGAGAATAATACTGCTTGGTCAGAAGACTGTTGGAAAGACTGCAACAGGAAATACTCTCCTGCATAAAGAAGTCTTTGCATCTAGTCAGAATGAACAATGTCAAGTGCAAGAGGAGGAGGTTTCGGGCCGACGAGTTGAGATTTCACTGAGCCCAGTAGGAGTTCATGTTACTCTGTTAGTCATTCCTTTGGACCTGACATTCAGAGACGACATCCACCTGAGAAATGAGGAGAAGTTCAAGAGGAAGTGGCCGAAACAGGAGGAGAGAGCTGGAGTTGATGATGGGGTTCAAGGAAACACTCCCTGAGCTGCAAAATGACATCAAGGAATGTGTGAGACGCATGAAATACAAGTCACTGAGTGAGTATTAAGATGCAAGAATAACAAATCAGGGGTTACTAACTGAAAAATGTCAGTTGAAGTGAGGCTGTGGGTGGGTGTAGAGTGAAGAGGTAATTATTTTGGTACACTGGCTCTATCACTTGTATAGGAGTGCTACGCTGTAGGTCAGAGTGGGATAATTATTAGGGATGGGACTGGAGAACTGGTTCTCTCCTAGTAGTTCAATGCCGCCCAAAGCCCAGCAGCCAGACCCGGAAGTTCAACAGGTAAAAGTAGTGATGTGCATTCAGGCTGTAGGGATATTTGTTGGCGCGTGTTACTGTAGCCTATAGGTTTATATTGTTACCTGGTAATCATGAGACAATGTGTTTCAGGTCATTTTACAGAGAAACGTAAGAGTAATGTTAAACAAATTACTTTCTCCTGGGAGTAATTCAGCAATGTACTGGATTACTTTTGTTTGATTAATGACCCCAAAATCTCGTCACAACAAAGAGGGGAAATACGTCCAGCATGTGCAACATTTGAGCACATAGAATGTAATTAATTTGGACGAATGTATATTCGATTTTTAATGTTGTATGTTATTTTTATATTGTTTTAATCATATGCTTTGATAAGCACCGTCACATGAGTTGCCAATTCCATGTCTACATGCCTTAAAGCCTATGTGCTTATGCTAGAGTGAGTTCCTGAAACAGCAGAGGGAGCTCAAAGTGTGCTAAATTTTGTCCAGGTTGGAAATCACCTCCACAGTGCTCCTGGCCAGTTGTTCTATGCAAGTGCAAATGTTGGCTTAAGCATTATTAGATGTAATGGTGTACACATTTCAGCACTATAAGAACCAAATCTGCACCTTTATTGATGGCCAGTTCCCTTTGTAGGAGTATTGTAGAACTCAGGGTAATCAGAGCCTAATCATTTCAATTCAGTTAAATAAATCATTTCAGGTATTACATCTGATAAATAAAAGGACCTTCATGTAAACACTATATAATTTCTTGTTTCTTTTTCCCAAGGAGTCACATTGTGAAGATGGTACAAAAGATACTATTAATCCTCACAAACAGTAGTTTATCTGAGATGTATGTTAAAAGCTTTTTACCTTATCATATTCAGCAGTAGTAAATGGCCTGTATTTGTATAGCGCTTTACATGTTCAATCATCCACCCATTGGTGATGGCAAGCTACAGTCACAGCTGCCCTGGGGCGCACTGACAGAGGCGAGGCAGCCGGACTCTGACCACCACCAGTAGGCAACGGGTGAAGTGTCTTGCCCAAGGACACAATGACCGAGACTGTCCGAGCCGGGGCTCGAATCAGCAACCTTCCGATTACAAGACGAACTGCCAACTCTTGACCTACGATCGCTCAGTAGCATTAATAAACATTTAGAGAGAGGTATACCGTTTGTCTTGTCAAGCATATGTTTCATTTTTATTTATTTATTAACTCCATGCTTTGTGTTGGATGTCATGATTCAGTTTAATAGTGATTTTAAAGAGTAGCTGTTTTAGAAAATATTTACATTTTTAAAATGACTCCAATAAATCTTATGATTCTGTATTCCTTGTTAAGGTAAATAATATAATTGTCTTCATTAATTATTATTAACTGAAAAACTGTGCCAATTCTCAATACTTTTATATTTATGATAATTTTAGCATGTTATGGGATTTTTATTTTTTTGCTAGAAAAAGTAATTTCAGGAGAAGGTACAACAATGTGGAACGTTTCTCACTCGATTTAGCAGAAGCTGAGATTAATATCTATCTATCTATCTATCTATCTATCTATCTATCTATCTATCTATCTATCTATCTATCTATCTATCTATCTATCTATCTATCTATCTATCTATCTATCTATCTATCTATCTATCTATCTATCTATCTATCTATCTATCTATCTATCTATCTATCTATCTATCGGTGTATTTTCTTCCCTTATCTTTATAAAAGGAAAGATAAAAATCGTCACTTCACTTCCATGCATGCTGGGATTTCCCACAATGAAAATAAAAACAAAGTACAAAGTTGTACAAAGTTATGATTTTCCTTTTTCTATTTTTTGTGTTTAAAACGATACAGATCGTTGTTGTGTCCATCAGTTTGTTATGATGGATTTCTTTTTATACTTCTTACAAAATGATAATTAAAAAACACAATTTTACATAATCTCCTCTAGGAATAAAAAAAAGTATTCTGATCCTTTAATTCACCACATTTCACAAAAAACTATCTTGACAGTTAAGTGTGACATGAGAAGCTGTCGGAGTCTCTCCTTATGATAACAAATCAATTTTCCACTCAAGTTGCTATGTCTCTGAAGAATGTCCTAACTTAAAAGGACACATCAAGTCTGTGGCCCTGAAACTATCTTAAGATGTCAGTAATTTTTTCCTTTAAAAATCAATACATGCATAGTTTTCTTTATAGTGCAGGCCATGAACAATTTGGAACAACTTTAAAGAGACACTTTGAGTATATAGAGCTTGTTTCTGGCATTACATTTTAAAAAGGTCATATTCAGGGTTGGTTTCTTATAAATAATGCAAGCGGTATTGCATTGACCTTTCTATCTGAAGAGCCTCTCTGCAAGCCAGTATCAAGAGACATTTTCTGGTAAGTTTAAAAAATGTAAATTTTCTAGTCCTCAAATAAAATGCTCTGCACTCATGACGAACCTTTCAACCTTAGCTACATTCTACAAAGTGCTTTTTAGTATGTTTTGCATTCACCCACTCAGACACTCTGATGCTGCCACACCATGTGCTCGCCCACTATTGAGAGTGAGTTTGATATGATATTGAGACATTTTTAAGAGGTCTTTTTGAGTTACTTTTAAATAGTGAGGAAGACAGTCCTCGCTCACTGGCCACTTTATTACATTAACCTCTTCAACTGCTCGTTAATGCAAATATCAGCCAATCACAGCAGCAACTCAAGTGTATTTAGACATGTAGACCTGATGACCTGCTGAAGTTCAAACCAAGCATCAGAATGGAGACAAAACTGACTGTAGTGACTTTGAATGTTGTATAGTTGTTGGTGACAGGCAGGCTGGTCTAAGTATTTCAGAAACTGCTGATCTACTGAATCTTCCTTCACAACCATTTCTATGGTTACAGAGAATCTTCAAAAAAGAGAGAAACCTTTAAACTAATAAGAGGGGAGCAGTAATGAATAAATAACCACCCATTACAACCAATTTGTGAAGAAAAGCATCTCTGTAAGTACAAAATGTAAAACCTTGAACTATGCTAAAGCAGACCACTAAGAACAGTTAAACTGATTCACATTGCTTCACCAACACTGAACAAGGAAAGATTGAAAAAATATTGCCTAGTCTGATGAATCTCAATTTCTGCTGTGACATTTGGATGGTAGAGCCACTGCTGAGTGTCATTAAAATTCTCTCTCTCATAGTGTGTTTTGTCCAGTCTCTTTAAGATCGCTTCTTCCCTTTCTCCTTTCTCTTTCCCTTCACCACCAACCAGTTGAAGGGGATGGTTCTGCCGGTGGTTTCTCCCAGTTACAAAGGGGGTTTCCCTTCCCACCGTCGCAAAGTGCTTGCTCACGGGAGTCGCTCGATTGTTGGGGTTTTCTCCCAAACTGTAGGTTTTTACCTCACAGTAAAGCGCCTTGAGTCGACTTTTGCTGTGAATAAACCTGAATTGAACTGAACTACACCGATCCTCTGTCTTATTTGACTTTACGCCTCATCCAGTCGCGTAGAGACTAGTGTCACCTTCTTAAGTGTCACCACCTTATGTGGCCCCTGTAACTCGGCAGCTGTGAGCCGTTTTCGCCACTAGAGGACAACGAAAGCGCGGCGGCTGTGCGAGAGCCTCTCAGTGACGTAGATGTCATGAGACGGAAGTGAAAAAATTGTAGTCGTTAGCACTCCTGATGGTGACATGACAAATCAAACTGCATTCTAAAACACACAATCAGCGTCAGTGAAACACCAGGTATGTATTTAATGGGATAGGTTGTGCTGCGTTCAGTGTACAGCGTTAATGAAGAAGTGTTGTATACCGCCGGTTGTGTTTAATCTGTGCTCGTTTCATTGAACTGAATGAGCCCAGCCCACAACGGAGCTAATTAGCATGCTAAGTTTACATTCAGTGATACTTGTATTCAGTGTTTTGGCATTACTGAGCACTGTATACCTGAATACTGAGAGCTCTTTACGTTAACTTGTTAAAGCTTCTGTGTCAGTCTGTCAGCACTTTGCTTCTGTATGTCATGTGAACATTACTCTGGCCTAAACATGACTGTCACCCCTCATAAACAGATTCTTAAAGAAGCCTCCTTCACTAACAGCAACGATGGTAAGAGATGAGCCATTTACTATACTTGTTCAAATCTAGGCATTTCCAGTGCATGTGGAATTACAGTAGGTCAATTATTTACACATTTAGCCAGCAGAATAAACTGTACTCTGCTGGTATATCCTTCTCTTTTTGCTTTTGACAGCATGGCAGAGTGAAAATTAAAACTACAGCCCAGCAGGAGGAGGAGAAAAGAAAGGAGAGGGAGAAGAAGCTCAAGATATACGTTGCAGCACGTGATGCCTGTTTTTCTAAGGTGGAATATTAAATTTCCCTTATGTTTTAGTAGCAATACTGCAGCATGTCTTTGGGTTAGTGTAGGGGTGTCAAACATAAGACCTGGGGGCCAGAATCAGTCCAGCAAAGACTCCAATGTACTCCACTTGATTACACCAACATTAAGTAATAACTAAACAATTAAATGACAGAAAGGTTTTTCACCTTTTTTTTTTCTTTTACAGTGGGTCTTTTAAAAAGGAGAATTTTCTGTAAAGAACAGCAATTTTTTTTAAATCATGTACAAAAATTGGGGGAAAAAATCAAAAGATTTTGTTAAAATTCTGCTTCTCTTTATTTATATCTTATGAACTAAATGTGAAGTTACTTCTATACATTGACAGAAATTTGAGTTCCATAGGTGGTTGGTCAGAACAAGGAAAAAACCAATTCAATTTTGTCCACATTTGGATATCAGCCCCCTTTTATCCCTTTCTAAATTTTCATCTGTCTTCTAATGTAGTCATCTTTTAACAGTTGTAAATAGTTAACTAATGGACAGGATTTAAACTTAATGTGATATTCATATGTAAAATTTTTTGTGGCTCAGGTGTGTGTCTTTAACAGATAAAAATGTGTTGTGTTTTTCTCCGCCTGCTTTTCACTCCATGTATTTTCCTCACCCTCCTCACTTTCTCCTGTTTGACAGAGAAATGAGGGTATCTGGGATGATGAGGCTCTTCAGCTCACCCAGCAGCTCCTATCATCCAATCCTGACTTTGCAACCCTGTGGAACTACAGAAGAGAAATCCTAATGCACCTGGAGACTGTGAAGTTAGTACTCACAGATTCATAGTTGAATCCCTTTTTACTGAATGGTAAGTCATTTGCGGTGTCACAGGAGAATGACGACTTTGTTTCCCAATATCCTCTGCAGAGACAAAGATGAAGTGCAGAAGATTTACGAGGCTGAGCTGTCGTTTACTGAGTCTTGCCTGAAAGTGAACCCAAAATCTTATGGCAGCTGGCACCACCGAGGTTGGGTCTCCGCCCGTTTGCCTCGACCGGACTGGGCCAGGGAGCTGACTTTGTGTGATCGCTGCTTGAGCCTGGATGACCGCAACTGTGAGTGGGAGAAAAAAATAAAAAGGAGCTGAATGTTAAAGATATGTAATAATGCATTTTTTAAAAAGTAATCGATCTAAACCTTGTCCTTCACTACATTATTTTTACTCATGTTTCTGGCATGTTCTGTGTTTCTGTCTTGCCCAGTCCATTGCTGGGATTACCGCCGAATGGTTGTAAAGATGTCTGGCGTGCCTGTAGATCAGGAATTGGCATTTACTGATCGTCTTATTGGCTCCAACTTTTCCAACTACTCCAGCTGGCACTACCGTAGCACCCTTCTGCCTCTGCTTCACCCAGAGTCTCCAGAGCCCCCTTCACCATGCCGTGAGCCTCCGCAGTCCTCCCCCCCACCTTCTCCTCAAACCCATTCCCATCGGGTCTGTGAAGAGCAACTACTAAAAGGTAAACTGCAGTTCCCAATAGCAACTGATAGGGGGCAGTGTAAGTCTTTATTATCCTTAAGTAAAAGGTGTTATTTTGCAAATGAAGTCAGATTGTATATTCTATTACAGTGAAATTGTATTAACTACTTTCAGAATATGAGCTTGTACAGAACGCTTTCTTCACTGACCCTAATGACCAGAGCGCGTGGTTTTACTATCGCTGGCTGTTAGGCAGAGGTATGTCTATTGGTCGTAGTGTCTGTAAGTATGAACGAGAATACATTTCAGCTTTGCTGTGCTTTGTAAATCACAAGTTCTTTGTCTTTTTAACAGCGGAGCGTGAAGAGATGATAAGCTGTGTGTATGTGAATCGGGATGAGGAGAGAGTGGCTGTGGCCTTCTCCAGGCCTGTGAATGTCAGTATCTCCACTTTTTCTTCACTTAGAAAATGCTGTAATGGAATTCAGGATGAGCTGTTCTTTATTTTATTTTTTTAATAAGGTGACCTAAATAAATACCCTGGCATTTTAGGGTTCATTGTCCTAAAGAAATTAAATGTGACAATATTCTAAAGTAGACTTGCAGATACATTTTTTTCACATAAGTACTTTAATTTGTCCTTTTAGAAAATTATATACTCTTTTTTTTTTTTTTTTTTTTCTTTTAGTTAGTTAGATGTTGTAGATTTGTGATATGTAAGGGTATGAATATGCACTCACCATCTACTTCTTTAGCTACACCTTGTTAGTACTTTTTCCTCCAGAATTCCCTTAAGCCTTTATGACACATTCAAAAAGGTGCTGGAAGCACCTTCTCAAAGATTTAGGTCTAAAGAAGTCTATAGAGTTGCTGCAGATTTTCTGGCCACTCGTCAGTGATATGAATCTCCCGTTTCCTCACGTCTCAAAAGTTGTTTTGGTCTGAGATGTGACTGTGGAGGCCATTTCAGTACAGCGAGCCTCCTGTCATCTTCAGGAAAACAGTTTGAGATGATTTCAACTTCATGATACGGTGCGTTATGTTGGTGCAAGCAACCATCACAAGATGGGTACACTGTGGACATGATGGGACGAACTCAGGTGTTTAACAATGTTCCTTTCCACTAAGGGATCCAAGGTGTGCCAAGGAAATGCCCCCCAAACCATTACATCACCATTACCAACCTGCACTGTTGGTACAAGGCAGAATGGATTTGTGATTTCATGTTGTTTATGCCAAATTTGAACCTATCATATGAATATTGTAGCATATATCAAGACTCATTAGACCAGGCATGTTTTTTATTTGCCACTTGTCTAACTTTGGTGAGTCTTTGCAAATTAACGTTGCCTTTGTATCAACTTGAAGCTGTCTGAATTTTCTATTTTTGAGACCATTCACTACGAACTCTAGAGATGGCTGTGCAGGAAAATCCCAGTGGACCATTTCTTTTTGAAAGACTTACACCAGGCCGTCTTGCACCAACAACTTTGGTACTCAAATAGGTGTCACTTAAAAACACGTTTCAATTTTAACTTATGGTCTTGACCATGTCTACATGCAGTGAATTGCTGCCTTGTGATTGGCTGATTAGATGTTAGCTAAAAAAGCAACTAAGCAGGTGTACCTGATGAAGTGACTGGAGAGTGTAGATTTAGGTATTCATGATGTGCATATAATCATGTGCAAAGTGGAGTTTGTGTGTGAGCAAGAAAAGAGTTTTCCTCTGCTGTCATGGAGACTGTGACAGTTTTGGAAAAGTGAAGACTGGTAAGATGTGTCTGACCAGTTTTTTGTTGTTTTTTTTAAACAAAGTTGCCTTCATATGGTACCCTGTCTATTCTTGGTGAACGTTCTCCCTGCTTTTGTCCTGTCAGGCGCAGTCAGTCGGCTTGTTCCTCGTCCTTGACGGTCAGCCCCAGAGAGTGGAGTGGAGGAGTGTCCATCCGCGCTTTAAACAGAGCCCTGTCTGGGTATCCTTTTCCATTGTGACTTAAAACTGACAGGTTACCCCTGCAGAGAATAAGAATACTTTTCCTGGTGTGCTGCTGATTGAACAGCATACTGGTTTAGCATTCTGCTCTTATCATTCTGCACGTACCTCATGCTGCTAAGACTCTGTGGTATGTGCATCAAGAGAAAAGGTTTCATCATGAAACTTTGATCAGTGCACTGCAATGGAATGTTATGTTGGCTTTAGCACACTAGTGAAGGGAGTTCCTTGTCAGAGTGCTTGTCAGAGTTTAGTAATACATGACATCATGTTTAGACTGACTATTAAAGTTGATAGCTGAAGTTAATACTTTTGGAAAGAGTATCTCTAAGATTAGCTTTGTTTCTGACCTCAGAGGCCAAGCTAACAAGATGGAAAAATGGTTAAAACTCCAACTGTATTAGTATGTAGAACAACTTCATTGCTTTATGGTTCATTGGCACTAGAGTAAAACTAGGATGGCAACCTCCTGGCGACTGGGAAAAATTGGTGGTTGCCTGGGATTTATTCAATACCAACTGGTTGCCTAGAGGTTAAATGTCAAGCAGCTTTAACCTTGCACAGGTTTGCTTGATGTGAGGCAACCTTATTTATAGTTTTAGTACCACAACAGGTCACATTGTAAATGCCAATGTGAACCAATTCAATCACAAACTGTTAGCAGACTCATTCCATCTTATTACCACTTTATCACTTATATATATTTTTTGAAGATGGCAGCTGACAACAAGCAGTCACAGACCACCTCTGTCTTGTCTCAGTCTCAAACTACTGGTTTTCCTTGTGTGACTGTAGAGTTACCTTTACATTTGGGTGAAGAGTAGGGAAAAAGCAAATACCAGTACCATACAAATTGATACATGTTTCCCGGTAAGCAGTTAAAAGCAATGGGAGTGGCATATAAGGAGAAAAACTTTGGAGTAATAATCAGGATTTTCTTCTAAGTGTGCAGTATGTAACACATTGGTCGTAAGCAATGTGTAAGTGGGCACACTTAACACTGTCTTCATAGGGTGATGGCATTTGCACAGTAGTCATGGAAATGACCCTCATTGATATGCAAGCTCAGTAATTAGTAAAATGTCCTCGATATCTGTCATTCACATCCATATTCATTCACAGTTCCACGTGAATATTTTATTTTTTAAACCAGATGCAGTCATTCGCTCAGAAACAGGAGTCTTCTTTACCTTAGGCTGCTTCTCTCTTTGGTATATTCTAAAATGTTTTGTCTGAAACAAAGTGCTCAGTGCTCTTTGTAAATCTAAATGAACTTATTAAAGCCTCAATAAAGTTTGGAGATTTAATATTTTAGTCATAATGCCTAGCTCTACCAGGTTGCCGTATTGGCCCTGGAAATCAGCCATGGACTTAGTATGCACACTCACACTGTGGGCCTGCGCGGGTTTGCTTTAAAGTGACTAATTTATGTTCAAATCAAATACTTCCGTTTCACTTTTGGAATACATAATTCATGTTTGGAGGTTTTCTCTCCTTAGCAAAGGCTTAGATATGCAATCTGCCTCCTGGAACGATTAGCGACATCACCAATGAACGCAACCTGACTGTGCACTGGACTGAAAAACACACTCATAGGGACTGTGCTCTCTACACAGGTGACACATATACATATCTACCATGTTGTGTTCTTTGAAAGGCAGGATGATGACCTTCATGACACTGTGAACATTTAACTTTCATAGGTCGAACTGAGAGTTGGTGTAGGGACTCTGCTACAGATCAGGAACTTTTCAGGTACTTTTGTTTTTGGAACAACTGAAACATTTTGTAGTTGGCCTTCTTTAGGGATTAGGAACTAGATATGGTCTTTTTTTGCAGGAGCGAACTTTCAGTAGAAAAGACTTCTGTGCTACAGTCGGAGCTACAGTCGGTCAAGCAGCTACAAGAATTGGAGCCACTCAATAAATGTAAGTGCTTTTTCTTGTATGTTACAGGGTTTACAGGAAATCACCAGCTTCGCACAGAAACAGATCTGTGGCTCTTTTTTTACAATGTGTGCATGTGTATGAATTTTGTAAAACTCAGCAAAGCCTCGATTCAGACAGGCCACAAAGTTGAGCTCAGCCCACAATCAGCTGATAACAGGTGATCTAAAACAGGAGCCCATATCAGCTGAGACCAGCTGAGAAATATCACATAAAGTGTGCTATTTTAGGTGTTTTAGCCTGCCTACCCTTGCTGCTTGTTCTTCAAGCTGCTTTGCGACCTGCATTCACCCCTCTTTTTCACGCTGTGCCCTACTTATGCAGCCTTTATGTCCTTGTGCTTGCAGAAGCGATCCCCTGCCTCAGGCTTTTCATGTATGCGTGCAGAATGACAGATCAGAGCAGAACAATAATGCTAAATGTAAATCTGATTCCTGCATAATTAAGAATATGGCTTTGTTGTTGTTTTTAAGTACTAATCTCTTGAGTAATTGTTCTCTAAAAGAAGTGGAGCCCACTGGTAGGGCATAGAGACACTACTTGGGCTGACCCTGGGGAAAACTATGGAGTGAAACTAACTAAAATAAATATGATTTGCAGGAAAAACACACAAGCAAATGTTTGCTGATGCTATCTGGTTGACCTTTACGTCACTAAAGTCAATTTCTATCCATTTGTGTTGTCATTGATAAAAAAATTGTGGGGTGTGAGTATTTTTTTCAGCTTCTGAAATGGAGAATCTTTAAGAATCTCTGGCCTATAAACATAATTACATAATACATTAGCATTATAACTGTGTGCAATGTGGTTGCGAAACTTTGCAGGTGTGTAGTTGACATTTTCATGAAAGGCAGCTTTGATGATGGGAGTTAAGGAACGTATTGGTGAGATGGTGTGCTTGTTCCCATTACAAGATTAGGTTGAGTATTGAAGTTTGATGTTGCTGGTGATAAAGGTCTTATACAACCACTGACTGCTAGCTTTGCCTCGGCAGGGTGCTTACTGACCATTATTCTCCTGATGAGGGCACTAGACCCTCTGGGATACGAACAGGAGATGCTTGCTCATTTTAGAACACTCAAAGTGAGTATAAACCACATACAGTACAGTATATGGGACTGGCAATAAATGCATTTGTCTACAATGCAGTCAGCAATCACTAATTCAATGGCTTCATTCACTAGGAAGTGGATTCCATGCGCTCTGCATATTACAGTGACCTGTGCAGCAAGTTTATGATTGAAAACACCATCCTGAAAATGGAGTATGCTGAAGTGCGCGTCTTCAGCATTTCTGACAAGGTTGGGTCAGAATAACAAGACATCAGATTTCCCTGAAACCTTTTTTGCTGATTAGGGAGGTGCTTAAATTTGATTTCTTTTTTTCTTTGTAACAGAACCTGACCACTTTATGCCACCTGGACCAGCTGTTGTTGGTTACCCATATCAATCTGTCCTCTAATCACCTGCAGCGGCTGCCTCCTCAGTTTGCCATGTTGCAGTGTCTCGAGGTGATGAAGCTGCAATTGAAATCCAATTTGCTCTCCTGCATGGACAGTGATTTTTTTCCTCTTTTGTGTCTGCACCAATAGATTAGAAAAGGAAAGACAGATATTGATGAAATTCTTCTCCTGCAATTCAATGACTTCTTCATATTTGCAGGTCTTGGAGGCTGATAACAACGCCATAGAAAACCTGGAGGGAGTTTATCACCTTCCCAAACTGGAGGAAGTCCTCTTGAAAAACAACAGTATCCTTAAGTTAGTAGTGTGTTCTGGATCTCCAGTCATCCTTCAGAATTAGTGTCATAGGGATCAGTTTATATTGTCTGTTTGTCTTTTCACAGGGAACTAGTGACTCAAGAAATGCGTTAATCAGTTCTGAGTGGCTCAGTGCTTCAAAACAATCCTGTAAAGAGTGCGAACAGCTGATGTAAAAGACACGCTACGCACTAAGATTGTGTTTACAGCATTTAGAAAATTGCACTTTTAACAAGACTCTTCAGCTCAATACATGAATAATTTATTTTACCTACGTCTGAATCAATCGGGTAAATAAAAACAGCACCGCAATTTCACCGAACAAACAGCATCATTAAGAAGCGAAGAAACATTTAACAACACATCATCACCACAGACTCCCTCCTCTTCATGCTTCACTTCCCCTGCTACACTTGGGAGGAATTAATGTGATTTGCAGGTTATGATGAGGATAGTTACTGTTTTTCTTTTTTTCCTCTGGCAATCACAGTTGCTATTTTTAGAAAAATGAATTTATATCTCAGTGTCATATTTGTCATTTAGATCTTACTTTTTACACCGGTGCTTGGAATATGTGCATCAGAGCTCATGTTATTCATTGTTACTGATGTTACCACAGCACACTGCAAGGGATTTTCATTAACTCAAACATGCAGAAATCTCTACATTGGCAGATCTTCAGACGTTGGCATCCTGCCCCAAGCTGAAACGCCTTGACCTCCGTGGAAACCCCGTCACTCAAACGGCCAATGTCGAGTCGGAGTTAGCCGAACTGCTGCCCTCAGTCACAGACCTCCTGCTCTGATCCAACGCAGGGCAGGAATCACTGCCATCTTTGTTCTGTCGTTCAGTTGTCCTTCACGTTCTGAGCTGTTTTTGGTGGTGAGTGGGTGTCATCTTGTGACTGTGTCTGTTCCACCTGTTTTGGAAAAATGTCAGTCACAGTGAACCCTGTTGGTCTGAAAGCCTCATACTTCGGAGCAAATGTCAGAACCCTCTCTAGCATCTTCAGCAAAAAGTCAACATTTCTGTGTGTGTGTGTGTGTATGAGTGAGTGCGTAATAACCAATGTTGCATTTCTTTGTTTGTGTGTGTGTACAAATGTCTTTAATGCAACAGACCAGTGCATGCAGAAACATTAATAATGAAGTAAACTAATTATGGATTGGCAGCGATGATGGCTTATTGCTTCCAAAAGTTTAATGGCTGACTTTAAAGAAAACGTTATACTGGGTGATCAGAGTATTGCATCACTCTCTACAGATTTTTTTTTAAGGTCGGTTAATGCATTTGATTTATGACATTATACTGTTGCACAGTAAGTCACAGATCCAGTAATAAACAGCACACATTGTGTCACTGCCTTCCAGTAAGCCTCTTGTGACTTTTTTCCACTGAAAGAAAAATGCATGCCTTAAAGTAAAGGTTCATAATGGTTAACTCACATTAACTGTCTCATTTCTGTAATACTGGTGAGGATGTGGTGGAGCTCAACTACAATGTAAAGTACCAGCCAGACTTTCTTGGTCTTGAACAGTAGTTCGATAATGCAGTTTGGCAGGTATACAACAACATTTTTGCTCCACCAAGGTGATTTCAAAAACATTATTAAATGAAAGCTTGTGTCATATATATCAGGATGGTGTGTAGGGTATCCCTAAAGATTTTTTGTAAAGAATGAAGTGGGAAGCTTAAAAAACATCTACAGTGAAGAGTATATGAAAGTCATGTCCTTAAGAAATATCCAAAAATCCAGCAAAGACCTGACACAGGAGAGGTGCATCTGGCCTTTAGTTGATTCATCTACTGTGTGCTGAAGTCAATCACACAAGAAATGGATTGAGAATAGCTGGTAGCAGGTCTTAAGGAGTGATGAATAAAAAATTTGGACTCACAAGTTTTTGTCAGTATATACAGGAAATAGGTATAAGGGTGTGTCTACCGTCTGTAAATCATGGTGGAGGTTCTGTTATGGGGCTGAATTTCAGCCAGTGGCTGAAAAGCACAGTTGATTGAATTATGAATGCAGATAAGTATAGTCAGATTTTGAGCCACCATGCAAAAAAGCATCTATTTGGCGACGACTTCATTAATAACGGTGATCTCAAACACACTGCCAAAGCAGTAGACTCATACCCAGGGCACAGGCAAGTATTAAAGCAGTATGGGATCATTTTAACAGGAATTGGGGGGAAAAGTCAGCCAACATCCCAAAAAAGAGCGTTAAATGTCTTTCAAGACAAAAAAAAAGTACTTACTCTAAACTCCCGAAATCTTCATTTTAAAGCCTTGGTGTTTAGTTTTTCTTTTTTACCCAGATGTGGCCATATTTAGGAGCAGTATTTATTAATTATAAACTGCCAGGTGCATAGTGGAAATGACCATACAAAAGAAATATCCGACTCACTGGAACTGGAGCAAAGACTTTTTAGATGTGCTGTACTTGGGTTGTGCATGTTATTTGTCAGTTAACTCTATTACAGAAGCTTTGAAATGCACCACAGGTATAGAACGTTCAGTTCTGTGACTCCAATTAGCAAAGGTGACAGGGTGCAGAAAGGGTTGGGCTTCAGCTGCCAGTGCTGCCACACCTGTCAGTCAAGGTGGCCAAGGCTAACTTTAAGTCTAAACTAAATGAAAGCAGGTGGATTATAAAAAACAGAGAAAATAGCTATAGAGACCAAAACAGTTGTATTTGTCCTCTTGTTTAATTGTTTTACTTGGCTGCAAATATATTTTTTCTAATGTAAAGCTGGGCACTTAAACATAGAGTCTATATTATTCTTGGATGAACTTCAAATCCAGAAGCACCTAAATTTCACACCCAACTGGAGGTCTGAGCAATCTTTAGGAAAATTAAGTAGATATTATACTCCTTCCATTGATCATTTTTTTTCTTTTTGAGTAGGCTTATATGACAGGCCTGAAAAAATATGTATCTACTTTTATGTATGATTCCAAACTCAGGTGTGCCAGAGCGACTAGCAGTGTGTCACCCGGTCCACCCTTAACTGATGCCACCTTCATTGTTCATTCGTTTGCCTTTTCGAGTGAAGAGCTGGGATTTTGCAACACATCAGGTTTGTTTGACTGTGATGTCATTTTTAAGAAGGAATTGCATTAGGCGAAAACTTTTCTTTGGGAGTGTCTAAAAACAATAAAAGAAGCTGAGAAAAAATTAGAAACATGGCACACCTTTGTACTCAAAGAAATGTTTGTCATAGTCACTGTCAGCCTGGCACCTCTTGAAGGTTATGCTGCACTCAAAAAGCTGTAAGGAGTTTTAGGCATTCAAGCTGTGATTGTAACTTATAATGCAACTGTTCTTTCCCCCTGGCAGCTGTCTCTGAATTGGCTAAGAAGTATAGACAAGATACGTATATAGCTGCACATTATGCCTACTTGACATTAATTGTTACATGTACGGGCTTTTAAAGTTAGGTTTAGGGCAAGGTTGTGCTGCTAGTTTACCTCCGCTACTAGTTACCTTAAGAGGGCATTTCAAGACCCTTACCAAATTAGTATGTAATGTGAAAGTGTGTCTGGGCAAAGTCAAAGACAGTTATGGTTTCAGAAATTCTTCAGAAACTGAACATGTTGTGTGTTTTTGGATATTTCTTAAGGACATGACTTTCATATACTCTTCACTGTGTGTCTATTTTATATAGGAGAGAGCTGACAGAGTTCAAAGAGGACTTTAATTCTTGGCCTTGGCAACAGTGAAATAGTAAAACAGCATAAAGTCATTATGTATGGTACACATAAGGAACAGATTTCATACAGAAGCACACGTTCTCTTATCATTTCTTTAAATACACAGACTAGTTGTTTGGTGTTTTTAATATAAATTTAATGTTTATTACTGTTGATTTCATATTCTTATTTATAAATGGTATTACAACAATTTTTTATGATAGTGGCGAGGATAGGCTTTAATCGTTGTAATGGTAGTACATGTATCTAAGTCCGAAAAGGTCCAAAATTCTTATCCCGTTTTCACCTTCAAAAATATAGGTAAAGTTTTCCAGCATGTGAGATCATCTTCTACCGTTTTAAGAAGACAAATGTATTTTACCTGTACCCAGTCTGAGAGATCTATACCTAAATATCTAATGTTACCTGACTGTAGTGAAGTGGTGAAGGTGTTCTGAAAATTACAACTTAGAGGCAGAAGTTAATTGAAATTCACAACTAAGCATTCAGACCACGAGTCTGCTTCCTAAAACTGACTGACGGGGTATCAAAAAATGAAATAAAAAAAAAAATAATAATAATAATAAAAATGAAGAAAAACACACTCTCCCTGGTCTCTGAAACATTAATTAAGGATTAATCATCCATTTATTATTGTCACATAGGTTATGCATATGGTTCAAATAGATCTGCAGTTGAAAATTTATGAGCAAATTCTCATCCTGGGTCAAAATTAACCTGGACCATATGCAGGCATCAAATATGAACACTATGTAAGGGTTATAACGGTGTTATGTTTTCATCTTCATGTAAACAATTCTGCAGTCATACAATGATGTCACAAGCTGTTAACATGAGCATTTTTCCATGCCTTAAAGCTAATCAAGATAATAATCATCACATCATTTGTCAGTCTTGTTATTATTAATCTGCTGAGCAACATGAAAAGTTGGAAATCAATGAATAACCCCCCGCCCCCAATGTAAACTCCTGAAAGGAAGGTTTTGGGAGCCTCTTGAATCGACTGATCATCTCAAGATCTACTTTAGCACGGCAAAGAAGTTTCTGCTTTGCCTGTAATGCTATGCTAAATGCCTTTCACTGGTAAAGTACTTTTAAAGCTTAACAGTCCAAAGTGCTTTAGAGTGTGTTTCTCATTCAACCTTTTACACCCACACATTGTCATAAAGCAGTAATGGCTGCAGAGCTTTCAGGGGGTCCACCATCTTACCCAAGGTCATCTTGGGATGTGGAGGGGACTAAATTACCAGTGCTTTGTTTACTGGACCCTGTAGCATCTGAACCACAGTCGGTAACATTTTCCACACTATGTATAGTGAAGTCTTCTCTGTTTATTGAATTCTTGTATCCAGTGGTATCAGGAAGAATATTGTTACATGACTTTCATTGGGGTTTTACGCTTCATTAATTGCTCTCTTAATAGGATTAGGCTTTATTCAGCATTCATTTACCTATCAATCAGTGAAAACCAACTCAACCAGTCAGTGGTCATGTCTGTTGCATAAAAGTGAGTGGGCATCCACTCCCTTCCGGTTCACATATTCCTCGAAGCAGGCATCCCACATGTGCCATCAGGTAGGTCAAAGGTTTTCAGATCATGCCACTTTGCTGAAGGATGGGTTTTTGTCATGTGTCAAAGCAGAAAATGTCATCTTTTTTATTGTGCATTCATCTTTATATAAAGAATTCTTTACTTTACTGGAACAGCTAATCACGTTAAATATAACGGGGTACAGAGTTTGTAACTTTAACTGTCCAAAACAAGCAAAAAGTCCCAAAACATTCGTCCAGCTTTCTCCTCTTATCCAATTCATGGTCACGAGGGTGTCAGCTGCCATAGAGGAAGAGGGCTGTCGCAGGGTCAACAACACAGAGAACCATTCAAACTTCTTCTTAACTTATTCATTTTCCATATGTTAAAAAACAATGAACTTTTTAACATAATTAAGATGAAAAATACTAAAGAGAACAAGAAACTAGCTCAGTTTCTCAAACTGTCATATTTTCCAATAGTGGAAAAATTTTTAAGTGGATGTTTGATTTCACCTGCTCTGACGTTGGCTTCTGGTTAAACATTTGACATGATTGATGCTAGTGCAGCAGGGAGGTGTGTCCTCACTGTCTTACTGAGGATTAACCTGTTTTGTGTGAAAGTGGGAGAGGCACAGGTGAAAATTTGTTACTAACTAAAATCGTTGAAACAGGAGACAGTGTCAGTTTTTGCATAACTTATCCGATATAGTTCATACCAAGAGTGACAAGAAAAATTTATTTTCTCTCGTAATATTTAAAAGGCTGCTTGTGCCATGCCTAAATAATTTCTGTTGTTGCTTCAGCGTCTGGAGAAATATCTGGCCCGACTGCTCCATGTGCAACAGAAAGGCGTGTCCCCTGAGTCTTAGCCAAGTATTTAAAGCAGCTCTGAAGTTGGAGCTTGTTTAAGAAAGGGAAAGGCACATCGAAGACAAGGTTTCTCCCTCCAGACTGCATTTCTTTCACATTTCTTCTCAAACTGAACTGAGTGAGTTTGAACTCTATACTTGCTATGTAGCTCAGACAGATTTACACTTTGTGTTCCTAACAATGTTTACTGTATTTAGCTCACATTCATTCAATTGTTCTTCTAAACATTAGTTTTTTCAACCAAGTAATTCATTAATAGGGAAAAGGAGTATGGCTCAAACGCAGTTACGTATTGCTACCTCAGTTGCCATGTCAGGATTGTGTATTAATGAAAAAATAATGAAAAGGTTCATTGACATTTCTATTTCCTGCGAAATTAGCTCTTGCTGTCAATCAATTTTTTACATTAATGTATTTTTCTTCACAGTGAATTCCTCAAAAAAATATCTGTATGCTGTACATATTAGATATGATTCACAGTAGCACCTTAATAGCTATTAGATTTGCCAAATTACGCATAACAGTTCAATAAATACAGTGATCATTTCCTGTCAGTTTAATTGTAATGCGAAATAGATATCAGAACTTCTCCTTGTGTTTCAAAACAAACGGTCCTGTGGTCAAAGAGGTCATGAGTGCAGCTGTGGATGCTTACTGCTCAGCACCCTCCTGAAGGAAAATACCCAGCTTTAATGAATAACACTCGGGTCTTTTACATCAACTGCTAAAGTCATGAGGGTAAACTAAGAATCTGACATTTGACTATCATTAAATAAATGCCAGTTTCAGTTGCTCATTGGTTCAGTCATCCAAGATGTGCCACTGCCAGCCAGAGAAAATATGCTCTGATTAGTTAGAGTGTAAAACAGCAGCTGAAGAAGTAATGACAATCGGCTGTCTCCTTCTCACTGATGGGCAGCTTCATGAAAGTTCCCCTTATCTCAAAATTTTACATTTGACAGATTATTTAATATAACATCATCCTGCAAGCAAACTAACAGGAGCTATGTCTATTCTGTGTGTCTCCTAAACCTATAGTAGGCCCTCATACAGGCCTACTATACAGATGTAGCTTATTAAGTGTCAAGTGGAGGGTGAAAAAACAGCTTAATTTAACGTTTTAGCCATTCTGCTGGCATGGGATTTTTACTATACTAAATCAACAAACAATAAAAGTGTGCTGGTCAGCACTGTTACCCCAGTAACGTTCAAGGTTCAAGCCTGTGTGCACGTGCATTCTTTCTTTTGGTAAGTTCACAGATGTGAATGTTCAGTTAAGTGGTGATTCTAAACTGGACATAGGTGTAGTGGTGAGGTTGAATGAGTTTGCCTGGGCTACTGCCCTCTAACCAGATAAACATCCAAATGGATTTATTTCCAAAAACCAAGTTAAGCATATCTTATATGTTGTTGTGCCGCTGCGTGATTAACTAAATTTTGCAGAACAATAGTCTAGTTCATCACAAAAATCTGGATATGAAGTTCATAAAAGGTTTCTGGGGCTCTTTATCAAAGGCGTCTTTGCTATTATCCTTAAATTTCTAGTCTTGAGAATATGTGTTGTTTTCTAAAAGAAAGGAAAGTATAGACAATGAGTACATTTATCCATTCACCCATCCATTCTCTTCTGCTTATGCTTAGCAGGGTCGCGGGCAGGCTGTAATCTATCCCAGCTAATCTAGAGCGAGTCTATCGAGAGTAATTAGTAAGTGCTGTCATCTAGAATATAGATTTTGTCTGGTCCATTGTACCCACTGTGGGCCAATCTCGATGGATAACTTTTATCTTATTCAATTCTTTTGTTTTCAACAAATATATGCAAAGCTATTGACATTTACATTAACTCCTGCTATTCAGTGCAGGAGGATTTTCTGCAATTATTTTAGGTTATTTGCATGCTTATTTTTAGATAACTTTATAACTTTGTAAATGTGTCGATATTCACTTTTTTTTTTTTACTAGAAATGATGACTTGAATGGATGACCCATCTTGAATTAACTTATACTGTCATGCGCCGTGGTGCGCGGGCACGAAAGGATCCAGGCGCAGACTCCGAGCTAACAAAAAGACACTTTATTAAAACAACGAAAGGCGACCCGGGGAAAGTAGAGAGCAAAACAGAAACTAAAAATCCGGGGAAACAATGACACGAGGAAGCCGGGATCGGGACGGCGGGGGGCTGCAATAGAAAGGGGAGATGATTACTAGGGAGCCAGGAAGCGGGGAGAACATATCAGGACTGAGTTAGAGTAGGGGCTTACGATAGAACGGAACCGTGGGAGCTCGGGAGGGAAGTGTGGCAGTCCGTGGGGGCAGGAAGTCCGTGGAATGGCGAGTGGGCCAGGTGAGCGCCGCGAGATCCAGTTGAGCCGGAGGACAGGCAGGTAGCAGACGCCGAGTAGAAATCTGGACAGAAGTAGGCAGGTTAAACAAAGTTCCAAGCAGAAGAGAATGCACACTTTTCGTGGAAGTCTGGTTACCACTGTGGGGATGACTACGGACTGGCGTGGAGCATCCGTCAGCGCCGGATTAAGTGGATCTCCGTGTAATCACCGGGATGGAGAGCAGGTGTGCTAGTGATGGCCCAGCCCGGGGGTGTGGCTACCCGAGCATCACGCATTCCACAGACCATGACATATAACAATTTCAAACATTTTAAAAAGAAGTAGCGTTTTAGCAGACCTTTCAGCACATGCTGTTAAAATGCTCTGTAGGCAAAAAGGATCTTCAGTTTCTCTAAACAAGAATGAAAACAGTTTGTTTTTATATGTTTGTACTTATTTAGTTAGAAAATTAGTTCAACAGCTGAAGCTTTACATTGTTTGTGTCAAATTAAACTCTTTAAACAGAGAAAATATCAGTAGTGTGGTGGACCACTAGAGGGCTCCACTCACACCCAGTGTATAGGAAGTGTGTTCCTGTGTTTTGTGGCGCGATATGCGCAGTTGATGTTGGAGACGAATAAAGAAGGAGTGAGAACTGAGAGCTGTGTCGTTGATGCTTACCTCGACATTGGTGACCCCTGACTCGAGCATGCAACGGGCCGTAGATAACGCACACTCCGCTATGGATGCATCAGCGGCCGCCGGACCTCCGCCTCCTGTTGCAGCTACGTTCGCTGTGGCGCTTAAACTGCCGGACTTTTGGCTCCATGACCCCCCGTCATGGTTCGTACACGTGGAGGCTCAGTTCGCCCTTCGCGGCATCTCGGCTGACGACACGAAGTATCACCATGTGGTGGCCTCGCTCGACCCGCTGGCCACCCGTTGCGCGATGGCGCTCCTCCGGGACCCACCCGCCCAAGGGAAATATGCCGCCCTCAAAGAGCTGCTTCTTCGGCGCTATGCCCTCTCCGACGCCGAACGAGCCGAAAAGCTCCTCAACCTGTCAGGCTTGGGTGGCGGTACCGCGCTCGAGCTCATGGAGAACATGCTATCGTTGCTCGGGCCGGATGACGGTGGTTTCCTCTTCGTGCACCTCTTCCTCCGCCAACTACCGGCCGCCGCGAGAGCTGTCCTCGCGAACTCTCCGCTTCTGCCTGCGAAGGATTATCGCTCACTGGCTGAAGAAGCGGATCGTATTCTCCTGGCTAGCCACACTTTCGACGTTCACGCCCTGGCTACGGACACGCCGGCGGCACCTTCCAGGCCTCCACCTGCCTCCCCCGGAGCATCCGCCCCCTTGCTGACGGCAGGGATTGCTACACGCCGGCACCGCGGAAAGAGCATCTGTTTCTACCATCAGCGTTTTGGCGACAGAGCGCGTCGCTGCCTGCCGCCTTGCGCTTTCACGGCCCAGGGAAACGGACCCGCCAGCGCGCTGTAGCAGCCGCGACCGCTGGCAATACAGAAAGGCTGCTCTTCATAGAGGACTCGCGCTCCGGGAGACGTTTTCTCGTAGACTCCGGCTCCCAGAAGAGCCTCCTTCCCCCTACCGCTGCCGACGGACTAGCAGCGAACTGTGGGCCGCAGCTCATTGCAGCTAACAGCTCTCCCATCAAAACGTTTGGGGAAAGGTTGGTGACTGTTTGTTTTCATGGCCAGGATTTCGAGTGGAACTTTGTTGTTGCTGCTAGCTCTGTACCTATTTTGGGTGCTGATTTCCTGTGTGCTCATGGACTACTTGTCGATGTTGCTAACAGACGTTTAATCGATGCTCTCTCGTTTTCTTCGCTACCCTGTTTTACTCGGGCCGCCGAGCCCCTGATTCAGGCTAATGTAGTTACCTCCGGGGATGCTTTTCAGCGTTTGCTTTTAGAGTTTCCATCGCTGTCTGTCCCTAATTTCTCTAGCACGGTAACGAAGCATGGGGTTGAGCATTATATTCCCACGGTCGGGCCCCCGGTGTTCGCGCGCGCGCGCCGCCTCGACCCCGCGAAACTGTCCGTCGCTCGGGAAGAGTTTGCAGCCATGGAGCGCCTTGGCATTGTACAGCGTTCGAACAGTGCATAGGCTTCTCCGCTTCATGGTGCCCAAATCGGACGGTCGGTGGCGGCCATGCGGAGATTTCCGCCGTTTAAATAATGCCACGGAGAATGACCGTTACCCCATCCCCCACATTCAGGATTTTTCTGCCAATCTCGCCGGAACGTAGATTTTTTCTAAAATTGACTTGGTGCGGGGGTATCACCAGGTTCCTGTGCGCCCCGAAGACGTTCCTAAAACCGCTGTCATTACCCCCTTCGGCTTGTTCGAGTTTTTTCCTCGAGGGTCGCAACTTTACTGCGTACGTTGACCAAAAACCTTTGACGTTTGCGATGTCCAAGGTCTCTGACCCATGGAGCGCACGCCAGCAGCGCCAGTTGGCGGCCATTTCTGAGTTTACCACAGACATTCAGCATGTGGCTGGTAAGTCCAATCACGTCGCTGACTGTCTCTCACGTGTGTTGGTTTCTCCGGTGTATGTCGGCATCGACTACGCTGCCATGGCCGCCGAGCAACGTGCTGACCCGGACGTCCTTGCCCTTCAGTCAACAAAAACGGGCCTCGTGCTGGAGGACACCCCGGTGTGGGACGGCGGTCCGCACCTTCTTTGCGACGTTTCCACCGGCCGCCCCTGCCCGGTGGTTCCCCTTTCGTGGCGTCGTCGTGTTTTTGACTCGGTGCATGCCCTCTCTCATCCCGGCGTCAGGGCCTCGGTCAAGCTGGTCAGCGCCAGGTTTGTTTGGCCGGGCCTTCGCAAGGCGGTGAAAGAATGGGCGGCGGTTTGTATGCCAACGCTCGAAAATCCACCGGCACACACAGGCACCCCTCGAACCTTTCCGTGTCCCGGGTAAGCGTTTCGATCACGTTCATGTGGACCTGGTTGGTCCCTTGCCACAGTCACAGGGTTTCACGCGCCTTTTGACTGTGGTGGACCGCACAACCAGGTGGCCGGAGGCGGTACCCCTGGCGTCCACGACAGCGGCGACGGTGGCCAGGGCATTTTTGTCAACGTGGGTTTCACGTTTCGGCCCCCCTGCTGACATTACCTCGGACAGGGGCCCCCAGTTTGTTTCCGAGCTTTGGTCTGCTATGGCTGACGGCCTGGGAGTCAAGGTCCACCGCACCACAGCATACCACCCGCAAGCTAATGGGATGTGCGAACGGTTTCACCGGTCACTTAAGGCCGCGCTCCGTGCTTCCTTGACAAGTGGCGACTGGGTCGACCGTCTTCCGTGGGTTTTGCTGGGATTGCGCAGCGCGGTTAAAGAAGACCTCGGGGTTTCCCCGGCTGAACTGGTCCTCGGCCAGCCTCTCCGGGTCCCCGGGGAATTCTTACCTGAGAGCCCTCCCCCATGTTTCGATACCTCTTTGTTGCCTTTTCGCCCCCCAAGAGACTCATTTCCTGTTCCTGGTCCTGTGCACCACTGCCTGCCTGACACTTTTGTTCCGAGTTCATTGGACTCTGCTCGTTTCGTTTTCGTCAGGCACGATGCCCATAGGACTCCGCTGCGTCCACCATATGACGGGCCATACAGGGTTCTTCAACCAGGCAACAAACATTTCGTTTTGGACTTTGGCGGTCGGCAGGAAGTTGTCTCTGTTGACAGACTTAAGCCTGCACATGTTATGCAAGAGGATCAGGTGGTCCCGGCCCAGGCCCCTCGCCGCGGCCGCCCACCTGCCACCGGGCTGATGGATTCTGTTTTTTCCCCCAGGAGCGACCCAAAATCAACGGAATCCGAGTCGTCTGCAGCTTTTTCTGACCGCCAGTGCCAGCCTCGCTCCCGGGCTGGGTTGCCCTCTGTCAGTTCCCCACCCCCCCAGTTCAGCCGTTCCGGCCGTTTGCTTAAGCCCCGGGTCCTGGACTAGTTCTGCTGGGTGTTCGGGGGGGCATGTGTGGTGGACCACTAGAGGGCTCCACTCACACCCAGTGTATAGGAAGTGTGTTCCTGTGTTTTGTGGCGCGATATGCGCAGTTGATGTTGGAGACGAATAAAGGAGTGAGAACTGAGAGCTGTGTCGTTGATGCTTACCTCCACAGTAGAATACAAGTCTGCTAAAACTGTAATGTAGGTAACATTGTAGGTATTCTGGTTACTTCTCTTGAACCTTGATTGAACAAATTGATTTGCCGTATTGACTGTAGAAAAAGGGGGGGAAAAACCACTGTATCTTTAATAAATGTAGCTGTGTGGAGTACAATATATATACACATACATATATTTTTAAAAAGTGTTTTGTTGCTAGGCAATAAATCAGTTTCTGTGTGTGTAGATAAATGTGTGTCTTTGTTTCTACATTGTTTTGTTAAGCAGTTTTTAGTTGGCTATCTGCCAGCAGTAAATATGACGCCCAGTTCCTACCTGGGTGGAGGTGTTTCGTCACCAATGCTGAGGCTGCTTGCAATTTATTTTAACCCCTCAGATTCTCGACATATGAATAAGAACCGAACTCATTGTCAGTCTTATTATTGTTTGAACCTATTTGGTGAAAATGAAACAGTCGCTGATGTCGAGGAATGTAAAGTGTGGGTGTGAAAGGCTTTTAGAAGGTTTATAGTATTTCTTCGAAGGAAGAAAAATGTGCAAGACAAATCAGAGTGAAGTGAGCAAAGCACAGAGAGAGGGAGAGAAATAGTTGTGATGATTGTAGTTCACCTGAGAAATGTACCCTGTGTGTAATGTTTCTTCTTAAGAGGTGACAAACGACTGTGTTCTTTGAAATTTGCAATGACAAAATTCTTTGTCATTGCACAGCTGTGGATAAGAACATGTGCTCGGTTCCCCAGAGGACCACTCAAATGCTTTCACAGACTCATAAATCAGCTTCAGAGGATCAGCTACAGAACTCTCCTGAGGGTAGCCTACTGCAGAGTCAAAACACCCCTCCTAAGTCTTGCCGGGGGGGGGGGGGGAATCATTCTTTATGCATACAGAACTAAGTTGAACAAAGTAGTTTAAAGATTTAGAGACAGACTAGGCTGAATCAAAACACACGTTTGAGTTTCTCCTTGAAAACAAATCAATGATTCATAAATGAAGGAACGAATATTCCTCACAGTTTTTGGTTCATAATGATGTGATAGCATCGTTGGCTCCTACAAATTTGTGGGTGTGATTAAAAGCTCCCATTCCACCACATTTTCAAGGTTGGTGCTCCATTTCAGAATCAGAAAGGGTTTTATTGCCAAATGTTGAGCAGGTTTACAGCATTGGGAAATTGCTGCGGTACGTAGTGCAAAACATACTGTAAGACAACACTTAAATAAACATAAGTGATGATCAGTGCAAAAATGGAACAGATGCAGAGAACACAGTATAGAGTCATGTGTTTGTGGTGTGAACAGTCATATGGTTATTGTTCATGAGTCCAACAGCAGGGGGGAAGAAACTGTTCTTATGGTGAGAGGTTCTGGTTCAAATGGACCGGAGCCTTTTGCCTGAGGGGAGCAGGTCAAACAGACTGTGTCCAGGGTGAGAAGGGTCAGCTGTGATCCAAGCTGCACACCCCAGTGTCCTGGAGGTGTAAAGGTCCTGCAGAGATGGGAGTCTGCAGCCAATCACCTTCTCAGCATAGCGCACAACATGCTGCAGTCTCTGTTTGTCCCTGATAGTGGCTCCAGCGTACCACACGGTGATGGAGGAGGTGAGGATGGACTCGATGATTTCAGTGTAGAATTGCATCATCGTCCGTGTTGGCAGTAGAGCTGGGCGATACGAGATTTTTTCATATCACGATATGTTTTTTTCATTTCAGGCGATAACGATATATATCACGATATAAGCCAAATAACTATATTTGTAAGATTTAAATGTGCCGTTGCTCACAAGTAAAATGTGAAATAATCAGCAGCTTGTTTTTATTTAAATATTTATTTCCCATAATAAGTTCAACAGGGTAGATGTACTTAAGGAACATGAGACTTTTTCAGATAAATAAAGGCAAATATTACAAACTACACAAAAGGCAGCCGCTAAAGCGGTTAAGTTTCAAAATAGAACAAACGAAACAGACTACTAAATTGTCAATTCCACTTAGAAACAAAATATTAATTCTAAAAATAAATCTTAGTTTGTTTTACAGAAGAACAGACAAAACTGACTAACTTTTGTCAATATCAAATAAACTGAGAACTAAAAGGAAATTCTCAATCTCTCCTTGTTGTATAGCTTAGCTTTTCAAACAGTTTTAACAGTTACTTTAGTCTGACAAAAGCCGAATGACGAATTAGCGCTTCCAGTCAGAGACTGAGGCTACGTCCACACGTACACGGGTATTTTTGAAAACTGAGATTTTCCGTTTTCGTTTTAAAAAATAATCCCGTCCACACATAAAGGCAGAAATGAAGGAAAATGCTGCTATGAACATGCCAAAGCAGCAGGTGGCGCTAGATTCCTAACCGTGCAGAAATGTTGGCCAATCAGAAGTCTAGAAGCCTCGGTGGGAAAAAGTAAACAAAGCTGCGGCATAGAAGCAGAACCGAGTCGTATGTGTGGACGGACAGTAACTGTCTGTATATGTAAGCATTTAAACACTGCAGAGAGTAGAATTAACAGTAACAGTATTGTAGAAATTCATTTCACCGAAACAATAACGTGGCGCACAGTGTGATGCATGCACCAGTTTATTGTATTTCCAGACTTGCTTTCGGCACAATTTACAGTGCACGCTACTCTGTTTTTTGTCAGACTTGAAATAGCCGAAATACCTTCACACTACGGAGCTTCTATGGCTCTTCCGTTCGACAATCTCTCCGGCGTTGGAACCATCATCTGTTTTCTCTTCGGTCACGCTCGGTTGATTTTTCTAGTCGGCACACTCATTTCCTCCATTACGCGCTGGCTCCATCCGGTTGTTCAGTGATGACGCGACGAATCCTACTTCCGGGTCTAAAGTAGTCTGCGTTTAATATGGCTTTTGTGTTGTTAACATGTTTAATGTTATGTATTTTCTTCTATTTGATCTCAAAAAGCTCCTAAAACAGTCAGTGATCACTGTTGACTAGTGATGGGCAGATGAAGCCCCATGAAGCACTGAAGCTTTTCATCCAATTGGTTCACCCCAACGCGAAGCTTCATGAAGCTTCATTTGCTCTAGCAGGACACCTACTGGACGTAAAAATAATAGCTGGCATGAATTTGAAGAGTGTGGCATTTTGCACACAGCCTGTAAATGTCAACAACAAAAGGAGTGTGTAAAACATGTATATTGTAGTGATGGCAGTATACTGTGTATATTTATAGTGGCAGTATGGGAAATGATTATTTGGAAATGCTTGAAATGTAAATGATCATTTACTGTGAGGTGAGGTGTGGTTGGGGTGTGGACAGTAGTTGTGCTTTTGTAACGTTGAGGTATGGACAGCTACACGTCCTGCCTGTTCACATTTTATTCTGTAAAAACTAAATTTTCACTGCATTTATGACCTTTTTAGTGGGGAGAACATAGCTAGGATTTAATGATTTAACAAATCTTTTGAATCCTTTGTCCTCCACAATGCTAAATAGCTGGGAGTCCTCAATCACCATGCTGACCAGGTCTTCATCTATTTGAGATTGTTCTCCTGAGGAAAGACAATAAAGATAAAGCACAAATATAAATATCACACACGTAACTTATAACAGTTGTATAATATTGTTATATCATTTAGTAACATTACTGCATCCTATATTATCATTGCATTTGATGGCTCACCTGGTCTTGCTCCACAATCGGTGTCCCCCTTATTCTCATGCAAAGCTCTGTAGTGCCTAAGCATGGATGAGGTGTTGTTGTTGTCATATCCCAGCTCCCTGGCACATAGCAAACACTTCACCTTGTACAAAAGTCAAGACAGCTCAACATAAATTGTATTGCACCATCAGTATCATGAAAATACATCTTCTGTAGAAATTTACATACCTTGTTGGGAGGAATAAGATCAAAATGTTCCCACACAGGGGAGGACATCCTCCTCTTCTTAGCTGGCTCCATTCTCTCCTGACTTTCCTCACTCTCATAAACCTCCAAACGGTCTCCAAACTCTCACTAACCGCAACTCTCCATCAAACACCCACATTTTTGAATGAAGTCTGAGGGGTTTATATCGCTGTCATATCTCGCGGCAAAGTTCGAACCACTTCATGAACCAGTCACGTGGTACAGCCGGGCAGCGAGGCTTCGGACGTCATCATTTTCAGCTCCTCCCATAAATGAAGCAAGCCTCGATACGCGCTTCGCGGAAACGCCCCCTCCATTACTCGACACACGCTCCGAAGCCTCGATACAGAACGTCCCATCACTACTGTTGACCTCCCTCGGCTTTTATTACCGCTAATCATTTATTTAAGCTCAGTTTTTAAAACCTTAGGATGTAACTACAGCCCAGCCCATGCAGCAGTATATGAATGACTAACCTCATATGTGGATGGATTATCTCAGTTGTTCTCCTGGCTGAAGTTTGGTCCTTTTACAGCATCCTGCCATGCGATTACATTTGTTCCTGACCACCGACAACACTCCTGTTAACTTTTATCGAGTGGAAAAAAAAAGTTAGCTTGTTTATATTAAGCTAACATAGCTGTGTCGCTAGCGGTCACGTAGCACATCATTATATACCAGGTAGCTCAACTTCAGTAACCCTACAAACGTCACTGCTGTTTAGTTTTCTGTCTTCATTTATGCTGGAAGTGATAAGAAAGCTGTACGTTTTAATTTGTTTCCAAAACCCCGCAGTCAGGACATGCTATATTGTATTTAGATAGAAGCTAGCGAGCTAACTCCCTGCTAACTTCTAACTCCGTTAAATGTCATAAATTCCGTTTTCATGGATGCCTGGATGTTAAACTCAATTGTTACACCTGGTAGAGCAGAACGCTGATCATTTTATTAAAGATGAAAGACTTTAGACAGTTTTTCAACTCTCAGTAATGCCATAGTGATCGTTTGATATATGGACCTGCAGCGGAGTTTAGACCCAGACACGGCTAGTGACGTCAGACTGAACAATCGGATTACCCGCTGGCTGCTTCCCAAAGAAACACACGTGCGGCTTGGCACTTGTGCTGTACATAACAAGTCATGCGACGTGACGCTGCGGCTGTGATTGGTTCGGCTCTGCGCTACTTAATTTGGATTGGCTGACCTTTTTTTTTTTTAAGAGGACAAGAGCAGTGAAGTCTATCGCGATAGTTTAATTTCTCTATCGAGTAAAAGTTATATCGCGATACATATCGTTATCGTTCTATCGCCCAGCTCTAGTTGGCAGGTTGAATTTCTTCAGCTGCCTCAGGAAGTACATCTTCTGCTGGGCCTTCTTCATGATGGAGGTGATGGTGGGCTCCCACTTGAGGTCCTGGGTGATGGTGGTACCCAGGAAGTGGAATGAGTCCACAGTGGTGATGAGGGTGTCAGTCAGGATGATGGGGGGGGAGTGGGGCTGTGTGCTTCCTGAAGTCCACAATAATCTTCACTCTTCTGGGCATTCAGCACCAGGTTGTTGTGGCTGCACCAGGACACCAGACGTTCAACCACCCTCCTGTAGGCAGACTCATCCCCGTCCGAGATGAGTCCAATCACTGTCCAATTTGACTCATAAAGAGGCGATCGTGGTCAGCAATATGCTCAGGTAGACTCTGGCATTTAAAAAATGTTGTCAGTATTAAGGGGGCCTGAGGTGTGTTACGAAAATATCACGCACACTATGACATTATTACCAGCAGCATGAATTGTTGTTTCAAGGCAAGATAGATCATGGACGTTTTCATGTTGTTTACACCGAATGTTGCAGCAGAAATCCAGACATGTTTCTCCAGTTAATAGACATTCTTATGGATAATGGTAATGGATAATGAATATTCTCCATTTAAAAGCAGCCATTCAGTCGTTCAGATGGTTAGCTAAGATAAAGAAATTGTTGAAAGACTATCTGTAAGCAGTCAAGCAACACTGAAATCACTGACTATAACCAATAAACAGTAGAAATGGTTGCAGTTTAATATGAATAACATGTAATATTTATAATACTTTCTTGAGATTACCATGCCATTACCATTTTCTTCTTTTTCCCTGCCCAGATGTTGCACTCTGGGAAATAATATGTTAGGGTAGAGTTTCACTGCAAGATTATGTTCCGGTTTTTTAAATTTATTTCAAAGGACTTAAATCAGCAATTTCTCACACTGAAGCAAAGACATGATGCATAGAATCCATCAGTAATGAGCCGGTGAGCTTAGATCATAAGATACTGAAGCTTTGATGGATTAAAAATACTGCTGAACTTAGCTGATGAAAAGACCCTTCTTGTCTTTGTTCACAGTGACAATGGATTACCTTTTAGATCACTTACTGTGGTACCTTAATCATTTATGACCATTTTATGAACAGTTGTGAAAAGAAATATATGCATAGAAGCATTTGTAAAGGCTGGGATGTTAACTATTATTAATACCAAAGTCATTGATTATCTAATTGTTGTTCTTTATAATTTTTTTTTCTCCAGAATGCCTGCAGAGAGGCGATCAGCAAGAGGCAGATCTGCAGTAGGTCGCTTTCCATCTGTCACTTTTGGATTTGGGGAGGACACAGAGGCAGAAAAAGAAGAGCCAAAGGAAAACAATGTTAAAAAAGGAAATGCATGCAAGGAGTGGCTGCGTAAGGTCTGCCCATGCTGCTGTCCCAAGCATGATGATGGCATAGACACTGAGGTCACGCTGGTTGATGGGCCGGGTAAGGAGGACGGGGGAAACGGCGAGAAACCTGTGCCTGGTGACAAAGAGCTTGACGGTGATTAGAGAGACTCCATATAGCCACTGTTTACCCCCCCCAAAAGGGAAGAAATGCCAACAATATGAAATACTTCAACGTGTCCTATGTTTTTTCTTTTCTTTTCTTCAGAAGTCCTTCTCAAAGTGAAGTCAATAGACCTCCTGAAAAGCAAATCAGGGGCGAATCGCACAGAGCATCACACTCATCTCTACCAAAGTGATAATTTAATCATCCGCAGGGGGCAGAGTTTCGAGATGTGGATAACCTTATCTCGACCTTTCAACCCCTCCTCCGATGAGCTTCATCTCGACCTTAAAACAGGTTTGTGAGAAGTGAATGGAGACTTTTATAAAAGTAATACATGTTATAGTGTTGTTTTGTTTTTTGGGGCAACAGAAAATTTCAAATTTGACTGAATTTCATCCAAGACTAGCCAGAAATATTTAGAGCCAGAGTATGAAACTGGATGGGAAGGATCCAAACTGGTCACAACATACTCACATGTTTTCCTGAAATCTTGTGCAGAGCAGCACATGATACAGTGCATATAGTGGGGAGCCTGTTCTAATATAGTCTACTGTGAATAGGAATGAATGGAGCTAAATTGCTTTTTCTTTTTTCTTTTTTCTACATGCACTTCCAGACAAAGCAGCCCCATTTTTAATTGTTTGTAGTTACAGTATTGATTATATTCCTGAACTGAAATGAAACTCAATGAAATGCAGTGAAATTTTGTTTTCTTATTCTCCTGTGAAGTATTTCTTTTCTGCAGTAGTTAAGCACCAAGATGCATCCATAAACCAGATGATATTACTTCTCAAATAATTACAGTAAAATAGGAGATCACTATCAGCAACAGCTTCCTGTGTTATCTGAAGTCAAGGCACGGTATTTAAATTAAAAAATCCACTGGACAGCTTTGTAAAGTTAAGCTAGCCCTAGAAACCACAATAGTTGTTTGTTTCTTTTGCAGGCTCCAAACTTGTTCTCACAGCTGAAATTGGGCATTTTAACATGGGAATGCACACATGCTGACTTTTTTTTAGTGCCAATTTCAAGAAGTTGCTGGGGATTGCATCAAAGGTTTTGGACTGCAGGTCTTATAGGGCCCATTCATTCATTATAAATGGCTCTCCGGAGAGTAGAAGCTCTCTAATTTACAAAAAAAATACATTTTTTTCTTTTATGCTCACATCTTGTACTGTGTTTTTTTGCTGATTGTGTGTTGAGGCTGCATAGATGTGTGAAATAGATACTTATAGATATATGGGAAGGCTGTGGATGAGAGAAGGGGATTTTTTAGTTCAGATTGCTATGGTAACAGTTGGGGTTGCTATGGTCCTGGGAGAGTGTTTTACAGATGCAATCTTCAGTCCTGCTGATACTAGAGATCCCTTCTACTGAGAATTCACTGTCACTGCTGCCACTGCCAGCTGCATGTGCCTCGGACGCCACCTGTTTACCCAGTGTGCATGCCTGTCTCTGCACACTGCTTGTGAGAATTGAATGCTGTCAGACAGGGAAAACCAATATAGATCTTACAATTACAGCTGTGTGTGATAGCAAGTTAGGGACACTTAAGCAGAATAATTACAGTGCTGCTGCTACAGAAAAGGTGGGCTCTATAATGCACTGTTTAATGAAAGGTTTTGTTTTGGTAAAGTGACAGAATAATAATGTATACATTTTAAATTCTAGATTTTGCATTTAGAGGGAAAAAAATATAGTTCTAACCTATTTTATCCATAATTTGAGACAAAAACAACAGCGACATTCAACGTGAACACTAATTTAAAAAGCCATCTGTAATACCAGCAATAAGCAGGAGAACAAAAGCAGCAGACAATGCCAGTTTTTATGCTTTTGAAAACCATAACACCGCTCTCCAGAATGGCACTGCATTACTAACTAAATTGCCCCCAGCTCTCTGTTTTCAGGCATGCTTACAGTACCCTATATTCAGTCTAAAGACTGTACTCTGAGATACATCAGACACACAGCACAAAAGCTAATCACAGCACAACCTAAAACGACACACTGTTTTAAATAGTCAAGGATTTTTTAGGCGAAAGAGAGTGACAGTTGACAGATGCTCTGACCTTTTGGTTCGGAAGCCCTGCAAAAAATTTTAAGGAGGTGATTCTTGTCACACCTGACAAAATGAAAGTGTCAGGCACAGTGAACTGCACGTTGATAGTTTTTTCTTCTCTGTTCTTTCCCCCTGTAAGGCAGAGAAAAGGCCTGGCAGTAAACAAAAGGGTTAATACACCCTGGAACTATCAAATCTCAATATTTCTAGGAATAGTTGTCTTTAGAATCTTTAGCCAGCAGCTGTTTACTGTTGCTTTGCAGAAATGCAGGCCGTGCGCAGCAGGAAACCATAAACTGAAGATACAAAACAAAAGTGTAAGAATGTCAAGTTGTGGCAGTTACTCATCAATTAGGAGTAAACTCTTTAACAATTATCATCAGACTTTTTGGGTTTTGCTCATTTGTACCCAGAAGTGTCTGAAAATGTCATGGCCATCTGCTAATTACAGTTCTTTTGTGCACTGGTATAATTTATGTCCCAATTATTGAGCAATAGCCACCGAAAACAGAAGGCTTCATCAACTGGTCTCCTTGAATATCTACAGCACTTATCATGCATATTTATCTGTTAGATTTAACAAGCTTGTCGAATTATAAAAGAGTCTTGCTCCTTTCCAAGGATATTTTTTCATTCTTGGACTCAGCTACAGAGGCCTTAGTAACTCTTTCTTGATTCTTAGTTTAAAATATCCTAATTTATCTTCTCATGAGTTATGTTGAACCCCAACATTTCATCCACTGTTTGGGAAAAAACAACAACAAAAAAGCTGTATTAACTTTTCTCCTTTCCTTTAAGTCAATTTTCTTCTGATTGGCAGCCTCATGAAAACAGAAGGTTTAGACAGCAGGTGGGAGGGGCTTATGTGTTCACACTCAGAGCTGTGCGCCTGAGAGTGTTATGTTTCTCTCCCTCTGTTTATCTCTTGCTCTCTTTTGTTTTTATAAAAGAAAATCATAAAGTCTTCCCTGAACCAGAGTTAGAGTCTCGAGTAGCTGTCACTGGGTTAGAGTCCCTCAGTGGTTATGTAAAGGTGTAGTCTTTGTCCATGTTAATGAACTTGCTATCTTTATCACTCGTGGTGGCTAGTGGTGCACAGCTGCTGCTTTCCCATCAGCCAGTAAGTCATTATGGCGTCCTGGCATCTCCTGTCTGTTTTTTCCCTCCCTCTTGGTCACTATAATGCAGAGGCAACTACTTTTTCCTTAACAATGGCCGTTTCATTCATTTTCCTCATGTCTTTGCGAGCCGCTTTCGATTCCTTTTGTCACACACAATCAGTGGCCTGTCTGTCCATGACTGAATCAGATAAACATCTCAGGGTGAAACTGGAGAAAAGCAAATCAGTTCTCTTAAGGCATTTGAAAACACAGTCAAGACAAGGTCACACCCACTGAGGGTAGAGAGTGATAGCCATGGAAAGCTGTTGTTTTCCACTATCACTTTAGAAGGAGAGCTCCTTAATGTGGCAACAAATTGAACATTTCAGCTGTTTGTACTGTGGGAAATTGTGAGTTTATATATTATAGAAAACACTATTTTTTTTGTTGTCTTTGAAGATCAAGCTTTCTTTTGATAATGATGAGGCCACACTAACTTCAAACGTCAAGATAGTGCAGTAACAGTGAAGCTGAAAACATGGAGACTTTTATAGCACAGCTGCGCTGAGATCAAATGCTGTCACGCAAGGTGTGTGTGTGTGTGTGTGTGTGTGTGCGCGTGTGTGTGTGTGTGTGTGTGTGTGTGTGTGTGTGTAGACAGCTTGTCAGGACAGAGCTTTCTGTGTTCCTTCTTTTTAGTTTCTGTTGTTCAAACATACTCTGGGAATGCAGGTGTGGTTTTAATTGAGGGAAGTGATTCTTAAAAAAGCACAGTAACTGTTTGGGCATGTTATGAATAACAGCCAGTAACACTTTTTTTCTTTTCTTTTTCACCTACTAAGGTCCATTGGCAGTAGTGGCAAAGGGAACTCATGTAATCATCCCACTGGTGGCGAAGCTGGAGGGTGATCGCTGGGAGGCTGCTGTTGTGAAACAGGAGGACAAAAAGATAAAACTGTTGGTGAATTCTCCAGCCACAGCCGTCATTGGCCGATATCAACTCACAGTGGAAACAAATAATCAAAATGGATCGGCCAGTTCCACACATGACCCTGCCAATGACATCTACATATTGTTTAACCCCTGGTGTCAAGGTAAATATGGACATCTTATGGTTAATTTATACTTCTGGAATGAATCTATGCAGAGCCTATAATGCAGCCTATGCAAGTGGCCAACCCTGCTACCAGTATTTATACCTGTGTGGGTTGTGGTGATGGTGATGTGCAGTTACATTTCTAGGTTGGGCCACATCAGGCTATTGTGTAGGTTATTGTGTACATACAAAATTGCATACTTGGAGTTTTTTGGAATAAAGTCCTCTGGCATTAGTGTTAAATAAGAAAATCAAATTCTCATATTGAGAATGGCAAATAAAAAAATTATTAAATCACCTAGTGTATCATATTTGATACATACAGTTTCTTGTGAGTGTTTTGTGACTTCAAAATCATCGGTGTGATTTTCCCCCCTGATAAATCTAAAGAAGTTACACAACAAGAAAAAAATGCCAGATGTATCAAATACAACACAAAATAAAAATCATATATGGAAATTAAAATGTATTTTTAAAAAAAAAACAAATTTGTTTTTTGTTTAGGCTTTAAAGGGTTAGTTTTTGTTTGCAGTGTTGTTATTTGTGGTAGGCTGGTCACTTATGGTGCTACTATCTTTTGTGCTAAATAGCAGTATCTTCCCACAGTTATCACTAAATATAACATGTTCAGGTTATGCTGCTAGCAAGAGTATTTTTCTTGCCAGCATCTCCCTCCTTCTGTTCAGCTTCATCTTCTTATGTTGTAGTGAGTGTATCTTTCCAAAAATACCACACTATTTCTCTGAAATAATGCCCTATACAAAGCAGTGACAGCCCCTAAAATGACAACTACTGAACCTCTCAAAAGTTCAGTACAAAAATTACAAGCGTCACCAGACGACAACAGACGTATGCCATCGTTTCCAAATATATGTGTAGGAGGTGCTCTTATACAACAAGCACAGTATGGATATACCCTTGTCATCAGTTCAAAATAAATCTCCACAGACAGCCTTCAAGAATGACTCAGACAGTTTAATAAAAGATATTTAGGGTGGTAAAAATACCATGAAACTGTGATAGAAAAGAAACCAAATTTAGAAGATAAAGCCTACTTGTAGAGTCTATGCTTCAGAGTGACCTTGTGTTATTTCCAGTTAAAAATTTAGCCTTTCCTATTTTCTGTCAGATGACATTGTGTACATGGATTCTGAAGATGAAAGGCAAGAGTACATCCTAAATGACACTGGACGAATCTACTATGGCACAAAGGATCAAATTGGAGCGAGGACATGGAACTACGGACAGGTGAGGGTGCTCTGAATCTTAATGTTTAATGACCAAGCTTAGCGGTCGAAACTGACATGGTCTCCTCATGTTTTCCTCTCATTTGATATCAGTTTAGTGACAGGATTCTGGCTGCTTGCCTCTTTGTCATGGAAAAGAGTGGAACTTCTCCATCTGGGTGGGGTGACCCAGTTAATGTGGTGCGAATCATCTCAGCAATGGTGAGACGAGATCCCAACTAACAACGACATCACTGGACATACAACAAACAGTAAAATATGTTAAACCGCATATGCCATATCATAGTCCCCTAAACGCAGGCAGTGGCTGAAAGCTGGAGTGGATACCAAGTGGCCAAATGGTGGCTGCACACTTCTGCTTACACCTGCTATGGATTAAATGCAAAAAACAAATGTCCAGATTTGAATTAATAAACAAAAAACCTAGCTAACTTAAGGTATTTCGGGTATTGTCCTTAAAGTCAACCATGAAAACATGAAACACTTCCTTTATTTCTCAGGTAAACTCCCCTGATGACCAAGGTGTTTTGGAGGGAAACTGGTCAGGAGATTATTCAAATGGAACTTCTCCAACAGTGTGGAGTGGAAGTGTAGAAATCCTTGAGGAATACCACAAAAAGAATGGAACCCCTGTTAAATATGGCCAGTGCTGGGTGTTTGCTGGTGTAGTCACTACAGGTTAGACTTTTTTCAGCTAACAATAAATTTATTTGATCAAACTAAGTGGCTGATACGATATTAAACCCATTGTCTTCTTTTCAGTTTTACGGTGTTTAGGCATTCCCACCCGAACCGTGACCAACTTCAGCTCAGCACATGACACAGATGTTTCATTGACAACAGATGTGTACCTGGATGAGAACCTGGAGCCTATAGAGAACCTCAATGTGGACTCAATTTGGTATGTTCACCATATGTCACATTTACCTTGACTTACAAAGAAGGAGGTTAAGCGTTGCATGACTCTAGTGGCTTAATCTAAAGTTACTCCTCAGTGGTACAAGTACCAGTATTTGGAAACAACTAAAAGATAAGTGGTATAGCCTAATAATTTAAGTCTGACGATACAAAGATGGCAACATCAGCACATGTGTCTTCATTTATACATTGGTATGTGGTTGATTTACTTTAAAATTGTTACAACAGGTTTTAAAAACTACCCACAGAAACCTCATAGTACTTGACAGATTTACGCAGAACTAAAATTTCCACAGCTGTTTTCACTATAACTTTAGTTTACCAACCATAATTGTTTTCTGAAGGAACTTCCATGTGTGGAATGACTGCTGGATGGCTCGTAAGGACTTACCTCCTGGCCACGGAGGATGGCAGGCTGTCGACGCCACGCCTCAAGAGACCAGCCAGGGCACCTACTGCTGTGGCCCTGCTTCTCTCGCCGCTGTGCGCTATGGTCAGGTCTACCTGAAACGTGACACAGCTTTTGTGTTTGCTGAGGTTTGTGAAATATTCTTCTTTACTGTGTTTTGGGAAGGTAGAAGACATTTATCATAGTAGATATGAAAACACTGTATACTGATAAGGATTCATATGGCACGCATTAAATATATGCATGACAGCTTCCTTTGTGGTGGGGACTTTATTTTCTAACCCCATCTCTCTCTCATGGTCTGTCTCATCGATATCTCAGGTGAACAGTGATAAAATCTACTGGCAGAAGAATGCAGATGGGACCTTCACTCAAATATACAGTGAGAAAAAGATTGTGGGCATCTCCATCAGCACCAAAGCAGTTGGCTCTAATGAACGCAGTGATATCACCCACCTTTACAAACATCCTGAAGGTAGCATCAAACAAAAAAGCAGACACTTACTTAGACTTAAAGGAGATCACAAAAAATTTAAAAAGGGCTATAACTGAGATATTATTTTTGGATAACTTATTCAAATATCTCAACATTTCTTGTCATTCTCAGGCTCAAATGAGGAACGCATTGCTGTGGAAACAGCATGTAGCTTTGGCTCCAAAGCAAAAGCTTATTCATCTCCTACAGCTCAGGATGTCTCTTTAGAAGTTACGCTAGATGGTGAAGGTCCTAAAATGGGAAAAGATGCAGAGCTGATGATCACGTTGAAAAACAGCAGTTCACAGCAACGCAGTGTCAGTCTGCACAGCCAGGTGTCAGTCATGTACTACACCGGTGTCCACAAAGCTACAGTCAGAACTGACACGACAGATATAGAAGTACTTCCCAATGAGGGTGAGTGGAGCATTTCATTTTGGATGACTTTTTTTCATCAGCAAGATCACAAGGCTTATCTCACAAGCAGAATAAATATTTTTTTTATTATTTATTGAAGTCTGGATCGTAGTCCTTTTTCCCTCCACCACCATCTCTATGGGCAAGGGCAGACACCTTTTTGAAGAAGCCAATTTCCACTGCGTGACTCCATAGTCTTAAACTTATGAAGAGGGGAAGCCTTTGGGCTCATCTCTGCCGTTACCACTGCATCACCACACAGACATGACACCGAAATATCTGACAATACACGGTCCATTCTTCTCCCACTTGTGAACAAATCCCTAGATTACTTGAATTCCTCCACTCCAGAGAGAAACTCAATCATTCCTAATCCACAGTTTGCAATCCAGTCTTTTCAAGCTGGCTTGAGACTTGGAGATGCTTTCTGCCCTCAGCGGTGCCCATACATTGTATCCATATATGTTATAAAAGGAATCAATGATGTCTAGGTGTAGCTTTCCTGTCAATCTTCACTGTATCTGTCCAATAAAGCCCAAAAAAGGCCAAAAAATATATATATTAAAAAAAAGATTAACTTGATATAATATTATGAAGCTAAATATGTTTGAAAACATCTGCTGACAATGGTTGCAGGTAAATTATTGTAAAAAATTATAATGTACTGGTGCCTAACATTACAATACCAAGTTCTGTCAAATTTTGGGATGATACAGTTGCATTCGCATTCATTGAGGGGATCAAGGAGGCAGAATACAGGAAACCAGTGAGTGACTTTGAGGGGTAGTGTGGGAGGTACCGACTGCACCTGAATAATTACAAACTCTGAATAATTACAAACTATATATATATATATATATATATATATATATATATATATATATATATATATATATATATATATATATATATATATATATATATATATATATATATATATCACTAATTATAAAGGCCATCTTCACTAATTATAAAGGCCATCTTCACTAATTATAAAGGCCATCTTCACTATTCTGTTGTCTACAGAAAAGATTCTGGAGTGGGCCCTGGAATACAAAGACTACAAGGACAAACTGATAGATCAGGCTGCCCTGATGCTTACAGTATCAGGCAGGGTCACAGAAACACAGCAGATCCTTGCTACTCAGTTCAGTTTCCGACTCAGAACACCAGACCTCATCATTAAAGTAAGCCACGTAGTTAATCAGGTGATTATTACAGGAAAGAAGATTAAGATATAAATCTATATCTAAAGTTGTTTTCTTTCCGTTTTTTGTCAAATAGCCACTGGGGAAGGCTGTGGTAGGAGAGAAGATGTCAGTAGAGATTTCATTTACTAATCCACTGCCACAAGTGCTGAAAGCAGTGATATTCCATGTGGAAGGACTTGGCCTTCTGACTGCTCGAATGATAAATTATGGGTAAGGAGGAATAATATACTTTATACTGTGTTTTTTTTAAATACCTTGTCTAGCTATCTCTTTTGTGATTGCTACTGTCATTTCCTGTCCTACCCTCAGAGATATTGGCAGCCATGCTTCTGTGTCTCTCACTGAGCAGTTCATCCCCACCCTTTCTGGAACGAGAAAATTACTAGTTTCACTGGACTGTAAGCAGCTCACGCAGGTTCATGGTGTGAGTGACATCACTGTGGAGGAGAAAAGCAACGCCCCTCTATAGTGATAATAGAGCCACTTTGAGGCTGAATGCTGACAGTTATTTCATTTATATAGGCACTGATTGTGTCTTTTTTTCTGCTTTTTGCTTTCTATATGATAAGCCAGTATTTTTTTCACAAAGCACAGTACTGATTTATTTTTGCAGTAGAATATTGAAATTACTTATAACCACGCGTAACCATAAAATATTTGATAACATGGTGGCGTTTATGGGCTGTTACAGAGAATAGACTGTCTCTACAATAAGAAAACCAGTATTAAACTGCATAAAAATTTCTTTACATCTTAATGCTCAAACTCTTGCAACATACTTCTACAATGCATTGAACAAGGCAGCATCCATAAAACCTCTTTGGAACATGTTTGCTCTTGCAAAGGTGTCCATGTGGAACCAGAAAGTTTTTATCATGACTTTTTATGAAATCTTATGTAAGCATTGTAAATGTCATCATTATGCTCTGACAGCCGATCAAGCACTATAGCTAGCACTGACATGTATTGATGTATTGAACTAAAGTGACAATTACTCACATTTCCTCATCTTGTATGCTTCTAGACTTGCAAAAAAAAAAAGAAGCATTGAACATTATTCTAAACCAACCAGTGCAATAGAGACATAATCGACACACCACATAAGCACCTCACGTTTTCTTGGAATATGCAAAAAGTATGCATATGAAAGTATGTGGTTACTATGATTAGGAAACAGTCTGGGGACCCACAGTAGATGCTGAGGTTGGACCATCTGCTGGCTTTAATGTAAGAGATGTGCTTATGTAAAGACTGGCGTTATGTTTATGTCTTTGATTCTATTTTTATATATATTTATTTTGTTTATTATGTGATGCCAAAAGAATCATTTAAATATCAAATCACTACTTAAATGCTATTATATTAATAAAATGCCACTTGTTAAAATTATGTTTTATTCTGTGATTTATTGATTTTTAATGTCAGCGTGTGCCCATTGTTATGCAGCTGCTGTCAAAAGTTCTCTGTGTCTCTGCTAAGAATTTTTTTTTTCAATGTTGCCAGTTGCCAGTGTTAAACTATTTAGCATGTGCTTGAATGTTGTTTGTTGGTGGCAAATAGGCTGGCTGGAGTATTTTTAAAAATCTACTGGGTTTTCCCCATACAACAGTCTCTAGAGTTTACAGAAAATTATACAAAAAAGAAAATATCCAGTGAGTATCCGTTCTCTAGACGAAAATTCTTGATGATGAATGTAGAGAAGAGCGTTCAGGCACCTTCAAGCCAATGGTAACTCAAATAACTACTTGTTATAATTAAAAGTATGCCAAAGACCATCAGAATGCAAAGAATGCACTCAAGTGCTGACTGAGTGCTGACTCCCCACAAGGGTGTGTATTGAGTCCACTGCTCTACAGCCTTGGTAAATGGCCTAGTACTTATATAGCTCTTTTTCATTCTAACTGAGCACTCAAACACTCGCACTCATTCATACAAGCTCTTCTCTATACATAAGCACCTTGTCTAACACAGCGTTGGCTTCTCTTTTTGCAAATTGCCTCTTCAACCCTGGCAAAAATCCATTTACACAACATAGCAGTTGCACTTATAGAGCGCTATAAAGGTGAGGATATGCATTGCATCGTCTCTGCCAATAAACTGGATTATGTGCCCTTGGAAGAAATGCATCGGTGGAGTATTTGTTTTTGTCCTTTACAGTGGCATCAGCAGCTGCAGTGTGGGTGGGTTTCACTGTCAAAAAAATTCCCACAAACTATCTGTTGAATTGCTTGCTGTGGCTGCTGCTGCTGTTCCTGCTGACTTTTAAACTTTCTGGGAGTTTGTTCTACACACTGTCAATCAAACCTAGAAACAGACTGTGAAATGCAACATAAAGAAACTGAAACAACATAACTGTGTATTTGCTTTAACGCTGTCAATTAACTACAACAAAATGCTAACACAGACCCAGAATAGCCAGTGAAGCTATGTTGACTCAGTAATGGCACATCACAGGAAATAAGTACATACAGCTACAGCTGTGGTGTGTAAAATTAACATGTGGTGAACATAAAAGCGTTGGAAAACGTCACCCGCTTTGTCGCTCTTCCTCTGAGCTCTTCACTCTTTCCGAAGGTTTCAGTGAGGTTTTCTTTTCACATAGAAATTTCTAAATCAACAAATAACACAGAAGGACAGAGTCTGTTGGATTTATGAAACTGTTTCATCAATGTCTTTCTCTATTAAATGATCTTAGCTTTCTGAGGAAGTGTAGATGCTGCTGTCCCTGCTTTCACAGACCTTCAGTATTTCCATCAATTTCCAATGTAGCAGTTTTCAAATCACTATGGTTAGTTACAGACCATCTGTTTATATATCAAACTATCCAAACAAACTGGTAAAAGCAAACTGAATCTCTCCACAGCCAAACCACTTGTAGGTGTTCACATAGCCTACAGCCACTCCAGTTTTATTTGTTTACTGGAGTGTGCTGTTTGCAGTGGTGTGAAAACATATCAAGTACAGTGTTTGGCTCCAGTCCTGTCTTTTCCCCAAGGTTACCTCCTGTACACAAACTACTTCCTTCACAAAAGGCTACTTTCATCTTGCTTTCCCAGTAGTTTTCTCTCCACAGGTGTAACAACTCTGAGTTAGGTCCCAGGGCAGATTTTCTTATTGGGCCCATACCACCATATTGTACTGGAGCAATCGAGCTTCTCTTATTCTCTCCCTTTCTCTCTCTGTAACACACACACACACACACACACACACACACACACACACACACACACACACACACACACACACAGTAGGTGCAAAAGCAATATATAGCATATAGCAATTCTCAATATTAACTATAGCATCATTCTAGATTTGATCAGCACCATGGACAGCAACTACAGTCAGCAGTTGGGGGAATGGACATATTTGTCTAAGATTATCCTAAAAGCTCACACCATCTTCTTCAAGTAGACTACCACAAGCCTGTGATCAAAGACTGGAAGCAGTGGTGTGTTTGATAAGAAGCTAAGATAAATCAACTGGAACTAGTTCTCTGCATATAAGTACAAGAATTTTAAAACAAACCCTGAAATCTGCTGGGAGCCAATGTAAAGAATATAAAATAGAAGCAATGTGAGTTCACTTACTAGAAAGTGTTAATAGTCTGTCAGTTTGTATAGCGGGGAGGTGTGAACGAGATTATTTGTTTGAGCTGGTAACGGGCATTGCAGTAATCTAGGCACGATGATACAAATGCATGAATAGTTTTCTCCAGTTCCACTGAGGAGACTATTGCTCACAATTTGCAAATGTTACTTAACTGTAAGAAACAGGAATGAGAAATAGATTTTACATGTAAGCCAAAGCCCAGAGAGGAATCAAATATTGCACATGTGACATTGCAGATGAGCAAAAGGAAGCAATCACTTGACTGATGTTTGGATGTAATTCAGGAGGAGCTATAATCACAGTCTCAGTCTTCTTGGAATTTAAAACAAGATCATTATTAGACTGCAAGTAACCAGCCTGGATTAAGCAATCAACAAGGATGGACCTTCTGCTAGCGAAGCTTAAAAGAGATTTAGGACTGAATGTCATCAGCATAAAGTTGGTAAAATGTCCCTAAAAGATTGAATGATTCCAGCAAAAGGAAATGTATAGAAAGAAAAGAAAAAGAAGTGTAAAGCAGGTCTGGGTGGTTGCTAGTGCTTATGGAAAGCACAAAAAAATAAACCACATGCTGTCATAGAACTGGACAAGTCTTTTAGATGCATAGTGCAGGAATGAGTGAGCTTTTACAGCTGAACACACCAGGCCCAGGCGTAGCTCATGCAGCTATACATGCTCTGATCAGCACCTGCAGGACAAAGCACAGCACAACAAAAGAAAACATACCCTTAGTACCCACATGGCCCAGGGGTTTTTACAAATGGGACTTCGACTGCATATATTATATTGACTGATTATATATCCACAAAAGCAAAAAAATGCACTTTGTTCACTGTAGTTATTTGCAAGGTCACCAAGCCCAGTTGATCCGTAACATTAGGGGTAGCTTTGTTGCACTTGGGAGGCCAGTAAGCTGTGCCTAAAAGCCAGCATGCATGTCAGCAGGACCCTACTGAAACAAAGGAACAAAAACAAAAGCAACATGTTAATATATTAAGATCAGCTCAACACTGAACAGCTGTGACCAAATATACAAATGTGTATTTTTTTTTTTGCTGGACCATTCTACTCATGTTTATTAGATCCAACATGACCCTTTCTTTTATTTTACTAAGTACATGTTAATAATTAATAAGTGCATAGAAAAAGTGTTTAAGAAGTGTCTGTCATGATCTATTGTCTGAAAAAAAGAAAAGAAAAATGTGAGCATGTGCAAGGAGTGCTAATCCACCACTTTGTGAATGATTACTCACTAATAGTATGGTTAACCAGTGTTTTAGTTCTGATGACCATGCAGCATGTGGGCAACACCTGGGAAAAAAACCTTCAAAGGTAAAAGCAAATGTCCTACATGTCACTGAACTAAAAGCACTCAGAGCATAAATGCATTCAATAAGGCTGCAGAGTTCTCTAAATCTATCTTTACATGTTTTGAATATGCATAAAGGTTGACTAACCCATGCCCACTGTGCTAAGCCATTAAAATCTCTTAATGTAGTGCCAGACAAGTAGAGAACCCGTGCATTCAAGGACACGCAAGAGTAATGGTATTCTATGCAACATTAGTAATGTACACAATAATGTGGGAAACAGACTGCTGAACCAAACCACACAAAGACAATTTAATTTGTCTCAATTTTTTTTATAGAAAAGATGAACAATAAGGAAAAAAAAAGAATAAAAAAGAATAAAACAAATGTGAATATATCCAAAGACGCATTGTAATGGCTATTTGTAAAAAATACTTGCTAATCAAAAGGGTCAAGTCAAACTAATAAAATTGCTTTTACATACATAAATAAACTTGTTTACCTTATACACTAGTGCAGGGGTCGGCAACCTGCGGCTCTGGAGCCGCATAGGGCTCCGGAGCAATCACTGACCCTATGCGGCCCAGTGATTGCACGGAATTATTTCACATTCAGTGACAAGTAGTTGCAGCAACCAACTAGTGGCTCAGAAGTGGAGCATGCAACATCCTTAACATCTGGGTGATCATTTTCAATCTTAAGGTGACTGCACTGATCGCCTGAGGGATGTACTAAGAAGATAGATTAATGGTTGAGCAAGGTTTGTCGACCTCAATGCCAAAGTTTTCTGGATCACAAAAGCCGGTCCCTTTTTATCTACTAAATCACCGTGGTAACTTATTCTGAATACATTACTTGGCCAGGAGCAGGTTATGTTCTGACTTTCAGTTTAAAATTGGCAAGAAGTGCCACATTTTCAATGAATCTTTCATTTAGAGTGTGTTTTAAGCACAGTACGACTTTCCTCCAGGGGAAATATGCTTTATGTGTGCAAGTTGTTTTGTTAAGCAATACCTTATTAAAACCACTGAATGAAGCACTGCATTGTCAAGGCAAAATGGTATTGCTAATTAAGCTGGTGATGCAGAAAATGTAAAAATGCAAACCTTTGTACTTGGGTTTTAATTGCACCTTAGAACACACATGCATCAACACTACAATGAGCGGGTGGAGGGAGGTTTGGAGTCTTCTCCCACCCCCATTCTCTGCGGCCTGCTGGAGCGGGAGGGCTAGGTGGAGTTGGCCGTCCGACTGCGGTCTGGAGTGTGGGGCCTCCCTGCTGCTACGGAGTCGGGGTGGTCTGCCTCTCCCCACCGCAGGGAAAAGGGTAACACCACCTGGGTCTGGGTGCAGTTCCCCCCTCCAGGAGCAAGGGTACCTAGACCCGGTTTGTAGAGTACGCTTGGGGAGTGTGATCGTGTGTACAGCGTCTCTTTATGTCTGTCTCCATGTTGGTTGAGTGTGGAGTGAGTGCATATGAGAGCATGAGGGGGGGAATGGATGTTTGTGTCTGTGTGTGCCTGTATGTCTGTGTCTATATGTCAGGTTGGGTATCAGACGCCACCTCTCTGGGGACACCTCAGGCCCTCCAAGGTTTGGAGGCCTATCTCCACCTACCACCACTTCCCCTGCCGGTGGCGGACTCCCTCAGGTGTCGGTGCATTGGTGGTTCTTTGTGTCTGGGGGTGGGCGTCCAGGTACACACCGGCTCACTCCTTGGCGGCCGCTTATCGGGGCCTGGAGCCTGGGGCTCGCTCGGGCCCCTTCGGGGGTGGGGTGCCCCCGGCCTCTCGGCCTGGGGCTCGGTCACTCAGGCACAGCTGGCGGCCGGCGGAGCTCACGGGCGCGTCACTGCAACTCCCCCTGGCTTCTGCTCCGCGGCTGCTGAGTGAGCCCTCATCTGGGACTCTCCTCAGCTCTTACTGGAACAGTGGCGCGGCTGCCCCTCTGTTGGTCTTCCATGGTTTCTTGTGTTCTGGGGGCCTCTGGATGTCTGGAGTTTTGATCTCCTCCATACCTGCTTCACACCCTGGAGGACGGGTCTGTGGCCCCCCCCCCACACTCCCTAGCAGATCGTTACATGGAGAAACCTTTGGAATACAAGCGCGCTGATCCACACAGGTATGCACACGGGTGTTCACTGCTCGTAGACCCAAATTACACCTTTCTTGGCTGCTACTTCGAAGCACATCTGTCCTGCGTGCTGCACAACAACATTGAATATTTAGTATTTACTGCTGTTTACACTTAGCTAGATTAATGCGATGGTGTTGTGTTTAGTATGTTGCTTTGTTTTTTGGGGTTTTTTTGTCTTTTTTTGCTTGTTTTCTATTCTTCTCTCAACAGGTGATCCAGGAGATTTTTATTTTTTTTTCTCCCCCCCTTTCTCACTGTCCCTCTCCCCTTCTGTTTTTCCTTTCCTTCCTCTTTCTTTCTCCCTTTCCTATCTCTCACTCATGTCTGTCCCGTCTGTAACATCTGAAAATAAAATATAATAAATAATAAAAACAAAGATCGACCAAATGGACCAATACGGCAATGCCACGATGATCCATTTGGCAAAGTAAATCCATTGGGTATCCTTGTTGGTCTTCAGACAACAATTCTGATGGCTAAAGAACCAAATGGGACAGGCGAAAAAAAAACAAAACCTTTGTACTTGATTGTAAATCTGCTGCTGAGACTCTTTTTACACTGGTGAAATTGCAGCTACTGGAACACAGAACACACTTACGAAGAATACCTGTTCAGTCAATAAAATCTATTTTAGTTTGATCTGCTGACAAAGTGTTTTCAACATCTCTTTGATTCGGCTATGAGACAGCAAAAATTAATGTTTAAATAATTACAATTAAAAGTTTCAGAGTTCTAATGTGCAGCTGTCACATTACAAATAAATGCACTAAATGATAAAATAATTAACTAAGTCTAAAATCTTTATTTTACTGATCTATGTGCTAAGAGCCCAAGTTTAAGGATTTTCTGCAGCATTAATCTGTTTTCCTATCTGTAGGAGTGTTATATTTTTGTCATAGTTATTTTAGCTTAATGAGAAAGTTGATAACCAGTTTTGTGAAGTTCCTAGTTTAGTTTTGTATTTAATGTCATTTTTTTTCCAGCAATAAAAGCTGCCTTTTGACTTTATTTCTCCGTCTTGAGTCCTGAATTTGGGTCTTTCATCCTGCCTGCCACACAGCAAAATATTGATTATTTACTGAAAATTTTAATTATATGCATTCCAGGCACTTGATCATCTACTTAGTGTATGGTGGACAGATGCTAAAACAATGAGATTGGCCCCAGATTAATTGATTTTTGTGTTTTAGTGTAATTGTTTTTGTGCAATTACTGCGAATATGGGTGCTGAGTTTTAGTGCAAACAGATTTTTTTGTGTGTGTGTAGCAATCACTTCTCTCCTTTGTGTTCTCCAGGATGTTTGGGAAAATGTGTCCCTGAGGGTCTGAACTCTATTTAAAAGTTCTGGGAGAGACCAAGGAGGGTTGGGTGGAGGTGTTGCTTGGTAATTGTAGGTTGATTGTGTTATTTTGTAACAGGTCTCTTGCAAATGAGACATTGGATCTCAATGGGACTACCTGTATAAATAAATGTTAAATAAAATAAAATAAATTATATGTTTTAAATGTAAATATAGGTTGATGAATAGATTTTATATATATATATATAATATAACATATAAATATTATTATCACCATTTGTCTTTTTGGGAAGGTGTGGAAACACCCCAGGTTATGAGGAGGATGTGGCTTTTCAGCACCTGGGTATAAAGTGCTGCCAACTGCCAATTAGGGGGACTTTAGTTTGATGCTGGTAGAAGCTACTAGTGCTCCAAAGAGCTTAGAATTGTTAAGCTGTAGAACTGAGGCTTGGATGAATCAAAATAACAGACTTGGGCTGTGCTGAATCCTGTCTCCTGCATGCAGTGATTGGACCTTTGCTGCTCAATGGCAATTTGTCACAGAGAGCAACCCATCTGGGATGTGTCTCTTTGCATTAGGGAACTTGCATCAGGGAACTTCTGGTTCTACTCCTGTATAAAAGCACTGCGGAATAGAAGGCTTCCTGAATGTGTAAATCTGTGGTTCTGAATGGACTGAATCTAAGTACTTAATGTGAATATGTGTGTAGATGGCAACAGGTTTCACTAATTTATCACAGCTAATCACAAACATATTGCAGGCAGTATGTTTGTGATACATCAAAGTCACTTTGCCAGCTGACTGCAAATGATTGCAGACCTGGTCCCTATATTTAAAGCAACCAATCCAAAAGCAAGAAGTGTTCACTGCAGATGGCCGCAAAAATTTAACATGTGCCACTGACCCCGAGTATTGTTTTCCCTAGTGTTACTGTAGTGTTAAGTTCTACCTTGGCCCATTGCCTGATCATACAGGAAGTTTCAGTGATGTCTGTGGAGCAGTTTTTGAGCCCGACTCCGAGCAGAGGTAATTAAGCTCTCATGTCTGACACTCATTGTTGGGCTGTTGTGTGTCAGATGCTGATGGGATGTGTGCTGATTAATGTGAGTGGCTTCCCCCGCAGAGATGTGCAATTGAGTTTGCTGTTTTACATAATGAAGTTCCATTTTGAATTGTTGTTTCTAAAACTTAAAGCAGCCCAGTTTCCCATTTGTTATGCAACACAAAATGTAGACAAGGCCTACTTCCTTTAATTGAAAGCTTATGAGTGGTGAGGAGCTCTGGGTTGTAATTACTGGTTTTCTTAGGACTGTTCTAAACCATTTTTTAATATCAATTTATCTGTCACTTAAGAAATCATTAGCTTTAAAAGTTATACAAATATTGAAATGTCCATTACAAGTTTCAAGGGAACAGTGTAATGTGTCCATCCTCCTTTTTTTAACAATTAGTCTAAAATTCAGAGACCCTCAAGTCATAATAGAAAAAAGTCAACATTTAAAAGCTTGAAAAATACTGCATTTTTTGTTATTTATTCATTACTACACATGAGTTTTCTGAGGCCAAATTCTGGTGTGTTTTTAGGTGTCCGCGGTAAGGAGGGAGGTGAGAATAGAGCCGACGAGTTGAATCTGTTTTTCAATAGATTCGACACCACAGTGTCTGCTCCCACCCCCACAACCTCACCTGTAGTCAGCCTGGAATCCAGAGCCACACCACTGTGCCAGCCTCTCTCTTCACATGTTGCCTCCTGTGAGATTCCTGACACCCCTCCCCCACCCATCACCTTCACTCAATACCAGGTTGAGGAGACTTCACTCAGGCAAGTCTGCTGGACCAGACGGAGTGAGTCCCCTTGTCCTCAAGGCCTGTGCCCCCCAGCTGTGTGGAGTCTTTCATAAACTGTTTATGCTGAGTCTGAGTCTGCAGAGGGTCCCGGTGATGTGGAAGACATCATGCCTCGTCCCTGTACCAAAGACGCCTCGTCCCAGTGGCCCCCAGGATTACAGGCCCGTGGCACTGACCTCCCACATCATGAAGACCCTGGAAAGGCTCATCCTGGACCAGCTGCGACCCATAGTAAGACCACATCTGGATCCCCTTCAGTTCGCTTATCAGCCTCGTCTCGGAACAGAGGACGCCATCATCTACCTGCTCAATCGTGTCTACACCCATCTGGACCAGCCGGCGAGCACTGTGAGGGTCATGTTTTTTGACTTTTCCAGTGCTTTCAACACCATCAGGCCGACCCTCCTGGGTGATAAGTTAGCAGCGATGCAGGTGGATGCTTCTCTGGTGTCCTGGATTGTTGATTACCTGACAGGAAGACCACAATATGTACGTCTCCCACAGTGTGTGTCTGACAAGGTGATTAGCAACACAGGGGCACCACAGGGGACTGTCCTCTCCCCCTTCCTCTTCACCCTCTACACCACAGACTTCAGCCACTGCACAGAGACCTGCCATCTTCAGAAGTTTTCTGATGACTCTGCGGTGGTTGGATGCATCAGCAGGGATGATGAGACAGAGTACCGGGCTGTGGTCGACTCCTTTGTCACGTGGTGTGAGCAGAATCATCTGCAGCTCAACGTGGCAAAGACCAAGGAACTGATCGTGGACTTCAGGAAGACCAGGAAACACTTGACCCCTGTTTCAATCCAGGGGGTCAGTGTTGACATTGTGGAGGACTATAAATACCTTGGAGTACACATTGACAATAAACTGGACTGGGCTAAAAACACCACAGCACTTTACAGGAAGGGCCAGAGTCGTCTCTATTTTTTGAGGCGACTGAGGTCCTTCAACATCTGCCAGAAAATGCTGAGGATTTTCTATGAGTCTGTTGTGGCCAGTGCGATCCTCTATGCTGTTGCATGCTGGGGGAGCAGGCTGAGGGTCGCAGATGCCAACAGACTTAATAAACTGATCCGTAAGGCCAGCAATGTTGTGGGGATGGAGCTGGACTCCCTCAAGGTGGTGTCGGAGAGGCGGATGCTGTCCAAGATAAAGACAATGTTGGATAACACCTCCCACCCACTCCATGACATGTTGGTCAGTCACAGGAGCTCGTTCAGTGAGAGACTGAGATTACCGAAAAGCACCACTGAACGACACAGGAAATCATTCCTGCCTGTGGCCATCTCCCTGTACAACGCATCCACTTAACACACTGTTTGCTGCTACAACTACACATGTTTCTTTTCCAAATATTTATTTATAAGTGACTTATGTATGTATGTATGTATATATATGTATATATTGTACTATTCTTAGTTAGCGTATTGTCTGTCTTGTCTTAATGTTGGTTTAAAATGGAGCACTGTAACAAAAAATAATTTCCCCCAGGGATCAATAAAGTATTCTGATTCTGATTCTGATTCTAAGAGCTTGGCTCAGTATATCATTATGTAATTTTTATTCTATGAAGTCGAAGATGAAATGAGAACCGAAATACAGGCTGCGCACACTGTCGACAGCATTCAAGTCTTTGATGTTTTAGTTTTAGGGATTGGGGCAAAGACGGGAAAATAAAACGGGAAATAACCGAAATCTATCTCTGTTTCTAACAGTTTCCTCTAGGTGTAGCAGTCATTTGATTGGTTACACTGTGAAAGGCAAGTGGAAGTCAGGGCCAAAGTTTTAATAGTTGGAAGACATTGGAAAACTGTTTATAGTGGTTCAAGGTGGAACAAATTGATTCTGCCACTTCATATGTGTATAAATGTTTGGTGGCCCTGCCTGTATATGAAGCAACCAACATGGTGTGGTGACTCTTAGTAAAGGCTGTTCGGTATAACAAGTGCATTTAATATTGTGGTGGCTAAATTGCAGCGCTTGTATGAGGGCTTTTTTTCATAGCTGTTCCATTTACAGAATTTTAAGTGTAGATCTCTGACTGCATATATTATACAGTTTTACTCCTGTGGTCTAATGCTTCTCTGGCTTGTACCTTTGTCTGCTTAGACAGAAGCCAGTCACTGGCTGTGATTTGAAAAGGCAGGTTGCTTGCACTTTGATCAGATTTGATTTTTTTCTGATAGCCACTATGCTCATCTTTCTGTCTGATGTTTCTCCTGAGTAATAAATCAATTTACCTGTGACATACAGTAGTTATTTGTCTCCATGTAACAGTAGCACTTTGTTCAGCAAATTCACTTAAATCTGTCCGCTGTATTTTGAGGGCATTTTTACAGACACTGTTGACCTGATGAACCCCTTGCTGTTTATCCAGAGCAATTTCTCATACTGACCGTCCCTGAGCATTTGCAGAGACAGAGTGTGGCACTATTAAAGAGCAGCACTCAAGCTGCATTTTCAACACAGTCAGTGAAAAGGTTAGAACTCCTAATGCACATCAAATTATCTGATTTACAGATTATGTAACTCAATTTTCCCCTAAAAAGAGATTTTATTATATGCAGCTGATATTTAACAGTTTATTTCCTCAAATACCTTCGCTGCTCTTTCAGTATGTATGTTAACAGTTTTGCTGCGAAGCACAGAGAGCTAAAATGTAGTTCTGTCAACTTTCTTAGTAAAATAAAAAAAAAAAAATGCATGTAAGCCGATGATGAATTTCCTACATTTTTATTGCACAAAGCTCACTTGACGTTTTGATTATTCTCAGTGTTTCATATATTAGCCTGTCGTGTTTTACAGCTCCTGAAGCTTGATATCGCCAATTTACATCATATTATGGATTCCCTGAGAAGGAACTGAATGGAGTGCTGAGACACACATTCAAAAGCAGACTATAAATAATTGGTTTCTCTTTGAACTAAGATAGCGACATTACCACAACAGAGGAAAAAGTCTTAAGCTAGGAAAAAGGTCAGTATTGTAACTGTTATCCTAACTCTGAGAAGATGACTGATTTATCACACAGTCAAGCAACCATTTATCTTGCAAAATGGGAGCTATAGAGTCATTTCAGCCTGCAGTTGCTTGAGTCACAGAGTGGGTGATAAGCGCCCATCAATAACGGTGCAATATGCTCTTCACTGATAAAAGGTTTGCACAAATAGCGAAACAGCAACATTTATGCTTTGTGTGTCTTGCCTTGGAATCAATACAGTCCCTTCAGGGGTTCTGGTTTCCTTCTTCACAATGTTCCAGATGGTTGTTTTTTTGACATTTTCCTCTTTTGAAGACTCCCCGCATTGGAACTCCCAACCTGTGTCAGATGTTATATCGGCATAAAGCATTCGCTCACTCAGCTGGTCTTTTATTTTCAATCGAGACTGTGTCTCTATGCCAAACTCTAGCCTCTTGACCTCATAAACATAAGGTATTTTCAACTCATTGTACTGAAATCTGGTGCAGTTAACTTAGAGGTTACTGGTGAGATCATCAACAATTAATTGGAAAGAAAGAAAGAAAGAAAGAAAGAAAGAAAGAAAGAAAGAAAGAAAGAAAACCTACATCAATGACTCCACAATATATGTATTCCAAAACTGAGATAAATCAATACAAATATCCTTTAGTTGTAGTTACAGGGAAGGTGCTAGTGTATGCTGATCATAAATTGTTTGCTAAATGGTTGGCATTTTCAAAAATACTCTTGCAGATGATCTGTTTATCACTGTAAGGTGCCCCCAGGGGAACTGTCTGCAGGTTTTCATTCCAACCAGAGACATCCTCTGCACTTAAGGGCAAGATAATCAACAAACGTACCCTCAAAACAATATTTAGTTGAAACAAAAAAGGATGGGAAAGAAGCTGCATGATTTCCTACTCAGATGTATTCCCATGCAAATGTATGTTGCTGCAAATCTAAAACACTGTAATCGTATTGTGCTACTAACAAATGGCCTTGGTAGGTAAAACATGACACTGGTGTCCTTCAGAACTAATTTTGGACTCCTTAAATACAGAAAGCAAATGATAATATACACACACCAGAATGTTTGATACACACAGCTCCCCACCAGGGAGATAGGATCACCTACCTGCTGAATTTTAACACCAGCTCTGTCATTCCTTACTTGCCTTGGCTTGCCAATTTATGTATGACCCAGCTTAGGAATAACATAGACATAGCAGGAGGTGTGAGTCCTACTCCTACCACCCCCAAGACCAGTACAGAGCAATTAGAGAGGCTACACAGCAGCTTTATTTGCTTCGGAAGTAAGCAATGCCAGAATAACAAACATTTTAAATGATCCCTACCCTTCCTTAACAAAGAAAGTAAAGAAAAATTCTCCAACCGAAGCTCTTACAGTAACCATTAAACAAGAGGGGGAAAAAGTCTTTTTTTTTTTAAAAAAAAAGGGCTTCTCACTCCTACTCAACTGCTGCAGTGCAAAATATGTACAGTTTATAAATGATTACAATTCAGCATTTACACTCTCAGGCACACACTCTGCTGCTACTTCTAGAATCTGCCGGTTCTGTGATAAAAGCTTCACAGTAAGACATTCATTACTTGTTCTCCTATTTATATCTCTTTTACTGCTTCTCATGTAGACTTTGTTACCAGAGGAAGTACGTGAAACTGTCTGAAGGTACATTAATCTTTTTTCTAAATTACAGTGGTTTTAAAATCCTCACATCATTGAACCCTGTGCTGTTCCATAACATTTTATATTTTTCACTTGAATGTCACTCAATAATGACATTTTCCCATGGCTGCTCGGTGTTAATATTGCTCTTTTTTATCATTCAGTGGGGTTATTCATTTATATTTTTTCCATTAGATTATCATGCTGCACGGACCAATATACTTTTTCCTAATTTCCAAAGATGCCATTGATTAAAAGGGGTCTTGGAGCGCATTCATTACTTCTGTGGAACAGCTATATGCCACTAATTCCACTGAATCTGTCATGCTTGTTGGACTGATTTGTGCACACAATCTGTGCTGTGCCTGTGTACCCCGTTTCACCAGAATGCCAACAACCATTTGCCAAAAGCTGATCTCTTTAAAATACAGACGCTTTAGTGAGCTATTGGAAGTGACAGAGCAGATAGCCTTATTTTGGCTTGTTGGACATTTTGATGACCTTTCAAATAACTTCACACACAAAAGAAGCTCCTTTGGCTGTTCATGTAGCAGCTTCTATTGGTTGAACTTGCTGATCAAACATCAGCTTTTTGTATGTTGGAGTATTTGGTGAGTTTTGGACCTTGTGACATATTTGTTGCCGATGGAGAGAAATAAGAAAAAAATCATAGCAAAAACAGCTTTTATGAATGTCAGAAAAATCAGTGTTATTTGTTCAGCAGCATTAAATTATCAGGGATTGTCATTTGTATGAAACTACTAGCAGGCGATGGAAGCAACTGCCATATGTATGAATCCAAAATGTGAAGTCACATGCTTAATACTAGTGTGTGTGTGTGTGTGTGTGTGTGTGTGTGTGTGTGTGTGTGTGTGTGTGCAGAGGTCATTAGACATTTCTTTATATGGATTTATTCTCTGGTTGGTTTCCCTCCTCTCATTAGAGGAGCAGTCTTTGGATAAAATGCAAGCTGCCACCCAGAGGATTTAGCCAGACAATGTGCACACTTCTTTCATAGTTTCCCCTTTTCTCATGGGCTCACCCTTCATTGTGGTGTTTTGAACAATGGTGCATATTTTAGCCTGATCCTCATAGACCCCATGGAGTGTAGATGCTGGTGGTAGCAGAAATGAAGCAGGTGGAGCTTTGGATCAGAATCTCTAACTGACCAGGAGGAGGTGGAAATGGTCCTAGCACAAATGAAAGTCAAAGGCAGAATGGAAAAAGAGCACTGAGACTTGAAGCACATGGAACAGAGGCTAATTAGCTTGGAGAGAGACATGCAAGTAAATGAGTCTGCCAGAGCGATGGTGACAAAATTTAATTTGACAGCGTGGGAAAGCCGAAGCGATGTAAAGAATAGACACTCAGGAATCCAGGCAGACGAGTGAATACAGATCTGTCTCATTGTATTTACACGCAATCATAATTTAGATTTATTGAAGGTTAATTTTTTTTGTACTTGTAAACCAAACTGACCAATTTAAGCTGCGTACAGGTAAAAGCTACAGCAGAGTCGTCATGTTGAATTGCAATTAATTGTACAGGAGTTCCTAATAAATTAAATGCCATGTTATATTTATTAGCTATTGCTAATTCTGTTACGGTTATTGAATACGGTAAAAATCATAATATATTTATTATCCTGAGGCATCCTTGAGCTTTCCGCATGCTGTAAAACTGTTTGCACTTTATTTGGACATCAACTGATCCATCCATCCAACCAACCAATCAATGAACAAACGAGCCCACCACGCTGCTAACATTCCCATCTACAGCCAATTTAGAATCACCAATGTATAATGACAGATTTTAATTGATCTGCCAAAGACAATTTAGAGGTGCTCTTATTTGTGCTACTTGTGATTTATAAACATAACCAATTACCAAGAGGAAAAAAGTGTTTTTAAGCTAATTTTTTTTTTTCAACTACAGTGGATAAATAATAACAAGTCACTATTTACAAAGTTTTCTTCAGTATTTACAAGTACAAGGTGGTGATCTGGAGGGGGGGGAAAGGTCAGTGTCGTTTTAACCAGATCACCACCTTTACATCAGCCTGCACCTTTGCCGTTTTTATTTCATCCGGCAAAAATAATTTAGAGCTCGTATATGCAGTACTTGTAATTTATTAAAGGAGAGTAACTGATGCAATGCCCAGACCTTGAATGTAATCCTCTCTGGGCTGCACCTGATGAACTCCAAATAGGGAAGCAGTGAATCAGTACAGTACAGTGGTTGGATAGCGGTTAATGCTTTGGCAGCTTTCCCAGAGATTTTCTTACTGTGAACTGAAAAAATCTCTTTTTCCGATGTTACTCTCGATTCATCGGCAGGAAACTAGAGGAGGAACCTGAACCTTGCTAAATAGCGGCTTTTTTAACTGCCCATATGTGTCCGTTTTTTTTCTCTCTCTCATACTTTCTGAGCCACACGTCTTTACACATGTACTTTCCTGTATCACACAACATGTCTACACAGTGCTTTACTGGACTTTCTCATTTCAACGCTTGCATATTATGTTCTTAAATGTATATACTTTCCTCATTCATTACATTAATTAGGTTTATTTCCATCTACTCTACACTTATCCAGTCAGGCTGTCTTAGGGCACGTCTATTGCAGGGTTAACAGAGATGGACAACAAATCTATGGGGAATTTAGAATCACCAATTAACCTAACCCCACTAACTCCATGTCTTTGGGCTGTGAGAGGAAGCTGAACTACCCGGAGAGAACCCACGCAAACACAGGGAAAACATGCAAACTCCAACCAGAAAAACCTCATGGTGGACCTGCTTCCTGTAAGGCAACAGTGGTAAATACTGCACCACCGTGCTGATTAAAATTGTGCATGATTGCTATTAGTGGAGTCACTGTATAGATTATACTCATATAGGTTGCTCTAGCACTTTGTGTTACTGTAACCATAAAGAGGCTGGATGAAGTCCTTTATTTCACTCTCAGATAAAGATCTCAGAGATCTCACACCTTTTGACAGGTTTGGTAGAAACTCATCTTACTGTATGTGCAATATCATATATAAATGTAAATCGAAAAATTGTTTAATTTCAATTCAAATCACAACAACAGTGGCTTTTGTAGAGTTGTTTGTCACTCAAATCCACCCGGGAGTTAGTTCTGGGGGGTCACCTTCTATGGTGACTGAGTTGTGGTGCTCAAAGTGCCAAAAATGGACTTTGTTTACAAAAGTCGTGTTGTAAGCAGTTTCTTTAAATCAAGTTACAACCATCAAACATGTCCCTGTGCAGAATGAAGTGTGCATCAAACAGAACTTAGAGGCTCAAACTAGTTGAAAGGATGTTAGCATGGCTTTCTCTTGTAATGTCAGCTAGTTGCACAATTCTTTAATTTGACGCCTGTAAACAGAAAATAATTGTTACACAAAAGTGTTTGCAGCAAGGTTTGTGATTTTTGTCTTGAGTCATGAGTTTTGGAAAGAAACATTAATTTCCCATTCTGAATTAGAGCTGTGGGAAACGCCTTGATGTTGGTGATCCTGGAGTGTGTGCGCGCGAGCAAATTCATTTTGAAACCAGAAAGAAAAAGTATGAGCTCCATTTATACACACCTAAAAACACAGTTAAGAACATACAACTATTTACACTGACTAAATAATATCCAAATGAACAAAATTTTACCAGGCCCACAAACACCCACAGCATACAACACCATCATTTATGCTGACACCCATTGCAGGCAATGTATTTTCAGCTTTACAGCTATCATAAACATGATATGCTTCAGCATTATGTGCTCTGTAATGAACATTTTATGTTTGTTGTTTGGTCTATATCTTTTGGCTTATTTGAGCCACACTACTAAGTCCTGATGTGCTAAATAATGGACATCCTGGGCTTTATATTGATATCTCATGTGTTTGGGTGGCCTCTTTTAGAGAGGCAGGAAATCACACAAAAAAATTCGATGGGAAGATTCTTTTTTCCTCAGTTCTCAGAAGGTTAAATCCTCTAAAGAACAAACAGTTCCTTGTATTTTTCAGGAATTAGTTGTAGCCCACGCACTGGATTTTTTGGATGGGCCAAAGTAATTTGGGCTGGGGCTTATGATTACAAAAGTTGATATTTTGAATGTCATTGCTTCTGTTTATTACAATGGGTACATGTGCATGTATAAATTTAAGAAATATCATTATTATTTCTATTATGGATTCTGAGGACCAATATAGGACATCTGTGCATTTATTTAAATGATAATTGCTCTACAGATGAGAGAGAAAGAATGAGGCAAAGAACGAGACTGGTCGGTGGGTGAACTACATTTATTCATGTCTGCAGAAAGAGAGCGGCACACCGTGCTCCAAATTTATTAAATTATCTTGATAGAAACCGCCTATGCTTTCAAGGAGAAAATATAACAGGCAGAAAATTTCAGCTCTAACTCACATCTAGGTTATTCTACTTTCAACAGAAAATGTATTTGTTGCATGAAGTGGCTTCTTCCTTTCTAATCTGTTAAAAATAACTGAAAGATTAAATAAGAAAACCCACATCCATTAATTACAGGTGACTTATTGTTAAGAAATCTCATGTCAAATGAGTTTTTCTTTTCACTGAGATCATATAAAATGTAAATATCTCAAACAATATGAGAAAAGTCACATAGCAGGTTCAGTATAGCCAAAACCCCAGGCTAAACCAGAGTAAAACATCATTCCCATGTAACAAGATATGGGGTTGCATCAGGAAGAACATCTGGCATAAAACTTGTGTCAAATTAAACATCCTGAGGTGCCTGTTATGGTGACGAGGAAGCAGGTGAGAATAGTCAAGTGAAAAATATTTCAATTTTGCAAAGCTGAAAAAGAACACAAACATACGGATTATTGCATGAGTCAAATATCGGTAATATATAAGAAGATTTAACGGTAGTTTTACTGCCAAGAGCCAGCACATCCAAGCTATCTACAAATAACAACCACTGGCAGAGATACACTATTCAGTCCCAAAGCACTTTTTATTACAAGCCTGATTCACACAATTATAGAAGCTCTTTTTCTATACCTGAGCACCTTGTCTGACACACACACCTACACAGACACACACCAGGGCAACTTAGGGTTCAGCATCTTGTCTGAAGGTGCTTGGACTTGCAGACTATAGTAGCTGGAGACTGAACCACTGACCTTTGGATTGGTAGACAACTTGCAACTTCCATATAACTGAAAATAACAAGCAACCTATGGAGCACCCCTCAGCACCACCCCTACTTACCCTGCTCTGAGCACAAGGCAAGTGCTGTCTAGCTCCAATAGGTTCAACACAAGATAGATATCTCTACTGCAAATATTGTCAAAGCCTCTCGAATCAGATCAATAAAATCTAAAGAAAAAGAAAACTCTGTCCAGGCCTGAGGATAAAATGCATCCACTTAATTATATGGTTATATACTGTCTCTCTGACTTTTACAAAGATTCAGCATGACAGCGAAATTCTGCATGAAACTATACTTTTGTGTTTTGGGAAATTTTTCTTTCGAGTATGTGTTAAAGATAAATAGTAACTAAAAACAAAGATTTCAAGCGTGTTTGGGTTTAGGCTGTTTGTGTTGCACTCGTGGATTTTCCAGCAGGAGTCGAACTGAGATATAGCTCAGAATTGCTGGGGTTGAGGTTGAAGACAAAGTAGCCGCAATTATTAAATTCTAGGTAACAAGTGAGTGTAGCAGGACATGAATTCGGCAAGCAAATACATGGAGGTATAGGTAGCTTTCTCAAAAATAAATAATCTCTGGAGTAGTAATGAAACTATATATTGCTACAATGTTAAACAACTTGTGGGAATTATATCTAGTATGGAAATCTTTTTATAAAGGAAAAAGCTTCCAAAAATCTCTCTGAATCTCTACATTTTGGAGCTCAAAACAGTGTAGTGTAAAAGGGATGTAGGTCCATCATGACCAAAGCACAGTGCTGTTTATTTGTAGCAAACACTCAGCGCATAGCAGTCAATAAGGTCTAAGCCCAGTCCCCAGTTTTGCAATGATTTAGAGCAGGGGCCTGTTCTTCGTACCTCGCTAAGTAGGTTAGCCGGATTAGATTGTTGACGATTTCGCGTGATCCTGGATCAGTCGGTTCCCCGAAGCTCATCCGGGACTTGCTGTCATAGCAACAGAGCCGTAAGCGTAAACCTGCTCGGGAGCAGGTTCACTTTATGTAAACAGGATTAGATCGCGGCCACGCAGGTATGTCCGCTTCATTTATACGAAAGCAACAGCGATATTCCACCACTGTTTCACCATAAATAAATATTATCAATGTAACTAAAGACAATGCAGCACCTGATCCATTTATTGATTTCACACAGATACATACAGGTCATTTCCTAAAAAAGGGAAATGTACTATTAACATTCTATTACATGTATGTGATTATTACAGATGTAATTCATATTTCAGAGTAGTAATTGTAAATTACTTCGTGTAATCAAGATGAGAGACCACGGCTATAAAAGCGAAGGTGGATTTGGGAAGTCTGTCGCAGCCATGTCCTGTCCGTATACGCGAGCAGCCCATTGCGGAAGGTGCAAGATTGATAAGGAGAGTCCTCAGAATTCAGCGTATATTGTGGGATAGACAGGATCCTTTAGCTCAGCGCGACAGTGTGCTCATAGAGAGATATCGATTTTCCCGTGAGGGTATTATTTACTTAACCAACTTGTTGACGAGGGGGTGCAGGACCACCACCTGTCTTTTTTTCCTCTGCCCTTTTCTTGGTTGCTGTTATGAACAAACTAACAGAGTATTACAGGCCAGTATTACCTTGCCAAGAGACGCAAAGCAATCTAAGAGATAAATATTACCATTCTGTAGAATACTCCTGTATTCCACTTTTACTTGTTCCCATGTTCTTGTGGGTCCTGTTGTGGCTCTAATGTGAAAGGGGATATAATATAACATATTATAATATAATATAATGCCATATGATATTGGACAATATAGTGTCATATGATAGATCTACCCTACCGCCTACTGGTGTTGGCCAGAGGGGCCGATGGCGCGATATGGCAGCCTGGCTACAACCGTAGCTGCCTCCACCAGTGTGTGAATGTGGGAGTGAATGAATAGTGGTATCGTAAAGCGCTTTGGGTGCCTTGGAAAGCGCTATATAAATCCAATCCATTATTATTATTATTATTAAATTACCTACGAGTTTGATTTGTCAGCAACTTTCTGCCAGCCCTCTCTCCTTGCTTTTGCAGCCTTTGCAGTGTTCTCTTGCGTTTTAATTAAACTCTGAAACTCCTGAAATCCCTCACTCAAGAGTTCTTGCTCTGCTGCCGGAAAATACCGAGCACGCCCCTTCGACATTTTCGCCGACCAATCAGCGGGTTGCCGATCAATGTTTCTACTATCGATGCGTAGCCCCTTTTACGACGCCCAGTGATGTCACATTCCTGCGTCCAGCTGTAGTAATCGTCAACAGCAGGTGTGTTCGGGGAACCGGATTAGCGAGCTCACGGTTAGCGCGATGATTTGATCTTGGATGTGTCATTTGATCTTGGATGTAGTAAGCGACGTACGAAGAACGGGCCCCAGGGCTGTAAAACAGCACTTCAGGCTGAGAGTCTCTCAGCTGACTGACAGACAACAAACACACAAAACGCATCAATAGTTTTTGATTAAAACCCACTTTGAAAGGAAAGATGATCTTTCCACTTAATTTATTCAGTAATTCATTTCAGTTTTATATTTTATACCAAAAATAAATCGAATTTTAATATGTAATGTGGCCACTGGTTTTCACCCCAAACGCCATATATTGACGCTTGGAGAGGACCCTTCGTAACCTATTCTTTAGAATGACTTTTAAGTCCGTAGAATGGAGTTAAGAGTCTATTGGAAAAGCATGCTGCAGATGTTGTGAGGGGGTATACATGTATTTTAACAGAGCTGGCATTAGTACACACATTCTTTATTTAAACCGAATTAAAGGTACCCGTGGCTCTTGTATGAGCTTTTTTGTGAAAACATAACTGAAGTGTCACTTGTGAAATTGATTACAATAACAAATATAACAGAAGAGAATTCAAGCTTCTTCTTTTTTTCAATTTAATTTCAATTTAAATACACAGCTTGAACATCTGTTATGCCAACCTGATATCACGGCAAAGCATGTAAAAGATGTAAGCGCATGTAAAAGGTCCACCGTGTGAATGGTGGATGTCACGCTTTGCTTCATGTAAGCGTGAAATGGACATGCATGCTTAAGTTGCAGTGAGCAATATCTTATATTTTATTTCCAACATGGAAAAAAGGCATGGGAAAATGTTTAAAGTGACTTTACTAACATATTTACATGTAAATGCGTAACAGCCACCTAGCTTAAACGTTTTTGGCATCAAATATGGCAGGTAACCCTAAGATCATTTGTAGTAGTGCAGAGTGGGAGAAAGAATCACTTTGGAAGATAATAATTTCTATATTAAAATTACCTGACTTACTCCCATATGCTCACTCCTCTTTATAAGATGATTTTTAAGGTGGCTGCAGTGAAAGTTCATGTTATGTGAGAAACCTCAGTATGAAACTTTAACCAATAATCATCTAAAGATATTATTTAATACTGTAGTATGCAAACTTAACAGAACATGACGACAATTTCAATACTAAGGCTTATGAATCACACCGAAATACCAGAAGATCCACGTGTAGACTGATATTTTCTTCAGTGGTTAAAAACATCTCTGTTTGTTCTTTTAAAGGAACTTTTGAAATTTGAAACGGGAACTGGGGAGAGCAGCAGGCAAGATAACAACCAAATACAGATGTAAATGAGTGGGCACATGGCAGACAGCAGTAAGCCAAAGCAGTTCAGTCCATAATGACTCATTGGATAAACATTGTTGACTTACTTACATACAGAAGTATTTCTTTGATTGGGAGTCAATTGGAGTCGCATATAGTGTCAGACACACAGGACTCTCATAGTAATCATGCAGTAGTCTCAGTGTTAAGCTACAAAAATAAGAGCTGAAGCTCTTCTAGTGCAAAAATAAAAACTGAGCTGACCATTTTCTGCTGCTATCAGAAAGCTGAGAGTGAATCAAAAGAGCAGAGTCACAGACCAAGCAACCAAAACAGGTTCAATAAAAAAACATCATAAAGGTCCACAGAGCTCAAAAGAACAGCAGAGGCAGGCATTTCTGTGAATTCAGCAGTACAAACAGCATCTGCCATATGCACATAGTCATGTAATCCACTGATGATAAAGAAAAATATCAATAACAGCACTTTCAAATATGTTTTTAAAAAAGTATTGCTATATATATACACATGTAGATAAATATAAACAATCAGATATGGAAAAGTAATTACCAAGTGAAGGGCAATAAGGACAGCAAATTAAGTGAATCTGGCCAAAAAACAAAAAGAAAAAATACCCACCTCTCATTGTAACGTGAAAGCTGACATTTAGAAGATTGCATTAGACCTGATAATGAGTGGAGTTGCTTAATGTACCACAGTCAGAATGGACCTCCTCCAACTCTGTGTTTGACTTCTTATGACAGATTCCAGGTAGGGGGGAAATAGGTGAGTCATCACCCTGAATGGCATCTATGTATTCACGTCGGGCAAATTACTTTTCTGTGTGTTCATCTGGATGAACTGTTTGTTTTGGGGTTTTTTTCTCGATTAGGGTGGGGGTGGGTTCTCATTTCCGAGCCTTGAATTAGCATATAAAACAAGGTCAAACGTAATCAGGATCCAATTGGAGAATGGCGTCGTGACAGCATGAGTGGGTGGCATGTGACAAGTGAGTGATATATGTGACAGGTAATCTAGGGCAAAAAATATCAGCCTGTCTGTTTTGGTTTTTTTATTTCTTCATAGCAAATAATTCACAAAAACAGCAAAGTGTTGATTTTGTGTTTCAAATGAATTGAAAACCCCAGGATCCCTCAATTGTATTTAAAAATAATGTCAGTAAAACTTTTTTCTCATTAATATTCAGAGCATAACATTGATGCACCCAGTGTGAAATGTGACTGTAACGCAGATCTAAACATGATTACAATGACAGCAAAAGGGGGAAAAGAAGTTACCGTAAACTGTGAGGCAAAAGAAGAATATGACTTATGTTTGAGCTCCTCACAGGTCGCTGTGACTCTGTAAATAAATGTCACATCCTAAAAGTGGGTCATACTCATATATCATTATTGTCATGATCATAATCACCCTACCACCCAGTTTGAGCACTATTACAGTATTACCCGGACAGAAAGCAAATGTCAGGAAGCTGACAGTACTAAATACACAGTTAGTATTCAACATTGTAAAGGTAACAGGCAATTATATAAAAGAGACAGATGTCAAAGTGTGATGGGTTTTCTGTTTTGTTTTGTTTTTTGAAAATGGGAAACTCAGAAAAAGCAAATCAAGTGGCTGAAATTTGTTCCTTTAATGGTTGGTCTTGTGTTGGCAGACCAGAAAATTCTATATTATGGCATCGTGCTTTGTCAAAACCACTGCTTTGCAACCTGATCATACTCATTACTTACATGTATGTGTGTTTCTGGAAGGTTTGATCTAAATATAACAGGACCTCTTTTAACAGAGAACACAGAGCATTATGAGCGTTACACTAGAGGATCTGCTCTCTTGAGCTCGCAAGTAAAAATTACCAATTGAACCTTATCCTTTGTAAATTGCCTCCTGACTGGTGAAATGACTTCCAATGAAGCATTAGATCCCAGGGGCTGCAAAATCTAATGAAGATAACAGAGGTGGAAAAAATCTCATTTTTAGGGACTGAGAAATGATTTTCCTGAGATGCTGTTATCTTGGTGAATTAAGGGAACGATCAATAATGTGGAATTTAGAGGCTTTTTGCGCCTTAAAATTTAAAACACCAATATGAAATATTGGTGTTTTAAACGGTGGCACGGTGGTTAGCACTGTTGCCGCACAGCAAGAAGGTCCTGAGTTCAATTCCAACACCAGGCTGGGGTCTTTCTGTGTGGAGTTTGCGTGGGTTCCCTCCGGGTACTCCGGCTTCCTCCCACCGTCCAAAGACATGCAGCTTGTGGGGATAGGTTAATTGGATAATCCAAATTGTCACTAGATATGAATGTGAGTGCGAATGGTTGGCTGTCCCTGTGTGTTGGCCCTGCGACAGACTGGCGACCTGTCCAGGGTGTACCCTGCCTCTCGCCCTGTGACAGCTGGGATAGGCTCCAGCGCCCCCCGCGACCCTGAAAAGGATAAGCGGAAGCGAATGGATGGATGGAATATGAAATAGTAATAGAGCTTGTTGCAACACCTTGGAGACAATTCAGGTCTCTTGTTTGACAATAAAATGTTTTTTTGTGTGTGCAATGCCAAGATGATCAACCAGTAAATCAGTGCTGCTTGATTGTATTTGGATGCTGTTGAAAGCTAACATGAAATATTGTGGTTTCAGAAAATGTGTTTTTTGGGAAGACTTCCGGATGTGTATATATTTCCTGTACATTTACTTCTCTTTGAAATTCATATTTCAGCATCCCTTGTCTTTCATTTTGAATAGTATTTGATATAAAAACACATTATTTTGCAAAGACCGTGTAGCTCTCTGTACCTCTGCTGTTACAAAATGCTGCACATTAACGGCCTTGATATAATTATTTCTACAGCTGAGATCTGACTTCTCTTGTTAAATAATGCTTTTTATTCTCTTAGACAGTGCCTTTCCTTTGCAAATTCTATTTAATCACCAGAAAAGATCATCTAACTGGAAATGGTTTGAATTTAAAAGGCAACAATTACTCTGCATTAGCTGGCCTAACTGAAGGTCCAGACCGGGTCTCATTGCAAACTCTGAAACAGTCTCGAAATGATGCATTTCATAAAGCTCAAAGATTCAGAACAAATTTATTGTTTTACTGACTAATGTCAGCTTGTAGCCCAGTACAAATGGGGGAAATACCATCTCTTAAGTTCATTTCTCCTGTTGATTTACTAAATAAGTTATTTAGTTTATCATCTTTTATATTCAGCATTCCCCATTTCCAAGGACGTTGTTTTTCCTGAAGCCACATGGCATGTCCATGCACTCAACCCATTCTTATAGGTGCATCATTTGCTGACATGAATGTGGATTTTTTTAAACTTTTTTTCTTCTCTGTTTTGGTTTTGGGTTGGGCTTTTTTTAACCACAGTGAAGGCCAAAAGCCAAAATCAATAGTCAGTCAGCTAATAAAGTTACTACAAGAAATGCCAGAGTTCAGACTTATTAAAATTTTATCCTCTCCTACCTGCACCTTGAAGTAGGTTAAGTTGTGCCAAAAACCTTTAATCTGCTTATCTAATCTTTCCGTGTACCCGTTTGAGTACACAGAAGGGTAATTTCTTTTTTTGTTTGTTTTTTGACACCCAGCATGACACAGAACCTAACGGACTTTGAAATACTAATGGAAGTATGCTGTGTGCCTGTATTAGAGATGGACCGATCCGATATTACGTATCGGTATCGGTCCGATACTGACCTAAATTACTGGATCGGATATCGGAGAAAAATAAAAAATGTAATCCGATCCATTAAATATCACGAAAGCACCTCACAAAACTTGCAACATGCCATAACTCACCTCAGAACGTTAGCACGTCGGAGCAGTATGCATCACGTGATAGAGCGGCTGTGGCATGCGGGACCTGTCGGTGGTCTGGATAGCATTTGGAGCTTCGCTAGCAACCCCGCATTTCATCTCCGACAAAGTTATCCCCGAGAGAAGTAAAGCAAGTGTGTAAGTCCATCTCTGAATGTTTGTAAAGCATTCCTGCGTTAAGCTTAACGAGCGACTGCCTCTCCGGCTGCTACTTCAATCATGAAACTGCTTAATAATCAGCTGATCGGCTTTTCTGTCGCGAGTCCGTGTCTCTTGTTTGCTTTTGGCCCACTTTGCACCAGACAGAGGAAACCAGCGGCTGAACAACAGCAGCACGTTTAAGCTTGATCAGCTGTTGTTAGAATTTATTTATTATTACTTTCTACTCCAGGATCTTTTTCTACGTAGCTGACGCTGGTAACTGTGCAGGGGCGGATCTAGCAAAGTTTAGCCAGGGGGGCCGATAGGGCATTAACAGGGAAAAGAGGGCACAAAGACATACTTTTCTTTCTTATTCTCATTTAAAATGTCGAGCTTTTAATTATTTAATATTTATCTGAATCTTACACCCAAAGTTTTAATCTGATGTAAAATGTATAGAAGTCCATTATTGTATATAGTAACTGTTAAGTCTAATATACCCTAGTAAGCTATAGTACTTTTTCCTTTGGGAAGGTACCATCTGTGCAGTCTGCAATTTTGTTGAAGAAAGATGTTGAATCTATTTAATATTTCTTGAAAAATAATTGATTTCTGTGCATTTTTTTTCACACTGCATCAAATTAAGGTTGATTACGTCGATTAAGCATCATGAGGTGGAGCGTGAGGGGTGGTTCCCTATTTTTTATTTATTTATTTTTGTTGTTGCTGGGAGTTGGAACCCTATTAGTTAGGTTGCTTAATATTTATGCTAAGTACTCTTTAAAATACCAGAATAGGGAGGATGGTGTAGGTTTAAGTTTATTAGATTGATCAGTATTGCTGAACTATGAAATTTTTTTTTTTTCATACAGGTATAACAGAATAGCTTTAGTGTAGTTGTTGTTTTAAACTTGAGTATGAACTTATACAAAATGCAGCAAGATATTTAAAAAACAGTTTTGTTGATTAAAAAACACTATATCGGATTCATATCGGTATCGGCAGATATCCAAATTTATGATATCGGTATCGGTATCGGACATAAAAAAGTGGTATCGTGCCATCTCTAGCCTGTACAACATATTTTTCTAAGATTACACTTTTCTGAGACTCGTGACCTAAGCAACCTAAAAAGCAGAGCTTTGAAACGTGGTAAACATCGTATTTTAACCCTTTTTTTTTTCTAAGCAAACAACTTGTTGCCTCATTCAATATATATGTATACCTGTCAAAGGTTTGGACACACCATCTCATTTAATGGTTGTACCTTATTTTCATTATAGATTCTCACTGAAAGCATCAAAACTATGAGGGTTTTTTTGTTTGCTTTTTAACAGGCAGCATGACACAGCCATATTCATGAAGAGACACATTGATATCTACAGGCTAGGGTAACGGCACTTGCCACTAGGTATTGGGATGAAATCCTCGGACACATTTTCCGACCCTGTACTGGTGCAGTGGGACCTGGGTTCTTCCGGGTGTACAGGAATGGCCGGCCTCATGTGGCAAGAGTTTGCAGGTAGTTCTTGAAGGATGAGGAAATTCATACCATTGACTGGTCCCCGTGGTCACCTGACCTAAATCAAATAGAATATCTTTGTAACATTATGTGATTAAGGATGGGAACAGATAAGAATTGAGCAATTCTGATTCCATTATTGATATCACTTATCGATTCAGTTCCTTATCAGTTCGCTTATTGATTGTCACTGGGTTCTCATTGGCTCCGTTTCGAGAGTCACCAACACTGCTAAGCAGCAATAAAGAAATTACATTCATGCAAATTAATTGCATGTTGTGGATCAAATGCATGAAAATGCAAGTGCATGTTTGTTGAGGTATTTCCCTCTTTTTTTTTTCTTTTTTTTTTGTGATCGGTGTTGGAGATGTTACTCAAAAAAGACATTATTACACAGAACACTAACTAAATTGATTCATTATAATTAATTATACTACTCATTACATTACTTTCATGTTACTCTGTAAAATAGCTGAAACACACTCTCACAGGCACCATTTAACAATATAAACCTGAGGCTACAACCCTGCACACCAACACAAATCCCTAATGTGGACACACGGCTAAGATCTTTCTCTTAGTAGAACACAAAGCTGGCCGCACAAAGCAAAGACGAAAAAAAGTGGTCACCACAGTGATTCTGCTTTAGATACGTGAACAGGTAGAAAGGGAGGCTGCATGTTACCTGTTAAACTTCAGGGTCTGGCTGCTGTGGTGACATTCACTCAGTTTTCACTCTGGGTTATTGGCTAGCATAGCGTTAGCATGCTGTCTTGGCAGATGCTTGCAAAGAACCAAAGTTGTGTTAGCAGCATAATGCAATTGTTTCTGTCCTGGATGCAGTTTCCCATTTCACTATTTTCCTCCTCCAACACACAAACAGATAAGCAAGACTGATAGGCAGGCAGACTAACAAGAAACTGGACTACTAGAAAACAGTTTTCTACAAGAACCGATTCTTGTTTCCCGTGTGTGTGTGTGTGTGTGTGTGTGTGTGTGTGTGTGTGTGTGTGTGTGTGTGTGTGTGTGTGTGTGTGTGTGTAACAATTTTAGACGATATCCAGCCACCAGCAATGACAGATATATCTACTAAGGTGAAGATGAAGATTGTGGCCCTGAGTCTCATCAGAGGAAATGCAAATGTGAACACTGGATTCCCACTGCCAGTGAGCTCATAACTAAAACTGCCACAGTAATCGTAGAAGCACTTGAGTATAAGATCCAGGTTACAGGTAGAGGAAGCTCCCCATGGAGAAGAAAGGTGGAAGGCAAAATCCTGCTGGTCATTTTAAATCAATGAAGTCCACTTCTTACAGATATCACTTTTTTAGACTTTGGTGCTTCATGTGGTCACTATAAAAACTGCAGTTTTTTACATTTCCATGTTGACCTTCGTTTTCCTAAAGGATAGTGCTTTAACTGCCCGGCATACCTACAGAGTCTTGTTTAAATGTTGTGGGAATATGAATGAAAATGTTGTTAAGAAAAGGCTCATGACCTGTGACAGTTTTTTTCCATGAAACTGCCCAGTGTCAACAAGAGGACAAGCGGGACATTTCCTGTCTGTGTCCTTTCACTGGCTGCCCCTCAGGCTGACAAGATGTCACTAATTACAGCAGACAAGGAAAAGCCATGCAACTGGTAAATCTGCTCTACAAGGTTCCTTAAAACATTTGGGATTTTCTGAAATCCCAAATTATAATCTTACTTCCAGCTTTGAATAATGTCCTAAAAAAGTTTTTTACACCTTTAGATCTGGATTATAATCCGGTTATGCACGCCTTTGTTGTATCTAAAATGTAACCATGCAATGCAGTGTATACTCGATCATCATCATCTCTTGTCGGTTTAAAATTTGTATAAAATGCTGATTACTAATTCAGGGGAAAATTGGAGAGGTCAAAATACTCCAGAGTTAGCCTTATACTGACTCTGGTGCATTACAGAATCCAGCATAAAGTGCTTCTAAACCACTCCTTATCATCCCAGGTTCAAAGATTATTTCAAAAGAGGGTTGTACCTTTGCTGTTGTTGCACCAAAATTCTGCAAGGACCTCCCAAGTGACCTCAGACAAGCATCAGCTGTAACTATTTTTCTAAAAACATACCTTCTCTGCCAAGCTTTTGGACTGCTGATTTCTGCAACTGTGATTGGATGATTGGTCACTGGTGGTTATTTCATGTAAACATTGTGAATGCATATACCACCAGATTTTTAGGAACCTGTTTTTAAAGTTTTATTTTAGTTTAAAGCAACAGTGCTGATCCTATAGACAAGTGGCTGGCAGCAATTAGCAACATAACAGATACATATTAATGCAGTGCTGAAATTAAGGCATAGCTGATAGAACTCTTGTGGTGAAAGCCATCTGTAGATTGTTTCCCTGAAAGCAATTATCATGTGTAGGGCATGTGGGTTAATTAAGAGCTCTGGCAGAGTAAATGCTTGTTTTTCCATTGATCTCAATGAGCATGAGCCGCTGGATGCTTTTATCCACATCTTCACCATAAACAATTATTCCATGTTGTGTGAGTCCCGTTAAGGAGTCATCAGCATCATCAGCGTCAGGCAGGCTTCACTGTGGTAGAGTGTACTCTATACAGTAAAAAACTAATGGAAAATCATCTCCTTGCAGCCAGTGTTCATATCCTGAATTAAATTGAATTTTAAATCGCTTTCTTGGACAACAGAGCATCAAATGTAGCTTCTATAAGCCACCAGTTCTTTCAGGACAGACTCCTCAGCTCTAACTGTAAATATTCATAGTGACTTGAAATCAAAAGAGCGAGCTCAGCTAGAGGCTGCATTCAGAGTCAGTGAAATACACTCAAAGGACGTGTTTCTTTTACATTCTTTAAACGACTTGGTTTTGCATGAAGCTTATCATCCACCAAACATATGTTGTCCGGTTAACAGCAGCCACCGTTTTTTCACTCCCACGTCTCACATTTCTCTCAAACAAAAGCAAAACGAACAAAAAAGAAGGGGTCTGCATTCTGTCTTCAGCCCCAAGGATCTCATCTGTTTTGTTCACCAGATATGTGTTTCACTAACAATTACCGCCACCATATTTGAATCCCAGAGCAACCCCAACATGAACCAGAAGGATGGAAACTGCTTCCAATTTTTCTTTTTGAAAGGCTGTTTCATTGGTTCTTGGGCTTCCCACAGCGCATAGAAACGATGTCAACACTGGCACTGAGCAATTTGGTTTCTATTTGCAAGTCCACCTGCGTCTCTGTGCAAGTCACCTAAACCACTGCCAATTCATCTCATTCTCGACTGACCTTTTATGAAATGCTTCCAAATTGACTCCTGTTTTTGGCCGAGGGGAAAAAGTCTCTTGTACTCCTCGACTAGTCCGTTTCTATTCTTGAATTCTGAGACACACAGATGACAGTCGTGCCTCATGGGTCTCAGATTTTTTGGATCTGTTTAGCAAAAGCATTTTCACTCTTGAGCTGTGGTTTTCACAGGCACAAAATGTGTATCAATGCACCCACAGTAACCATTGCATTTAAATGACTATTATTAAATAGGGTCAGTGGGAAAACACACCACCACAATCTATTTATCCAGTTTGCCCCAGAGGAAACAGCTTTTTTTTCTGCAGGGTCTTTTTTTTAAAGCCACTTAATGCTTTGGGCTGTATTCAAAACAAGATGCAGAGACAGGAAGTTTAATCATATGAGCTGTTCCAGAGTTTAACTGAGATGTTGCAGAACGGCAACAAACTGTATGATTTATACAGCTGCTTCTGTAGGGCTATGACTTTCGTGTGACCTTTTGGACATCAAATTAAATTTGTTGTTGCCGATAAGGCACGGCAGAAAGATACAAAACAGCATCATCCAAAGATTCTTCTTTCAGTGCAATAAATTCTGTGTGTATCCTCAAGGCTAAACAGTCTCCAAGGGTCTTTCCTCCTAAGTAAAATGTCCCATGTTATTCCCACAGGGGAAAGCGATACTGTTACTTCCTTTATTTTTCTGACAGCCCCCAGAGAGTTTTCTGGATATATTTTGATCATGTTCATCTGTGGTGAAAATTTTTTAAGTCAATGCCACTTCTGTCATACACTGTGTGTTTGCTGCTAGATAAAATGAGAGCTTGACAGCAATCTTCAAAACAGAAAACTCACTTTTTTCCTGCAAAGTTTTTTTTCTTTTTTTTTGGCAGGTGTGAATCAAACACAGACAACAGCTACCAGCAACATAAAAAGACAAGAATGCTTTTCACCCATTCACACCAGCTAACATCTGTCATACCATATCCCATCTCACAGGAGCCAGAAACAATTATAAACCTTTAACCAATCGTGAAACACTCAGAGAAGTAGTATGACATTTCTGGAAGTACCAAGAGGCACTTGGCACCATTCCGTCTGAAACAGAAAACAGAGGCTCTGAAGGTTCCAGCTTAATCCATTATACTTCAGTACAAAATGTACAAATAATAACTATAGTTTTATGAGAGTAATTTCAGTAGTCAGGTTAGGTCAATGGAGTGACTACCTGAAATCATAAATAAGGGATTTAGTGTTAAGTGGTGACTTTCAGTTAAGTGATGGAATTCGCAGCCCTCATTCACTAGGCTTTGTGTGCAGAATTACAATTTTGAGCACAAACTAAGAGAAGAACTCACTGTTCTGTTTTTTCCATAGTCTTATGGAACAATCTTCCTGTTGCTATCCGGGCGTCTGACTCTATGCCATTGTTTAAATCATGGTTAAAGACTTGTTTATTTAATCTTGCTTTTCCACCTAGCTAATATTTGGTGTGCGTTGATACATTTTTATCCGTTATGCGTTGTTAACTACTTTTATGTATTATGATATACATATGTTCTCTTACTCTTTTCCCTCCCATCTTCTTTTTCCTATCTTATCTTATTTTGTCAAGTACCTTGGTATACCCTTGGTTTTTAGTGTGCTTTATAAATAAAGATTATTATTATTATTATTATTATTATTATTATTATTGCTAGAAAATAAAAATCATTCTAAGCTGACTGACAGATGCCAGCTATTCAAGCACTAATTTCTCTATATAACGCCTCAGGCCTAGAGAAGGTCGATGATTCCCTGGCAACCTCTAGTTGGTCGGGGAAAATGTGGCCATCACTATCTGGCAACCCCCAGTGGTAAAGGAAAAATGAGCATTCCCCAACCAGCTGGCAAGTGGTTTCTGGAGGTTCTTGGCTGTTGCCAGGTGAAATCCATTGCAAAGAGGGTCCTACTTGTTGTTCCTAGAGTATTTAAAAGTAGAATGGGAGGGAGAGCCTTCAGTTTTCAGGCCCCTCTTCTGTGGAACCAGCTTCCAGTTTGGATTCGGGAGACAGACACTATCTCTACTTTCAAGATTAGGCTTAAAACTTTCCTTTTTGCTAAAGCATATAGTTAGGGCTGGACCAGGTGACCCTGAATCCTCCCTTAGTTATGCTGCAATAGACGTAGGCTGCCGGGGATTCCCACGATGCATTGAGTTTTTCCTTTCCAGTCACCTTTCTCACTCACTATGTGTTAATAGACCTCTCTGCATTGAATCATATCTGTTATTAACCTCTGTCTCTCTTCCACAGCATGTCTTTTATCCTGTCTTCCTTCTCTCACCCCAACCGGTAGCAGCAGATGGCCCCGCCCCTCCCTGAGCCTGGTTCTGCCGGAGGTTTCTTCCTGTTAAAAGGGAGTTTTTCCTTCCCACTGTCGCCAAAGTGCTTGCTCATAGGGTCATATGATTGTTGGGTTTTTCTCTGTATCTATGAAGCGCCTTGAGGCGACTTTTGTTGTGATTTGGCGTTATATAAATAAAATTGAATTGAATTGAATACACCAAAAACCATGCCAATTGCTGTGGTCTTTGGCAGATTGGCTTGGTCGCCTGGAGTTTTTTTGCATTTGGTGAGTGTTGCAGGTAAGTCCATGTTTTACATGGAAACCCCCGTCGGCTATGGTGATATGCTAGCAATCGAAGCAATTGCAGCAAGGTTTTCGGTGTTGCACCTTCATTGTGACTGATTTCAACAAATGACAGACAGAAATTTTCAGCAACTAGTTAAGGAATATATGTTTGACCCTACAGACCTGTTTAGGAAAAAAGCAGAGAGAATTAAAGAAAAGAAGAAAGATGGAAGGAAATAAACAGAGGTGCCGAGTGGACAAAATAGCAAGACTCCATTAAAAGAGAAAAATAGTCTCATGACTGAACAAGTTGTCTCAGTTGGACACCAGAAAGTTTACTTTTCCCTCAGGAGTGATGATGGCTTTTCTTTGAAAAATAAAAAGAGTGACTTGGGCTGCAGGAACTGAGAGATGGATGTTTTGTCTCCAGAGACAGACTCTGGATGAATGAAAGAAAGGTTTCATATCAAAGCTGATGTGGGGAAAAAAGAAAAACAGTAAGAGACCAGAAGAAAAGCAGTGTTCACATCTAACCCTTGACAACAAAGTAGGTTATAGATGTAACTACTCCTCCAGATTTTACCAATAACATACAGTGGAAAAAAGCCTGTTGGCAGTCTTCTTTTATTTTATTTTATTTTTTTCATCTGACTTACAGCTGCACAGATTCATAACCAATACACAAAGTAATCAAATATGCGGTTTTCACATGTCTGCACTATGTTGGGAGAATCAGGTCATATTATTATTCAAAAGTGTTCTTTCTCCTTTGTAGAACACAACAGGAGACAGTCAGACTCTTTCTCACTCCTGGAAATACTTTGTTTGGTTAAGGCAGGCGAGCTGTCTGGGTTCAGCGAGAGGGAGGCAGAACACGATGATTCCCTGAATCATGAATTCGCTGGACGATTCGTTTTTCTGCTCGCACATGAGCTCAGTCAGACATCACGCAGGCTTTGCATCAAGGAAAAACTGTTTAATGTTCCACTGAGTCTTACAAGCAAATCCTTGCATGTACCTTTCGGCAAAAATTCAAGACTGCACTGCATGTGTGAAAACAGCTTTAGGTAAACCAGTCGAGCCTTGAAATAAATAATTAACTCAGCCATCTGGCCTGACATTGATCTTATTGTACATAAGTTTTAAATCAGCTCTCTTTTCATTGTGCTTCACATTTTGCTTTGACATTTTCTTAACATTTTGACAGATGTCAGGTAGATTTCCTTGCCATAAGATTAAAACTATAAAATATTTAGAATTACTTTGATAAAAGTACACTCATTGGTCAGTAAGCACACTCTTGTCTTCTTTTCTAGTGCTTTAAACATGGAGGACTCTGCATTTGTGAGTCTATCGCTGCATGATTTGCATTGTATAGTTTTTAGGGGCATGAGCATAAAGTCAAACTTGCAGCTGTATATTTGAAACTGTAACATGAAAGGGTTTCATGTGCAGATATATTCTGAAACCATCAAAAGACCATTGAGTTCTTGCTTCACATCAGCTTCATCTAAATAGAAGTTGAAATGTTCTCACGGTGGCCGCTATGAAATTGGATGCTGGGTGAAGATGTCATTTCTGTCTGCGTCGTGCTTCCATTCAGACAGAACACAATTTAACAACCTGGTGATCAGTAGTTCTCATATATGTGTGATATCTTAGACTAAATTATGGTAATTACCTTCTTTAAGACTGCATATGCCATCATTTCACAGCCTTCTGCAGCCTTCTTAGAGGGAATGTGTGAAGGTTTTAAAATGAACAAGAACAACATTAGAAAAATCTGAAACTGGCTTTGAGAGGTGGTTTAATCGTGGGCAGATTTATCCAATGGTACTACAAGAGTCTATTGTTCTGCCCATAAGAATATTATGTTGTGCTATTTTCAGCTGTGTTGTGTCATCGTATTGCTGTCAGGTATGTTACAATCCTCATTTAAATGCAAACATTTACCTAATTTTTGAAAACTGGCCTTTTTTTTTTATAGAAGAACATCAAATGGATTTTTTACAGTGTTCAGCAACATTTACTCCATTCATAAAATATGCAAGTTCATTTGAGTTCATCTAACAAGACTGAACTTCAATCTGTGGTTGAACTGATTGTCTTTTAGGGCACAGTATCTTTGAGAAAGCCCTTCGAAAGCTGCTGTGGCACACAGGGTACAAGAACGGGTTGATGGCAGAGTTCAGCCACAGAAGCCAGAAGGTAATCTCGTACCAGTAGTTCGCCACACATTTACCGCTACAGGCGGCACGGATAATCATCAGTAGAGTGTACGGAGCCCAGCATATCCCAAAAATGCAGACTATAATGGCTAAAGATTTAGCAATCTTTTTGTCTCTGGAAAGCCGAGATCCCGGTGTCCTACGGCCAGGCACCATGCAGGAGGCCGTGTGCTGAAACAACCTGGAGTTTTTTCTGTGCGGAGAGAACTTCTCTCGCTGCATTAATATCTGACTGGCGTTAGGCTCCCCGCTGGAGGAGGGAGACAAGATGTCGTCATCTTCGATGACCGCAGAGATCGCAACAGGCTCGCTTGACATCACCTTCCGAGTCTTGACAAAAAACACGGACCAGCCGGCTCCATCTTTATGCTTCTCATTGTTCTTCTGAGGCTTGGCATTGTCTTCAGCACAGGCAGCCCCACTCTTATTCCTGCGATGGATGTTGAGATAGATGCTGAGGTTGAAAAAGGCCACCGACACAAACGGGGTGAAGAACTCAAAGGTAGACGCGCTCAGCAGGAAGTACCAGGTGAAATAAAACTCAGCATAGCACTCGTGGGCCGGGACAATGCTGTAGCCGACGATCGTTTCCCAGAAGATGATGGCAGGGCCGTAAAGGAGGAAGGCCAGCACCCACACCGCCACCATCTTGAAAACAGCCTGGTGGGTCATGTTCCTCTGAGCTCTGTATTTAACCTGTGTCAAAAGAGAGGCACAAGTATGACTCACAGTGATGTGCCGTGAACAGAAACTCTGCATCATAATAACACTGCACGTTACATTTCAAACACCCACAGCTGCTCAGAGTATCTTCCCCAAATGAACCCCTTGTTGCATTGTGCGGCTTTGGAGCAGGAGAGAGATGCTGTAAATAAAACCCACTCATGGAGTTTTTATACCACGGTGTGTCTCCGAAGCCAAAGAGAGAAGGGGAATGTCAGGCTGACAGCCACATTCACTGATGCAACACTAGTATGAAAGAGACATCTGGTTTCTCCCGATCTACCCCTCCCTCACCGTCGCTTATTCTCTTTGCTTTCACTCCATTTTCAC